>NC_090443.1:919416943-920112360 GCF_031143425.1 Pleurodeles waltl
ACTGGATTGGGCACCACTTGTCAGAGCAGGAGTTTCTCCAGAGACTCCAGGTGCTGGCAGAGAGAAGTCTTTGCTGTCCCTGAGACTTCAAACAACAGGAGGCAAGCTCTAACTCAAGCCCTTGGAGATTTCTTCACAAGATGGAAGGCACACAAAGTCCAGTCTTTGCCCTCTTACTCTGGTAGAAGCAGCACTGCAGGAACGCTCCACAAAGCACAGTCACAGGCAGGGCAGCACTTCTTCCTCAGCTATCAGCTCATCTCCAGGCAGAGGTTCCTCTTGGTTCCAGAAGTGTTTCTAAAGTCTGAAGATTTGGGTGCCCTTCTTATACCCATTTTAGTCTTTGAAGTCACCTTTCTTCAAAGGGGACTCACACCTACTTGTGAAATCCTGCCTTGCCCAGGCAAGGCCTCAGACACACACCAGGGGGTTGGAGTCTGCATTGTCAGAGGCAGGCACAGTCCTTTCAGATGAGAGTGACCACTCCACCCCTCCCTCCTAGCAGAGATGGCTAATCATGAAATGCAGGTTACACCCCAGCTCCCTTTGTGTCACTCTCTAGTGTGAGGTGAAAAACAACCCAACTGTCACACTGACCCAGACAGGGAATCCACAAACAAGGCAGAGTCAGAGAATGGTTTAAGCAAGGAAATGCTCACTTTCTAAAAGTGGCATTTTCAAACGCACAATCTTAAAATCAACTTTACTAAAAGATGTATTTTTAAATTGTGAGTTCAGGGACCCCAAACTCCACATGTCCATCTACTCTCTAGAGGAATCTACACTTTAATCATATTTAAAGGTAGCCCCCATATTATCCTATGAGAGAGACAGGCCTTGCAACAGTGAAAAACGAAATTGGCAGTTTTTCACTGTCAGGACATATAAACCACATTACTATATGTCCTACCTTATCCATACACTGCACCCTGCCCTTGGGGCTACCTAGGGCCTACCTTAGGTGTGCCTTACATGTAAGAAAAGGGAAGGTTTAGGCCTGGCAAGTGGGTACACTTGCCAAGTCGAATTTACAGTGTAAAAATACACACACAGACACTGCAGTGGCAGGTCTGAGACATGATTACAGGGTTACTTGTGTGGGTGGCACAACCAGTGCTGCAGGCCCACTAGTAACATTTGATTTACATGCCCTGGGCACCTCTGGTGCACTTTACTGGGGACTTAACAGTAAAACAAATGTGCCAATCATGGAGAACCAATTACATACACATTTTAAACAGGAGCACTTGCACTTTAGCACTGGTTAGCAGTGGTAAAGTGCCCAGAGTAATAAAAACAGCAAAATCAGAGTCCAGCACACATCAATAACCTGGGGAACAGAGGCAAAAAGTTAAGGGAGACCACGCCAAGGATGAAAAGTCTAACATGTGTCCCCCCCAGGTAAAAGTGGGGAGCAACTACCCAACCTCATGGGAGTTCTCATCACTAAGGCGGAAGAACCTGGACAGACCATCAGCATTGGCGTGCTCTGTACCAGGACGGTTTTCCACCGTAAAGTCCATCCCCTGTAGGGAAATGGACCACCTCAACAGTTTTGGATTCTCACCCCTCATCTGCATTAACCATCTGAGGGGCCTGTGGTCGGTCTGAACTCGGAAGTGAGTCCCAAACACGTAGGGTCTTAGCTTCTTCAGTGCCCAGACCACAGCAAACGCTTAGCGTTCTATGGCACTCCACCTACGTTCCCTGGGTAGTAACCTCCTGCTAATGAAGGCTACGGGTTGATCTAGGCCCTCTTCATTAAGCTGTGAGAGTACTGCTCCAATACCATGCTCTGAGGCGTCTGTTTGCACAACAAACTCCTTGGAGTAGTCAGGTGCCTTCAGCACAGGTGATGTGCACATGGCAGCCTTCAGGGCATCAAAAGCGTTCTGGCAAGCCTCTGTCCAGATCACTTTCTTGGGTTGATTCTTAGAAGTCAACTCAGTTAAGGGGGTAACAATGGTACCATATCCCTTAACAAACCTCCTGTAATATCCTGTGAGACCTAAAAAGGCTCTCACTTTAGTCTGGGTCTTGGGAGGCTCCCAAGCCAGAATCGTGTCAATCTTAGGCTGTAGGGGTGCCACCTGGCCACTCCCCACCTGGTGTCCTTAGTACACCACAGAACCCTGCCCTATTTGGCATTTGCTCGCCTTAATAGTGAGGCCTGCCTTCTGCAGGGCCTCTAACTCTCTCCAGAGGTGTTGCAGGTGTTCCTCCCATGTGGAACTAAACACAGCAATGTCATCCAGGTAGGCGGCACTGAACTCATCCAGTCCTGCCAACACCTGGTTGACCAACCTCTGAAAGGTGGCAGGGGCATTCTTCATCCCAAAGGGCATCACGTTGAAGTGGAAGTGCCCATCTGGGGTAGAGAATGCTGACCTCTCCTTTGCCCCCTCAGTTAAGGCAATCTGCCAGTACCCAGATGTTAAATCAAACGTACTGAGGTACTTGGCAGCTCCAAACCGATCAATGAGCTCATCAGCTCGGGGGATGGGGTGTGCGTCAATCTTGCTGACCGCATTGAGAACCCGGTAGTCCACACAGAACCTAAGTTTCGGAGTGGCACCAGGAGCAGCAGCCTTTGGGACCAAGACCACTGGGCTGGCCCAAGGACTGCTGGAGTGCTCAATAACCCCTAGGGTTAACATTTTGGAGACTTCCTCCTTAATGCAAGCCCTGACCCTGTCAGTCACCCTGTAAACCTTATGTTTAACAGGTGTACTGTCCCCAGTGTCCACATCATGTGTGCACAGGTGTGTGACTCCTGGGATCAGGTAAAACAGCGAGGCAAACTGTCCCAACACGTGGCGACAGTCCCTCTGCTGTTCCTCAGTCAGGGAGGGGGAGAGGATCACTCCCTCCACAGACCCATCTTTCTCTCCTGCAGACAGGAGGTCAGGAAGAGGCTCACTCTCTTCCTCCACCCCGTCATCTGTCGCTAGGAGCATGGATAGCTCAGTTCGCTCAAAGTGTGGTTTGAGGCGGTTGACATGTAGGACCCGCAAAGGGTTCCTGGGGGATTGCAAGTCTACCAGATAGGTGACCTCGCTCTTTCTTTCCACCACCTCAAAAGGCCCAGTCCACTTATCTTGGAGAGCCCTAGGCTCCACTGGTGCCATGACCCACTTTTTTTGTCCAGGCTGAAACTCAACCAGAGTGGCATTCTGGTCGTACCACCGTTTCATATCCTCCTGGCTTGCTTCCAGGTTCTCCTGAGCGAGACTCCTGAAGCGGGCAGTCTGGTTTCTTAGTGCCAGCATGTAGCTAAATACATCCTGGGGTGGTTTACTAGGAGCTTTCTCCAAAGCCTCCTTCACCAGACTGAGCGGTCCCCTCACAGGGTGGCCATAGATGAGCTCAAAGGGGCTAAAGCCAAGTCCCTTTTGAGGCACCTCCCTGTAAGTGAACAGAAGGCATGGCAAGAGGACGTCCCACTTACGCCTCAAGGGCTCTGACAGGCCCTGAATCATGCCTTTCAAGGTGCGGTTGAATCTCTCAACCAGACCATTACTTTGGGGGTGGTAAGGTGTGGTGAACTTGTACGTTACCCCACACACCTTCCACAGATACTTCATATAAGTGGATATGAAGTTTGTACCTCTATCAGATACCACTTCCTTGGGGAACCCCATGCGGGTAAAAACTCCCATCAAGGCACGTCCCACCACGGGGGCAGTGACCTTCCTTAGAGGAATGGCTTCTGGGTACCGTGTGGCATGGTCCACCAAGACCAGGATGAACCTGTTGCCCATGGCTGTCTTGGGATCCAAAGGCCCCACAATGTCAATTCATACCCTTTCAAAGGGAGTACTGACTACAGGTAAAGGTTGGAGGGGAGCTTTGCATTTCCCCCCACTCTTGCCACTTGCCAGACAAGTCTGACAAGACCTACAATAAGCAGCTGACTGCTTGTGCATCAAGGGCCAGTAAAAGTGGGAGACAAGCCTCTCATAGGTCTTGTCCTGCCCTAGATGTCCTGCCAAAGGCACATCATGAGCCAAACCTAGTAGGAAGGCCCTGAAGCACTGGGGTACCACCAGTATACGAGCTGACCCAGGCTCAGGAACCTTAGACTCACTATACAGGAGGCCATCCACCCAATATATCAGGTGAGTACCTGGCGCCTCGCCAGCCGCCTGGGCTGCAGCCTGCTGCCGCAGCCCCTCAAGAGTAGGGCACTCCTTCTGGGCTGTGCATAATGCTTCCCTGGTGGTTCCCCCTTCCTGCTGCCACTGTGACAGCTCAGGGACCTCCCCCAGTTCAGCCACCTGTTCCCCTGTAGGCTACGGGGCATCACCCTCAGGCTCTGCCTCCTCCCGGACCGTGGGAACTTCTGGGGCCGGTTTCCCGCGCCCCCTGCCCTTCCTCTTCTTGGCGTTCCCCTGGGCCACTGTTTCAGGCTCCAGGGGCTCTTGACTACCCTGATTGGCTGCCATAGACTGGGTGGATACGCATACTCACCCAGGCAGACCCAACATCTCCAAGTGAGACCTGTGTTCCACCTCCTTCCAAGGGGAATCCTCCAGGTCGTTACCTAGCAAACAATCAACAGGCATGGTTGGACTCACAGCTACTTTCCAGGAACCTGAGACCCCCTCCCATTCAAAGGGAACCTGCGCCACTCTGCAGAGTCGCTCAGAGTTGTCTACCGCGACTACTTGGTGAAGTACCCGGGGATCAATCTGCTCTTCAGACACCAGGTGTCCCCTCACTGTAGTCACACTGGCTCCTGTGTCTCTCAGAGCCTCCACCCTCTGTCCATTGATGGTCACCCATTGCCTGTACTTCTTAGTGTTATCAGGCACTAGGTTTCTCTGGACCATCTCACTGTCCCCTAGTGAGACAAAGGTAATTTCTGCTGGTTCCCACCCACCTGAAACCAACTCCTCCCCAAGCGCTACACTGGCCAAACCCTGGGATGGTGCACCAGTGGGTGCTGGTGTACTTTTGGGGCATTTGGGGTCCCCCCTCACATGACCCACCTGGTCACAGGCATAGCACTTACGTGGGGGACCACCTGCCTCTGGCTTCCCTTTGGACAACCATGGCTTCTTTTCACTGGGGGGTTGGCAATCCTTACCCTGGGAATCAGTTTGGGGCCCTTTAGAGAACTCCCCCTGTTTGCCCTTACCCCCCCCTTTCTTCTGAGAGGGATCCTGCCCATCCTTGGCGTGGTCTCCCCCATACCTCTTTTGGACCCTGGTGCTCTCCCAGCGGTCCGCTTCCTGCGCAAGCTTCCTGGGGTCAGTCAGCTTTCTGTCAGTGAGGTGCTGGCGCAGCTCTGGAAAACATAAACTGTACAAGTGCTCCCAAGCAATTAAATTGTAAAGCCCCTCATACGTGTTTACCTTACTGCCCTTCACCCAACCATCCAGTGACCTGCAAAAAGAATCAACACATTCCAACCATGTTTGGGATTCCTTTCTCTTGTAGGATCTAAACTTGTACTGCTCAGGGGTGAGACCATACCTGGTGAGTAAGGCCTCCTTCATGACAGGGTAGGTGAGATCCTGAGCATCCCCTAAGGCTATCAGTGTGTCCCTCCCCTCTGCCTCAAAATGCTTCCACAGGGCTGCCCCCCAATGAGCTTCAGGGACCAGGTTCATGTGGAGAGCTGACTCATAACCCTTGAACCACAAGTAGATATCATCCTCCCTCTTACAATCCCTCACAAGGTCTTTTGGGATGTGTACCCTTCTCCCAGGCTGCACTGTAGGATTGCTGCCACCATCCCTACTGGACTGACTCCTCTGATCTATCTCTTTTAAACTGAGCTCATGAGCCATTGCTAACTTCCTTTCCTCAATGGCCAGCCTTCTCTGTTCCATCTCTAGACTGAGCTTTTTCAGCTCCAATTGGTACTCCCTCTCTGCCTGTCTGTCCTGTAACTCTTCAGGTGTCAGACCCTTGGAGGACACACTGCTACTTGCCCTGGAGACTCTCTCCCTGGGAATAACAGGTCCCCCCACTATACCATTATGTACTGATTGCCCTCCCTCCTCATCCTCATCCTCCTCCTCATCCTCAGTGTGCCCTCCAGTGCTTCTGGTTGTCACCCTGGCCCTCAGCGCCTTTTTCAGCTCATCCTTCTTGGAAAAGCTCTTAATGGGACAACCAAAATTTTTACAAAACTGCTTTAGCTGAGCCTTGTTATAACTATCCAATTGCTTCAGGTCAAAAACAGCTTCAACTGATGCATCTCCAAGTAGAGACATGATGAAAGGTAAAAAGAGTGCAAAGTTCCAAATGCAGAAACAAGTTCCCAAATGAAGTTCCAGAAAAGTCAATCACAGGATCAGCGAAAAAAGAAACTGAATGCAGAGCAAAAACAGTCCAAATAGAAAAAAAACAAAAATCGCAAGATTAGTAGTATGTGGTCACGTAGTGGTCTGAACTCAAACAGTAGTGTACACTTAATTACTGTATGTCAAGTACAAATATAAGTCCAAATAATCCCAACCGCTGATCACCAATGTTAGAAATTGGGTCTTTGGTTGACAGTTCACCTGACTGTTCAAGCAAGGACCCTCACTCTAGTCAGGGTAAAATAGAATCACCCTCAGCTAACCCCTGCTTACCCCCTTGGTAGCTTGGCAGAGCAGTAGGCTTAACTTCAGAGTGCTAGGTGTAAAGTATTTGTACCAACACACACAGTAACTTAATGAAAACACTACAAAATGACACAACACCAGTTTAGAAAAATAGGAAATATTTATCTAAACAAAACAAGACCAAAACGACAAAAATCCAACATACACAAGTCTAGTTATGAATTTTGAAAGATTAAACTTAAAAAAATAGTGCTTAGAAACAAAAATGCTTCGATGAGATGTTAACACGGCGTCGTGACGGAGTCGTTCCCAACAAGCCGACACCAGCGGTGCCGGACACGGAGTCGTGTAGACCCCCAAGTACAGTACCTTTGGTGAAGAGTGAAAACAAGCCGATGCGCGAAGTCGGGGATGGCGGCGTCTGTGCGAAACATTGAATCCGCGTACTTCGAGCGGCGTCGGTCACGACGTGGTGCGGCGACTTCCACGGAGTCGCGGTCTTCAGCTGGGCTGCAGCAGCATCGGGCCTGCGAAGAGCGTCGCGTTCCAGCGAAGGTTACGGCGTCGGGTGCAGGCGGCGTCACCGGATTCAGCAGCGGCGTCGGTCCGGAGTCGTCCGAAGTCGATTTCCTTGGATTTCCACCAGCTTTCCTTTCAAGGGCCCAGGGACTGGATAGGGCACCACTTGTCAGAGCAGGAGTCTCTCCAGAGACTCCAGGTGCTGGCAGAGAGAAGTCTTTGCTGTCCCTGAGACTTCAAACAACAGGAGGCAAGCTCTAACTCAAGCCCTTGGAGATTTCTTCACAAGATGGAAGGCACACAAAGTCCAGTCTTTGCCCTCTTACTCTGGTAGAAGCAGCACTGCAGGAAAGCTCCACAAAGCACAGTCACAGGCCGGGCAGCACTTCTTCCTCAGCTATCAGCTCTTCTCCAGGCAGAGGTTCCTCTTGGTTCCAGAAGTGTTTCTAAAGTCTGTAGATTTGGGTGCCCTTCTTATACCCATTTTAGTCTTTGAAGTCACCTTTCTTCAAAGGGGACTCACACCTACTTGTAAAATCCTGCCTTGCCCAGGCAAGGCCTCAGACACACACCAGGGGGTTGGAGTCTGCATTGTCAGAGGCAGGCACAGTCCTTTCAGATGAGAGTGACCACTCCACCTCTCCCTCCTAGCAGAGATGGCTAATCAGGAAATGCAGGTTACACCCCAGCTCCCTTTGTGTCACTCTCTAGTGTGAGGTGAAAAACAACCCAACTGTCAAACTGACCCAGACAGGGAATCCACAAACAAGGCAGAGTCAGAGAATGGTTTAAGCAAGGAAATGCTCAGTGGCATATTCAAACGCACAATCTTAAAATCAACTTTACTAAAAGATGTATTTTTAAATTGTGAGTTCAGGGACCCCAAACTCCACATGTCCATCTACTCTCTAGGGGAATCTACACTTTAATCATATTTAAAGGTAGCCCCCATATTATCCTATGAGAGAGACAGGCCTTGCAACAGTGAAAAACGAAATTGGCAGTATTTCACTGTCAGGACATATAAACCACATTACTATATGTCCTACCTTATCCATACACTGCACCCTGCCCTTGGGGCTACCTAGGGCCTACCTTAGGGGTGCCTTACATGTAAGAAAAGGGAAGGTTGAGGCCTGGCAAGTGGGTACACTTGCCAAGTCGAATTTACAGTGTAAAAATACACACACAGACACTGCAGTGGCAGGTCTGAGACATGATTACAGGGTTACTTGTGTGGGTGGCACAACCAGTGCTGCAGGCCCACTAGTAACATTTGATTTACAGGCCCTGGGCACCTCTGGTGCACTTTACTAGGGACTTAACAGTAAAACAAATATGCCAATCATGGAGAACCAATTACATACACATTTTAAACAGGAGCACTTGCACTTTAGCACTGGTTAGCAGTGGTAAAGTGCCCAGAGTAATAAAAACAGCAAAATCAGAGTCCAGCAGCACACATCAATAACCTGGGGAACAGAGGCAAAAAGTTAAGGGAGACCACGCCAAGGATGAAAAGTCTAACACCTAGCATCTCATAGCATTCTGCAATTGTCATTTTCCAAATCTTGTCAGCATACTCAACTTCCTCAAAGCCCTAATATGAAAGCCCTTGTCCTTCATCAAACGCTCTCCATAGAAGCTCTCTCACCCCTACTGACCATTGTCTATGCCTCCCTCACTCAAGAAAACTTCCCAGAACTTCTCAACAAAGGACAGAATCTTAACTTCTTTAAGAGAAAATCATGAAAAATCATGCTCAACTCCAAGATCACATCAACAACAATCACCTCCTGCATGACTGCTAGTCTGGCTTGAGATCCTGCTGAAACATAGAGTTTTCTATCTTACACATCGTAATGATGCCCTCCTTACCTCAGATGAAGACAACACCTGTACTCTTGTTATTGCTAGACCCAGGGCATTGTGAACCCTAGTTTAACAGCTACAACAGGGGTGGGGTTCTGTATTCGCTTCTTCTGTCTGCAACAAAAAGCTCAAAACTAATGCAATAAAGGAATACAGTGTCAATAGAAGACCTAACAGGAGCAAGGTCAAACGGAAAAATTGGTGAATAAAACAGTGAAAGAAGAAAAGAATAAAGAACTGCACTGACGTAAAAAACAAACAGTAAAATGTAATAAGGATAGCAATGCCTCCTACAAGGCCAAAAATGCAGCAACATGAAGAAGATTCCACAACGATGTGTACAATCTTTTTGAGCAGCACAATCACAGTGAAATTAAACTGGCCAGTCCGTCCTCCTGAATGAACTGGGAGCCTGCGTAAGGTAATGAGAGAGGTCATCAATAAAAAGCTATGTAAATACTGGATAACATTTATCAGGTGCTTTTTTAAAGGGAATTAGTTTTATGTTGCATCTTGTTCACAACAAAAAAGTTGTTGCTATAAAATAACATGAAACACAATATAGAGCACTTACGTACATGGCCTGATTTACAGTTTGGTGGATCGGTATTCTATCACAAAATGTTATGAATGCCCTATCCACCTTATTACAAGTCCCATAGGATATAATACACCTTTGATAAAGCAGACAGGTGATTCTTCACATTTCTGACAGAGTAAACCATGTACCAAACTCTAAACTAGGCCCTTGGTTTTTAGATCACATGTTAACTGTGTATTTCCTTGTAATGCACATCTTGTTGCCATTTGAGTGATAAGCCTTCTTTTCAGGATGGCTTCTGTGACCAACAGATAGTTCATCCCACACACATCTCATATACTACAAGGGATGCACTTCTTAGGAGGCAGAATGTTAACCAAAAACCACGAGTAGCATGAGGTGAGAAATGTTCACTCTTGTGGGACCATTTGTAGGTATCTGTTCTAGAACAATAGCAACAAACACTGTGGCAGATACCTTCACAGTGATGCCAGACCTGAAATGTCCAACACAGGGCAGTCATTATGGTAAGGAGTGGGAACTTGTTTGGAGGTTTACCTTTATGTAAAATAACAATGTATTTTCAATCCCTTTGAACGTTAAAATATTATTTATTTATTTCAGTGATCAACTGAAGATTGGTTGGAATTAACTGGGTAGTTATGGATAGTTGCTGGCTTTTGCATTTAGGTAGTTATAGTTAGAATTGCTTTTGCATAGGCAAGGCATTTATGTGTTTGCTTTGCTAATAGCTTTGGAGCCATTTGATGAATCTTCACAAAACATTCCAAAAAAAAAGCAAATTCACTTCAGCCACTTCCTGGAAAGTTTTGGGGTGATCAGCCAAGCAGGGGCCAAGAAAAAGGGGTGTCCCAAAAGCTAATTTCCCATTGCATTTGATATACACTTCTTTAGGCAGCTTTGCCTCAAAAACTGCTGAACAACCAATTCGTCAGGAACCTAAATCTTGGCCTGCATATTTTGCTTTTCGTGACTTGTTGTAAATCCATTCAGTAGTTTATGAGAAATTAAGGTTCACAAACATTTATATATCTGTAAGGTTGAGTCTGAGGGACCCTCATGAGAGTCCCTTGAACCCATTTTTTGAAAAATAGAGCATTTTGATTTACCCAGGTAGTTTTTTCCCCTTGGGGCGATTCGCTCCCACAGGAGCCAGACTTCCACTGAAGCAAGCTCTCTGATTGGCTACCAGAAGCATAAAGAAAATTTCGCTGGCATCCATTTCAGGACTCAGAGGTAGTCTTCTGCGCTGAAGTAATAAAAAATAATATAAGGGGGCAGGTTAGGGACATCTTGTCCCCCCAGGCCCTGTGGGGGGAAGGGCAATTTTTACTAAGATCTTGCTGGACACCCTCAGGTTGCAACAAAAAAAAAGAAAATGCTGGTCCACCATTAAATTAATAATTTCGAGAGGAGAGGATGAGTGGCCCCCACCTGAGCCCATTTAGGGCCAAGGGGACCCTATCCCCAAGGCCAAAATGTGGTAAAATGGCCTTTCTAGGTGCCAGCTACCCGATCCCTCGGGCTGGTTTTTATTTTTATTTTTAAAAGGAGGGGGCCACACAGCTCTCCTCCCCAGGCTTTTAAAGGCTCTTGGGACCGCATCCCCGGGGCTGATTGGTTAAAAAAAATGAGGGAGGGGGGCCCACAGCCGCCCTCCCAAACCCATTGCAAACCCTGGGACCTAATGCCCTGGAACTGAAAATAATCTTTTTTTTAAAAGGGAGGAAGGCTGCACGACTCCACTCCCTGGGCCTTTCAAGGCTATGAGGACCTCATCTCCGGGGACGACTCAGTTACTCTGTCACTGGGAGCCCAACACAGTACACAGTAGTTTCCCTGCCCGCACTAGCAAATACAAAAACACATGTGTTTGCTTCCACCTGGTGGGACCATTTTTAGGTCGAACATAGCAGTGCGCAATCGCTGCTTTTCGGACGTGTTGGTATGTATCTGGGCTTTTAACCACGCCAACCACACGCCCATCACTATCACTCATTAATGGGCTTGCCTTTCAAAAATCCTTTGTTTTCATTGGTAGCTGCTTTACGTTTGTCCCTCCTTAGGGTGGTTTTGTTACCACCTTGGCCATCAACCCTGATACATGGATAATTGCACTATTGCCGATAACTTTGACTCCGAGCGAACCTCTTTTTCCTTTTGTCTCTATCATTCGCACTCACTGCGGCACTTTGAATCGTCAACTGTTTTACTTTTTATTTTTAGTTTGTGTGCCAAGAAAGTTTCAGTTCAAATTTACAGGGCTAATAGCTCTAACTCAAGCAAACGCAAGACCTATTGCATTGCAAATGCTTGTTAAATCTCCTGCCTGAAGGGAGCAAACATGCACGTTTTCTCCCAGCCGTCAGTAAATTTAAAAATGCACTCTCCGGCTGGACGCAGACTTCTGTACTGTTTCCTTGCCCTCCTGCAGGCATGGAAGCAGAAAGATATAGCACCTGCCTGAAGGGAGCATGCATAATTAACACTATGGCTCTGGGTCACCCACCTATAATGGAGTGCCCCGAAGATGTATTCATGGGGCCTGAGAAGCCTCAGGGAGGGAGGCTGTGCAGTCCCCACCCCCTTTTTAATTATTTGTGTCCCAGTGGGATAAGGTCCATTCCTACACCCCTGTAGGTGGCCCTAACCCAGTTGCACATGGCCCTTAGCCAAGTGCTGTGTGTGGTTTGCCCTAGGGTCTGGTCTGCAGCCACGCCCTGCATCCAAACCCTAGCAGGCCACTGAATCCCTATGCTCATGGCCCTTTGGCCTTGCATGGCATAGGATTGGCCACAGGGTCAGACATTTGGCAAGATCCTGCATCCAACCCTTTGCGGATGACCAGCTTTCTGCTGCGGAAGACGCAGTGTGGGGTTCGCTGCAGGGCCAAACCTAATGTGGAAAGCAAATCCCCCAGAGACACTCTTGACAACATTTGATTTTAATTGTCCGATCCCGCATATCTCTCGTTGGAGGACAAAGGGTTCATGCTGACTCCTCAGAGACTCCAGCAGGAGCAAATGTCCCACAAAGGCTCCAGCAAAAGTCCTGTGAGATCGAGAAACCCTCCAAAATGTTTTTTTTCTTTTGATCCACACAAGAGCTAGGATGGCAGGGCATCTCATGCCTGCCCTCTTATAACTTCACATTCTTTTTATTTCCAGGACATGAGGACTGAGTATCCAAGTCCTGTAAGGGTGGCTGATGTGGAAGAATTCTCCTCGGCCTGTCAGATTGCTATATTGTTTAATGTTTTGTGCCATTGAGACTCTCACTGACGTACCATGTACCCTGGGCCAGACTGGGAAACCAAAGAAGCCCTGGCAAATTTTGTAAGGTCAGTCTTTATAGGTTGCATAGCGAATGAGCCTAACCACTACAATGGGGCTTGAGGGTGTTCTCCCCCAAAAAAGAAATTGGGAAAAGATGGCTAAAAGGTGTATTCCACAACACAATTTACTTTCATTATATATTCAATTGCATTAGTTTCAAAATCAGTAAATTATGACCTTCCAGTGCACCAGGATGCGGCAATCCTTAATGGGGCTCTTCAGTGATTCCCTCATTATCACCCTCTGACAGTGCCTCTCATCTCTCCAGAGCCCCTCTCTCACATGTATTTCATTTGTTTTATAGCACATCTCTTACTACCTTAGGGTGGTGGATCACTTTACATCACACATATACAGAGACAATGAATCGTATGTGTGTAAATCAGTGGATAGAAAATGTTATACAAGACAAAGAGAACTACAAGGTGTGGTCTTCACATGTCATCCATACTGGTAGACACTTTTTAAGAGTGCTAGGTCTGGGGAAGCATAAACTCAGGATTCAGAACGTGTCATGGAGGTTAGGTTTGACTCAACTAATAATTTATTTCTACCCAACCAACCCTTATTAGCAAAATTAGAATAATCGAAGACTGGGAAAAAACATAACTTTCTTACCTGTACCATGCAGTTTGCACGCACCTCTTTAAAGGCAGTTCCTAGCTGACTGTGCTAGATTATGATTGTAACTTATGAACTGCACAGTAACAAAAGGATCTCTGTGACAAAAGAAGTTTTACTCAGGGCATTGCAAATACAATATTGTTCTGTGATTGGCATAGTACATGATCTTTAGAGCAGGCATATTAACCCTCTGTGCTACCTGAGATGAGTCGAGTCAAAACTGCCACTAGACAAAACTCTGATCTCTCTCCAGCAGGTACATTATTTACCAGAGTTATCTTGATACTTTTATTGTTGTCTGAAAACTGTTGTATATACAAAAACTCTGCAGTGCTTTTAAACCTCTGCACTGCTACAAAACCAGGCCCCCAATAACTGAAGTGGCCTCCCACTCTTCCAGCCTCCTTGGGAAATGCTTGATGCCCAATACGGCCAGTCTGGCCTTGCATGTACCAAACGATCTAGATAGCTATAAATTTCAAGCTTAATTTATCCAAAACTACAGAACAAAATGACAGCAAATCACAAAAAGCCTGCTTTCTGTGTAAAGATGTAGCTTTCTGCAGATTTTGTTGTAATTATATTTAGCCACTTGGGTTAGAAATTCCCAAATGAAATTGCGTGGGTAAAGTGCTTTTTAATACCCCCCTTTTTTCCTCAATACCTGCATGAAGGATGACTCTTAAGAGGAGCGAGGTGAATTACTTTTTTGGGACAATTTCATGAAGATTCAGCCAACGACTAAACAGAAATTAGCAAAACAAAAAACACTCTTGCTATGTAACATTTGCCCTAACTATAATTACAGGCTATGATGACATACACTTTGGACATAAACAGTGGTAGTTGTCTGCAAGGCCTAGTATCACACCAAATGCTGCATCCAACATACAATAAGGGTTGGGTGGTGTACTTGCCCTATGTCAAGACCGTTCACCCAGCCGTCCGCATGTAACCAGCCCCCAGCCATGCACAATAATGCCTCACCTGTGGTGAGGTCCTCTGGTCACCTCTCCATTAATATGTAACACCGTACTTGCTCAGCCTTCATCCCTTCACAGCAAAGGTTTAACAAAGAGTATATTGTTAATTGATGTTTAGCAGCCAGCTCTCCACAAGTGACCAACCTTCATTCCATCCATTCTTTAGGTAAAATGTCAAAATGACAAAGGCATCTATCAAAAGTGCTTCACTTCTGAAATATTCAATTTCTTTTCCATCTTTTGAAAGTTTACAGACAGGCATATGAGAGTCCAGCCTTTGATTTAGGCTGTTGTATTACCTCACATTCACAAAGCATATAGCACACTGTCAGAATCATTGGTAAATATCATTATCAATTTCAACAGTCCTGTTGTCTATATAAACTCAGTGATGTTATTGGTGAGGTCATTTAACATGTCATAGGTGAAATATGTGAGGTCATAAACAGTATATGATCGGGGCACAAGTCATAGTTAGCCATAGTTAGTTCACTAAACTATATTTTAAAGAATTTGGACTTTTTAAAAGTTGTCATGCCTCATTCCAACTACTAACTTTAAAGTCCCTTTAACTGTTGTTTTTTTTTCAGTGAACCTATACTAAACTATATGTATTTAACCTTGTAGCTATTTCGGTCAGCAACCTTTGTTTGCCACATATCTTCATAGTGAGCCATTTAAAACTCAGAATTCCGATACCATGGGTTTGTTACATTGGTCTGTCGTGCATTTGCTGCATATATCCAACCTAGTAGTAGAATAAAGTAGGACGTTAATTTCTGCTGACTTCTATAACCAACTGTCACGAATGCTAAATTCACCAGAAAATTGAAAAGGAGAGAAGAGAAGTATCAAATATTGTTGAGGATTATGCACCTCCTCAACGACAAATGTTGCCCAAAGTAAGTTTGAGCCAGGATCCTTTGGAAGGAACAGAGCACCTTACTAGCTCGCATTTCATCGTTACTGGAGAAAAAGGGATTCCCAGTAGGCTGCCCACCAGCAATAAAAAGCTATAAACAACCCAGTTAATTGAAAACATTTGTGAAATGGAAAGTCATGTGCTTCTACTGTATTTATTTCTTCCACTCCTGTGCCAGCGCCAGTGGGCGATGCAGTGTCATACACGATAACTTAACGAGACGCCTGAGCATGAAATGCATTACCAATGCCCTGACATATCCCCTTCCCCCCCGCTCTGAGGCTAACACAGTGCTGTTTGCAAGCAACCCAAGGATGCCAAGAAAATGCTTCTTTCCAACCGAGCCGTAGGTGATGGAGTTCAGCTGTCGAGTTACTAGGGGCCAGATGTAGCAAGGCATTAGCGCCTCGCAAACGGCGAAAAACGCCGTTTGCGAGGCGCTAATGCCTGTGCGCGATGCAGAAACACATTTTGCGAGTCGGAACCGACTCGCAAAATGTGTTTCCGACTTGCAAATAGGAAGGGGTGTTCCCTTCCTATTTGCAACTCGCACCGCGATGTAAGTTGATTTGTGACCGCAAAAGCGGTCACAAATCAACTCGCAGTTACCATCCACTTGAAGTGGATGGTAACTCATTCGCAAACGGGAAGGGGTCCCCATGGGACCCCTTCCCCTTTGTGAATGATCACAAAAATAATTTTTCAGAGCAGGCAGTGGTCCAATGGACCACTACCTGCCCTGAAAAATACCGAAACAAAAGGTTTCGGTTTATTTTTCAAAGTGCAGCTCGTTTTCCTTTAAGGAAAACGGGTTGCACTTTGAAAAAAAAAACCTGCTTTATTGAAAAGCAGTCGCAAACATGGAGGTCTGCTGACGACAGCAGGCCTCCATGTTTGCGAGTGCCCATAGTCGGTATGGGGCCGCAATTTGCGACCCACCTCATTAATATTAATGAGGTGGGTCATTGCGACCCCATACCGACTCGCAGAAGGTGTCTGAGACACCTTTCTGCATGTGGTTTTGCGAGTTGCAATTTGCGAGTCTCTATGACTCGCAAATTGCAACTCGCAAAACCATACTTACCTACATCTGGCCCTAGGTGCTTTATTCGGCACACAGTCTGCCAGTTTACTGTGTAGGTTTTTGGCTCGACAAACAAACTAAGGCCCAGATTTACGAGCGGCCTGCACCGGAAATGCGTCACTTTTTTTGAAGCATTGGCAGTGCAGGCTGCTGACCCCTATCTACAATGCCACTTTGCGTGGCTTTACATGGCCTTTTAGATATGGACTAAAGCAACGCAGAGCAATTCTCTCCCGCGCACCATCCATGGATTTTGACGCATTCCCAGATTTACAATGTTTTGTAAACTTTGGAATGCGTCAAAACCCTACGCCAACCCAGGGGTGGCATTGAGGCGACGCAACGAGGAGAAATATCTTTATTTTTCCCCATTGTTTACTTTTTCTTTGTGTGCTTTGTTTCGCTGCACACATAGAAAAAGGAAAACTCCTTTTGAGATTGTTTTTGTGCTGGAAGGTGCCCCTTCATTCACAAAAACAATCATCCCCACAACGCAGGCACGCTTGCACCATGATGCAAGGGTGCCTGCATTAGCGCACAGCAGCAATTTGTGCACCAGCGCAGGGGAAAAGGGCAGGAAGGCGACATATCTTGAAGATACGGTGCATTCCTGCCCTTTTGTTTTTATGCAGGAGAGCGCAGTAAGAAGGCTTGCAGCACTGTCCAGCCCCATAACATTGTAAATCTGGCCCTTACAGTCTTCACAGAAATCTATGATAAACGTAGTGTTTCATAAAAAGGACAAACATTAGATACCTTCAAGATAATATTTCGAATTGCAAATAACATTGAATAACTTTGCACAGTGCTATACAGCAAGATCACAATTGTGACTCTAGAGATGAAGAGGAACAGTTCTAGATCCCAAACATAAATATGTTAAAATTATTTTTTACTATATTAAAATGATGCTTGCTTGCATAACGTCTGACATTTTTTAATAACCAAAACCAAATCACCTCCATTCTAAAGAAAAACTGCATCCTCCTCCCTCATGCTTGTGGACTCCTTAGTGTAGTTAGGATATTTTTAGTCATTACAGAGTATTCTTTTTTAATGCAAAGAACAACACATAGCGGTCTAGTATGCACTATGTAACATTTGAGACGAAAAAAGTCGATGAAATCAGACCATTAGAGATTATCTGTAGAATTTAGTATAACCCATCTGCATTTTACTTGGTATCACATATCCGGAAGTTGATTAGAGGAGAAAGTTTGTTTAGGAAGCCCAGTGAATAATGCTATCCAGTATTCAATATGTGAAATCACTGTGGGTTGCACATTTACCTTTATTCCTGATTTTGCGAGCGAGTTTCTGATTTTTCTCAAGCGGTGATTATCTCCTTTATATATGGCTTTACTGTGACTTCTAAGTACAATTTAGAGTCATTCCTTAGGGATTGATAGAGGAAACTATCTCGGAGAGATGCCTACATTGACCAAAACATTCTCCTTTCTTGCCCGTGAAAACTGGTGAATAGGTTTGGAGATAGGATCAGAGTCTTTTTGTGTTATGATTTTTTTCATATGTCTTATCCATGATTAGATCTCAGATGAACATGTGGTTAATGTATGCATACTATTCCTACAGTCAATTTTCAGGTCTGACTGCGAACTAATGGAAAAATATTCCAGACTTGTGTAGTAGCTCATATAAAGGCCCAATGTACAGATAAAAATATATGGGAGAACAGTTGAGCCTTGTGGGCTGTTGGTGTCATTTGAGAAAAGGAGTTGACCATTTTGAAATATTGGAATCTGATAAATAGGTATGTTTATTTAAGTACCTTATCGACTTTTCCCAACATATCATAGAACACCAGGTGAATGTTGTGATCAGTTATGTCAACAGAGACAAAGGTTTTAGCTATACAGTTAAATTCTTGGAAAACAATAAAAAGTGCTTAAGAAACAGAGGGTGCCTTCCACTATCCCGAGAAGGCACGTTTCTGTACTGTGCCCAAACCCAAGCCCTGACTGGAATTAGACAAATCTTTGCGCCTTAAGTAGAATTGAAACACATTTTGAAAATTATTTGGCACGGTATAGGAGGCCCGTGATTTGTCTGAAATTCTCTATTTTGCCAGGATCAACATTCAGTTTATTTAGTGTTGTATTCCTCTGAGAAGAGTGTGGTCCTGGTTTCAGCAACAACTTTCAACAACAACGTTTTTTTAGAAATAAATTAGACCTGGATGCAGGGTTTCAATGTCATTCCAGTGATTATGTATGGAAGGTGATTGGCAAATTCCTCATATCTAGATTCATTAACATGAGTTGGCCTATGTTCACTAGATTGCCTTTTTAGAAAACTGAAGAGGTCTTGTAGGCAATTGAAGGCCACGGCAAATCTTTCATCAATAGATTAAGTTTTATCTTTGTAGAGATTGACCTTTCTTTCAGCAGCTCTTAGAATTTTACTGTAACTGTTCACATGAAGCTTATTAAAATGAGCCATTTTCTTAGTAGATTTGAACAAGCAAGAAGGGCCATCCTGATATAAAATAAGGGCTAGATTGCAGGAGTAGTGCTGAAGAAGGAATGAAGGATCTTGATTCCTGTATTGCATCTGTGTTGAAGAGGAAATCAGATTTGGCAAAACAGCTTGTTAAATGCTTAGAAGGTCTCTGTAGGTTATTTAACTTTTTTATGTAGGTGGTTTTGGAGGAGGGGTGATCATGCAAATGCAGAATGGGTGGAGGTGGTGATTAGACCATTCCACTGAGAGAGGTTCTGAGTTTTCCATAGTTTCTTATCTGGCAAATATGAGCTAACAACCATTAGACATGACTTGCAATGTTGTATAAGGTCCTTCACCTACAAGAAAAATTATATGAAATGATTGTATATGTATGCTCAAATTGTTCCACTCTCTAACTAAACCTTAGTGACTAGTTCGAATAACTTTGTGAAGATGACATGCATCTCAAGATCCACTTTCAGCCCCTTTAAAGGGTAGAACACTATAGTATAAAAGACAAATGAATGTCTCTATTGAAATTTTATGAAAAGAACCACAATATTTAGCAATTTTCAATCAGTTGGCAAAGCGGGCACAAAAATGCTGTTTCTTATAACTAGTTACAGAAAACCTTCTATATAAAATACCCAATTCTACCTCTCAGTCTAAACCCAACCACCAGACGTTTCCACTGCATCTCCGTATCAGAATGTTGTTCCCTCTTGGGCCAATATTATTAATTTATTTCAATCTTGAGTGATTTTCTTATATTTTTCCCTGCTTAAACGGCACAGTTAAAAGGAATGTTTACCTCACCAAGTCATAGCTCAGCAGCTGTGCACTAATAACATCTCACCCTGCATCAATATCTCAGTGGACCAGCATGAGCTGTCCTTTTTAAAAATCTGCTTATATGCTTTAGAAGGCACAAAACACAAATATCACAAAGCCATACTCCTGAAATCCAAATTGTTCATATTAATTATAATAATCACCTAGTTTTTCTAGGAATCCTTATGTACATAACCTGGTATTCATAGTAGTAGCATATATAAAAATAACATTGCACAGTAGCTCAGTTATTTGGGGACTAAAGCAATTTGTAATTACCTCCATTTAAATTGTGCTTTATTTTTAAGTCACTCATCCTGAATCAAGAGGTTGCCTACTAATCAACCACATTCACAGGTCCCTCTACCCACCTGAGAGAGATGTAATGTCATTTCAAAGGACTGTCTCCTATGTAAATCATGTGGCATGATTCATCATCATCTCTCATCTGACAGGTCTAGCACCTCCAAGTGGGCTCAGCCTCCCTTTTTAGAGGGAGTGCTTTGATATTAATATTGAGACATCCTTATAAATTTTCTAAAATTGCCTAAAGATAACTCCGAGCCATGCAGGGAACCTTTCTCCATTCCCAAACTACGGCTAGATATTGGTCCAAAAACAGTCTGTCTGACATTTGCCAAATACAGTTTTTCATGCTAGTTAATCCTCATGTTATTCAGTAGAAAATGATTATACATGTTGCATGGATAGAGGCCTACCATTCCTGTCTGTTTTTAATGGTTCACAGCTTTCTCCCGCACACATTTGTGCTACGGATGAAAATATATTGAGACATCCTTTTGTTCCCATGTATGGTGGAATATTCAGGCCCATCTAAGCAGATGTCTTACTGTACTACCATTATGTGCTGCAGAATGGTGCCAGATATCAGCATATGCCCCATAAACGGCCTTATTACTAGTGGAGAAGGAATACCCAGGTGGAAAATCATTAATATACTGGGGACAAGCAAAATCCTTGCAGCAAAGTGGCATGCTTTCTTTATAACTGAGCACTGTAAAGTGTATATTAAATCCTTAACAGGTTACCGGCTGTAGAGTATTAAATTTAAAATGTTTCAAATTGTTATGCTCAAAGCAGAAGTTTATAATGGAACGAACAGTATTTCTATGGCGTAACCACTTTTGTTGACACTCTCATGGAGCCAGATATTTATCAGGGAGCTCTTTGTTTCAAAACATACCAAAAAAAAGCTAATCGTGGTTGTGAAATATGGGTCTGTGAAACACTTTCAAGATTACTGTTGTGAAATATGACTCATTATAACAAATTACATTAGGAAACTGTGATTTGCAATTGTCATAAATCACTCTGTCCATATATATAAAACTGTTTGCTACAAATCATAATAACCTTGTTTCCATACTTCAAACTCTTAAATCTAGCATGTCAGATAAGAATTTTTTATAGATAATTACGACATAAATTTCCTTCCTTTACTTGACATGAAAGTAAAGAATATGGAATATCTGGAACGGGTCCTGCCATAATAATGGACAAATGCCATTTGAATGCACTTCATGCCACCATAGAATGAATTGCTGAATGATAACGTCCATGTGGGTCAGAGTATTATCAAGAGTAACAGATATACATTTTAACAAAAAAAATAAAAACATTGTAAATCAAATCTCTGGGCAAACCTTATCGGTCAAGAGGTAAAGTAGCTTATTTTGTTGTGGTTAAATCATTTTTAGTAATTTCAGTTTGTGAAATGGTGATAAGAATGCTAATTTTACAATAGCATTTCAGCACAATATACAGCAATCCCACGGTAGTGGAATTTAGTGCATGCTACACATTTTATACATTGGTCCCCGAAGGCATGTGCCAACAGGGGAACTGGTAGAGAGTGCTAAAGTGCAGGAGCGTTGCCCTACTGGCTGTGCCAGAAGCAGAAAAATAAAACAATAGTTTTCTATCATTTTATTTTTATGCTTCTGGCACAGCAGGGCTGGGCCATGGGAGTTAGGAGGGGGAGGAGGGGAGAGTGCACTAAGCGCACATGTGTGTTTGGCCGGCTGTCTGAGGCCGGCCAAACACACATGCGCACTTAGGTTTCTCCAACCTGGCTGCATACACAGCAGGGATGGAGAGGCTACACTGACCCCAGGCTTGTGTCTGAGCAGCAGTGACTGCCGCTCAGATCAATCCTGATGCTGCTTACATGCTATGAGTAGCATGTAAGCAGCACCAGTATTGCTGGGGAGCCTTCTCTGGTGTCCCAGTGAATGCTGGGACACCGAACAGGCAAGGAGGACGAGCAAGGCGGCAGGAGAGGACCGCGGTGGTGACGGAAAGAGGTTAGTCTGTTTTTTTTTATTATTTGTTATTCCTCTCAGCCCCCACTCCCTGCCCCTCCCCTTGAGATTTGCGGCAGCCGCTGCTGCTAAAGTGATCAGAGAGGGCTTGTGCATATATTTGGGTAGCACTGTTTGCTCCTCAAATGCTGCTGCTGGGGTTGGTGGGGTCGCTGTGCTGCTACACGTGCAGGGCCTTCCACGTCCTGTGTCTCTGGGCGTGAAGCTATCAGATCTTGAGTTTACAGTCCAGATAATTGATAACATTTATATTCACCCATTTGGAAATGTCCAGTGATCTTAACATCAATTACACTCCCTGGGCCAAGTTCAAATTTTTTTGGGCCATTGGCACTCTTTAAGTGCAAAGTAGGGGGACAACCACACATGTTTTCAAAAACGTTTTATAGGCCTACTCGCACCCTGCATAGGGATGGATATTTACTTTTGTTACTGACAGGAGTACATCCCCTTCCAGTGAATGGAGATGGAAATACACTAAAAATATTTGGAGCCTGCTATAAGGGGCTTCTCACAGAAGATTAAGTATTTCTCTGTCAGTAAATAAGTTAACATGCACAATAGAGAGAGGTGCAAACAGCCCAACTGTCAAACTGACCCAGACAGGGATGCCACAAACAGGCAAAGTCACAGAATGGTTTAAGCAAGAAATTTTAATTTTAAAACACACAATCTTAAAACAAACTACTAAAAGATGTATTTTTAAATTGTGAGTTCAGAGACCCCAAACTCCATATGTCCATCTGCTCCCAAAGGGAATCTACACTTTAATCATATTTAAAGGTAGCCCCCATGTTAACCTATGAGAGAGACAGGCCTTGCAACAGTGACAAACGAATTTAGCAGTATGTCACTGTCAGGACACATAGAACACATATGTCCTACCTTAACAATACACTGCACCTTGCCCTTGGGGCTACCTAGGGCCTACCTTAGGGGCGTCTTAAATTTAAGAAAAGGGAAGGTTTAGTCCTGGCAAGTGGGTACACTTGGCAAGTCGAATTTACAGTTTGAAACTGCACACACAGCCTCTGCAGTGGCAGGTCTGAGACATGATTACAGGGCTACTAATGTGAGTGGCACAACCAGTTCTGCAGGCCTACTAGCAGCATTTGATTTACAGGCCCTAGGCATCTCTAGTGCACTTTACTAGGGACTTACTAGTAAATCAAGTATGCCAATCATGGATAAACCAATCAACAATACAATTTACACAGAGAGCATATGCACTTTAGCACAGGTTAGCAGTGGTAAAGTGCTCAGAGTTCAAAAGCCAACAGCAACAGGTAGACAAAATAGGAGGCAGGAGGCAAAAAGATTGGGGATGACCCTGCAAAAAGGGCCATTTCCAACATGTATTAATATATGTATTTACTTATAATATTTTATTGATTGTCATTACCCGGCCTTTTCACAGGAGGCCACTTCTTAGCTTAGGGTCTTTAACTCACTAGTACTTACTTTTTTCCAGTGGGGCAGGAATATCCCTCCAGTGAATAACAAAGTACAGAACATATCTTTTGCAGCTACCTACAATACCACTGTATATCATTGTGTACATGCCAAAGAACGTTTTTCTGTGTGTTGTCGTATTTGGGTTCTTCAACACATGTGGGAATCATATTTGTGCAGGGTGATTTGCTTTAGAATATATATATTAAATCTTTCATCTCACCCACTCTCCCTGGATGGTTTTGCCTTGAATGAGCACCTTGATTTTAATTTCTTGGGGAATAGCCCCTACCTTTGTGTTCATCTGTTCAAACATTTTCTTAACTATGTTTTTCAACTAATCATCAAATGTTGTTGACTGATAGTTGTTCATGTGCTTACAGAAAAATGTCTTTCTCTGGGGGCATTAACACCATTTATTCTAAATAATCTTCTACCACCCTCCTATCTCGGAGCACTGGTAGCATTTCACTAGATGACTGTTTCCTTCCAGCACTTTGCAGAGGTGTTCACATATCCATATTTCAGGTCTATCCATTCACCTGCTTCATTTTGCTAGTCAGTAGTCCCTTTTCCCCACTCCAGTGGTGATTGTGATTTTCTCAAAATGCTGATGGCATTTCCCAGAAACCCCTTCAGTCGAATTTTCAGTCATTTCCAACATTTGCTATATGTGTACTTCCCAGTATTGCAAATTCAACAATCTACTCTTAATGTGTGATCAGGTCTCTGTAATTTTGCTTTCCCTTTCATGTACACTAGGGCACATTTAATTAATTTTAATAAGAGACAGTGGTAGACTGCCAGAATATAGTCATGAGTGGTTTCAAAAACGTCTTGACCCTGCTAAATTTGAATGTATTCAAGCATATCCATTCATTAATAATTGCTTACTTACGTCACAGTTATAGACCCTTTACATTTCCTTTTCTCTATGTCTGACTATTAAAATACATGTTTCTCTGGACCACTTTCTCAAGCATTTGGTTTTCAAATCAATGTCACTCAGTTTTATAGTATGAATATTTTTTATGTGCTTGGCATGCATTCATCTTGTACACAAAGTTCCCTGCAATCAAGGAAATGCAAGTTCTTCTATTTTAATGGTTACGTATTGTTAGACTTATCACCATGGGTGAATGTCCCTCTAACATTTTTGCCTCCACCCCTCCTTTTTGCTGAATTCATTTTTGTTATCTTTAGGTCTCCGTGCACTTTGCCACTGTTAACCAGTGCTAAATTGTTTGTGCCCTCTCCTTAAAACATGGTAAAATTGCCAACATGTAATTGGCACATTTAAATGTACTCCTATGGTTCTTCATGTACTCTGGGCCTGTAAATTAAATTATACTAGTGGACCTTTCAAAGTAGCACTTAAAACATGTCTCAGGCCTGCCACTGCAGCCTATAGTGCAGTTTTAAATTGCCATTTCAATCTTGCAAATTAAACCTTTT
Source organism: Pleurodeles waltl (assembly GCF_031143425.1). Taxonomy (NCBI): domain Eukaryota; kingdom Metazoa; phylum Chordata; class Amphibia; order Caudata; family Salamandridae; genus Pleurodeles; species Pleurodeles waltl. The sequence continues at coordinate 919,441,948 of NC_090443.1, forward strand.
GCGGGGCCCAAATCTCCCTTTTTAGTAGTTATAAGTCACCCAAACGGTGTACCTACCTGCACAAAAACTATCCAAAGAGGATTTTCCTCTTTCTATGCGCGATGCAGTATGTCCAGGTACTACCAAAGCTTCCCCCCAAATCTCTACCAAAACCATTCACCCGCATAACACCACATCACCTGAGACAATAACATTCACATTCTTGTGTTAGAGGTTGTAAACCCTCAGCCGTATTTTATTTATAACAACATATAAGTCAACCATCAATCAACAAAAATGTATGCAGTAAACCCATCATATTTACATCATAGTTTACATTTGTAGATCCCTAGCCTTAACAGAGTATGCTAATACTTCAGATTTCCTAGCATTAACTAAAGTCAGTTCCTGTGTAACCAAAATTAGAGACTGCGGATGACATCATGACTGATTCCTAAGGTGACACCCCAGTCCCTGTGCCTTCCCACGGCTTTAAAGTCCCAGTGTAGGCCCTCCATATGGGAGTATCCTATCCCCTCCCCAAATCCTCCTAGGTATACTCCTGTGCAGGGGGCCTGGCTGCCCACCAGAATACCCACCTCGGACGTCCCCTCCACCCTCAGACTCCACTCCCCCCAAGGGCCAGTGCTAGCTTCAAGACCTTTGCCATGCATGGGTGGTTGGCACTAGGGACGAGATGCCAGCGACCGCTCAAAATCCCTCATGCCCCTGAGTGTCATCTTTGATTCCCAGCCAGCACCTCTTTGAGTGTCCCATTACCTTGCTTTTCTGCTAAGGTAAGAAAAGCGTACCAAATTGTCCCACCAATCATGATCTCACCCCACCATACCAATAAAATACGACAACCATACTTCCACGACGAATCGATCCGCTCTGTCAGGAGAAAAATATGGTAAGTAGCACAAATCGTCATTCAACAACGGAACAAAGAAAAGCATATATATGGGATAAGCAAGACAAAACAACATAGCATGAATAATAGAATCAGATCAGATGCCATGGTGGAGGTGGGTGAGTTTAAAAAAAACAAAATTCCTTGTTGAGCAGAGGAGCAGTGCAGGTCCTAGTGCGGTTGGCAAGCGGGAGCGAAAGACCGACTGCGACGCTGTTTTAAGGGCAGGTCAGTGCGCATCATCTGTGTGCGCAACCTAGAAGCACTAAAGCACTTCCAGGCCATGCAGAACGCCTCCTTCAATGACAGAGGCCCTTGCTGAATGGTCAGAGACATGTCATGCCCCTCCCCACAAGCAAGGCGCTCCTGGCCTGGCATGGTCACCATGTGCGGCCCCACCCCAATGGGTAGGGGAGAATACACATGGCCAGGTACCGCTGAGACCTCCCACAAAATATCTACCAAAACCACCCTCCCGCATGACACCACATCACATGAGACAATAAAATTCAGATTCTTGGGTCAGGGGTCATAGACCACTGGCCATATTTTATTTACAACAACATATGAGTCAACCATAAATCAACAATAATTTACGCAGTAAACCCCCATTTTATTTGCATAATATTTACATCTGTAGATGCCTAGCCTTAATAGAGTACACTAATACATCAGATTTCCTAGAATTAACTAAAGTCAGTTCCTGCGTAACCAAAATTAGTGACTATGGATGAGATCATGACTGATTCCTAAGGTGATACCTCAGTCCCTGTGCCTCCCCATGGCTAGAATGCCAGGGGGTATGTCCTCTATATAGGAACATCCTACTCCAGCCTCAAATCCTCCTGGGTGTACTCCTGTGCAGAGGGCCCGAGTGCCAGCCAGAATACCTACCTCGAGCGCCCCTCCACCCTCAGACTCTACTCCCCCTAGGGCCAGATGCCAGTGACTGCTTGCAACTCCCCACATCCCTGGATGTCATCTTCGATTCCCAGTCAGCACCCCTTGGAGGGTCCCATTACCTTGCCATTCTACTCAAGTAAGAAAAAGGTACCAAATTGTCCCACCAATCATGATCTCACCCCGCCACAGGCCAGCATAGTGACTGACTATCTGGCCTCCCCCTCCCACTGACACTCTCCTACTGAGGACGGTGGACCAACCAAGCCAGGAAGTTTTCCAACAACATATCATACCCAGACCGTGAAAGATGAACACCATCATGAGGGAAAAAGCACTCCCCCTCAATATAGCCATGTGGAATGACAGCCTTCCTAGGTGGTCTGAACAACTGGCAACCTTGCTGTTTATTCTCTTCACTGAGTCATTAAGGGGCTTGAGTGAAAGGCTGCCCATCCACTGGAATCGGGGGATGATGTTCAACCAGGTGAGCACTGCATGTGGAAATTTCTCAGCCTACCAACTTACTTCTGAGACCACTAACACAAAAAGCTGCCTACGACCCAGGGGAACTAAGTCATTACCCTCTAAATGCAAAATTATGACACCCGGATGCGGGCACCCTTGTGACACCATTGAGTCCAGCACCAGCCTCAACTGGGTGAGGAAAAGCCCACCACGACCGTAGAAAGCTAAGCGGTATCTGGCCTTTAATACATGTGACGCAAAGGCTCCTCACACATAGGAGTGGCCAATGATCCAAACATCCCTGACCCCTGCAGCTCCTGCATGCACCGTAACCCTCAGGACTTCCATATCAGCCACCTGAAGAAGAGAACAGAAAAAGGGACAAAGTGTAAGAGGAGGAGCACTCAAAGCATATACAGCCTCACATACCTCTTGAAACAATCTGAGAACCACCTGCCAATCTTTCTAACCGCTGAACTTGAAAGTCTCATTGCCACCGCTGCCATGGCAGCCCCAATCCTAAAGGAGTAAATACTGAATTCAGAGGCATCAAACCCCCCCTCAGACAGAGCATGCTTGAGAATTTGCGAAAACTAGTACCTGGTCAGCAGCGTGCCGTCTGCATTCACCAACACTGGACCCCCCAAACCCTGGGGCTGCTGCACTGAGAAGATCTCCAAATTGTGAACCGGACAGCACACATTACCCAGAGCCCTTCACAACAGTATATGGTCACCCTTCCCCTCTTGATCCATCTCAAAACGATTAATGTTGATAGCCAAGCCTCTCACCCCTTCCAACCAATGAATGTCTGCCAGCTGTAATCCCTCTGCAACATCTTTCTTGCTTTTGGCCATCAACTCACTGAATCTGAGGGTCCCAGAGAAGGCAAAGGTAAAAGCCACCCTAAATAAGATGGTCTCCCCTGGAGAGGTACATATATCTCCAAGAGACCCCAAGATAGACATCAGCTTTACCGCATCGATGGGGCACCTAGGATCCAGTCTGGCCCACTGAAGCCGCTGCCAACCCTTACCAGTCCTTTTTACCAAAAACAATTTCATCCCGTCAGGCACCCCCTGCAGTTGAGCAAATAAAGAAACGGCGGTGTGGCACTTAGTGCATGTGACCGACCTCCCCTCCTCCCTAAGAGCCTCCAGAAATACCATAACTCATAATGCATCAGACCAACTAGACAGCCCTGCATGTACAAAGAATTCCGAATAGGCTGTGAAAGCTCTCTTATAAGCCCTCCTGGTCTTGGGTGCTAGACTGGCTGCCACGAGGTCTGGTAACCTTGGGCAGCAATTCGCTACAGATGCTCCGGGAAGGGCAGTAGGAATTCCTCCGCTTCCGAGTGGTGGGACCTGAAAACCTGCATCTTAAAATGAGACAGGGCATAAGCAGCATTTTCAAGACACCAGTCACATTCTTCGCTCTGAGTGAATATCTCCTAGGCCCATAGAGTGTCAAGTACCTGAATTTGCCATTCCCTGGGCAGCAGGAGATGTCAGTGTTGCCACTGCTCCCTCTAGGCTGGCGACGCCAAATGTAGTGGTTGCTGCCACTTGGACCAATGGCTGGGCAGGCACCACCAGCGCGGGTGGCCTCAGTTTCAGCTGGGCCAGACGAGGTGATGGGATCAATCTTCTTTGACCCCTGCCCCTCTTTGAGCCCAGGCTTCACCTCCCTCCCCTGAGTCATCTGGGCCCTCTTCACAGTTGCTTAATGAGAAACCAGATGCCAAGCCCTCTCAATAACATCCTCCTAACCTGTACCTGCCTGGGGGCCTGAACTAAGGGGGCATACAGCATACCCACCTCAGAACACCATGGTAATATGGAAGCCAAGTGACCTACCAAATCTTGGTGTTCTAACCGTACCAGAAACCACAGCCAAACTTCCTCTAAGAGTCATCTCAGCCCCTGACACACTACCGACAGCATCCTCAACAACCACCTGGTCAGTACTACCCGACACTGGTGCTACACCAGTGGACAGAGCCGGTGCCACCGCAGGCATGGATTGGACTGCAACCTGCAAAGGAGGGGCCTGGGATGGGGCCATACCCTCTGCTGGCCCCCCACACCGGTAGCAACCTGTGCAGATTCTGCCCACCCCATTGCAGCCCCCCACTCTTCTTCTGCCTAAGCACTCGCTTCAGAACTGGGAGAAATCCTTCCCTGGGAAGCACCCTCTCGCCTCGCCTGCTCACTGGGCAGCGCATCTGGGACAGGAGGCTGCGACCTCAGTGATGCTATTGCCTGATCCTTAGTATCCATCCTAAATATCAGCGCTTCCAGCAGCAGCTCTGTGCATGAGCACTTAGCACCTCTATGCCCACTTTGGAACAAATTACCCGCCCACCTGAAGGAACCCTAGACCACTACCCAGCTAATGACCAACAGGCCCACTGTGCCAGACAGTACTGCACCAAATACACACACAATTGTCCTTTGTAGAAGTAAACCAATCCCACCTGCCGTGAAAACAGGCCTGTTAACAGGTAAGTAGTCCCACAGCTAGGCCTCGACCAGGAACAATTATAACAAATATAAACACCTCCTATTTGCTGCTCTCCACTAATCCAGGCCATCTTTAATTGCCCATGCGCTATCAACAACCAGCCACAATACACCCCCAGAACGTAAGGCCCCTCACCTGCAATGCAAAGACCCCCACCGGAGCCACCACTGAGCAGAACTCAGGTCAGGTGAGACGGGCTCAAACCAGTGCGGCTCCCGGTAAGGCGTGCTGGGCTGCTGCTGTCACAAATGCCCAGAAGTGCAGACCAAAGCGTGAGCAGAGCGTGCTCAATAATCTTCCTCCTCCTCCTTCAACCTGCAAGAGAAAAAGGATTGAAAGAGAAAAGAAATGGAGGACAACTTTTTGAAAAGAAAAAAACTCCTCACGAGCAGCGGAGCAGCACCGGTTCTAGTGCAGACGGTAAGCAGAAGCAAAAGACCCACTCTATGACCGCGACCCCCTTTTATGGACGGGGTCAGCGAGCATCATCTGTGTGTGCAGCCCAGATGCACTAAAGTGTTTCTGTGCCTCGCAGAACACCTCCTCCTATGTCCAAGCCCATTGCTGTGGGGTCAGAAGCGTGTTGTGTCCCATAGCCAGACGCACCCTCATGCAACACCGCTGGAACTCTTCCCAGCTCGATGTGTAACACAGCACTTGTAGTTAAATTGTGCTATATTTCCTTACAATGTCATGGAAAATGTCACAAATCGCCCCTTACATGGCTTTCTAAATATGAATTAAGAAATTGCACTACCTTGCGTCAGCTTGCATGATGCAAGGACAACGCAACTCCATAATAAATCAGTTCCCCTATCCTTAACTCAACCACATAAGATACAAGATATCCTACCAGCTACAAATTATCTGGTAAGAGCTATATTTTTTGGCTTTCTACAACCAAGGCAATTTAATCTCTTAATGCTAAAGACTTTATGGTTCCATCCTCAATAATGAAGTTATTGTATCCTTAGAATAAGATCTGAACATGGCAGAGGCTATGCTGTTTTTTTCGTATATAGACAGTGGGGTAGCAAGATGCTGTAGGTGCTTATTTAAGCAAGAGACAATCACAACTTCTAGATCCATAAATTTTTTATTCTTTGCTGTCTTTTAGTAGACGTTTTCCTCCTCCAGCACCTTACACCTCACGTTTTGCTACAAAAGGTTTGCTTCTTCACTTCAGGAAAGATTTGAGACATACAAAAATCTACTTTTTGACTAGCATCTGCTTTTAGAGCACGCTGAGTTCAAACCCTTCCAAGGCAGATCTCATGAAAGGTTGCTGTGCATATTTCGGGATCACACAGGACGCACACATTGAAAACCAATCCTCAACATACTTATAGTGACCTGTCAACCCTTTTCCCCATTAATAAGGGTGTCACAATCCTGTTTCCCTGCCAATTAGTAATTGTCTATAGCTCGCACTAGCACATCAATGCATTGTGCCATTGTATGCATTTTCTCAAGACCTTCTAATTCAAAGCTTTTTTTTCATAGAAAACTGTCATTTATTCTGGAAGAGTTGCCCAGTGTTTGCAGGGCACGTGTGCAGACTAAAACAAACTCAACATCTTTGGGTTTGTGAATTCCCTAAAAGCCTCTGTAGCATGAATAAATAGACTAATTGAAGGTGCTTACAATAGCACCTGGTTCAATTTCTGTGCAGCCTTCAGTTTATCTTTTGATATCTCTGCATGGGATTCTGCAATTCTGATAAAATGAAAAAGGATACAATATGCTAGTGAATAGACGCCTTATATCTCAAATGCTGTGGAGTAGTTCGACCTGTGACCAGCACTGTAAAAGAAAGATTCTAATTGTGTTACGCGGTATACAGTTTATGTGATAATGTCTGGGCAGACTCACATTCCCACTGTTCCCGTGCTCTATGTGTCATAGACTGAAACTGCTGTCACTGGCGAGTACTGGTGAACCTAAAATCAGTCTGAGGTTGCTTTTGATGAATATATTACATTAATTAATTGAATTAAGAAATTAAGATCAGTAAAACTCATATATATATATATACATATATATATGTTACTGACTGGCAGTTGCTTTTTTTTTTAATCACAGCAAAATTTTCAGATCTTTGGCAATTTTCACTGTGATTTAAAAAAAAACGCTTAAGCCTTGATAGGGTTTCTCGGGGACACCTGCAACAGGGCCGGTGGGGAGGGGGGTGGGGGTGTAACAGTACCTTGCTCCCCTTTTTTTTTTTTTTTTTTTTTTTTTTAGACTTGGCTGAAGCAGAGTCTCAAAACGGCTGCCAGCATTTCCTGGTTGAAGTGTTGACAGCCAATCAGATCTCTACACGGGATCGGGAGTATTTGTGAAACTTTCGCGCCCCCATATACAAATTTGTTTTTGTTTTAATATTTCAAAAACTGCTGAATGGATTTAGATCAAATTACAAAAGTACTCATTTTGACCAAGAGCTACCTTTCTGACAAATTTGGTGTAATTCCGTCTAGCAGTTCGGGTGTAGCCATGTCTAAAATCCCTATGGGAATGAAAATGGAAAATGCAATTTTTTTGACCCGCCCTTTTGTTTGGCCCCCCCAATTGATGGATCACCCTGAAACTTCCCATGCACATCAAGATTCTCTGGCACACTTTTTTGGAAAAAATTAGGGACGATTTGGCAAACGGTGCCAACGATATAGCCAAGTCAAAAAACACAGTTTCTATGAAAACTAGGTCCTAACTATACCTACTGGCGACTGCCAGTAGGTTATAAATATGTATATGTATATATACATATATATATATATATATATATATATACACAAATATATATGTATATATATGTATATATATATATAATTATTAGATTTAATTTACATCTAACCCTTCTCTACACTGCCCATCCCTAAGCCCTAAAATGACCCATAATTCCCTTTACCACTACCCACCTCATAACCCTAAATTTAATATTATATTTAATTAAATTTTGTGTCTTTTTTGCAGGGGACCTCCCCAACTCCCTCCTTTTTTAATTTGCTCCTAACATTTTTTCCCACTGCCCATCCCCAAACCATGAAATTACCCACACCTCATTTATCACTATCCACACTTAAACCCTAAATTGACACTTAACGCCCTTTAAAACTGCCCATAACAAATACTAAAATAAACCTTACCTCCCCTTACCACTAGCCACCTCTATGCCATAATTTTACCATTATCACGTTTTACCACTGCCTACCCTTAAACCCTTAAATTATCCTTACCACCCTTTACCACCACCCGCCCCTAAATTAAAATTACCCTTATCTCTCTTTACCACCACTACCCACCTCAACCCTAAATTTAAAATTATTGTTATTTATCTCTCTCGCTCTTTATGTGTGTGTGTGTGTGTGTGTGTGTGTGTGTGTGACTTTTTAAACAATAATTGTATGCGTGTAGGTTTTTCAAAAGGTGAAATAAATGAATTTATTTTAACATAATTTCCAATTGGGTTCTAATATAAGTTCCTGACTATATTATTTTCTATGGGATGGTGTTGCAGTACAAGTGGTTGATCATGTGTGATGTTGGACTTTCTCCAGATCTAAGCTGCAGTAGATTTACTACTGTTTAGGATCTGGTTCAACTGTATTAACTTTGGAAGTGTTGTTTATGAATAGCAATGGGTTTACACTTTTGTGGGTGGCTGTTTGTTCTTCCTTAAACCTCTCCTTGGCCCTAGTAAACATACATACATGAGGAACACCCCAAAGAAAACATAGGAGCAGTTGAGGTAGAGATGTCTTCTGGTAGGTCTGTGAATTGCATTTTGTAGTAAGTAGTACTACTGTAGTATTATTTTATGTGCTAAATATTGTATTTGCACTGCATTTGTAGCCAAACAACATGCAGAAGCTTACATAGGCAATCCTGGAAATGACAACTTTAATATATCATGCTTGCAACATGCAACTGCTGAACCAACATTTTTGTAGTAGCCATTCCAAATATTAAGCCCTGGTGCCTTCCAAACCCCTACCCTCAGCTAATTTACATTTTGATTCTGGTGCAAAACTCCTTGCAGTGGTGGCAGGGATTTCAAGATTGCCACGTCATGTGTGAGCTGTTCACCTAGTCCATGTTTCTGCTTTGCATTCTGGAACTTGTAGTCCTGGTTCTATAATAGGCTAAAAATGGACTACAATTTCCAGAATGCAAAGCAGACATCTAGACTGTAAGGACTACTCATGACGTGGGAAACTTTACAATTCTGTTTTGTGATGCATATATTTTTGCATCTTTGGAGATTTAAAGTGGACTTCCTTGCTAATGTTCTTAAACGTGACGTAATAAAATATTTGTTTTAAAAAGTGGACTTACTAAACCCTGACCTTCAAGGAGCTCTAGCTAGGTTAATTAGCTGTCCCATCGCACCTGCCTCTGACTGCTTACTGTTTCCTTGCACCTGATAGCCTGCTTTGTATTCCTGAAGCACACTGTGACGCGCGCAACTTCAAGGAGGTGTTGCTGTGGCTTATTTTATCGCATAAATCTGAAACAGCCCAGTGCTTGCTCTTATCCCAGTTATTAATGCACCGCGCTACATATCCACATGTGTGAATATGATTATTGCATTATTCACAATGAACCAGGAACGCGGGAGAAAGACATGTACGTTCTTATCTTGACGATGAACAGGGCGCCATCATTAGCGCGGACGCTGCAGACACATATTTTACGCTGTCGGAAGGGTGCGTGAGCGTCCCAAATACTCTCACGAAGTCACGCTGGAGGGGGAAAAATGAGGGCCTGCAGCGGGTTGTAGCCCGCCAATTGGCCGGGACTGTTTCTCAAGTTCTTGATCTCTGTCTGGTGGTTAGTGGGTCAAAGGGCACATTAATTACCGGGGCTTTTTGCAGACCTGCAGAAGCATGGTGTGTGTCACAACTGCCGAAGGGGTTCGAGATGTTAGGAGAAATTAGGATGATAAATGCCGCAGGCACAGAAGCCGTGAGTGCGGTTACACTACTGTGTGCTGGAGTACACAAACACTTAACTCATTAGTGTCTGTCTGCTCTTTCAAGTGAGGGGTGGCCACGTTAAGTGTGGTGGTCATTAGGCACGCCGTAATTTACTGCGTCCTTAAAGGGCGCGACATTATGCTGCCTGCCTCTCGTGCGCCCTTCCCGAGGCCTGGAAAAGGACCACAATGCAATGCAGCTGAAAAAAAACAGCCTTGTTTGAGAAATCAGCCTCCGTGTCTGAAGTTGTGACTCAATCATTGGGTATTGAAGTGTATATCTACTCATTAATCAAACAACTGAAGACGTTTTCTATTTAATTTCCTTGATTAAACCACACGTCTGAGTCACTGCCGAAGTGTAGCTGCACTTACGAATATTTGTTTTTCTACGTTTTCTTGATAAGCACGAATTTGCTGTTGTCTGCAACGAGCTGCCCATGACATTCATCAGAACAAGTTGCTAGGAATGCAGCTATAACATGTTATGTGATTTATTGTACACATCTGGAAACAGGTTAATGCTGCCGTGAGCGTATGTCCATCAATCAGTGCTCATGTGTACATAACAGAAACCTCCTTTCACAATCTAAATAAACTAGGGGCAAACATACAGTCGAGCCGAACGGCAATCCCTAAAACCACAAAAGGGCTTAAGCCAATCTTCACCTAAAGTTTGCCTCTGCTGAAATACAAATTCTCCGACTGTTACGAGTTTTATCTCCTCAGACATTGCATCATTTGGTAAACAAATAGGGTGAGGTACAAAAAGCAGAGGCGTGGAACCTGCTGGTTAAACCTCCCTAGCAGGCAGGGTATGCCCTGTAAGGAGCTGGGGCGTAAGTTAAGGCTCCTGCCTTAGGACTTCGCCCCTAGCAGTGCCGAATCAGAAGGAAAAAATAACATTTCATATTCAAAAATGGAAACTAAGTAAAAAAAAAAAAATTCTAGACCACTGACATTCCTAGCACAGCACCTAGCCTTAATTTGCTGAAGCTACAATCCTCTCTCCTAAGCACTTGATGGCCCAGAATGGTTCTTTTGCGGGAGCGCCTAAAATATAGGCAGTGCAAAGGGGCCAGATTCATAAAACAAAGATGCCCCCTTTAAGGTTACAGGTGACTCTTCCTCCAAGGCTTGAAACCTGGAAGAACTCACCTGCTCTTAGGGAGCCTTTGTCATGGTGAATCAAGAGAAGAGTGTAACCACATTTCTTTCTGTTTGCCAGGCTGAACATCAACAGAAGGTGACAGAGAGTAGCCGATAAAGGCAGCCCACTCAGGACCCTGAATGGATGGATGGCCTCTCGCTGTCTTAGCTCAGGGATTCCGTCTTGATCTGGCCGTCATGGTCAGTAGCATCCCGATGGCCCAACGCAAAGGGTTATTTGGAATGTGATGCTGCTCTCTGTATACCTGAATACCTCAAAGTGCCATTTTCAAAACAGATAGTGGCGCGCTTCCTAGATTCAATAATACTGAGTCCCGTGCTTTGGTTCTCGACATATCATTTATTGTTACCTAGATTGATCTAACTTCCTTTTACCTTTTAAGTTTCTCAGATGTAAATTATAAATGTTTTTTGTACATTGCAGCCAATGCAATCTGGGCAAGACGAAATAATTTGATAAGTTAAAGAGACAGACGTACAACTTAGGTTTACTAATACCACCGTCTGGACTTTAAGCATTGAGCAGCAGTCTCTGCTCTCACGCTACGAACTAAAAAGAGACTGCATAGAATATAGCGTTTGGGCAAACAGTGTTTTTTGCCTAGGGCACTTCTCAGTTTATATTTTTTAATGTGAAAATAAAACTACAAATCTCATAATGTATTTTACAAATACTGCATGTCTTGCTCGTCTGAACTAATGTACTCTGTCATTGAGCTATTTTACTGCCAAGAGGTGCTTTCATATGTTTGACATGAGGTGTGAAGAATGCACAAATACTTTTAAAGGAAAGGTCCTGCTTACAGCTGTAGATCCACACCCCTTGGACCCTTCACATATATGATACTAGTGTAACCAGAATATCAAAGAAACTCAGCGGAAAGCAATGAGAGTCCAGGCAGGTAACTCTTGGAATTCCTTGTACCATTTCATGTGTTCTGTTTCTGTCATGCAATCCTTGTAAAAGGTATTGGGTTAAAAGCTGTCCAAATGGAGTTCCCTCGCATAAGCAGCCTTTGGAGGGACCAACTCCTGCTTTAGGGGCTGGGCACTTGTCACTTTAAAAATGCTTTTACATGCTCCCACCGGCTGACCACCTTTAATGCAGCCTTATGAGTTTGTGGTCATTTTTCCTATGAACTAAGATGATACAGTGCAGGCCCACTGTATGACCCCTCCTTAGGATGATATGAATCAACTATATTAGGACAGCTGTTCCAGAATGCAAGATTTTGAGCAAGCAAATAGAATGCTGTTTGTGGATTGGTGCACTTTGTTTGCAATGCTCTCCTTTTCATACAGTGGTCTTCTAGAACTCCCAACGAAAAACAGATATGAAAAAACTACTTTTACCCAATATGGAATGACAAGTGGAACTGCTAGGATTTCAGCTTGAGACCAAAAGATCAAACACAGATCCATGCAGAGCATGTATTATTTCATGGAACCATCACAGCAGGATCTTGGTTTATCCGGTTGTTCTCCTTCATGTTCGGAAGGCTTCTCAAAACTCATCTCTTTGAGTAACTCCCAATGGCCAAGCTATGGGTAGGACATGGCATCAGTGCGGGAAAGCCCATTGGGTAGCCATGCTCTTTACAAATGCTATAGCATAGCATTCAAATTCATTTTGTGTCACTGTTCACTTTGGAATCAACGTTTGGTGCCCTGTAGTTTTTATTTTCACTGGATACTCAAGGTACAATATTTATAAGCGCAAATCTTGTACTTTAAAATTTTGGACCAAGAGAGCATTTAATAATCTGCTCTCAGACCGTACATATTTATATCCAAGTGCTGCTCAGTCAAATTATCTGGAGCAGTCATCACCTTTTCACACTTCTCATAGATTTAGGCTGCTGTTGAAATGAGCTCTAATAATTGAATTTTTTCCAAAATATCTCCTGTAGCTCCAAAGTCTTAGGATTTGGTTAGGAATGCTTTAGGCCTGGGCTTGTGCTTTTTCTTCTTTAGATATTGATAGCCAGCATTCCACACCACTGACAATTTGCAGTTGGAGAGCATTAGGGTGTTGCTCACCTAATGAGATGGAGTGTTGGATTTTAGGTTTTCTTGGCCCCCTGCACCTTGTCTCTGCCAGGCTTTTCATGGTGGTGTTACTGCCATGAAATTGCTGGCAGAGAACGAGGTTGTAATCCCCAGGGCATCACTGCCCTCAGTGCTGCCCTGGCAGATTAGGACCGCCACAACCCTCAGACCGCCGGGATAACTAATCCTGGCGGTGCTGGTGGTCCTACTGCTGCACGACCACCATGGTCATAATGTGGCGCTCGGACCGCAGCATTGGCGACGGTCTGACCTCCACCGCAACTCTGGCAGTCAAGTGACTGCCAGACTCATAATGACCACCACTGTGTCTATAAAGCAGCAGGATCTAGATAGTGGATCTTTAGCTATCTAGGCAGAGAGGCAAATCCAAAATATATCGGTTCATTCATATTCCTTTAATAGATTAATCTCTAAACCCAATAAAGAGGGGTAAGATTTAGACAGTACTTTCACATCATGTTCTGAAATTAAATTCAAGGACCCTGAGTTGAATGACCTATAAAAATTACCCCAAAGCAGGGCATGGCATGGGGTTTCTGCCGATGAGAGCAAGCATGGGCTGCAGAGTAGGTACCCCAGGAATGGCTACTGGCCCACTTCTAGGGCAAGGGGGCTAAGAATAGGAGCCCTCAAAAGTGGCTTGCCCTGGGTGCTGGTGGTGTGGGTATCGGGCTGCCGCTGGGACGGGCATGACAAATCCTCTTGATTGGTTTAGATTCAGGTAGTCACGTTGGAAACCCACATTCAAATTCTGCAAACCTGTCTTAAACCCAGGTGTGGGCTTTTGTGATCTACTGCTATCTGGGCTGTGGGTTGCACAAATTGCCTTTTCTAGTCCTTTGCTAGATATTCCATCTTTCTGCCTCTAGACATGGGTGAGATGGATTTACTCCCAGGGTTCTGTCCAAATTATGATGCGGTTGCCCTAGCACATCTTTAAGTAGAGTGTCAGGGTGATCTGACAACGAGGCCTCTGGCACAGTTATCAGATCCATACCAAGAGCCAACCTTGCTCTTTGGTAGGGGAACTGAATTTTTTCTTTTATTTCAACAGAGCCCTTGGTTTTAGCATGGTGAGGAACAATGTGGTGTGGGAAAGACTTGTTTAAAAATGCAACCCTCAGACCACTAAATGTTTAAAAAATAAACGGTTCAAATTTAGGAAAGGCAAATGCCTATTTTGTACTGTAGATATGTTATTCCCATGATGCGTTTTTTTATGATTCGAAATATGGTAATTGTGGTATTGTAATAAATATGAAGTGAAATGTATTCTGAAACCACAGAAGTCAGTTTCTGGTCTTTTCCTTGTATGATCCTTGTACCGAGGTCCTCCCTCTTGACGAGTAAAAGCTGAGCCATCTGTAAAGGTGAGCAGAAGGGTATGCAAGATGCAAGCTGCTCATGTATTCAGGAGTTCTGCAGCTGTGAATCGCTCTGTGCTTTGACAGAACATTAACGAAATATCAAAAAGAGGGAAAAGAGGTGTTGCCTGCCTGAGATCTACCCCGAGAGCCACCACTCGCACCAGCTACTAATTCACACTTGTGAATCTGCCCTTTCTCGGCTTTACAGACAAGTCCTTTTCTTGCTGTCTCAGCGCTATACTGGGCTTAAAATCCTCGTGCACTGATTCCAAGCACAAGAAGATTAGTATGAAAAGAGCTGTGTGTTCCACAATAGCGACTGAGGTGAATGTGACCTTACTCATAGCCTTTTACAAAGTTGCTCTTATATTCATTGGGAAAGTATATGAGGTTCTTTCGCTGTTAAAAAATGGAAAACATTTTTAAAATGGTGTACCTTACTGTATTGGGACGAGAAACATTAGGGGTTGACACGTACTGCCTTTGCTATTTCAGGTAGGGGGACCACTTGCTCAATTTTGCACGCTGCTTTGAATGGACTGTTCTGTGATAAACCTACCAGTGCACAGCCTTTGCACAACCTTTACAGCCCTTCTTCCAAGGATTTTTCAGCGTTATATTATATATGAGAATTAAAAAAGTACTCATGTTCAAAATGTCTGGTAAGCTACAACGCCGCCCATTCATCAAGAATCATAGAAGGACATTCAGCCTGAATATTGAAAAAGGAGCATCGAATGCTTACTGTCAAACATTTAAAAGACCACAGCTTTTTATTATTATTGTTATTACTGCTTGTAACACTGATGCAAACGTATGCAAGTCCTGTGCAATTCACCTCTGACCAACTGTTAAAATGAAAACACAAGTTTATTTGTGGTGAATGTATTCAGCGCAACTTGTTAATTTTTACATTCACTTTGAATAAATTCTACAACTTATTACTTGGATATAAATTCTTCATTGTTCTGTACGAATGCAAAATGTCAAGTTACATGGATGGTAACTTCATTATGTTTACATATGATTAAGTGTGAAGTGAACATGGCCAGTATGGGAGCTAAGTTAAAAGAGCTAAAAAAAGGCAGATTTATATTCTTTCGGGGTTCCGGACATTTTTACAGGAGATTTGTTGGAACCTGTGTATTGTAGTGAAAAAAATAAATCCCATTTTGAGCCCAAATTAAGTGACAAACCAAGGCATAACTTTGACTTATTCTCGTACAGATGCGTAGCTGTATAGATTAAGGCACAAACACATGCTTTACAGTATGCTATTTAATTATGATTGCAGGTTGTAAGTTAATAGAATCCATTAAGTAAAAAAAACATAATAAAAAGTATTTCCTCTGATATTGATGTCCTGCAACAGCATTGATATTTTGAATAAACCTATAGAAAAGTGGTAGTAAAACCGTGAACTGGAAGTATTTAGCATATTAAAGGCTGTAATATTTTATATTCACAGCTTCCTAACTTTATCAACACCACCCTCCCTCCACATGAGCAAGTGACCGCACAAGAAATAGACAGCTATTTCCGGCAAGAGCTAATCTACAAGAGGAATGAAAGAATGGCAAAACGTGTCATGGGCCTTCTAAGGGAGAACAGGGATAGAAGTTTCTTCTTTGCCTTTGGAGCAGGTAAGTCAAAATGATTTTCTGTAGTGAAATTAGAGCAAATTTCCTTTGAAAATGTACTTTTCTAGTATTGATTGATTAAGTTGATTAATCAATTTCCTTATTTGCCCCTTTCACTTTGTACCAGATTATTTCCTCTCAAACACAACTTCCATATTGTGTAGAATTTTCATTCTCAGATATAGATGCAGGGAAAAGTACTCACGGATTTTAGCACAATCTTTTTTACAACTAAGAAGTATGACCTTTCTTCGCTTTCCTGCTCCATAATATGTTTTTATCTCCTTTATGTCAGTTCAAAGGAATTGACATTCAATAAATCATGTGATTGGGAGCAAAATTTAGTTGAGATAACATGGCAACTGCTTTCTGAGAAATTGTTGTACACTCTACTCTTGAGGTGAACTTGTTCTTTTAACCCCTTCCCTGCCGGGCCTTTTCCCCCTCAGGTGCCAGGCCCTTTTTGGTCTATTTGGTGCAGTTCACGTTTAGGCCCTCATAACATTTGGCCACATAAGCTACCCACGCCAAATTTGCATCCTTTTTTTCCAACATCCTAGGGATTCTAGACGTACCCAGATTTTGTGGGTTCACCTGGAGGAGACCAAGAAATTAGCCAAAATACAGCAAAACTTTTGTTTAAAAAAAAAAATGGGAAAAAGGGCTTCAGAAGAATGCTTGTGTTGTTTTTCCCCTGAAAATGGCATCAACAAAGGGTTTGCAGTGCTAAAATCACCATCTTCGCAGCTTTCAGCACAGGCAGACTAGAATCAGAAAACCAAATTTTTCAACACAAGTTTTGGCATTTTACTGGGACATGCCCATTTTTACCATTTTTGTGCTTTTAGCCTCCTACAGTTAGTGACAGAAATGGGTGTCAAACCAATGCTGGATCCCGGGAAGCTAAACATTTCTGAAAAGTAGACAAAATTCTGAATTCAGCAGGGTCATTTGTGTAGATCCCACAAGGTTTTCCTACAGAAAATAACAGCTGAAATAAAAAAATATTGAAATTGAGGTGAAAAAAAAAATTTTCTCCACGTTTTACTCTGTAACTTTTACCTGCGATGTCAGATTTTCAAAAGTAATATACTGTTACGTCTGCTCGACTCCTCTGGTTGTGAGGATATAGAGGGCTTTTAGGTTCATCAAGAACCCTAGCTACCCAGAGCCAATAAAGGAGCTGCACCCTGCAATGGGTTTTCATTGTATACCCAGTATACACAAATTAATTTGGTGAAATATAAAGAGTGAAAAATAGTAATCAAGGAAACCTTTGTATTTCCGAAATGGGCACAAGATAAGGTGTTGAGAAGCAGTGGTTATTTGCACATCTCTGAGTTCCATGGTGCCCATACTAGCATGTGAATTACAGGGCATTTCTCAAATAGACGTCTTTTTTACACACTGTCAAACATTTGTAAGGAAAAATGTAGAGAAAGACAAGGGGTAATAACACTTGTTCTGCTATTCGGTCTTCCCCCAAGTCTCCCAATAAAAATGGTACCTCACTTGGTGTGGGTAGGCCCAGTGCCCCAACAGGAAACGCAACACGGACACATCACATTTTTTACATTGAAATCTGATGTGTTTTTGGGAAAGTGCCTACATGTGGATTTTGGCCTCTAGCTCAGCCGGCACCTAGGGAAACCTACCAAACCTGTGCATTTTTTAAAACTGGACACATCAAAATTATCAAATACGAAACTACCTGTCTTTGCAGGGGGGCACCTGCGTTTTTGGTCCTGGACTCAGCAGCCGTATAGGAAAACCTACCAAACCCAAACATTTTTGAGAACTAGTCACCCGAGGGAGTCCAGGGAGGTGTAACTTGCGTGGATCCCCCAGTGTTTTCTTACCCAGAACCCTCAGCAAACCTCAAATTTAGCTAAAAAATCAAATTTTTCCCACTTTTCTGTGTGCAGTCACCGCACTGGCACAGATTTCCTACCACCAAACGTTCCCCTCAGTCTCCCGGTAAAAATGATACCTCAGTTGTGTAGGTGGGCCAAGTGCCTATGACAGGGAACAGCCAAAAACATGTCGAAAATTAGGGGGATCCAAAGCGGGTCCAAAAGAGCAATTTGAAAAAATAAAAACGTTTTTAGGCTGACAAGTGGGGCAGAATTTTTAGCTGTGTAGATGGGACAATGCAGGGTGGTAGGAATTTTGTGGATTCCTGCAGATTCTGGAAGGTTCCATCACAAAACTGTGGGAAAATGTGATTTCCAGCAAAGTTGGAGGTTTGCAGGGCATTGTGGGCAAGAAAATGGTGCGGGCGCATGTGAAGCACACCACCCTGGACTCATCCAGATGTTCAGTTTTCAGATGTGTCTAGGTGAGATCCCTGATGTCTGCTGGCTTCTGTACTCCTGGGGGCAGATTGGCCTAATTTATATTGGCTGATCTGCCCCCAGGGGGGACAGAAAAGGCCTCACAATGAAATTGCCCCCATTGGGAGTGACCCCTGCCTAAGGGGTCGCTCCCCTTATACACATAAATAAATAGAAAAAACATCCCTTGTGTCTAATGGCTTCTGCCAGCCCTGGGGGGAGAGTAGCCTAATTATAATAGGCAGATCAGCCCGGGGGGGGGGGGCAGAAATGGCCTTAAAATAATTTGTCCCCCTGGGGAGCGACCCTTGCCCAAGGGATTGCTCCCCTCATGTCAATAACACACATAAACAAAAAATCCTTGGTGTCTAGTGGGCGTTTCTGCAGCCCGATCGCTTCATGATCGGGCTGCAAAAATGCTCAGAGGGACAGCAAAGGAAAGGAAAGGCCTTTCCTTTCCTGTGATGCCTCTCCCACCCCCGCACGTGATCGGAAGAGAAATGCTTTTTCATTTCTCTTCCGATCCGGGGGCGGCCTCTGATGAGGTCAGCGCGCGATTGCGCAATGATGTCATCAGATGTCACTGGGAGGTCAGGGGGTGGAAGGGGAAGCGATTCCCCTTCCATGCCTGCCCATGGAATGGGGGTGCCAGGCCATCAGGGGGAGCGCTGGTCCTTCCTTCAAGGGCCCATAGTAGGATGTAACAGTTACGTCCTTGGCACCCGAGCGGTGCAAACGAGGACGTAACCTTTACGTCCTGGGCACTCTAGGGGTTAAAAATCCTACAACTCACTTGCCCTTGATTATGCTATCAATAATGCAAATTAACAGAACCATTAAAGTTTTTGAAATTGCCACTTAAAGAATTGAGTAGAGCTGCCTCTGATGGCCAGGTAAGAGATCTAGCACCTATGACAAACTCAGCATATAGGATAGTTGGATAGTTAAAAATGCCGTCCGTGCATCTAAGATGTGATTTAATTGACTCTACCTGATAAAGGTTGAAGCTGTAACTGTTTGAGCCCGATTAAAACTTCGGCAGATGGAAAGTCCCTTCCGCCAAAGTTCAGACGGGGGAGGTTGCCGCTAATGTGGCTGTCTTCCTACTGGGGCCCTTACAAGTTTCCCGCTGGCCCAGCGGAAAACGGCCTACAGCATTATCTCCGGCTCGTAATTGAGCCAGTGGCAATGCTGTAGTGCATACGGTGCACCAGTACCCGTTGCAAAGGTCACTGTATGCAAAGCAGACAATGAAGTTTGTGACTGGGCTGGCCAGAGGGGGCCCTGCACTGCCCATGCCAAGTGCCCCTGACCCTGTCTCAGCCAGCGGTTTCATGGCGGTGCTATCGCCATGAAACCGCTGGCTGAGAGGGGAGTCGTGATCCCCAGGGCAGCGCTGATTGCACTGCTACCTTGTTGGATTAGGACTGCCAGCACAACCACACCATCATGCCAACAAAAAGTGGCAGTGCTGGCGGTCCGACCGTGGCGCTACCGCTGCGGTTGTAATGTGGCAGTCTGATCGCCACCGCAAACCTGGCAGTCTTAAGACCACCAGGGTCGTAATGAAGGACTTTAGATTTGGTTTACTTAAACTCCTACAAAAGAATTGCCTGGAAGGCTCCGATGAGGCACACCCATGACCTCTCACTCTCTAGCAGCTTTGGAGAAACTCACAAAGTGCTCTGAGTTAGGTTCTGGGAGAGGCAGATGGTAAGGTTCAGGGATCAACAATTCAAAAAACAATATACTTAAAAATACATTTACCCTAATATAAAGCATGTGGGTCACATTGTTCGGTTTGCAACATTCTCTGACATTATGCTAAAAAATGTGATACATGGCCTTCAACATAGACAGAACAATGCACCAACCAAACTTAAGTTACATCTCACAAAATCCACATACTGGATGCCTTCAAATACCTGAACTATGCTTTCCTGTTTCATTTCTCACCAAGAATAAAAAAGTAACTATAGTGAGATACTTTTTCTAATGTCTGTCCTGTTGGCAGAATAGTGGATCTATCAGTCAGCGGTGGTAATAACATAAATAATAATAATTGGAACCAGAATGATTTTCTTCATCTGCTTAGGGTGTTTTACATACTCACTTTTAGACAATAAACGAATGTATGTATTTAAGTACTGCTTTCAATAGGAATTATAAAAATAAAGTCTGCTGTGGATAATATAAACATCAAAACTAATGGCGGTATTTTAATTTCCTGTTGGAAATGGGAGACAAGGGCAACTGTCTTTGGTTCAGGTTTCTGTCAACACCAATAGATGGGAATGCAGGAAAGACTAGGAAGTTAAAAGTTGCCACATTGTCTTGAGCCTAGAACTGGTATGCACCCTTAAGCATTGTGGAGGTTCTGGAAAAGGGGCGTGGCCACTCATCCCTAGTCTGCCATTTAACAAGGCTGGGAAAATATTCTGAAATAATCGCATCAGCTCTTAGGTAATGCTGAAAGAGAAACCATGAATAAATACACGTTAGTTAGCCTGCACACCACAACTCTCTTTTTATACAATGCAATATATATGTTACGGTGGGTTTGCAAAAGAAAAAAAAAATATTTGTGAGGAGAAAAAACTAATTGACCCATTAAAATGCATTTAACATGAAATAGGAAAAATATGTTAACTTGGAACTTGGAAGCATATAGCATGTCCATCATACCAATGCATAAGTTACAAAATATGCTCTTGTGAACAGGGATTCATTGTTTGAGTTATAACAATAAATTGAAGAACAAGACAATTATTCTGCATTGAAAGAGTAGGGGCAAAGGAGTAGAGTGTCAGGCTGGTGTGATGCAGGAGGAAATGGTTCTGATTTCAGCTGGCTCTCACTGCTGTACACGTAGGACAACTGCATGCATACCTTGAACACAATAGGGGCTGTTTTCAAAAGTAAGTGAGATGTGAGTAAGTTACCCCTGTTACTTTTCTCTTAAACTTTTGAGTAATTTTACTACTTTTGGCTATTCATCATTTACATTTTTCAACAAAGAGGACACTGGACAATCCAAAATACCTAGCGCTCTTAAGTAACACAGAAAAAGCAAACCCACGTATGGCTTAACAAATCGTCGTTTAAATTCAAGTACTTTGTGACAGGTAACAATAATTTAAAAGTGTTTATCTTGGTGAAAAAACAACTCAAATCTAACATCTGAAATAACAATTGTCATAGTTGTTTAAAAAAAGAAACGTACTCCATCATCTTGGAATAGGTTCCGTTTATCTTTCCTCATATTCAAATGGCAAAAAAGTGTAACAACCTATTTCAGATGTAACGCAGGAAAGAGAAATACATCGTACTTGAATTATTAAACATGTCAAATTCCTGTCCCAAATTGTGATCTAACAAATATGTTTGCTATCAAACAGCATAACTTCGACAACAATCATCTATGAATCTTGATATTTCTATTCAATACATGTGTCCTCATCTTAGTCGGTCCAGTGAAGCTGTGTTATGACATCATGTCTGTATTCACCACTTTATAATCAGTAACCCGGACGTAATGTCATTGCCTAAATCCTACTGGCCACAAGCATTCAAGTGTATTAACCTTTCAATGGCAGCCATCTTAAATGAGGAAAGTGCCATTCCTTATGCAATATTGGAATAAACATAACTTTTGATCACAATAAATTAACTGAATAACCAACAGGAAAATTGCAGTCTGGTTAGAGGCAGTGAAGGTTTATTCATGTGTCCAGGAATTGACACGTTTCAGCTTTATATTGGCCCTTGATCACAACACATTCAACTAAATCGATCACCTATTTCAATGTACTGAGTGACTCATAAAAATGAAGGAAGGCACATTTGATAAAGTTCATAAATGTGAAACAAATACTAATATTCATGAACAGAAGTGAATTAATTTCACTGTCTGTAAAAGAAACATAAACGTATGTTTAGTCATTACTGCATAGTTATGGTTCAGGACAGATTGCCACTGAAAAGCCATTTTTTGATTTGTCTATAATGCTTGATCCATACAATGATATGCATCAAATTTGTAAGTTGCTTCACATAGTCAGCTAAGGTCCAGCATGAGTGTTTTTGTTCAGTTCTGCGCATAAAAGAAAAGTTAAAGGGGGTGAAGTGTGTGAAAAAAGATGTATTTTATAATTTCAGCTTTTAGGAATGTTCGCTCACATTGGAAAGGCACAAGGGTTGCGAGGCTGAAAAACAGAGAAAAAGTGAGAGACAGAAAAAAGTATAGAGGAGGACATCTGAATACAGAGAGAGGGGGAGAGAAAGAGAAAGATAAAGAGAGGGAGCTAAAGAGAAATACAGAGAGCAAAAGAGAGGGAGAAAGAAAGAGAGTTCAAGGGTAAAAAAGGCCATGGGCAGCAGGCGTTGTGTGCTGCTGAGTTTGGGTGCACATGGCTGGACGGGCGCAGGGGTCCGAGGATAAATTATCATTCTGGCTCAAATGTGCTAAATCACTGAAATTAAACAATTATTGTATGCAAGGCACAAAATATATGTTACAACTCACGTCGACCACTATGCATCAAACACCTATTTTCCGATGGCACTGAAAGGAGTAATTAAGCAAGAATTAACCATGACAGGCGATGTGGGTTATGAGATGCATATAACTGATGATTTTCACTGGTTTTGCACACATAAGCCAGAATCAAATCTCAGCTTTTAAGTGGTTTTTAATTTAATTTATTATACACTGGTGGTAGCTAGTGTGTGTTTATGGTTATGTAACAGTGGGTGCAAATAGTGTGTCAAGGGTATTTTGGACCCTTTTGCTTACTACAGGGCACTTGAGGTCTACTCAGATGAACTTTGTAGAAAGTAATTGACTCTTTGATGTACAAAAACAACTCAATTGGCTTTACACACTTGAATAATTTGGTTATTATTATCCACCTCTATGGGGCTCCTTGTGTTAATTATATTATGGTCATAGGCTTACTTTGACCTGCTAGGATTTTGAGATTACGATCCGCATGTGTCTCATCACCACATATGTCTCTAATGCAATTTATCAATCAAGTGTAACTACTGTGTCAGTCTTTGAATATGTAGCTGTAGCTATCTGGGACACAAACCAAAATCACAGAAACAGAACTTTAATAAATGGAAGTGAATAGGAAGTTCCCTTTAGTGTGTTAACATAAAATGCTGTGTTCAGGGCCTGACGTCAGTAAACCAGTGGTGGTAATGTAATTATTGACTTTGTTAGGCTCCAAAACTATATTAAAATGACATTTTTCAGCATTTACTTCAACTCCTTTTGAGAGATAAATATACAGCATACTTCTCCTTTCTTCTTTGACTCCAATGTGAGCACATTTGTCTCTGCAATGTCCAACCGACCCCAACTTTACTAAGCACTTTGTAATAGCAAATGTCACTTTCATTCTGAAGATGTAAGGCTCTCATCAGAAGTTTCTCTTCTAGTGATTGAAAATAAAGAGCTTCTTTTGTGTTTATCTGTTTAGATAATCAAATTAATATTAATGGGGTAGCCTACACAGGTCCTGGCTTTCTTGAGTTTAATAAGAAGATCTTTGTGCAGAGCAGATTGTAAGGAAATCAGAGAGCATTTTGGTGTCAGTTTCCAATAGTCAACCTATTTGTCATAACAGGCATGCTGTGCAACAGGAATTCTCGGCTGGGATAGATCTCATGCACTCTGTGATATGTATCCTTACAATTCACCGGTGTGGAAGAACATATCATCACATAGGAGCCTATTCATAAAGGCATTTTGAAATATGTAAAGCAATATTCCTGCAGTAATCTTTTACATATTCTTGCATGCCTTTGTGAATTAGCCCCAAAATATCTAAAACAGGAATACAGTAGGAATATTGGAATATTAATTTACAATTAGTGCAAATGAAATGGACTGTACCGTTTTTGCACTTTTACTAATAGCAAGTTGGATGTTTTTAGGTTGATTCACAAGGCTTGCAAGAGTATTTTGAAAAGTACTCCAGGAGTAAAATGTACCATTCTCTCATATGCGTTTGTGAATGAGGTCCTTATTGAGCATTTGTGAATACTATTGTGGCCTGTAAACGTCATATTATTATCAGAATAGTTACCACCAGTGAATTAAAAAAAAAAATGTATCACAAATGCAAGTACACTGAGATGCCACAGTACAGGCAGGCGCTATTGAACTCCAGTATTGATTGATGAGATACTTTGCCACTGGAGACCTGGGATCTGCGCTGCTGCGGCTTATCAACGTGGACAAAGTACAACCCTTTCCACACTTGTGCCTCATGGTAGCAAGGTAAGCAGTCTCTTCTCACAGATGTAGTGCGGGTTGAGGTTGAAGCTCAACAGTCAATCAACAGGCACAAACATTTATTATCCAGCCGAGGCCTTATCTTTTGGGTACAATAAAGAGTTTAATCTTCAGCAAAACAAAACACTACATTGTTCGGTCTGAATGCAACTACATGGCTAGAACCTAAGATGCGATTCTCAGTAACGTGCCATGCCCCTGCCGCTATTCTCTCTCCCATCCATATCTCATGATAATATTCTCCCATACACTGTGCCCATAGACATTATTTAGGCACATGTGAAGATTACCTCATATACCCCTTCATATACCCCCACTGATCAGTTGTGCAACTCAGTTCAAAGTTTTTTATGCTTTGTGGTAACTCAAGCAACAAAATCTCAGATCTATGGAACACACTTTTCTGCACATTTTAGATTAGTGTTCAAGTTGGAAGATAGGGCCCACCTTTACCTGCTGATTTGCATTACAGTTCTAGTGGCACATGTGATCCGGTTCATGTACCTGACCTGGCGGCTGCAGCTACATTTCTTCTGAGTGCACAGTTCCCCTTTTTGAGCTACCACAGGCCCAAAGGACCCCATCCCCTAGGGCCATATTTTTTAATAATGGGAATGGGGCACGCTGCCCCCTCCCTAATCCTTTATGACTCTGGGAACACCATCCCCCGGGGCCTTCATTTTATATTAAGATGTGTTGGTGAACAGCCCTTCTCCCAGAGCCACTCTGGGCTTCAGGAACCCCATCCCTTAGAGACAACTCATATTTTAAGTGGGGCATGCAGACCCCACCTAGCCTCTTGTGGCCCTAGGGTCCTCATTCCTTAGGACACCCTCTTCCTGAGCCTCCTGGAGCCCCAGGGCCCCTGCAGATACCACCAGCTTCCCACATGTCCTCATGCAGGTGAGAGCAATCTGAATTTCCTTGTCCGCAAGAGCACTGGCAGTGAACCAAAAGTCTGCTCCTGCCTGTTGGGAGCACACTTGCCTTCCCTGCCCATACTCCTCTTGGTAGTGAAACTACTGTGTCTCGGAAGTGGCCTTCCTGGGATGTATTGTGGAAGCTGACCCCAGAGACTGGGTCACTAGGGCCTTTTACAGGTCGGGGACTGAGAGGGGCTGCATACTTACCTCTCCTATCCTATACTTACATGTCGGCCCCGGGGAATGACCCATTAGGGCTTATACAGGTTTGGTGATAGGTGAAGGAGAACTTTGCAGTATGCTCTGTGGGAAATGCTTTCAGTTTTACAGCTTTGGTTCCATTACAGTGGCATTCAGATGCGCACACACTCATGATTTGAGAATGTTAGCACTCTAGTTGCTCAGTAGATCTTTATACTTCACCCATATGAAAACATCTTCAAAGACATTTGCTTGACTCAAGAGGGATACCTACCTAACAGTCTCAGGTATTGGATATTTGTGAAAATGTTTCTAAGGACTTGAGGGATATCTTGTAACAGCCTGTGGAAGAATCTTCACAGATCTGTGCCTTACTTAAAAGGGAAACCTATTAAATGCTTCTGGTACTACTGCTACTTTAGGAGTAACTTAACACACTTGAGTCTGATTCAAGAGGCACACAGAGCAATGGCTTGTGAGACTGCACCTTTGTGAAATAAATGTGCCTCACCAAAAAGGGACCTCTCATAATGGACTGTGATACTGCATTCTTTGTGAAAGTATCTTGATATATTTTTTTCACTTTATATTTTGCATTAGTGTTTGCTCAATAATGTAGTCCCTCTGAGCATCTTTGCATCCTCATCTAAGAATGACTCAACTACCTGCCACCAGTTGCTTCTCTATATATGCTCCACATTTGTAGCACCAGGAAGCTTTAAACAATGCTGTTCAGTGTAAAGAATAAAATCACTTATTAACTACTTCTACTTGGTATTGCACTACTCTTCATAGACTGATGCCTGATCCTAGAAGAGAAGGGCATCTAGTAATGGCTTATGATACTGCACCTTTGTGAAAGAATGTGCGAGGGCTTGTGACTGACTTAATAAGGATATCTAGTAATGGCTTGCAATATTTTATGTTTGTGAAAGAAATGTAAAGGACTTGAGTCTGTCTTGAGAGCTTTGTGCAACTATCCTTTTCCCAACTCCAAAAAATACATGTATCCTCCTTGCTGAGGTATGGATGGACTTAAGGAATGTGAGTGCCATGCTCCAAGTATAAGACAAAATGATGCCATTATTGGTTATTAAGCAGGGTACTGATTTAAGTTCATGGCAGATTCCAGCACATCTTAAAACAGTTATTTGGATTGTCATAGGATGGCATTAAGTGGCATGTTATGTGACGTTCGAGTTGTTGAGTAGTAGTCTGGCTTAATTTATTATTATATGCTTCCATACGTTGGTTAAGATGGCCTCTCCTTTAAGTGCTTCAAAAATAGATGTTCTTTAAAGTGTTAGCACAAGCA
Source organism: Pleurodeles waltl (assembly GCF_031143425.1). NCBI lineage: Eukaryota > Metazoa > Chordata > Amphibia > Caudata > Salamandridae > Pleurodeles > Pleurodeles waltl. The sequence continues at coordinate 919,469,035 of NC_090443.1, forward strand.
GACACAACTTGCGCAGGCCTATATTTGCGTGCATCAGCACACTAAAACCAGACATATTGCATTTGCCAACCCTTGTGTAGGTTTAAAGACTATTGCATTTTTTACAGGACAGTCAAAAAATAAAAAAGCACCAGGGCAGTGGATGAGAACCTTTGGGCCCTTACAAATCGAAATTGAAATCAACATTATCATTGAACCATTTAGCAAAAACATCTACATAGCGTCAGTAGAAAGAAATAAGCAAAAAATATCCTGACAATAAACATGCACTCTTAGTTCTCTGTGGGTTTATCCCATGAGATGGGTGGAGCTTTGTATACAAATTCCAGTCATTTCTGCAATGTGTGTAAATTCCCCATATGCAATTGTTGCTCACCGGTGAAAGCAGATCTGGGTTGTACAAACATAGGCTTCAGCACACAAGCTGCATCAACACCTAGTTTTAAATTGTTGATGTTTTGCCACCCAGAAAGATCCTCAGTGGCTAAAGGCGAGAGGAGTCTGGCCCATGTTCATATGTTCTGCTGTCATGTTTACAAGATTAAATATTTCCCAAAGGGCCACACAAACATTTGCAAGCCGTTTACGCTGGTTTAAATAATAAACAGATGGTGCTTATTTAGAAAGAACAATCGAATAGAAGGTTAACAATCACCAACAAAGAAAAGATCGCTGTTTCCGTGGTTTCACCTTAGTGCATACATGGCAGTAAAAATAATATATAATTTAGACATGGTGAGGAAAGATACGAATTCTGGAACATGTAATGTAACAGCGTCTATTTGTGTTCAATTACTAGTACTTGGTATGTGTTTGATGTTCTTTTCTTCTCTGCCATCACACCAACAAGAAACAAGCATTTGCAATGCAATGGGTCTCTGATTTTCTCGAGTTAGAGCTATTAGCGTTGTAAACTCCTAACCGGACTTTTCTTGCCACATAAACTGAAAATGAAAAATAAAACAGTTTCAGATAAGTGAACTGACGGCCACGATGAGCATGAAGGAGACACACAAAAGGAAACAGAAGTTCGCTCGCAGTCAAACGTATTGCCAAAAGTGCAGTTATCCATGTAATTGGCAAAACTTGCAATTATCCATGTAACAGGGTCGATGTCATGCAAATGGCGCAATGACTGCCCAGCGAGATCGCGCTGCGTAGAAAATAAAAATAAAAAGTAGTCCAGAAACCATATGGAAAACATGAAGCCTCGTTTGTTTTCAGCAGTTTACCGGTGCTCTCGAGGAGGGCTAAACACCGGAAAAGGCATGACGTATACATGCCTTTCACTAATGAAATAAAGCAAATTTTAAAAAGCAAGCCCACGAACCAACTAAACTGATGGGTGTGACATGGGCGTGGTTAAAAGCCCAGGGAGGGATTACAACAGGGGCCACAGCGCTCCACCCTAAAAAGGCAGTCTTCTGCTTTGCACTTTTGATGATGTGATTGATTTCAGGAGCTACTTCCTGTTCTCTTCAGATGTCACTTCACTTCAGAGGTAGAGAGCAGTTTACAATATGGAGAGCAGTCTGCATAAGAACAACACACATAAATACCTAACAAATTAGATAAAAAGAAATAGAGAGGGACAGAGGGAGGTAAACAATAAATATCACGGATCAACACTTTTGAAAGAAGGTTTGGAGTTCTTTAAGTACCTGCATCTTTCTTCATTTGATTTAAAAATAGATTGTACTACTTTCTGATTTATTGTGATTCATGTGTAGATATCCTATTCAGAACTTAAAGTTGGTTGCCCTCTCTAATATCTTCTAACTAAACAAAAATAACAGGTGTTTTGTCACATGAGTTACTTGAACTATTAACCGTTAACAATTGTTTGCTGATTTCTAATGCAACAATACATATTTTATCAAGCTCTGAAGGATAAAAAGCAGAGTGGATTTGTCATGATTCTAACCTGTGACCATGGGGTAAAACTATGTGGTCCTACAGTGCATCATTTGCTATTTGAGCCACCAGATCAGGCGATGAGATGAACTTCACAATGATATGGTTGGATACATTTTGTCATTGAATAATTTTATTGTTTTTACACTATTGTAGTGTCGTTATATAATGCGTGTTTTCTTATTAAGTACTTACAGCAGTGTGGTGTCAGTATTTTACTTTAGGTGCAGTTGTTCTTTCCAAGTTATTAGGAGTTAGACTGGTGTCAATGAGCCCTAAAGTTTGGAGGTATAGTTGTTTCACCGTAAATCAGACAGGGAGGATTAAGTTGTGGGACTTGAAGTGAAACCAGTTTGTCAGTGGAGTGTGGTAAACCCACCATAAGATGTGCCATGCAATTTATTAAAGGTCTTTAACTCTTGGGTGAAGTGCAGCTGATAATCAGTCTCAGTGTTGCAATCTGTGTTGTAAACCTTCCTCACTGATGCTGAGTAAACTGTCAATGTTTTCTCAGACAGATGCTTTTACATTTTGTGCAACCCTCAAGTCCTTCCAGTTCCACAATTTTTGCTTTCTATTAAATTGCTTTAAAATTCCATCCATCAATTGCTGCCACTGTACCCTTGAGCTGTTGGTTTGTCATTAATGTAGAGCATATACTTCTTTGTTAATTTCATTAAGCTCTCTGATCCGAAGCTGGTTAGGGCCCCTAAGAATGTTTTAAATAAAAGCCAGGCTAGCGAGACTTGAGCTCCATCACACCACAGTTACTGCTGAGCTGCTGGCTGAAACCAGTACTACTCCTCTTCCTCTGTTGTGAATTTTCCATGTGCTTGAACATAAGTACCATGTTGCCAGTTTGTACACAATGGAGGCCATCATGCACTAACAGGTCTTCGTACGTTTGATTATACCATGCCTAAGTCTATAAAATTGATTACCAGTGATGCTTTTATACCACAAAGGGTTATTCAGTGCTAGCTACTTGATTTATCTGAGGCAGAAAAGGGAAGGTGCCTTTTCCCACACTATTCATGATACACTTTGAATATATCCAGATAGTACATCTGGGCCACAGCTGCTGGTGTTGCTTATTTCACTAGCTACAACTTTTCTTAGAATTTGCTGTCTTTGTGGACCAGATGCCATTTCCATGAACACAAAAAATTTTGGATCCTCTCCTGTGATGCACTGTCTGTCAAAAATTATCATTACAGAGGACCTGTGAAATTTGAAACAGAATTGTTGTGAAGGACACACAGAAACAAAGAAATAACAACTGAGGGAAAAGCACTTACAAATGTCATTATAATACCGTAGGTTTATGTGTCATGACATTGGAATTTTGCATGCTTATTTATCAAATTAAAATTTAAAGAAAAGCATAAACAGGCCATGCATCATTTGTCCAACAATATCTATACTTGCTTTTTTGTAATTTGGCACATTCTAACATAGGATAATTGAAATATGCATGCCTTTGCAAGTTAGCTACTTCTTTATCCACATAGAAGTTACACTTTCTCAAGCTTTACTAATAATTAACTTCCCATGCTCTTCCTTTCCTCCAGTATTGTTATGTTAAGTATATTTATGTAGTGTGTTCTACCAGTAGTCTGGAACTGTAGTGCTGTTTGTGACCAGGCCACTCTTTCTTATTTCTCTAAAATTCCATTGATTGGTTGTATGGGTTGTTTAATAATGAGCCTTTCCTCATAGGTCTTGTGGTTTAAACTTGGAGGAAGGGTAGCTGCTAATTTGTGGACTGTTACCTGTCTGTCCATATCCTAACTCCTTAAATGCATAGACTCCCCATGCTAGATTGTATGGGTGATCCATAGGTATAATACAACTGCTGCCTCTTCCTATTCACCCCAGATGCCCTTTTCCAGGCTCCCAATAGCCAATTATTTGAGCCAATGCTCTGTTATGTGTTTTTGATAACACAGCACTCCATTGCCCATCTTTCTGCAGCATTTGTCAGGGTTTCTTTCCTGTTTTATTTGCAGTTTTTTATTGAGCGAACTCGACCCGAGGGCTTTGGCGCTCTTTGCATGAACACCAGCTTTTGTTACAAGGTTGGATTCATTTTGTTTTCACACATGGGGAGATTAAGTGATTTTTCCAGAGTCATATGATGGCGAGCCGACACAGGGGTGCGAACCTGGTTCCCCAGTTGCAAAGTCAGCATTTCTGACCATCAGGCCACATCTCCTCTAATGGGCAAACCATGGTTATACTTAGTGTACACATGGGCGAACACGGGTGACCAAGGTTTAGTGTTATTTATGAACATGAATTTACCCACAAGTGTACCACTTAACACTCAAGTCTATTTAGCCTAAAGACCTACCCTAGTCCCTTTCTCCACTGGTCTCATTTACACCACCTTTGACTAGGACCATAAGAAAGAATTTTTGTTTGCAATGATTAGCAAGTTATTCTAACTAATTTTGCATTGTTGTCAATGACTCTGTTGAGCATACTTCATAACTGCTATAACTATATAAATGTCATGGGCTCGTAGATATCATATGGAATGTGGGAATGTTTGTTTTATGTAGAATTGTTTAATGTGAAGATGGACAATGACCAAGTATTTCAAAGTGATACATGTTGCGATGTATAATCGCTAGGGTGTGTGATTCCTGGCAGCAGTAATGTCTATTGTGCAAATATTCTGCAGTATACTGCCAGAGGTCATGAGGTGTTCCAGACATTTCAGTTTTATCCCTTGAGAATAGTTCCAGACATTCATACTAAAGTTTCTGAAGTTGATCTAGTGAGAAAGTGGACTTGGATTTTTATCAACTTGTATAATATGTGATGAAACAGAATACTGACAGTGGGAGACTGCCGGAGCTGATGAGAGTTGTGATTTAGGAAAGTTATGCGACCATATGACCTAGGTCCAGGAGTTCTAGAGCTATTCTAATATTTAGGATATCCACATAAGGCACATTTATATACAACTTATTTAAACAGAAAGCATTCACATAATCATGGCTGTCCTGAAACTGTCATGAATCCCGCCCGCTTACTTCTAAAATGCACACGCCTGCTCCTCCACAATATCTTTTATACACTACCTGAGCTAGGAAGTCATAACTATACAATTGATGTGAATTATAATAATCTATAAAAATGTGCATACCCCTGATTTCAGTTTTAGCTGGGTTCATCGAATTGTTCTGCCTCTATCTAATGGCATTGGAAGGCAAGTTACATTTTTTAGTATAAACCTTAAAAGGGATTCCTTAGTTTATATTCCCCTTTCCACTACTTAATATGGAATATTTAGTACTATGTGTAACATAAATGCTTGTTTGACATATCACTTTATACAGCATTTAAATGCTGTAAATATCAGGGATTGCTGTGAATAAATTAAATGGTACTGCATTTATAAGTCTGACACACATTAATATATGCAATTACTCAATTTAATTTAATCCTATGAATTACCTGCTTATAGAAAGTCCACAGATGTATGAGCTGGTAAATAGGAGTAGGTCTGGAAGTCTACAGTTTTTACATTTTGTAGATTGTAGTTGCTGGATTCTGGTAGCCAATTCACAAAGCCATTTAGGGTAGGGTTTAGCTCCAATGAAAGGTCGGAGAACCTCTTCTTCCAGGATGGGAGTGGATACAGATCACCACAAAACCTGATAGGAGTGTAGGAAAGGGGGTTTCTCCATGAGTAACACTGCTTTTCATGTAGGGAAAAATTGTGCATTTTCACATCAGCTGTCTTTCTGCACTGCATAATTGAACGGTTTGTACGGCTCTCTCTATGGTGGACTAAAATAAAGTACACTGTGCAGAGAGTCCAGTGGATCCCTAAAGGTTTGCAGAGGCACAAATAGATAGGTCTAATTCTCTATTTGTGGTTATGTGGGTGAGCAATTAAGCTTATCAAGGAGTCGTGTTAAGCATTTGTTGTACTCACAAAGGCAATAAATGAGAAACACACTCAAAGAATAAATCTGAGATCAAATTAGAAAAATAACATTTACTTTTATATATGTTTTGAACCAACGAACTTCGTTATAAGGTAAGCAGTTTTTAAATTAAAAATGCTTTTCAGTTGCAAAATATCTACAGTGCAATTTTTAGAGTCTTCAATATTAACCTAGGAGAGAAAAACAAAAATGCAGTTTTGCAGGTAAGTACTCCGCTTACAGATCCTGTCTCCAGGGTTGTAGGTCAACACCAGGCAAGGTTTAAATCAGTACCAAGAGTGCACCCACAGGAGCACAGGGGCGGCCGGGTGCAGAGGTCAGATTCAGAGTCGGGTGCCCAATGTTAACCAATAGAGACTGGGGGTAAACGAAGATGTGCTGATCACAGGTTAGTAAAAGCGGTGTCAGATATTGGTCTCCTGGGGTTGAGGTAAGCACTGGGGGGAGCACAAGGGAGCACCAAACTTACACCCTCAGTGGCACAGGGGCAGCTGGGTGCAGAGTGCCAACACAGCGCTGTGCTTCCAATGTTAACCAATAAAGACAGGGTGTCACCGAAGATGCGCTACTCCCAGATGAGTAAAGCTGGGTCAGGAGTTGATCTCCTGGAGTTGGGGTGAGTAAAAGGGGGGCCACAAAGTAGCTCCAAACTTACATCCTCAGCAGCACAGGGGCAGCCGGGGCCAGAGTGCCAACACAGGGTCAGGTGTCCAATGTTATCCAACGGAGGAGATCGGTTTCAGAAACAGGATGGAGGCTATGGCCACGAGGCTGCGCGAAGACAACCCACAGCTGCCCAGGTAAGTAGAGATGCAGGGGGACGTCAGAGCACCATTGATTGTGCTCCCCAAAGCCCAGGGGCTCCTGGTGCAGGGGTGTCCTTAGGGTCAGAAAAGTCTTACCAGACAGGTCTCGGTTGGGGGGAGTCTTCGATTTGAGGCTGCAAGCTTCACTGTGGAGTCCAGGAGGGGTCAGCCCACAGTGGGCTTTTGCTCAAAAGTGATAGGGAACCTTCTCAGCACCGTAGGGCCACTTGAACTCGGGCCGTGGGCTTTAGGTGCAGAGGTGGACCCGGAGGTGGTTTCACAGTTCCTCAGGCAGAGTATTTTTTCGTTTAGGTTGGTTTCTTTTGGACAGGACTGCTGTCCATGGAATATCTTGGTCTTTATTGCAGGCAGTCCTCCCAAGGGTTTGGAAGTTTCTGGGCTGCAGGACAAGTTGTCTTTTGGGCTCTTTGAAGGCTGCAGACAGGCCGGTAGGGCTGGGGCCAAGTCAGTTGATGTCTGCAGTCTTCTCTGCTGGTGCATCTCTGTGGTGTCTGTCTCTTCTTAGGTCGTCAGGAATCTGAGTTCTAGGGCTCAGGAGTGCCACCTAAATATTGAATTTAGGACCATCACAGGGAGTGCCAGGTGTTAGCCAATGGGCTATTCACCTTTAGGGTGACTAAATCTTTGTTATGACCACTTGCACTGGGAAGTGGGCATAACCCTAACCCTAGTGGTCTAATTCCTTCCAAACAAGATAGAGGCATTAAAAAAGTATTGTCCATCTCAGCTTGTCCATCTTAGGAGTGGGACTGGCTGAAGTGGGCACTTCTAATTTAACTAATTTTCCTGCGTGTGTTGCCACCAAAAGTGGATTCAGGAGAGGAGGGTTGATCATCTCCAGCATCTGGAGAAACCTGGGTTGCATAACAAAGGTGGCAAACCTTTGAAGCTCCCTGCTCGGTAATGTCCATCCTGCCTTGGAGAGGAGGAAACACCTCTGCCCAGTGCAGGCTTTTGTCTCAGGCCCTCAGATGTGCTGGCTCTTACCGTTGGGGGCCAGAAACGTGTCTGTGGTGGCTGAACTGGTCAGGACCAATGAGTCAGCACACTAGTAGTTGGTAGGTTTTCAAGGGGCACCTCTAAGGTGCCCTCTGTGTGTATTTTGTAATAAATCCATCACTGGGATCAGTGAGGGTTTATTATTCTGAGATGTTTTATACCATACATCCCAGGATTCAGAGAAGCCATCATGTAGCTAGGGAACTCGTAGTGACCAGTGTCCAGCACATGCATTTAAAATGACTTCCCTGTACACTTTCTTTGTCTGAGAATCGACAAAGACATAGCAGGGGCATATCTGCTCATGCACATATGAACTCACATGTAATATAAGGCACCCTGCCTTAGGGATGTAAGACCTGCTAGAGGGGTGTCTTACATATATTGCATGCAGTGTTTAGGGGACATGGCACACAGGATGTGTGCCATGTTGTGTTTTCAATTTTGGAAGCACCTTCTCACGCAGCCTGCAATGGCAGTCTGCATAAGGTTGGTGCTGGGTCCCTCAGAGTGACACAAGTTGTGCTGCAGTTCTGAGGGGCCGTCTTCAGTACCCTATATCCTAGGTACCAGGGGCACCATTTACTAGGGGCTTATAGGGGGCTGAAGTGCCTGGTCATTTGGAGATCAAGTGATCAGGTGTGTTGTTTTAGGGAAGGAACACTGGCACTGGAGGTCTGGATAGGAGGAACCCAGTGCACTTCAGTCAAAGTTGCATCTAAAAACCAAGCAAAAAGTGTGTGTGTGGGGGGGTACTGCAACCAGAACTCAGCTCCCTACAGTAAATCAACAGGGACAGGCTTTACTCATTCATTAAGGGATGGGGCCGCCACCACCAGACCAATACCTGATGCAATGTGATGAGGGCTCCTGATGCTTCTCATATCTCACATGTATTCAAATATCTTGGCCTGAATAGGACACCACCTTCTCCCCCCCACCCTCGCAGCCACCCTGAACCACATTGACTGCAAGGGCCCATGTTCCGGCAGCTAAATATTTAATGAGCAAATATATATCAGGAGAAGCTGCTTGACACCCTAAATTGAATAAAGGCCCGCTTTTCGTTTTCTTTATACTGCAAGGCATTTATCCACAAAAGCCATGCACGTTTTTATTTTGAAATACAGCATGCGGACCCTAAAACTTTCAGAAGTGTCTCTTGGCAGAGAGATCCCAAATGGAGTTCTGTGTTTCCTCTAGAGAGCACATCGCATGGTCTGTATCTGCTGCTTAAGCAAACATATTTTGAATTTCCTCACCTCCTGGGGCGGTATAAACTGTGCTGCTCACTTTCACATCAAAGCGTGTTGTTCTGTTTTAAAGACTAGTTTACTTAAGACTGTGAGGATTGATAAATTTTATGTTTAGTGAGGGAACATCTAAGAGCCTCAGACACAGGAACCTTTTTAACGTGTTTTATATCCGCCCTGGAGTACATCTCCAGCCAGGAGCACTCAGCATGTGAAAAAATAATAATAATTAATGTTTTGGCATTTAGCGCAACCCATAAAACCAATGTTTAAGAAATGTTCATCTCTGGTGTATTTCAGTTTTATGAGCAAACCATTTTAAAGTAACATTTGTGAGCAGGCGTCTGATTTATGTTCACAGATGACGACTACTTTCCAAAGGATGTTTTCACTCTGGGATGTTCCTATGAATCTTCACTATCTTTGCACCCTTGCTATTGTTTTATTTGATAGAATATATTCCGCAGGCTTGTCCATCAGTCTCAATAAAAACGACGTGGATGCAAATCAGGAAAAATTATATTTTCACTGTCAATAACTCCCAACTTACTAAAAATAATAGGTACATGTATCAAGTAAATTTGAAGCTAAATGAATCTGATAGGTGTTATACGTGCGGAATATGCCCGTTATGTTACTTTGGCTGATTTCAGGGAGCATGCCACGAACTGAATGGTCTCCCGCGTCAACGTCAGCACAAGGATACCCTGAAGAAAGGCCAAGAAGCCTTGCGTAAGGGACCCAGTTTTGGTGGTGGGCGCTACGGACAAATTTTAACAACCAGCCAGTCAAATCAGGTTGTGACAGTGGGATAGACCAAAATTAGGCAGCGAGTTAAAAGCAGGTCGCTGCAAGAAGAGCCAGCATCTGAGACCCAGGGATGGTGTCACCAGATAACTATGCCACCTTGATTCAAGAGCAGGCCTTTATTCTTAAAATCTGTGCATTCTGAAGGTGCAGTCTGGTTGCAGTTGAATCAATCAAAATGTATCGAGACACCTGAAAACAATGAGGTGGAAACAGGTGTATGGCTCTCAAGCGTTCTGGCGGTGCAGTGCCACCTAGGCCTAGGGCCTGAGGGGTCCATTGAGCTCCTGTTATGTAGTTTCTCTACCAAGCCATGGAAATGACAGCCGTTTTTACTTGCTCACTTCAAGGCTCATTGCACTCTAGCAGTGGTACTGGATGGAAATGAATGGCCCCGGAAAGGAAGTGCCCTGGTGACATGGAGTTGTCTAGTAAACAGGAAAGAGTCTTCCTAACTTCTGCCAGTTCTGATCTCTGCTTAATTGCTATTTTTAACGTAAGGATGGAAGGTGAGGGAAACAACTAGCTTCACGTCCTGGTTCAACCTATGGGCACAAGGCGTCTAGCAATGTAGGGGCAGTGTGATTTAAGGAGCGAATTGCACCCTGCTGCCGTTCTAAACCTGCTGTAGTTTTACAGATTGAAGCCCTAACCAGAGGCCACCTGCACAGTCAAGAAGCCTATGTTCATTTTAAGTGGCTGTAGCGTTGACTGAAGGACACCCACTTATTCTTCAGTAGGGTGGGGAACTCTGCGTAGGTAAATCCCACTCAAACTTTGGCAAATGAGCATTGCAAGTCATGGTTTGCCCTGGAAGTTTGCCAAAGCCTATTATAATGTACATTTTCTGACATTCCCAAACACCCCGCCACCCCCCTTTCACATTCTTTCTTTTTTTAGTTTTATGTGTATGGGCAATGGGTCATCCATTCACCACCATATTAAGAGAGTGCATATTGTTGTACCCTACATTTATGGAGGCCTGGAGCACTGAACCTTGGTAATGCAAATCGTTGTTCCTCTCTGCTATTCCCTGTTTTGACTTGTGCTGCAATGAAACACAAATTAAATCACTGCCTTGTTCCTCAAGGTCACCAAAAAGAGAAAATGTATGTATTCTCATAGATCTTCCTTCCTTTTCTTTGTCCCTGAAGGTACCACCCTTCATCAGCCAGGCTAGCTGATATGCCATATGACTGGACTGGCATAGCAAGCAAAAAAAAACGATGGATTAAACCCAGATCTGTGACTGGGGGTGAATGTTTAATTTGTTCTGCATTCCGTCCATCATCTATTGTTTTTGCATTTGTCACCCTAAGTAGGAAGGGTATGTCCAGAAATGGGTCCAGCGCTTGCTATGCCACCAGATTCTAGCTAGCCTAGCTGATAAAGAGTGATACCCTGAAACCAGTCCTGGGATGCTTGTTTCTGGTCCAGGGAGGACCTGGCCTGGCAGTTCGGGCTGGACCGTTCCCATGGGGAATAGGATCAAGACTGATTTGCATATGGCTGGGTCCAAATTGGAATGGCACGGCAAGCAAAAAAACTGATGGATTAAACCCAGATCTGCGACTGGAGTTTGTTTGATTTGTTCTTCATTCCGTCCACCATATGTTGTTTTTGCATTTCTATTCACATTATGTTTACATTTCATGACTCAAATAAATTATTAGGGATTCATTTGATGACTCAATTTAAATTGAAGTGCTCCTCTGATAATATAGAGCATAATTAAAGAGATCCAAGAAGCATGGGGATATATGTGTATACAGTCCATGAAAACCTAAAATGCATATAATAGTCTGGGGAGGTTTCCTCCAGTCTTTGCGGTTGCTGGATGATGACCTGTGCCTCACACCGAGTCACATCTGAAGCTGTTAAATGTTGCCAGGGGTGAGAGCGAATGAGACGTTTCTGCTTAATTTTTGAATCCTGAGGAACAACTTAAAAAAGCAGGAGATAACTTCTAAAAATACATTCCTTCATTTTGTGATATTCCACATAGTGTTATATACTTGTGTTTTTTTTATAAAACCTTAAAATAGATCTCATTGATTTAAATATGAATGTTTTCAATACAAATGATTCCTTTCTATTCTTCCAACTCATTCAGTACTTTACATTTCTTATTTTTCTTCAGCTGTCTGTATTGCTGTGCTCACATTTTGCAGATCAGAACATGTTTTTATCTCTATGTGTCACCCCACCACCAAGGACCTCATTACAAGTGGCCCCTTAATTCTGGTGGGGTCATAATGAGAACCTCTGTCTATTCTAATTGTTGCCTTAAATAATAAGTAGCTCAAAAGGCAGCCTATAGTTATACAAATATATGTCCACTTCCCTTTTGATTTTCTTTACACAACTAGGGATTGGCAGGGGGGTAGCAGAGAAGGAACATTAGTTAACTGCTTCAAACTTATCTGCGATGTTTGAGAGCAGTCCTGCCTTCTCATCTTCACACTTTTCACACAATTATTTTGTCCCCACTGAGGCCTTCCACAGCAAGACAGCCACAGCAATTTATATAGCACTTTTTATGTTAGAGTTGCGCATCATATTCCTGCAAAATCTCTGATTGCAACAGTTGGACTGGCTAAACCCAAGAATAGCAGCTCTTTAAAGAGTCTTCTAAATGGCATACATTGTTCATTTAGCCGAGGTTTCTCAGGCAATGCATTCCAGGTGTCACATGAACGGATGCATAAACACAACCTTCAGCTCTTGATCCTTCAATTACTGGTCATCGTAAGACGTTTTAGCCCTTTAATATCTGGGTCCAATCTGGTACATACATTCAGTCTTATTCAGAAAAAACTCTAGAGCAGGATGAGGGACAGATTTCTTGGCAAGGTCCAGAGACCTACCTTTTACCTATACTAACACAGGAAACCGATGTTTCCCAAGTAAACGAAACATTTATGGTAGGCTGACTACCTACGTGTCGGCATTATGCATAGAACATGTAGCTTCCCCAAGTCTTCTTTTGTTGCTCCAGTCGATAGTGCACTGCATGAGTCAAGTTCTGTTCTGGCCACTGTCTTACCTGTTGTTGCCCTAGCATGGTCAAACTGTGACTACACCCTCCTTGGGCTTTTTATATGGTAATTTGTTGATGCAACTGTGATGGTCACTTGGCTCTTCTTGGACAGGTTTTTATCAAAGACTCTCTGATAGGTCCGCTGTTAAGGAGCAACACATTCTATGTATTTGTTTCAAGCCTGTTTGAAAAATGTTTTATTCTCATTTAAATGTATCAAACTATTAGTCCATCCACTATTTATTTCTATACAAGTTTTATTTCCCATTTTCAGCGTCATCATCTGGCCCTAAGGATAGGTGAAACACCACTTAGGTGTTTAACGTAGTTATGGAATGGTACTTTTATTTGCTGTGCATACACTAAACTAGAGGAAAAAGAGACATGAGCCTCTATGAATCAGTTCTATGGTCTATGATTTGCCAATGCAGACTTTTGTTACTTCTTAAACCATATAATTATGTGATTGAGCGTGTCAAAGAGAGTGGATAGATCTAGCAGCAGGTGTAGATCTGGTTCCTTCTCAATCAGCATGTATAGTCTAGCGCATTGCACACCTTTGCAAGTCTACCCATTTGTGGTTGGCCTAAATCCAGATCCACAGGTACCCAAGATTTCCTGCATCTCCATGATATGAGTTTATGTACTCTCTTTCAAGAATTTAATGGATTAGGTAGTGGCACACAAATATTACAACTCCAGCCTCCACAGATGAGATTGCACCAGCCTGGATAACCATTCTTCTTAATCTTCTGTGTCTTCGTGGTTTTCTTTCAAGTCACAGTATACCCTTCTCAGAAACCTTGCTTCTTCATTCATATGAAAAACACAGACTGGATAGCAACAGTGGCTGAAGAATCCACCATCATAGGTCTGGTCTGAGTTGTAGTCTGTGACCTCCCACTATGAACACATGAACCAATGAAAGAATGCTAAGAACTGATATTAGTGACTAAAGGTGGCAGTGACTGTCTTGTGGAGATACTTTGTTCTAACTGTGTAGCTGATGCCTATTGAAGACCTCCTGAGCAGGTGTTTGCATGAAAATAATCAATGAAACCACTTCTTTTACATGTGGTCCAGATGAACACTGCATTGACATAAATGAACGCAACCTAGGGACAGAGGGCTGCTTATTTCACTGCAAAAATACGCATGGTTGATTCCTTAAGATAGAGGTGTAGACACAACCAAACAATACTCAAATCTTAGAAGGAAAACACATCATTTGGTATACAATTTGCACAGCACATATGTTTTGACATTTGACATTTATAAGGGATTGGACTAAAACATGTGCTTGCTTTTCTGATTTTCCTCTTTGATCAGTCATTGTGTTTATACACACGCAGTCTTTCTCATCTGCACCCAGCTACATAGGTAACCCATGTAACGTGGCTCATAATTTCTCTCTCAGGGGTACAGTAGCCTCTTATTATAACACAGTCGCTTAACCATCAACTGCCTTTACTAACCCAAATTCCCCAACACTTAGTTTCATACACATTATCGTGTGTCCATCATTCAGTCTACCTTGCGCTTTCGAAGTGGTATTTATTTAGTCAGGGTCTAAATATCATTCAGCCTAAATCAATTGTTCCCAGCCTTAGCGTATTTTTGCTCTTCATAGCATGAGTCTCGACAATAATCAGTGTGGATCACAAATGCAACTGTGGTAAGTGGTCAGAAGAAGAATGGAAGAATGCTTAGGGGCTGTAATGGAAACAGCAATAATTTGTATTTCTTTAACTTCTTTATGTTTTATCTTGTTTCTTATCTATAAAACATTCCTTCAGTAATCTGGATTCTACAAGTGTAAATCTAAATACGGCACCACTTTTATAGCGATCAAGGAAGGAAGATATGCTTCCCTCTAAGATGTATTTGGCAAAATTTCTCAATCAAACTGGATTTGTAAAGCGTGGCTTGCCACCCGCAAGGGTATCCAGGCGCTGAGAGTTTAGCTGCTAGATCAGTCAAATAGCCAGATCTCGAGTCCTTTCCTGAAGTCCAGAAAAGAGGAGGACGTCATCAGGTGAAGGGGGAGGACGTTCCATGGATTCAAGGATGTGAGGCAGCCCAAAAACAATGTATATGCTATGAGATTGTTTCGTTTACCCTTGTGCCTTTACAACAGGCGTCTTGCTCTTGCTACTTTGCAGTACCATCATATCTACGTTTTGTGGTGGTAGCATGTATTATTCGTGAACTCTGAAGTTCAAGTGGATGTGACATCATTCTATGCTTTGGTGATTGGAAGGATCAGGTGCATTTAATGCTGAAGTATCTCAGACTCCCGGGTAGGAGCAATGCTACTGAACACAAATTGTAAAACAGCAACTGATGGGGTTTTATGATGTAGGGTTTTTATTCATGACTTCATTTTAGTTTAATGGACAAGAAGCGTGATGTATCAAAATATATATTTGAAAATGTGACCACCTACGCTCGTAATTGTTAGTAGCTGAGCTATGCATTGCAAACTGGTTACTTCATTGAATAATTGTGGTGCACATGTTTTAATGATCTTCCTAAGTCTGGTTGCTATGGCAATCAGAAATCAGGCCAAACTCAAGCCTGGCCTGCATCTGGCAGTCACATATTAGGGAAGTAATTCTGGTAGACATACACGTCATTTGAGCAACTTCACCTCGACGTCTCTTACTTAATTTTAGATCAACATAACATGTTGATATTCTTGTTTCGGATGGGGTGTAGCAAGATAGAACATTCAGGGAACATAGACAGTTAGGTTAAGGTGAAAGTAGGTTGGGGCAACCAGTGAAGGGGATAGTCTTCAAATAAATCTTTTGAGAAACTTATGTTTCGTGTTAAGTCCAATTTATTGTGAAAGTGTATTTCAGAGATAAAGTATGGTGATTCCAAATGTAATTAGAATAGATGTGGCCTCAGCATATTAGCATCCTCCCTGTTGTACTAGAACTTCTTTGGCATCAACACTTGACTTTACATTTGTCCCACCCCTATCCCTTGGCGTGGGCACAAGTTGCCTAACAGTGATAATATGCTGCAGTAACAGAGAAGGTTGATGGTACAGGCTTCTTGTATTGCGTATGCTAAGTCACCACTATTGAAGTAAGGGCATGGGAACGGCCTTTTTACACTGTAAAAGCCTGCCTAGTATAGTTTGCTGTACTGAAGTATTTGTGGCTGTTGTGGTTCTGATCAGGAGCAATTGCAGGCTTACGCATTTTTGGAATCCTGCCAATTGTTTGGGGTGGCCGCAGTGATTTGAGGGTAATGTATTGACATCACAGCGAGGTCTTTATTGTCCTGGTCTCAAATTCTTTTTTGCCACATGCCTGAGTATATGTATCCTACATCTCAACATCTGTTAGGGCAGTACTTAACAATATGCTCAGATTGCTGAACAGAAAACCCATGTACCACTGAATCTGCTTAGAGACACCAATCATGTTTCCTCAGGTCCGTGCAATCATGGACTCATAGAGGACATGAAGTATAGCTCTTAGTGATCGCGAGGTCTTCCTCACACCATGTACGCATTGAATTCGGGCTGCATCTTCTGTTCTTGATAGATTGGGAGCAACAAGTAAAATGAAAACATGTAGTGATAACACTCCTCATATTTTATTAATGGAACTATAGGTAGTCAAAGTCAACGAGGACATTTTGTCCAATGCCATCACAAATGAGATGTCAAAAAATGACATGCTTCTTTTGGTAAACTTAACCCGGAAGTTTTCAACCACCCAATGATAAGACTAAGTACATGTAACATAAGAAATATGATTTTTTCTCTTTTTTAGACTGGTACTAGCAATTAAATGTAAACAACATTGGATAGATCAATTGTGGATTTTTCTACTAACGACTGACATACGTTATTTACTCTGCCTTTGGGAAAATTTACTTTTGACTTCATGTTTGTAGGTGAGGTAGTGTTGTTCAATTTGTCTGTGACTAAGGATAATTCATAAGTATAGACTGATATCCTTCAGTGAAAAGGTCAGCAGACTTGTAACCCTCGTCTCTCTTTTCACCTCCGAAACGTTTCCTTCTAAAGAAGAGGCACCATCATAATAATGCCTTTCTTAATTCAGTAACATATAATATTCTGGAAATACAAATTATAAGGGCTATATGGCAGGTAACCCTCAATGCATAGTGCAATCTGATAATATTTGCACCATGTCATGAATAGTATTAAATATTAATCTGTAAACTACCTGAGTTTTAAGGAATAACGAGGATGTAACTGAAATTCATTATGTTTGTCAGTGGATCCTGTTCTTTGCTGATTATATATGCATTATCCACTTTATGCATGAAAAATCACATTGTCTGCATGAAGAAAAAGTACAGCCATATTTGATGAGAGACATAGATCTCAAAGTCTCCGAAAATGAAATAATAGAAGAGAGACAGGGCATTCGCCCTTGTTCCTGCTTAAGACTGTAAATATCCTAGACTGATTCCCATTAAATCATTAACTCTCATCTTGACCATTCGTGTATTATACAACAATATAACCCACTAAAGGAAGTAAGGCCTAAATCCCATTTTTTCCAGTTTCTGGAGCATAAATGTCCATTCTTATGAGTCAAACACTTTGTTGGCATCTGGTGATGCTACTACGATTGCTTCTTTACCCTTAGCAGCATAGGCTAAGGTATTACGTGATCTTCTGATGTTGAGTCAGTGTATTTTTAGTGTATAAGGGCCATATGTACGAACACATTTTCCCATAGACACAGAATGGGCAAAACTGCTTGCTACATCTGGCCCTAAATCTTTAAGGGTGCATGTGGTGTAATTCATCAATTAATAGAGTCAGTCTGTTTGCCAAGATCTTGATGTCCTGATTATTGGAAACATGGATCTGTGGCCCAGCCCTAAAACTGTGACTGGTGCATCATTTCCACCAATCCTATAACTCTTAAATATAGCGTATCAGAGGTCTGCAGCTACACGTCTCATCTTGCAAGCTCAAATAACAACTCATGTGTCCCCCAGTCCTACGCAGCCTACATTAGTTATCAATTAAAGGCCACATTCATTTTAAAGCTATTGTTCTAGTACCAAAAATCCAGACTGCCCAGAATTACCATTATTGACTGCCTTAGAACTGCCCTATATCAGGGGTCTCCAACCTTTTCTGTAGCAAGAGTTACTTCTGATCAGAAAAATCATTGTGAGCGACTGAAGGCTAAACAAATTGCACATTATGACCAGACACCCACACGCTTCCTTGTCTGTAAGCCAATGTCCATAGAGCCAGATACTATGGTTTGAACACAATACTTTGACTAGGGGCACTATGTCAGGGCTGCCATGTGTGTCAGTGAGATTGTGGTCTTTAGGGATGTATTATGAACATGTGTGCATATGAATGAGATATATGTATAGGTAACAGGTTTATTATCCTATTCTTTGAAAGGGACGGGGCCACGGGGTGACGAGTGTAAGGGGGGGTGCTCAGCACTCCCCCTCAGAGCGCCTGTGTGTTTGGCCGGCCGTCTCGTCTGCCCCTGTCACTTGAAACATAGTTGCTGGGCTGTAGAGAGCCTGCACAGGCTCCCAGTCTGCCTGTGCGCTCCCAGCCAATCCTGATTCTGCTCTGCTCTGAGCAGCGTCAGGATTGGCTGCAGGGCCTGCAGGGAGCCAGTGCCCGTTTGCAGCCAGCAGCGGGCGGGGCGCGGCGGGGCGCGGCGGGGCGCGGCGGGGCGCGGCGGGGCGCGGCGGGGCGCGGCGCGGAGCGGCGTTTAGGTAAGTGTATTTTTATTTTTTACATTTCATTAATATTTTCATACTGCCCCTGCTCCTCCCGCATGCAGCCCCACCTCCTTTAACAGCTGCGAGCCACGACTGGCTGTAGCCCTATCGATCCGTCCGACCCCAGTCATAGGTGTCTCTTTTCCAGACCCAAAAAGGAAAATATTGGGAGGACCTTCCTTACGCCCACACATACCAATCAGTGTGCCTAGAAGTATACAGAATAACTAGACGGCTTCATGCCTGAAAGAAAAGGCATTCCACAAGCCAATTGATTCAGAGTGCATCTTCCTCAGCCTATTCCTCGGGTTTCGAAGGCCTCTCAGTTTCTCACAAGAGAAGGTCGCCATTTTGCTCTTTAAACCTTGTAGCGTGCACGTCAATTCATGCCCCTGATAGCAGTCTTGTTTTTCTTAATATCTGTCAATCAGGCCCTTTACTTTGCTTGCAGTTTGTTGTCTTTGCAGTCGGTCACAGCATGAGTTACCCAAACCATGGCCAAGCCCTGACAAGAGATTCTGTTAATGAAAGCCTGTGATCTGACCTGGCGCTGGCCCAGAACACAGAGAGGCTTTTCATCATCCCACCGCCACCTAGTACATTTCATCACATGTATTACAATTAATCTGTATTTATTGCCACTTATCCTAAATAGCTCACATTATCATGACCAGTGAAAGTGCTTTTAGCGTCTGCCCCTGTCACTTGAAACCATTCCTCAAATGTTTTCAGAGCTTTCATTGCAGGCATTATCTGTCAAACCCAATATTTTAGATAAATAAATCCCGGACATGTAACAATCTGGCAACTTTTTTTCTTTGACTCCTTAAGAGTTCTAGAACAGCTTATCTGTGTTTTTCTTCTTTCCCGCAAGTCACATGAGTTTTGTTGAAGAAAAACAATTACAGACAAAAATCAATAAATATGAAATTTAAGCATAAAGCAGCTCGTTTTCTCGAAATTCTGGCACTGAACATGCTTGAAACGGGTGATTAAATCTTGCTTGGAATTTAAAAGCCCACCCCCGCTTTTAACAAGGGTTTGAAATTACATTTAAGCTGTTCAAGCTAGTTTTTTTTTAAAGATTTCCTTCAAGTTTAAGATTTTTATTTGCGAGGAGAACAAAACTAAGATATACAGATTAGGGAAAGATGTAGCACAATATCAGGGGACCTGCAACACTCCATAATAAACACAGAGGTCCAGTGGCAACAAGGAAATGACATTCTACTGGTTGGATATAAAAATAATGAAACTGAAGGCAGCTAACAAAAGTAGACACAAATATTGGCTGAAAAATCATGTCCTCAATATCATTTACAAAAACATTGTCCAACTTGAGTAATTAATCAAAAGCTTCACCCAAATTGGATAATTTTTTGTAATCAATATTTAGGCTGCAATATTTGTGTGAGGCACTGTGCTTGGCATTGCACATAATACTTTTCTTAATTGTCAGCCTTTAGCTTCCATTCTGGAGTGGAAATAATAAACCTGACCCTTTCAAAGGCCACCACTCTCCTCTTATTTGATTTTTTATTACTTTGTATGTTAAATAAAGTACATACTATGGTATATGTGAACATTACCATATACTTACCATTTTTGAGAATATTCTGATCCATGTTATTTCTGACTCAATGTTTTGGAAGTTTGCATATAAGGTATGTACGCTCTGTATTTTTGTAAACAATATTTTTGACACACTATTCTGGTATCACAATATTCTTGTCCTCAATATTTTGTCATGCAAGCAGTATGCATTCTGCATATCTACATAAAACTCTTATTTTGCATTTGTCGTACTATTGATTCAGTGTGATGCTTTATAAGCTCCCCTGTAACATTCCAGAAGTTCCCATGTGGGACCAAGCTTGTTAAAGAGGAATGCCCTCTAGGACTTTGCTCTCGTAGGTTTGTTTTTTTGGTTTGCTCCCGGTCCCAAAATATTCCAGCTGGTAGGTAAAGGTGGCAGCAGTGGCGAGTGTGGAGCTGTTTTGCATTATGTTAAGGATAACTCACCAGTAGCAGGTCTGTCTCTAGCTCCTCTTCCCATGAACGGCCCAGAGGAGCCATTATGGGTTCCCCTGCTTACCACATATCTGATGGCTGCACAGAATAAGGATTCTCTATGGTTGGAGAAGTGTGGCACAATGGCTAGAGAGGCAGACCCTGATGCAGAGATCTATTCCTGCCTCGGCGGTTCTTGCGCTCAATTTCCCTGGACAGGATATTTCTCGCCTTGGTGCCTAATCTAATTCATGGGTCTCACTCTGCAACTCTGGGCAATAGCTTGCTTAATCTCCACAATGGCCCCAATAGCGCTGGGATGCCTGGCTTCACCTTGGGGGCTGTCCAGGAGTGGGGACCTCACAGGGAAAAGCCAGGAGGGGTTGCACAGTGGTATGCGTTCAGTGCCTCGATACCTTAGAGTCGGAGTGCGCTTTACAAGTACGAATTTACATTACATTTTACATTTACATTGCCCATAAGTATCATACATTGGCTGTCGTGAAGAACCAGTGTAGGTGCCCTCGCATCACACACTGCAAGACTGTGCCCTGACATATGCATCCTCTATCAGCACCGAATTACTTGTCGACAGCCGACGAAGAAATCTGGCAAAACAGCAAATATGATGACAAATAAGACAGTAAAGAGCTGTGGGAAAACGGCTGGTGAAATCAGTCATCCCGGAACCTGCTCCCACCAGATAAGAACTGGAGCACTTCATATTTCCTTGTAAAGTCCCTAAAAGGATGGAAAGAAATCGCTGCCAAACCTTTTAGTCAGTCTGAAAGTCAACAAGAATGTTTTAAACTTTTTGGGGGCCCTCTTCCAGCTCACAAAAATTATGCTGCTGATTATCTCCTGTGTTCCATTAAAATTCAATCTTTTTCGATTTATACACACATTGTAATATTCGATTTCCAATAGCTGAACTCTAGATTGTTTCCTTACTGATCTCTGCAGAGAAGCAGTAATCCTTGCACTGCCTGCTCGGCCGCAAGCGCATTTCTGAATAGTAATCATTTCTTAGGCTCAAAGAGAATGGGGTTTTACTACTCGCTGTTGCTGATGACACTCTTTATGGCAGCACTGCATTTAATTGGTCCATAAATGAGTGAGCCTATGTAGAGCAAAAGGTGGACTCCTGTGCTGTCCTAAATAATGTTTGAGTCTCACATAAAGATTGTTGATGTGAGGAGGTTTATTTTATCACAGCAACGCATCATTAGCAGCAAGAGTCATTGGTCACTTAATGCCAGGCACCAAACTATCATGTTCTCTTTTGAATGTATCACTTGTCAACACTTCACTATGTTCCAAGAACAATGTCTCGGGAAAAATACCATAGCAACAACTCTCTTCCTTTGGGAAAAAAAACAATTTCACATTCTTCCTAGGTCCTGTGGTTTAACATCTCACTTTGAGGCAGATGTATGTAGGTTTGGGTTTGTGATTTCTTAATAGTGAATCTTAGATATTCGCTATTGGGAAATCGCAAACTGGGATGTATAACAGTGTGTTTAACACTGTTTGTGATTCCCAATGGGGTCACAAATGAACTACCTCGTCAATATTCATGAGGTAGGTCACGACCTACCTTTGGAAATGGCCGCATTCACAGGGAAGGTGGCCTGCTGGAGACAGCAGACCACCATGTCTGTGACTGTTTTTTTAAATAAAGCTGATTTTTTTTTAAATGCAGCCAGTTTTCCGTAAAGGAAAAAGGGATACATTTCAAACAAAAAATAAAAAGTTTTCTTTTAATTATTTCAGAGTAGGCAGTGGTCTGTGCCTGCTCTGAAAAAATATTTCAGCTTCAATTCACAAAGGGGAAGGGGTCCTCTGGGGACCCCTTCCCATTTGAGAATAGGATACCACCAACTTGAAGTTGGTGGTAACTGCAATTGTTTTTCAACCAGATTTGCAGTCGCAAAACAATCTTACATACCCCTGCGACTCGCTATTTGGAAGGGACGCCCTTGGCACACCTCTTCCTAATAGCAATTTCCCAAACCTATTCTGTGAGTTGGTTACAGATTACCGACTTGCAGAATAGGATTGTTACATGGGCGAAAGCCTTTTCCTGCTCACAAAAGGCTTGATGGTCCATTTGCAACCAGGAAAAGACTTTCATACATCTGGCCCCATGTAACAATCATTCAAATAAAATAGACTATAGCAACTCCTTTTTGTCAGCTGTTGTTTTAGGACCTTCCGGTTACTATTCCTTCAGTCATTGCTTTGTTGCAATTTCCTTCACATTTTGTATCATCCCACATAAAATTTTACCTAGACTGGTGGAAAAGGTTACCTCCCTTCAAATATTGCACTTTTGACTTTCTTTTTATTTTGAAATTGCTCAGATTAGTCATTCGTTCATTCATGTAATTGGTTTGTTTAATGGCCCTTCCCACTCACATTATCTTTGCAAGCCAAGCAGCAGAATATGAGATATACAAAATCTTATCTTCTGGGGCCCACACAGCCATGCAGACTCCAACAATGCTTACTTTGTTAATAAACAAGTGCCAGAGCCCAAGGTATTGCTCCGGAAGCTACTGCAGCTTGCACTACAGTCTGGAACAACCATCACTGCCACACACCAGTATAATTATCACACACCTATAAAAGGTACAACTTGGACAATTCCAGGCCACCCAAAGCAGTAAAAGTGGCCCAGATATGCTAGAATGAGTTTTTAAATGTGTTTTTGATTGCTATAATAATGTAATCTCCCCAAAAATACCCAGCTCCACCGTGTGGTGGACTGCCATAAGCAAGTAGCATTGTTAGCAATTATGACCATTGCTGAGTACCAGCAAACACCATTGCAACGACTGCCACATAACAACTCTGGTGGTCGGACTACCAGGGAACCACCTGCTCTGCCAGGATGTTGGATCCCGGTTGTCTGGCGGTGGCAGAGATCTTAATCTGCCAGGGCAGCACTGCAAGCACTGCAAGTAGCGCTGCCCTGGGGATTACAAACTCACTCTCTGCCAGCCTTTTCATGGTGTTAACACTGCCATGAAAAGGCTGGCAAAGTACAGGTGCAGGGGGGCAGAAAGGGGCCCATGCACGGCCCATACACTTGTCCTGGGCAGTGCAGAGCCCCCCCTGCCCAGCACCCTCGCAATGTTCACAGTCTTCTTTTTTATTATATAAAAGCAGCCAGTGAACATTGCAAGGGTGCTGGTGTGCCCTGCTGGCTACAGCATTGCCACCGGGTCGATAATGAGTCGGAGACTATGCTGTAGCCTGTTTTCCGCTAGGCCAGCGGGCGGAAACCTAAACACGCCGACCTAGTGGGAAACCCTTAATAACTCCGGTGGGGAGGTCACTGCGTAGGCTCAAAATGACCCCCTATATCTGTCATTATTTGGAATGTATTCATATATGTTTTATTAATTAAATTGCTGAATACTTACTAGAGATTCTCTCTAGCATTTATTGCATTGCTAATTAAGTTACTAAATTGATTCCAAAAGTGCACTAAAACGAATCTTTATTTGACCCAGGTTCCTAATAATTATATTGAGTTGCCATTATTTGCATTACACCTTCATGAGCAGGCAAGCAGGCCTTTATAGTATGGCTACATGCTTGTGGCTGCTCACAATGATAATGGTGTTTGGGCAGTGGGGAGGAAAACTGGCAATCTGCAGTCACCCACCTGCTGGCACTCAGAGACAGAAGCTGTGCCACTAGGATTTCATCAGTTTCAGGTTTTTGACAGACTATTACCAAATTGAAGCAGCTGTGCACCACACAAATCAATCAGACTGCACATTCCTGTTAGTGCTTCTGCTTATGTCCTTGTTTCTATGCTCAGGAGGTGTCTTGGGAAAGGGGGAAAGCTGATACCTTTGAAGAACCACAATCAGGGCAAAACAGGTCTTGTTTTGCTTGTGGTCAGTTCAGAGAGGACCTGGCTTGGCAGTTCAGGTCGGACTTTTGCTATCGGAGCATGGTCAAGACTAATTTGCATATAGCTGGGTCTAATCTGAGAAGACATAATGGACAAGAGAATGATGGGTTGAAATGTTGCCCAGCAAGCGATTGCCAGTGGTTAGATTTATTACAAGTTTCCTCCTATTACGTTTTTGTGTGTTTGGAATTAGCCTCATGAACAATCTAACCAGGCTTGTGAGGACTTGAGAGTCATGAGTAATACAACTTTACTTGAGACCATTGCTCAGATGAAAGTGGAGTGTGGGAACAGAAAGTAATGTTAACACTAATAATAAAATAAAGAACCTTTTAAACCTGCTTAGTTTTCAAAATATCAACGTCTAACTGAATATTCATAGCAACAATCTATACTTCTTAGGAGTTATAGTTTCCAGACCTATGTCTGACATGGCTTTAGTCCCTGGGTGACAGTCTTCCACCAAACAAATGGCAGAACTCCACATATGATATCATATGTGAACTGTAAGTAATGTCCACTGTGATATGTCCATGAGAACCAAAAGCTAAAATCCCATGGCCTGTCAAAGCAATTATATTTATTCGAAGTGGGTCTTCAGTGAACACACCCTGTTAGAGTTAGAACATTCCAAAGAGAGTCAACAGGTCTTCTGAAGCCCCTTTTCTGTCCCTGAGGTTTAGGCTTTTATGATTGAATGTGCCTTTAAAGTGTCTAATTTTCAGAGTTTCACTTTACTTTTAGACTTTGGCCCCATTTTGAAGCAGTTAAGTTTATCTCACGAATTTCATTTTTTTACTCACCCTTGTGTGTTCATACTATGTCTTCAGGTTAAAGTAATTCAAAGCCACCATTTTTTGGTGCCAATAAGAATCATATTTTCTTGTGAAGAGCATTCAAACTACGGAATGTTTTCTATACCTGTTGTAAGTACACCCCCCCCTAACATGCTCCTTATTGTTTTATTAAAGGATTTGCCATAATTTTTTTTTTTAATTTAATTTTAAACATATTGCAAGCGTAAGGCAGCCATGTATTGGTGGTAGCATGCTTTCTTACTTTTTATTTTGTGGCATATGCTTTTATTATATATTTTGTAAAACCAATCACACCAGTTTGACAAGGCCAGACAATTGACTTTGTTAGTGCTTGTTCTGAAGTTTTCAGCTCTCTTTTGGAGCTCCAAAAGAAACATAATACAAACAATAGTTCCAGTGATTTTATTTCTGTGACTTTCATCTTAATTAGACCTTGGCATATGCAAGTGGCACACAGAAAAACAAGCAACTGTGATAAACTGTCCTCAAAGTATGAGTTAACTTTATTTATAGTCAGTTGAAGGGGGTTCCAAGCTTGCAGTGCATGAGAAGCAGGGCTGTGACATTCATAAAACAAGAGCTGAGAACTAAAACGATGAACTGATTATGTAAAATCAGAGACTTTAAAAGATTTGTGCACTACTGTTTTCATAAACGAATGAAATAAAGATTTTGACATACCTGCTGTGAACAACAAGTGCAGAAATTGAAAACTCCAAATAAGATATGGTCTGATGCATATGAACGTTTGATTTGGCCCACGGTTTATTCTGAATAAGTTGACCCAACCCGAATGCACTAAAAGGAGATAGCAAGTTTCTGTGGAGTTTCATGCCCTTTCCAATATACTCTGCCTTCGACCTCTTGCCTATATATGTTAAGGGGACTTCTCTGTGACTTCCGGTATCATACAGTGTACCATATGGGTACATCAGCCCATACAGTGTTAATCCATTTATGAAATAGACATTATTGGAATCATTACGAGTCTGGTGGTCTACTGACCGCCAGACTCGCGGTGGTGGTCAGACCGCTGCCAATGCGGCGGTCCGAGCGCCACGTTATGACCGTGGCAGACAGCCAGGATTAGTCATCCTGGTGGTCTGGAGGACCTAATCTGCCAGGGCAGCGCTGCCATGGGTATTACGACCCCCTTCTCTGCCAGCGATTTCATGGTACTAACACCGCCATGAAAAGGCTGGTGGAGATGGGGTGCAGGTGGAGCCGGAGACAATGCTGTAGGCCGCTTCCCACTGGGCCAGCGGGCAGAAACTGAGGTTGCGCTTGCTGACCCAGTTGGAAAATCCTATTGGGCCTGTCGGGGAGGCTGCCACACTGGCAGCAACCTCCCCGTCGGAACTTCAGCGGACGGACTTTTCTGTCCACCAAAGTCATAATGAGGCCCTACATTTTTTGATTGATCTTGGTCCACCAACTACAGACATGGAGGCCTATTGACAAAGGTAAATTTACACTTGTGGATTTACTCATGTGTACATTTACCCTTGCACCTATGTGTAAATCTACACTGTTTTTGGTACCCACCATTTCCGAGTGTAGATTTTCACTTAAATGTCTTTATCTAAGAAAGAATTTACAAGCCTATACTGGCAACCTTTCACACATGGGGGAAATCTCTGCCATCAGGGTTAAAATCTCCCTATAATAACTAAAAAGGGGGAAAAGAACATACTAATTTATTAAAATAATAATTTAATATAACATAATAATGTAAAATAACTAAAAATATGTATGATTATCTATTATTAACCTAGAATTCATATATTAAAATGTTACAACTCATTGAAGTAAATGGTCTTGTAATAATTTAGTAAATAAAATATATTGAATTGATGTATAGTTTTTAAAATAACATTTTAAAACAATCCCAAGCTCACAAGCATTTTAATATTTAATGAGTATTTAGTACATTTATGCAGACCTTGTTTTTAATTACTTTATAGTAATTTTATTTTTGTATTAAAGGTGTAAAAGAGCAATATTCTTAAGAATAAGTTAAGTATTTTTCTTAAATTTTAAAATATTTGATTGTAAATTAACTATAACTTTTAATACGAAACCAGTGACATATATATGTATTTTAACTGTTTAAATAATTGAATTATTTTATTACTATTCCCTAGGAGATGCTATTTTTAAGTCCTTGCCTCCATTTCGTTCTATGGGAGTGTTTTGCAGTACTTGTCAGTGTCAATGTGTGGTGCTAGTCTTAATTGTCTGTTTTGTGGCTTTTTAAGCTGTAGTAATTTTGTTTAGTTTGTGAAAAGCAATGGGCTTATGCTTGTGGGTGGTTGCATCTTCATGTCCCTTCCTAAGCCTCTATGCACCTCTCCCTAAATCCCTGATTACATTTCCCTAAACTGCTCCTATTTTGTAGCAGATAGCCCTAATATTTACTTCCCACATTTACTACTAAGTAGTAAACTGGAGAGAGCTCTCAATAGAAAAGATAGAAAAGGTGGAGCCATATAGGCCCATATTTATACTTTTTTAGCACGGCATTTGCGTAATTTTTGA
The DNA here is from genome assembly GCF_031143425.1 of Pleurodeles waltl. NCBI lineage: Eukaryota > Metazoa > Chordata > Amphibia > Caudata > Salamandridae > Pleurodeles > Pleurodeles waltl. Next base: position 919,496,888 of record NC_090443.1, read on the forward strand.
CGCAAATGAGGCGTAAACGTACAAAATATGATTGTATTTTGTAAGTTTGCGCCGCTTTTGCATAAAAAAATGAAGCAAATGTGGCGCTAAAAAATAATAAATATGGGCCATAGTTTAATGATTTGCATGCTGTAGTATATAAGCAGCACTAATATAGTAATGCTTTGCGTACTAGAAAATGCAGTTTGTGATTTGAGCGCATGACGCTTAAGGACTCTCAACTGACCTTCTGCATCAGGGTAAATTTCTTCCACTCCGGCCTCTTCAGCTGACAGCTAAACATATGCTTTGATAAGGAGGCTACAGATGACTGTATCCTTGGTGCTGGTGGCTGGTAAACAAGCACTGGCTGACTGCTGCCCTCCTGACAGGTTGCCAGTTCACACCTATGCCATCAAATGTTAATGGAATGCGCATACGTGGCTCTTTCTTAAGAAGCCACTAGCGCATCCTAACATAAAATAATACATTCATTATTTGTTTATGCAGACAGGAGCACCACAAATTGAATATACTATCCACTTTGTGTAACAGATATTGCCATTATGCTCCTCAATGGTACTCATTTGCCTAAGCCAGTAACGAAATGCAAAGTTGCTAACTTGCTTCATGCAAGAACTAAGTACATGCATTACTGTAACAAACTGAGGAAGAAACAAATATGTTTGTTGTTGTTATCTGGTGTCAAAAGGAGTGGAAAGGGAGAATGTGTGGCAATGAACAAGAGTGGAAAAAACATACCTTGACTGGAGCATCCATCTGAACGATTTGGGCACACTTTAGACTCAACCAAGGTGCAAAGATTCTGCACTAGGGCTATGGCATGGGACATGATATTGTAGATGGATGCCATTCTAGACGACAGAGAACTTGTAGCGGCAAAGTACCATACGTCACGTCTGACCTCCATAGCCACCTGGACCTTTTAGGTAACTGGGCTACCAGTCCCACAGTTGAACTTGGCTAGAAGTTCAGGTGTAGAGGAGGAATTCACACATGGCATAGGACAAGCAAGCAGTAAATGGAATTGGGTGGAATCATTGTGACCTCATATTTTTGGAGCTGAGCTTGGGGAAAAGTACTGACATTCCCACAGCCCATTTAGTATTAAGTACTGAGCTTATGTACAAGGGGGTGGGGGAGTTCCTGTACCTCAAGATCAATGTTATTTGTTATCTGTGTACTGCATCCGTGGTCTCTTATTCTAGCGGTAATATCTTAGCTAGCAGCAAAAGCATGATGGGTATTGTAGTTTCTATTTTATATGTGCCTACAAAATCTTATGATAAAGGGCAACATGAAAGCTCCAGTAATCCCGGGTTTGAAGGGTTGTAAGCACGGAACTTGATGTATACGGCTAGTTATCTTCTGTAGTGCTCAATCTACCGAGCTAGGTTGCGCAAGAAAAATGTTGCTAATGTATTATAAAATAAAATAAAACAGGGAAACGTGGGGAAAAACTGTTTGAATTGGTTTCCACACACAGGCAGAAACAGCATAACATCATACCCTCGGGAAATAAACATGTTATTCATAGATTAGTTGTTTCTAACTGAATGTGGGTAATTTAAAACTAGTAATGTGTGGTGCAGGTGTCTTATGTTAGACTTCATACTTTAAAAGCTGAATGCACGCACGTGTGCGTTTTTATTATGGATTCAATGATAGGTTATCTCCTGAGTAAAGGTCGAAGGATTACAAGAGGTTTTTTTGTTTTTTTTTTAACTAGGGATGGATGCCCTCTAGTGGACATTTACTGAAAGGATTATTCGTACTATTAAAGCATTTGCTTCTTTGTCATAATGCACCTGTTAAAAAGTGTTTTCATCAACAGGCAGGCAGAGTTATTGGAGATTGTTTTCGTTTAAAAATATTGTAAGTACGGCTTCTTTCAAAGTAATTTAAATTCTCTAGTTTAGTTGTCACTAATTAGGGAGGGCTAGTCAGACTCAATTGTAGCCTTCTTACATTTCATATCAAGAATTAGCATAGCTAATGGATCTGACTTTAAAGTGCCACGCGTTTTTTCAGTGCTGTTTGCATATGTTGCAAACACAAATGCTCTTTTTCCACATTAAAGAGGGCTTTGCAGTGCAGAGGAAAAGCTGTAAAACAGGAATGCCTTCTGCTTGTAATACATATAGAAGACAACGATTTGAATGTAATAAATTGTGTGATGATTCAGGTACTTTTCAGATATAAGATGTACCTGCATGTTTTCCAATGAAAGCACTTCATAGAGGGTGGAATGATATACGAAACACCGAATAGCATGAGGCGAGAGAAATGCTAAAATTAAATTGGGGGAAGACTGGAAACCAAAAGCAACTCGGGAAAAATTATTCAAACTGCGGGATTGTTATGCTGTACTGATGATATGCCATGATTTCATTTATGTATTTCACAATTGTTTTTAGAGCACATGACTAATCCTTTAATTCCATTCTTTTACTTGTGAATTCAATAGGTATGCCTCCCTGAATCAGGTTTAGTTGGAATTGATAGGAATATTTGGCATAGAAGATTAAGGGCCTTATTACGAGTCTGGCAGTCACGAGACCGCCACGCACGTGATGGCGGTCTGGACTGCTGCAGCTTTGACGGTCAAATTTCAAATTAAGAGTTTGGTGGTCGGACTTCCAAAAGACCATCTTCTCCACCAGGATCAGTGATTCTGACGGGATGACAGCAGTCGTGGTTGTAATCAGCACGGCGGCCCTGAAGTCAGGGCCGCCGTGCTGATTACAATCTTGTTCTCTGCCAGCCTTTTCATGGAGGTCTGACAAGTGGAAACCTTGGTTTCCACCTGTCAGCCCAGTGAAAAAGTTGTAATGGTGCCAGTGGGGAGACCGCCAGCACTATGGTGGTCTCCTCTTCGGGGTTTGGCTGATGGATGTTTCCGTCTGCAAAACTCCTAATGACCCCCTAAATCTGTGTCTGGGTCTCTCACACATTTTTCATATTGTTCACCTTCCGTTTGATTAGTTTAGGGTTGTTTGACCTGCTTACATGCTTTGCAATGCAATTAAATGCCGAGCCTTTCTGACATGTTGTGCTGTTATATTGTTTTTCTAAGTGTATTCAAATGTTTCCCAGGTTCATTGCTTATGGGTGGTGAAGTGGTACAATATCACTAAATGGTCTTCAGTATCAAATGGTCTTCAGACATCTCTATTGTTGCCATGAAGCAAATGCACAACTTGGACCATCAGCTTCTCGGTGTTATTTATTATTTAATTATTAAATATTTGAATACTCTTTTTGACTATTTAAGTCAATGTAACATTAATTTTGTTAAAATATAATTAAATTACTTTTGTTTAATTTTGTACATCACCTTAAATAATTATCAATGCACAATTGAATAACTATATTTATACTTTGTTCTATATGTTAAATAAATATGAAACACAAACGTACATTAATACTTATCATATAATCTTTTTACAGAGTTATTATAAAGTTTATTAAGCTTTTTAAACTTTTCTACAATTTTCTGTAAGGAGATCTCTACCCCGTCTGTGGAGTCTTCTTATGGCAAAGGATAAGTAAAACTAAAAAAGTGTATTTGCCTTGAAAAAATAGTAAGAATATTTAATGTAAAATGTTAATGTATATAAATGTTATATATCTATTTTAAATGTAGAACAAAATTACAAAACTTAATTTTGCATGAAATCTTTATTTAATTTAAATATATTAACTAAATAAAAATGATTTTTGAAGTTAAAATTAAAAAATAAATTTTAATGATTTTTGAAGTTAAAACTACAAAATAAATTTTAATCTAAAGTAAAGAAATATATATATATATATATTTCTTTATTTTAGATTAAAATTTATTTTGTAATTTTAACTTCAAAAATCATTTTTATTTAGTTAATATATTTAAATATATATACATATTATGCATGAATAAGTATTAAAAGTGATGTATTGAACTTATTAAAAGTATTTTATTTATATTTTAATAAAGGTTCATGGTACAATCATTTATAAATTCAAAAAGGGCTGTTAACATATTTTATAATTAAATATGCATACGTTTTAGTTTTATATTTAACATTAAAATACAGTTATTTATATTTGTAACAATTTTAAATAATTTAATGTAATGCTATTTCCTGTGGGGTTTGTTTTTTAAGGCCCTGATGTACCAGTAAATGGCCATGTGTGGTGCTGGACTTACTCCAGCTCCGAGCTGGAGCAATTTACTACTGTTTTGGGTCCCTTTTTGGCCATAGTACCTTTAGAATTGCAGTTTGTGAATAGCAATAGGCTTATGCTTTTGTAGGTATGTGCAAACCCCTCCCTAACCCTGCCTAATCCCCTCATTACTCCACATAAAACCTCTCATTTACTTAAATGTATGAGAATCGCCCAACAGAAAAGACAGGAGAGGTGGAAGTGGAGATTCACATTTGTGATTCTGCAAAAAGAATTTTGCAGAAGTTTAGAAGTACTGTTTAAGTGCTACTAAACATACTACAAAATGAAGTTTGTGAACAGGCATCATAGGGCCTGATAACGAGTATGGCGGTCTTACTACCGCGGTGGTGGTCTGGACTGCCAGCTTCACCAGGATCTTGGATCCCGGCAGTCTGGCAGTGGCCGAGATCCTAATCCGCCAGGGGATTACAACCTCATTCTCCGCTAGACTTTCATGGCGGTAGCACGGCCATGAGCAGACAGTGAACATTGCAGACAGTAAACATTGCGAGGGTGCTAGTGCACCCTGCTCGCAACAGCATTGCCGCTGACTCAATTACCAGCAGGAGACAATGCTGTAGCCTGTTTCCCGCGTTTCCCGCTAGGCCAGCCGACCTAGCGAGAAACCCTTAATGCCTCCAGAAGGGAGGTCGTAGCGTAGGGAGTGGCCACCCTGTCGGGAATTTGATGGGCAGAGTTTTCCGTCCACAAACTCAAAATGACCCCATAGTCTTGAATACAATACTGAAAAAACCTTGAGCTTTAAGATAGAAGTGAATCTTATTAAATGGCTGTTTATTTGGTTAGTCAATACTAGGCTGCAGACTATGACACCAGCTCCCAGCAGAAACATATTGCTCCTTCATCAAATAATGCCTCTGTGCCTACTTGTTGAGGGTATCACAGAGTAGGGAAGTTAACATTTCCTGGCATGACATAATCCTTGGCCTGGCATTAAAACGCAAGCATAGCTCTGTGCAGATAAAGGGTTTACAGCTGACAGGGCACTGTAAAAGATCTCTTTTAGCTAGACTAACAATTGATGTAAGAATATGTCCAGGTTAGCATAAGGCAAATCGTAATTCATTGGCTTAAAGTGCTTGGTGTTTATCCCTTGTAGACCATATTATAGTCCATTAACACAGAGGTCACCTAAGAATCTACAATGTATACATCACCAACTTTTGCATGATATTTGTTAACCATTCTTCGAGTGCTGGAGATTGAATAGGTGGAAGTCATCTTCCTGACTTTACTAGGAACTTAGACGATACACGTCAGTTGATTTAACATTACACCAGACGCTTTGCAGGGAATCCGAGGGCCAAGCAGTGGCTTTGATGTTTAATAATCAAACATGATTATCATTGTCTTGCAAACATTTTTCCTCTATTGCTTATTGGAATAAACAGCCTTTGTCAGATGTTATTGTGAGGGATTCCCTATTAGTTAAATGCTAAGATGATGGTAACTGCAATGACCATTTACCTTATTTGCGCCATTCATAGTGACCCTGTAACTCTTTTATGATAAAGGGAAATCAAAAACAATTTCATATTTGTTTCTCCTAGAAATGTGTAAGCCAAACTACTTAAAACCACTGTCTTGGGGCAATGTTGCACCAAGTTTTAACTAAATTACAAACTATGAATTGCAACAGACTTTCCAGTGTAACATAACATCTAGTACCTACCACTGATCAGTGAAAATGCCAATGAAAACGTGCCTTCAACTGGTGAAGTCTACGCAATGTGATTATTCAACTCTAAAAAAAGAGAAAAAAATTCTACAAGAACATTGTTATTTTTTTATGCAATGCTTCTGAACGAAATACTCGACATACGTATCTTTCACCGCACCTAGCCTACATAAGTCTGCTTGCAGAAATTCGGATTTTGAAGGACTGCCTGAACAGCCCGTCCCCTTGAGGAAGTAATTGGGTTCCTTTCATAAACTATAACCATCTTGCTGTAGGAGTGTCCTTTACAATAAACTCACCATATCCCAGAGACAGGTTTGCCTATTATTTCCTAAGATGACTTAAAACAGACGCTCTCATTTGGAGACCATGTGTTGACAATTGATTTCCTTGGCCTATTCCCAGCTACTATAAACTGGGTGCTTGGTTGAACTCGGAGCAAAATACACAAGACTCACAGCAGGGAGTGTAGACAGGCCTTCCTTACCAAATGAGTGAATTGTGTGTGTTATGTGTGATCAATGAGAATGAGCTGCAACAAGAGGAAGCTCAACAATGCATGTCTGGTCAACAAGAAAGAATAATGTCAGCAGATCTGCCCGAACCCAATCAGTCGATCAATTGTATTAATATAGCATGACTAATCACCCGAGCGGATATCCAGGTGTTTGAGGGTATTGATGGTTCAGGTAACTCAGTCAAACAGCCAGGTCTCGAGTGCTCTCTTGAATTTCTGTCAAGAGGTGGAAGTACATAGCTGCAGAGGTAGGTCAAACCAGGATTTCACCACAAGGTAGGAGCAGTAGCATCCTCCCCTGTTGCTTCAGTGGATGCAGGGGGTGTACGTGAGTGAGAGGGAGGCAGAACGTAGTTGTGTAGTTGGGAAGTGGAAATTTTGGCGACAGTTAACATAAGCTGGTCCTTGGTTGATTAGTGCTTTGTAGGCGTGAATCATCAGCTTGAATTGGTATCTCTTCTTTATAGGGAGTCAGTTGAGTTTTCTGAGGTGGGGGGTGACATAGGTCCATCTGGAGAGTTTGAGGATGAGCCTGGAAGCGAATTTCTGTATGTTCTGGGTGCAGGTCCTGCAATATTGACAGTGACTGCAGTATTGTGACTGGTGTGTTGCTGTAGAAATTGACAGGTATGAATAAATATGCAGGGTCTGGAAGTTCCAAAACTTTCCCATAAGAGATAGGAGTGAGGTGTTCCCAGGGAGATGCTTGGGTGAAGTCCTGGTGGCCCTTGGACCAACCCAGGATGCCCCTTTTGGGATGACCCTGACAGCCACAGGACATCTCGAACAGGGTCGAGCTACTGACAAGCTGTTTCTCCAGATCCACCTTTCGAAGGCCCACCCTTATCAGGTGTGGGATGGATAGAATGGAGGGGAGCTTTCAGAACTCATACACATAGATTTCTCTTTAGGCAGCAGGAGAGCAAACTGCTGTGATTCACAGTATTTGACCACAAAAATGGGTAGGTACGTTTAGAGCACTGGTTGCAGTCCAGAGTCACTTCCCAAGTTGAAGGACCAGTCATGACCTTGGCTGACAGCCACTGACAGATACCTCATTGCTCTCTAGAAGGGAATTCTAGGAAAAGTCCACCATGAACTAAATCTATCTGTTGGAACTTTGAAGGGACTCATCTCACTCTTGCTCACAAGTACTCACCACAGCCTCCCCATGCATTATGCTACTATCTTTGAAACTTCTTGCCACTATGCTTCATGAAGGAAGAAGGTGCCACGGCCCATTGTGAAAGATTCCAGTACAGCTCATTTGTGCATGTGTGAGCTGCAGCAACTATGTTCAATGTGCAGGTTAATTATGTTTTTCTCTTATCAATTAGTGTACATACGTTTTCTGCACTTATACCTTTGTGTTTCAGAACACTAGTATTTGAATAAACCCCATCCGCCAAGCATTCTTGTCAATGAAACATTGTGAGACTCACAAGGAGAGTCTCACAGTATCCTGCTGGCTAGGATGGAGCCTCTAAGAATGTTGATTTCTGATGTTTTATATCCCTGACCTTTAGTATGCACTTCTCACCTGGAATGTGAACCTGCGCATGCACAGGTTAGAACCACACCCATCTCTTTAGCCCAGGGGGCGGGATAGTTTTTTATCACAATAGTAAACTTCGTACTTGTATAGCGCTCTTTACCCTGAGGGCATCTTGGCGCTTTTACACATACCGCTGTGGAACCCTTCCTGTCTTTCCCTGTGAAGTGCCCACTCCTGGGCACCCCCAAGGTGAAGCCAGGCATCCCTAGCGCTGTTGGGGCCGTTGTGGAGATTAAGCAAGCTATTGCCCAGAGTTACAGAGTGGGACCCATGAATTAGATTAGGCACCGACGCAAGAGTTATCAGGTCTGAGGAAATTGAGCCCAAGAACCGCTGAGGTGGGAATTGAACCCTGGTCCCAGGCCACACCTCTGCATCAGGGTCTGCCGCTCTAACCATTGAGCCACACTTCTCCACTATAGTGAGGAAATCAGAGCTGCAATTACATTATTTATCATCACAGACAAGCAATTAGCATGTTAGTAGTTTCACAGTAGTTGCCTTCAGTCAAGTAATACTTCCATAGTCACAAGTTAAATACAATCATTAGCACCTGTTTTACAAGTGAGAAGACATTAGTCAGACAACTGGCTATACACGTGAGGCTAGAGTTTTACTTGTTAAACACTCATTGAAACGTAAAGTAGTGTAAATGATGTGCGTGCCATAGAGCCACTGCATTGACTTAATGAACATATTTTCTAGGATAAATTAAACACTTTTTCTTGGGTTGGCGTAGTTTAATCACGCTGTAAAGGTTATAGGATGAACAGCTGCACACAATATTGTTACTATTATTACAGACTTGTTTTACAGCCTTAAGTCTATTTAAAGCTTGAAAATGCCCGGGGGACTTTTTCCTGCTCTCATCTATTGTGAGAGCTCTGAAGATCAGCTCCATTTCTGCCCATGTGGTTGCATACATGCATCATTTCTCTACCCCTATGGAAACAATGGAACTCGTGTTCTTCATGAATGAAATGTGCTTGTTTTATAAGATTAACGCTGTAAACTACTGTCAGCAGTTGATAGAAATCATAAAATGTATTTCTCTTCACAACATTTTTAAACACGATATTGCATGCCTCAAAAACAAAACAAAGTGAGTAGGTTTGAATTTTTCATATATGAAATTGCTTCTCTGTTGATTGGCAAGTTTGAGAGCCTTTGTGTGCGCGCACGTATATATAGTTGTGTCCATGGGTGGGAAGATAATTATGACAGTGAGGAAATGCTAGGTTAGTAGGCAAATAGGTGTCTGATTGAATGGGAAAATGAACGAGTGCATTAATTGATAAAGCACTGAAATATCTTGAACTCAATCCATGCACTCAAGCATTCGCCAGCCCTTTACTTATGCATGAACATATTCCCTCAGTGACCCAATTATCCCTCAAGCACTCACTCATCCGCCCACTTACCCAATGCTCACTCACCCAGTTATACAGGCATTCACTCATGCATTTGTCAGTCTATTTATGAGCAAACTCTTATTCATTAATCCTGTTCACTCACCCACTCAGCCATCCATACATAACCACACTCACTCACTCATTCATCCATACTCAAATTCACTCAATCTGTGTACCATATATCTGGAAAACACATCTGTATCCTTCTCCAATTTAGGAAAGAGCTGAGGCCTTGCCTCCATAAAGAACAGTGCATTACTGTGGATTGACCATCCACAACCCAGCATTCTCTCCTACTCATCACCGTTATGCTTATATTTGCCCATGTAGAATGCTCTGCTGGCTTGTGGCTAGGTTTGCACTGTAATACCTGAAATACCATCTCCACACAAACATACACACATACAAACATACATACATACATAAGTACATAGGCCCTTCCTTTGCTAGTGTGGCTGCTAGATGGTTGCATGAACATAGAAAACCGATTGCTCCTTAGCTAACCCTCATCTTGCTAAAAGACCAGATTGCTATGGATGTCATTAGAAACTATGTGATAAAAACGGTCCACAAAGCAACCAGGTGCTCCAAAAGGTTCTTGTTTAGGTAATTATTTAAAGCAATTTACACTCCCTTAGACATAGAATAGATAAAACTTTGTGGAAATCAGTCATCGATTTTATACGTAAAAAAGCAGAACATTACTACTGTTCCTCTCTAACCATCTCTATTTTAATTTTTTTATGGCCTTGGAGGTGAATGTTATGGGTTGGTCAACAAGCCCTATCTTAGGAAGGAAAAGTATGTAGCAGCTTGAATCAAATAAGAGTATGCCCCAAGACTGAGTAGATATTAATGAGTCTAACTTTTTACAAATGGTCTGGGAGCATCAGGTAGGTTGAGCTCAGCTGAGAGGCTGAAGAGGCGTAGCACATGCTGCTGGAGAAAGCAGGTATGGGACTGGTGGTGTGGTGAAAGTAACAGTATTGCATATGTGTGTAGTCAACCCATAGCATGGACGGCTGTGATTTGTGTGGTGCTGGCATTTCAAGTGTGGTCAATTTTGTTTTTTGTGGGTTAACCTCCTTTTCTGTTTTAAAGGTAAGTGCATCATCATAAGACAAAACCACATTATTTGATACTAAAATGATGTGCATGTTACATCATAACACAATAATATCATGCACAATGTGAGATCTGTGCTGTCCTCTACCCTTTCCAAATATGTATCAACCTATATTTTGTAGAAGTAAAATGTAGTGTTCTGGCTCGCGGCATCGGCGCACAGTGTTTTCTTTTATCCACGCACCGCTCTCGCGAACCGGTTCGGCACGAGACGTGCTCTGTCAACGCTCCGTGCCGAACAAATTCGTTTTAAAAAAAGAGGTGAAGAGAGCGTCGGAAGAAGCTGGACAAAGGAGCTTCCCTGTAATATGTTGCTAGGGTGGTTTCTACTATAAATAAATCTGGACAAAATCCACTTACGTTTGAACGGCTTCATTACTACATTTGTGGCGACGAGGAGAAAGAAACCACCCAACGAACCCACAAGACAAGATTGGAGGTGTTTTCCATTTGTCATGAGCAGCGCTGTGAGTCTAAACCCCGCCCCTACAACTAGAAAGCTAACCTTAAGACTCTAATTCTGTTTTTTTTGTGGCCTCTCCAACAAAGCCTCATTTTACAACTAGAGCGCTAACTTCTTTTTGTGAATTTGTTGAGGAACAGAACAAACGCCATTTTTTCTTTTACTAAAGATTTTTGAACATTTATTTTTTTAAAGCAGAAGACTTTTTAAATTGTTGATTGTTACCTACATAAAGTATTTGCTCTGGAATCAGTATGCAGGCTGTTACACCTCCACCACCTTTCTTAGAAACTCCTGGTGAACCACCTATCACATGGAAACGTTGGTTTGATGCTTTTGAAACATATTTAGGACCGTTAGGAGCTACTAGATTTAGACCAGAAAGAAAGAAATGTCTTTTATTACACTCGCTTGGCTTTGAAGGGAGATCTACGTTTAAACATCTACCAGATATACAAACACAACAAGACGAAGAACTTGATGAATTCCAAGAAGCAGTTAAAAAACTGGAATGAGCCCCCGAGTTTAGTCGTTTTAAGACATAAATTCTTCAAACGAACACAGAAATCTAATGAAGACATTGATACGTACATATCAGCTTTAAGATCTTTGGTAGCTGAATGCGAATTTGATAATTTTAGTGATCAGCTTATAAGAGACCAATTTATTTGCCACTGTTTGGACAAAAATATTCGTCAGAAGCTCTTGACTTTGGGGAATCCAAGCCTTAATGAATGTATCAGAATTGCTAAAAGCATTGAAACTTCTGTACGATCAGTGAAGGAACTTGAAGACAAGCCTCAAGATCATGTCTGCCCTGTGTACAACAAAGAGTCTTCAGTCTTTCAAACAAAAGGAGATTCCTTGAGAAACACCAACTCTAAATCGTTTTTTTCACAATCCAACTTTTGTTTCAGATGTGGAAATAATTTTCACAAGAAAGGGAGTAAACCTTGTCCAGCAAAGTTTGTTACTTGCAGATTGTGCAACAAAGTGGGCCATTTTGCTAAGGTTTGTGAAAGCACCAATGGTAACAAAACTAATGTTGGTGCTATCAAAGACGAAGCTCAGGATTTTCAAGAAAGTGATCTCGTCTCTGATTTACAAGACATGGTGTTAGTTGTTAATGATGATGTGGTCAAGTGGCGTGATCCTTCAGACTGTGTTGATCCGTATGTGGAATTGGGCGTTGGAGACAAAGTTATTTGTCTGTTAGTTAATTCTGGTGCACAAATTACAATGATAACTAAAGAACTTTTTCAAGATACATGGAATTATAGAATTCTTCATCCTCCAGACAGATCTCCTGTGTCATACGAAGGACGGAAAATTGACTTGTTGGGATATTTTGAAGATGTTCTGAAATTCAAAGGGAGTGTTATCTATGGAAAAATTTATGTAGCTGTAAAGGGTCTTAATATCCTTGGTTGGTTTCATCAAGGATTGTTCGGTATGATATTAAGACCGGGTACACGCGAGCAAGTTCTCGCCGTGAGAGATTCAGATATGGTGGAAGATTTATTAAACGATTTTCCCAAAGTCTTTTCTGGAGAACTAGGGAAAATTAAAGGTTTTAAGCACAAAATTAAAGTGAAAGAAGGTGCCCTGGTTATTAAACACAAGATGAGGGGAGTACCTTTTAGTGCACGGAATGATTTGGAAAAGGAATTGATTTCTTTAACTAAGTCAGGTATTATTGAACTAATTGAGTCTTCACTTTGGCTTTCTCCTTTAGTCGTTGCTAAAAAAAAAAATGGAGAGCTTAGGGTATGCATAGACTTACGTGCTCTGAACAAAGAAATTTGGGTTGATTCTCATCCCTTACCGAAAATCAATGATTTGTTAGCTGTTGTCGCTGGTGCTAAGTTTTTTACTAAATTAGATTTAGCATCTGCCTACCACCAAATTGTATTGGAACCTGATTCCCGACATTTCACCGCTTTTGTTTCACCGTGGGGAACCTATCAGTATTGCAGGTTACCTTTCGGTTTAGCATCAGCTGCGTCTGTGTTCCAAAGAGTAATGGAAAGTTTACTCAAGTGCATTGATAGAGTAGCCATATTCCAAGACGATGTGTTGATTTTTGGGCCGGATCGTCAATCTCATGATGCCACACTCAAACAAGTTCTGTCTATTTTTCAACAACGAGGAGTTGTGTTAAAAAGGGAAAAGTGTGAATTCCTCAAAGAAGAGGTAGAATATCTGGGCCATGTGATTTCTAGTTCTGGTGTCAAACCAAAACCTGGGTTGGTTCAGAACATTCTCGATGCGCCTCCTCCCGCTGATAAAAGTGGTGTTAAAAGTTTTTTAGGCCTTTGTGAATTCTATTCACGGTTTATAAAGGATTTTGCTTCCAGAGTCAGACCTATCTCAAACTTACTGAAAGCGAAAGTAGAGTTTAATTGGAATAGTGATTGCATTGAAGCATTTGAATGGATTAAACTTCAGCTTTCCAAATGTGTGGGACTGAAACCGTTTAATCCTGAGCTGAAGTCTGTACTCACTGTTGATGCCAGTAATGTGGGTTTAGGTGCAGTTCTTACGCAACAAACCCCTGATGGTGAAAACACTGTGGGTTTTGCTTCCAGAGTCCTAAGAGATTCGGAATGCCTGTATTCGGTTATTGAAAAGGAGCTCTTAGCCTGCTGGTGGGCGATAGAGAAATTCCGCACTTATCTCTGGGGTACTAAGTTTTTGCTCCAGACAGACCACAAACCTCTCATTTTTATATTAAGTGGGAGGAATGTAAAAAATTGTTCGCCCAGGATTGCAAGGTTCTCAGCTCGTCTCCTTCAATTTCAATTTGATATTCAGCATATTTCTGGTGGAAAAAATGCACAAGCTGATTTTCTGTCTAGGTTCCCTGCGGTTTCTCCATCTCAGGTCTTAAAAGATGAATGTGACGATGAGAGTTGCATAATAGCTTCTCTTGAATTGGATGATGCTGGTCCATTTTCTGAAGCAGAATGGATTTCGGCTACAGATAGTGATCCTGTCTTGAAAACCGTTTCTAAATTTATCAGTGAGGAGTGGCCTAAGGAGAAGTCTTTGGAACCGGGTATTCAGCCTTTTTCTTAAATTAATGAAGAATTATCATTGGAGGGCGGATTGGTTATGAGATCGGACAAGTTGATACCTCCTTATGTTTTCAAACAACAAATAATAACAAAAGCCCATGAGGGACACCTAGGTTCGACTTTCACTAAACGTAGGGTACGTTCATTTTTCTGGTAGCCCCAAATGGATACAGAAATAGATAATCTAGTCAAGGGTTGTGTTATTTGCGCATCTAGCGATAAAGTTCTTAAAACATCTGTACCACCTTTAATGCCCATTGAACTGCCGGAGAGACCCTGGGTGAAACTAGGTGTTGATTTGATTGGTCCTTTTTACACCCTGCCGTCAAATGCTAAGTTAGCTTTAGTCCTGTTAGATTATTACTCAAAATGGCCAGAAGTTAGATTTATTAGCGAACCAAATTCAAAAGCTGTGGTGAAATTTATTAGAGATGTGTGCATGAGGGAGGGTTTCCCCGAATACATTGTTTCTGATAACGGGGTGCAATTTGTTTCCAATGAAGTGGAACAGTTTTTCAGGAGTAGTAGTATTAAACACCTAAAAAGTTCTTTGTTTCACCCACAAACTAATGGCCTTGTAGAACGCTTTAATCGGGTCCTGGGTGATTGTATTAAATTGGCCATATAGAACAAAGTTGACATTCACTCTGCTACTCAATCAATGTTGTGGTTCTATAGGACTACACCCCAATCTTCCACTTTGGTTTCTCCTTTCAAATTATTACGAGGAAGGAAACCAGCCACTGAGTTTAAGCCTGCGTGGATGTTCAAGTTATTGAAACAAGAGGTGTGTGTCCAAAGCTTAGATCATTTTGTGAGAAGGAATGTAGCAAGAACTCAAATTTCACAAAAACTCCATTATGATGAAAGTGACTGATTTGGAGGTGAGTGCGGGAGATTTCGTGAAAATCAAATTTGGGGGTTTCATCAAGAAAGGTGACTCAAAGTTTTCGTCTCCGGTTTTAGTCAACAAATTATGTGGAAATGCTGTCAAGGTTGAGGGTGGTCACTGGTGGAACAAGTCTAAGGCTGTGAAAGTTCTTTCTCCAGCCAATATGAGCCTGTTAGTTGGTGAAGCTGAGCGTCATAAAAATTGTGATTTTCAGGATGATGGTTCGAATGAGCGTGAGGGTGCAGGCAAGGTTCGTGATGATTTCTCCATGGTACGCAGAAGTACTCGTATAAGACGTAAGCCTTACAGATTTAGATGAATATATGTATTGTTATTTTTTTATTCCTTTGGAATATTGTTGTTATAAATTCAATTGTTCTTTGCCTCTTGTTGTTTTATGTTTCTTTTCTTGTTTTTTGTCAATACTTATATTCCATTGTAATTGTCTAAATAGAGTTGTTTAGTATAACTACTAGTTGTATATGTGCTATATTCTGAGTGTAGTATATATAGTTTTCCAATGTACAGTTATATGTTTTCTCTTCCTTTTTGTTTTATTTTGGAAGAAGAAAACCCATGTAGTGATCTGGCTCGCGGCATCAGCGCGCTGTGTTTTCTTTTATCCGCGCGCCGCTCTCGCAAACCGGTTCGGCACGAGACGCGTTCTGTCAATGGTCCGTGCCGAACGAATTAGTTTTAAAAAAAGAGGTGAAGAGAGCGTCGGAAGAAGCTGGACAAAGGAGCTTCCCTGTAATATGTTGCTAGGGTGGTTTCTACTATAAATAAATCTAGACGAAATCCACTTACGTTTGAGCGGCTTCATTACTACATAAAATTTTACATTCTACAGTGTTTCTAGTGTTGCACGCTTTGTTTGCCATTTATCTCATCTTCATCCTTCAATGTATGTCATCTATCTTTGTGGTTAAGGATCGCCTATCACACTTGACGGAATTAGGTGGGGCTCAAATGAAACACCTCCAGGTGCTATAATTCATACATTGCATTATCCATTCCACCATAAAGATATGTTTGTGAGAGAGAGCGATTCCTCACTTCTTTTGTCTTGTTAGGTGTGCAGAATTTGTGATGCAAGCATACCACAATGCACAGGATGGTATGCGCTTGTAAGGCAAATGTTTATATAAGGGCATGCTCACTATGTGGTGGTATGTAATACTGCTGAGGTGCCATAAAATGTAGTGCTCACATTTAAAATTCCTGTTACCGGTATGAGCTTGTACATGCCACACCAGTAGCCATTTATTCCCTTTAAAGACTTTACAATTCATAATGTCCTCAATATAAGCTCATTAAGCTGGAACCTGAAACGCAGCTCTATATACGTGTGACAATGGGCTTCACTTTACAGTAAATGTGCAAATTCATTGTTTACTGTGTCATCTTATTCCTAAATATGGTTTCTCCAGCTTGGATGGTGGAAATTGTAGAGGTTCACCTTGTTAATATACATTGGGGAAGCAAATCGTCTCGTAGAACGTTGCTTTGACCCAATTGGCATCGTAAGGTACCAATGTTTGCCGTAAGACATTTCACACTTTTCTCTGATTATGTGTTGCACAGAATTAATGTTTATCAGTATCGCACCTTATGCAGACGTACCTGAATATTTCAGCACTTTCTCTACAGAGCTGCTGCACAACAAAGGAATAAGTAGGGCCCCTAGAACCCTGATAACTTCCTGCTGCTGTACTTACTTTCATGACCTTTGAGATCAAGAATGACAAGGGCTGTGCCACTGGTATCAAAAGGCACACACATTAGTGGCTGCTACCCCTGGCTATCCCTACTTGACCTCTATGCTTTCACTCCAGTCATTCTTCCTACTTCAACCTACCTCCTTACGTCCTGGGACCTTCTTTGTGATCTGCGTGAGGATGCCTGCATCTAGTCACCTGCTGAGTAGTATCATACTGCAATCCTTAGTGGTTTAGTTGGTGCCTTGAATCCTGCCATTGTCTAGTGTTCTGGGGGTTATTCTCCCAACTTTATGTGGCTCAGTTGTGCAGTGGTACACTTACATCTGCCAATTTGTGGTCATCGGTGTTCAATCAGGTGGTTTTACTAAGTGACAGTCATTTCTGATATCTCTAAATTGGTTAGTCTTTTGCTGATGCAGCATTTCCTTTGCCCCTGTATTTCCATAACACACTGGATGAAGATGTTTATGTGTTGATCCTTTGCTACTTTAATAAGGGAAGTATGTATCTCTTTGCATGGTTAAAAAGATCTGAAACCTGCCTGTCTCCTCACTCCTGTTTTGATGATCTTTGTCTAATATCGTGATCTCATCAACATGTTTTAGGTAGAGAGGTGCAGAGAGAAGTCCAGCTTTTTGGAGTCATTAAGGGGTGTACGGAGCTCCAACGTCTTTCCCACAAAAATGTGTGTTTTCTTAAACCTTTGCAATCTTCAACCTCACAAAGGAGAAATCTTCAGCTAAATGTAGGTTTAAATGAAAAAACTGCAAAATATTAATGTTTGCAGGATCATTTTACCACGTAAATGTGCTTTTTAAGAAAAGTTTCTCACCAGATATTTTTCTGGAACCAAATTTTGCAAGTGAAGCTGAGCAAAAGGGGTAAAGTTTGCAAACTATGAGAAGATGAAATATTCCAATGTCGAGATCAAATTTTGAAAGTTTGCACTCCCTCTAGAGAACACAGCAAAAACATCGACAAAACTCTAAGGTGGTCATTACAACCTCGGCGGTCTTTTTACAAGACCGCCGAGGGACCGCCGTGCGGAAGACCGCCAGTAGTGGCCGTTTGCCGCTCGGGGTATTATGACTGTTGGCTGCTCTCCGTCCTTTTTCCGACGGAGAGCCGCCAACAGCCATACTGGCGGGCGGCGGGGAAGTGGAGGTTGCTCCACCTTCACCGCCACGCCAACAGAACGCCGCCCACCGAATCACGTCCTGTGATTCGGCGTGGCGGTGTTCTGTTGGTGGTGTGGTGTCGGCGGAGCAGCCCCCATGGCTCCCATCCCCTCCCGGAGGATCGACGCAACAGGTAAGTCGATCGTCCGTTAGGGGAGGGGGGGTGTTGTGTGTTGTGTGGGTGCATGGGGGTGTGCGTCTGTGTATGTAGAGGGGGTGTGTGAGTGTGTGTATGCTTGCAGGGGTGTTGCGTGTATTGGGAATGAGTGCGTGTATGTCTGTGGGTATGTCTGTATGGATGTGTGTGTTTATGTTTGTATGTGGGTGTACGTGTCTGACTGTGTGTTTGGATGTAGGCATGTATGTCGGTGTGAGTGCGTGTGTGTGTTGGTGGTGCCTGCGTACGTGTCGGGTGTGTGTGAGTTCTGTGATGTTGTGGGTCGGGGTGGGGAGGGGGGCCCTGCCACCTTTGGCAAGGAATTCCCTGGCACTGATAGTGCTTACCGCAGGAAATCCACGGCGGTAAGCCTGGTCAAAATACTGCCGGCGGTATAGTGACGCCCGCCGGGCTGCAGACCCAGGTCTCCAGCCCGGCGGGCGGAACGGAGAACCGGTGGATGACCATGGCGGTAACCGCCATGGTCATAATACGCTGAGGAAAGACCGCCAGCCTGTTGGCGGTCTTACCGCCGCTTCTCCTCCTTCCGCCAGGGTCATAATGACCCCCTAAATCTGAATAGCCATGTTTGCTTTGACTACTGCTGGTTTCACTCATGTTGATGCTTTGACCTAGCTCTCTTGACCTTTAACTTGCAACCTCTATTTCGCAGTACTGAACACCGCTATGGTGTTAACAGCAAGGCAATATTGTGCTTTTAGCATGTTATTATTTCCAATGTACATACTTCTTGCTCAATAAAATTAGATGGATGGTATTTCACACGGTATTAGGTAAAACCATATTAAATTCAGAATTTTACGTATTGGTTCACCCACTCTTTAAAAATAATCATTATTTCACTGTAAACCAGGTGCCTTGCCTGCAATAACCAAGTTAAGTTAATTGCTTTTCAGCAGGAGTCAATAAATAGCCCTCTTACCTTTGTCCCAGAGTATGGCCCCATATTTGTTCTTTGCACAGCTGTTCATAAAGGCTCCCGAGAAACTAACTGCTCAAGTTTAGTTGTAGGAGGGTGTGTTTTCTCCATAAAGCAAGTTTACTTTCCATTACACTTTCTGAACTTAAATATTTACAGTTGAAATTGGGAATTTTAGTGGTTTCGGATGGGGCAGTGGATGGCTCTGTGGAAAATATTTGTATTGGGACAGTTCCCCGGTTTTGATAGGACAAATAAAATGCAAATGACTTACTGGCATGCATTGAAGCAGAACATAGTGTAAATTGACAATTAAAGCATTAGTCTGCTTTTGCTTGTAAGTGTGTTTCTGGTGAGTTGTGGATAAAACAGAATCACAAAGCTGCACATTGTTTCAGTCAGAATTCATGAACCGACATGGCCGAGAAGTTATTTTCAGTCTTGCTAGTATGTTCTCTCTTGCCCTGGTGCTTATGATAAAAAATAATATACACAATTGGCACTTATTTTACAAAACAGCATATACTATTTCTGTTACACATACACACTACGGTTACTTCTACAGAAAGCCAGAGCCTTTTGACTTTACTAAAATTATGTGAATAATATACTTCCATATATGAGCTTTCAGGCTGCCTTCTTCAACCATTGGTGTGTTATTGTGTCATTCACATTTTACTCCAGCCCACAAAAGTATAGAGCATGGGGCAATGGTTCAGCCCACTGCAACAACTAGATATCTTCACTCTGAGTGACATCATTCTGCACTTCCACAAGGAGCGCATCTATGGACAAAGTAGTTCCCTTTGGTGCTTGCAACTATAAGGCAATGTGTGCTTTTTGACCCAAAAAATATTTAGGATTTTAGCTAATGCTTGTTACCCTTTAGTACCACAGGCACACAATTGTAACTGAAACGGGCTAAGGGCCCTATTATGAGCTGGGTGGACTGGAAAGCCCGTCTGCCAATCTCCTGACAGGGTGGCCACTGCCTACACAATTACCTCCCTACTGGTGTTATTAAGAGTTTCCTGCTAGGTCGGTGAGTGGAAACCTGAGCTTCTGCCAGCCGGCCTAGTGGGAACCAGGCTACAGCATTGTCTCCACTCGTAATCCCAAAGCAGACATTGTGATGGTGCTGGCTAGGGGGCCCTTGCACTGCCCATGCCAAATACAGGGGCCCCCTATTAACTTCACCAATGCTTGTTTTATTAGTTATTGAGCACTGTTACAAATTGAGTCGGCAGAGGTATGCACTCTGTCCAAGTAGGGACCACAATCCTAGTCAGGGTAAGTCAGATACGTTTCCTGAATTAACCTGTGCTCGCCCCCTGGTAGCTGGGCACAAAGCAGTCAGGCTTCACTAAAGGGACAATCTGTAAAGTATTTGTGCAACACTTATTTACAGTAACACAGTGAAGGACACCACAAACAATTTCAACACCAGTTCAGAAAAATAGATAATATCTGAGTAAAACAAGACCAAAACATCAAAAATCCAATGAGCAGTTCCTGAGATATGCAATTTTATAGATTTAGGTGAAAATAGCACGTAGAACCGCAAAGCGCCGACAGTGGTTTTATAGGCATGCTGGAACGTGACAAAGTCACAAGTTCAGGCCAACCGCCATGGAGCGTGGGCCAACTACAAGGACCTACTGGGGCCCACTGTTCACAGCACCTTAAATCCTAGTGCGCGGTCTGCACACCATTGTTTTGCAAGGCTTCATGTCATCCAGCATTGGTTCTGAGAAGTTGTGCAGTGAGCTGTGCGGTGATGCTTTGCGTGGCTTGGCATCACTTTGCGTTACTTTGCTGGGGTTCCGAGTGAAAATCACAAAAGGCAGAATATCTTAGGCCCACTACCAAGGGTTCAGGCCTCGGGTGGCACCACTTGGCAGGGTAGACTCACAGATAAGAGTCCAAGTAATGTAGCAGGTGCCTTGCAGGAACTATTTGATGTCCCTGAGAGAGCAGAAGAACAGGGGGCAAGCCTTCTGAGATTCTTGGTTACAAGTCCAGTCTTTCTCACTGCAGGACAGAAGAAGCTGACAGCAGGCAAACACAGCAGAGCAAACAGCAAACTGCAGACCCTCCTCCAACAGCAGCAGTAGGCCAACACAGCAGTTCAGTTGCAGATTGGCAGTTCCTCCTGGCAGCACAGCAGTCCTTCTTCCTGGCAGAGTGTCCTTGGTTTCAATAGAATCTGATTTGGTGGGATTTGGGTATTTATTTATACTTTGGTGCACTGGTTCCTAATGGTGGGAGAAACTTCCAGGCCTTTCTTTGAAATGTACAGATGTCTAGCCTCGTCTGTCCTGGCTCCAAGCTGGTTGGAGTGACAATACAAGGTCGTTAAGCCCTATTGTGGGTGGACAGGACAAGTATATTCAGGTGTAAGTGAGGCAGTGCTAAGCGCCACACACCATCAAGCCAGTTAATGGGCTAATAAGGCCCATTAAGGCCTATAAAGTTATACCTAAACTCCCATTGTGTGTGGCTGTCTAGAGGAAATGTACAAAGCCCAGCTGTCACCCAACCCAAATGTGCATTCAGAGACAAACAGAGGCACAGAATGGTTAAAGTAAGAAAATGGCAACTTTCTTAAATTGGCATTTTCAGACTTACAATTTAAAATCCAACTTCACCATGAGTTGTGATTTTAAATTGTGAGTCCAGATACACAAAACACCATGTTTCTATCTTTTCCCAATTGGGGCTTATATTTAAAAGATGTTTTAAGGTAATCCCAATGCTATCCTATGGGAGAGGTAAGCCTTGCAATAGTGAAAGACCAAATTTAGCAGATGTTTTTTACTACCAGGACACGACATGTTAAACTTAAAAGTCCAACCTTTTAATTACAATGCACCCTGCCCTTGGGGCTAACTAGGGCCTACTTTAAGGGTGTCTTACATGTGATGAAAAGGAAAGTTTGGGTATGGCAAGATGGTGCACTTTCCAGGTCGAAATGGCAGTTTAAAGTTGCACACACCAGCCCTGCAGTGGCAGGTCTGAGTCATGTTTAAAGTGCTACAGTAGTGGGTGGCACAATCAGTGCTGCAGACTCACTAGTAACATTCAATTTACATGCCCTGGGCACATGTAGTGCACTTTACCACAGACTTACAAGTAAATTAAATATGCCAGTTGTGGTTAAGCTAATTTTAAGCCAACATTACCATGTTTATAGGCGAGGACACATGCACTTTAGCACTGTTTAGAAGTGGTAAAGTACCCAGAGTCTTTAAACCAACAAAAACAGGGTCAAAGAAATAGGAGGATGAAGGCAAAAAGTTTGAGGATGACCCTGCAGAAAGGGCTATTTCCAACAAGCACCTTAATCTGCAGTCTACTGAAAACATTATCATGTTTCTATAAAGTGGAATGAGAGGTAGAGGTATTGGCAAATCACAGGGTGTAAAAGCTTTGTGAAAGCATATTTGTTAAAAGCTTGTGAAATGTGTAAGCTACTAAAGGATGAATGGCTGTAGAAAACGTCCTGTACATTTGTCTGATATGCACATAGCATCGGGTGCCTGGTTGGACCATTGTTTTTTGTAATGGGTTTCTGTTGTTTTGAGCCTTCAAGTGCTTCTGGCTTACTTTAAGAGTGTCACTTTGGCACAGGGACCAATCCACTAGTTGACTGCTGGTACTAATGGTCTGTGGTCCGGTACACCACCTTGCATCCTTGAAGCATATCAGTGGCATTGAAGACTTCTGGTAAGCATAGCCTGTGTTTTTAGTCTTCCTTCAGTTTGCATTGTTTGGCTGCAGCTGTGAGCCATATTGGCTGTTTCTCATCTTGCCAGGAAATTGGGGGTCTTTGACTCAGCAAGGTGATGTTCCAGAGGAGAGTTGGCTTTGTTTACTTTAAAGGTGTGTTTCTTTTGCATGCAGGTCATGATGAAGGTTCTGGATTGTACTTCCTATGCAGCAGTTGGGCTCCATTTGAGGTTGTTCTCTCCTTGGATTGCCCTGAGGACTATGTTGTATGGTGGGATCATTTTTACAATCACACCTCGGCAATTGGCTACACCATTCCGCAGTGGCTTGTTGAACCAGGAAGGACATGGACAGGATTTTTACCTCCACTTTAATCTCTAGCTTTGTCCCCTTAGTACCTTCCCCAGATCTGAAGTTCATCTGGAATTCATGAGGCCAGTTTCAGACTCTGTTGGGTGCTGTCCTTATTCCTCACATGAGAGATTCCAGCTTTCAGTTGGCTGCACTGCTGCAGATGGGACAAAGTGAGTCGTACATTTTTAGATGTCCTCAGTTGACACAGTATGAGCCACAGTGGGTTTTGTACTGTTCTCATTATGCACGCTTCCTGTACCTTCTTATCACTGTTGCTGACTGCACCTGGGTCCCTTGGTCTGGAATCTGCTTCATAATTGGCTTTGGTCTTCTTAGGATTTTGAGTAGGTGGTGTTAGGATGCTTTGCAGTGGTGGCTGTTGACATCAACTTTTGAGTTTGAGCACAGTGTTCCTCTGTCTCTCCCAGCATTTGAGGTAGTGACTAGAGATCACCATATTGGGCTCAGGTGCAACTCTGTCTCTCTCTAACATCATGGGAAGTAGCTTTCTTCAGAGTGGTCTTATTGTCCCACTGCAGGAACCTGGCAACAGTGCTCTAGGCTTTCCTGTGGTTTGCTCCTCAACTGCATGGCTGGGTGGTGCTGATCCACACTGACAACACAGTAACATAGTCATATGTGAAGAGGCAGTTAAGGGCAGTTTCTGCAGCAATGGATTTCCAGTTAGGAGGTTGACAGAACTTCAGTCTTCTGCCCCTTGGCTACTCACAATCATGAAACTGAGAAAAAGAAGGATGTTCCATCCTATGGAACTTGAAAAACCTCGGGCAGGATAATCGTCATGTTAGTGACGGAGTATCCCATCTGCCAAGGTTGTAATCAGGCCCTTAGTCTGTAAGCCTTGTTATCTGCATTCAAATCTTCTGTTAAATCACATAATTTACAAAGTCTTTGTTAGTAAAAATCTATAAAGAACTTTTCTTAAATCAAATTTAAAATACTCATTGATGAATTATACCAGATGTAATGCCATAAGGCAGCTTTTGTCAATCACAAGAGTTTTCCAAGGAGAATGTGTAAATTAGTGATTTTATTATTTTACAATTCCTTACCACAGAGACACCCAGTGTTTTTGTCCTTCTACGGAAGCAAAATGCCAGCTTCTCCAGGACAAATTGTGGGCTTGAGATGTTGGCATTCTGTTAGAGTTTGCAATGCCTATCAGTGCTAATGTGAATTTAGGATAATGCTTGGGTACGCACAAACATTTCCAGAGAGTTTAAAAAGTTAGGCTGGAGTGTGACCGAGGACCGCATGTTGGTGGTCTGGGCTGAATTGCACAATATGTGAAATTGGAAGACCAGGGATCAATTCTGGCTTCCCCGCTTGGCCAAATAGTGTGATCCTAGGTAGCTGTCTTATTTCATGTTGCCTCCTTTTTATTCATTATCAAATATAAAATGACCTCTAAATACATGACTTCACAATGTGTGCTTTAACCTTTTCTTATGTTCGATTTGATAAACTATATTGTTGTCCATGTATATATCAACCCAGGCCACCCCGATGGTGCAAATATCAACTGACTTACCTCTTAGTTCACTATTGGCATTGCTGTCAGGGTGGGTGGAACCATGAATGTCTCTAAAGTTTTGTTGGAAACGTATTGCTTAAACAAATGCCTCTCAATGCACTGATAAAATCTAATGTACTAAGGTGAACATTTTCTGCATAACAATGAAATTCACTTTTTGAATTTTGAAGATAATTTACCATATTTTTGCACTTTGTTGCAAGATGTCTTTGAAAATGAAGATGTTTCTAATTTTAAGTGGGGCAAGACATCTTCATTTCTTCTTTCCCTTTACTTTAATTAAGTATAAATAAATTATTTCCTGTTTATTGAGCATCATTCTTGATGACAGCCCTGAGTCAAGCAACAGCAGTCCAGGGCTGCTGTTGACCAGGGGGGCACATGTAAAGGTCAGGAGGGCCGAAGGGTAGATATAGCACCTAAAGGCAGAAAGCACCAAATGAATGTATCTGGTCACACTGGACCGGGACAAAGGAACAAGTTCAGGCAGACCGCAATGGAGCACAGGCTGGACACAGGACCAAGTATGGCCTGCTGGGAACTATACCTTATTGTCCTTGCTGTAAGGTCACCATGGCTTTGCTTTGCAGGGCTTCGGGCCATTTGGGGTTGGTTCCAATGAAGCTTTCAGCTGTGTGGTGAAGCTTTTTAGAGTTGTCCGTCACTAGGTTTTGGTTCAGATGAAGATTTCAGCTGTGTGGCAAGGCCTTGCACAGCTCTGCAGTGCTTCATGTTGGTTCCATAGAAGCATTCAGCTTTGCATCCCTCTGCATCAGCTGTGTGGCAAGGCTTACAGAGCTTTGTGGTTCTTCATGCCAGATTTGAAGGAACCTTGAGTTAGGCAAGGAAGAGTTTACTCTGATGCCAGCCAAGGATCTAGGACCTACAGGATGGAGGGGGGTGGGACGGATGTTATTTCTCATCGATCTATTTTCACTGTCTTTAGCTCAGAGTTCCAACGTGCGCATTTTAGTCTACATAGTTGTGAGGTGCTCTCACAGGGCCATTACTTCATGGTGTACATCAGCCATCGTCCACTCTGTAGTCATTACCTTCTGAGCAAGACGGTAATGATCATATTTCACAAAACTTAAGTCTGCTCCAAGGTGTTAATTTTAGTTTTTAATGCTTCTCGAGAGGCCCTAATGGCTTGCATGATGTCCTGAATGGTAGGCCTTTCTTGGGTTCATCCCTGGGATCCCACTAGCAGGTCATCAGTGGTTCTGGCCCCATTCACTCCCTCTGTGTCCACATCTCATTTGCGAGCCACCTTGCCCATTGCCACAGCGGGAAGGCGAACCATAGTTTTCAGGGGACTGGTGTCCTTCTCCTCAATGCATTACCCCAGTTAATTGTTCAGGGGGCCAGCTCCCACTGTGGTGGGGTCTCTGGTTCTACCATCAAGCCCAGCCCAGTCAGATAAATTCTCTGAAGAGTCGGTCTCTCTGCCTAGCCGACAAGGTTAGTTTAGGGGCCTCTTGCACATGGCTCAAAGTTTGGGCAAAGGCCCTCCTCATCAAGGCCAATCCTGTTATTGCTTCGGCACAGAAGTGAACATCTATGTGTGCTGCTTGCATTTCCGACCCCGCACTAGGCGCTCTCCACAAAGGTAAGGGGGTCCCAATATGGATGCTGCGGGGATGTAATGTTGTTGGTGGGGGTCCACAGGTCCAATGGTGGTGGCAGGGCCCTGCAGGTTGGTACACTAAGGCAAGCGGTCCAGCTGCACCTCTTTCTCTGGGCCCTCACTGCAGGTGGCCTTATTTCGGGTGCAATGCTGGTACTATGTAGCTGGGCAGCCCCAATATTGCAGACTGTACTTTCTATCTCAAGAATGCCCCCAGCACTCCAGCAGCACCTCTAAAATTGCCCAGGAGTCATTAGTGGGGTCCAGAGTTCCTCACCTACCCATTCATCAGGTAGGAAGTTATACATTTTCAGCCTCCCAGTGCCCCTTTTTAGTGTTACCCATCTGGGCTCCAGAGGTGATGTGTAGACCTCACCCGCTGCTCTGCTCATGCCTCTGTCAGCAGCACACTCTCCCTTTGGGGGTCGGACTTCTCTGCTATGGGTGGGTCACCCCCCCAGTGTGCAGTGATCACCTACCGGCACATGTTCTAAGCGCCTTCTTGTATGATAGTGGCGAGTATGGCTTAGGTGGGAATGCGCTCACCTTTCTGGTCTGAGATTGCCTCCGGTGCCTCTTGTTCACTGCACTTTGCTGCTTCCACCCGTTCCAGGGGGCGTCTTCCACTCAGAGCCTCCTCCTTGATGTCAGCTCTCGGAGATGGAGAAAAACCACCTCTCTCACTGGTCTCTGAGTAGGCCTCTCCCCGCGTTGTTATTTCCCCAGGTGTGGGAGTACTGGGGCCACTTGCCGCCTACACCACCATCTTGTGCATCTCCATCAGGTCCTGGTGCTATCCTGCAAACGTCTGCATCTTTCATCTCTGGCAGGCACCATAATGTCCTTTTTCCAGATGCCACTGCCTCCGGGGGTCCAGGGAGGAGCAGAGGACCTGCCTTGGATGATAACTTTGTATCGGGATTTACCGGTGGGAGCAGTGAAAAGTATGTCCTACTGCATCGGCGTCTAGCCACATTCCCTATAACATCATATGTTCTGCAGAGTAAAAGGAAATGAGACACTATGGGTACTACTTGGTCCTAATTTGCCACACTTGTGCTTTTCATGGGGAATAGTTAGAGATGCCTGGCTGCTGATGGTGGACGTTTGAACATGGACCACATTAGAGGGGTCATTTAAAGTTCACAATGGAGCTGTTAGAAGCTTCCCTTCAGTTCCAGCAGACTGCATGCCTTCTGTTCTTGTAACTGTAGGAGACAAAACAATGGTATAAAGAGTTGCATTTCCTGAATGTAAGGTCAGGTTGAAGGTCACAAAACTAAAGAAAAATATATTAGCTAATATTTACATAAAAGTGTGGGATATGAAAGACACAGTTAAAGTACTTCAAAAAGTTTACAATGAAAGTCAACAGGATAAATATGGGCCCTTTGAGCCTCCAAGAAATTATGTAAGAAAATGTGCAATTTGTAAAAGTAATACTAAATGTCTCTGTGGAATGTTTTATTAGGACATTCATAAAAAACAATCTGCCTCACAATTTCATATGATATGATGCAGATGCTGGACTAAGCAAACCTCTGTCTTTCTCTAGAGGAAAATCTTTGCCTTCGGCATTAGTTTCATCTGATAAGGTCTCAAATAGAAGAAGAAAAAAACAGGCACGCTTTGCCATAGAATCAATGAGGCTCAGGAAGGCTTCTTGTAGTTATTAAGGAGTATTTCCTTTCCAGGATCTTTTTGTATACTGGAAAAGGTCTGGGGGAACTAGCCTCTGAACCAACATATGCGTGTGCTTTTCTAATTCTGGGCTTCTCAATGTGACTTAAATTAGTGCAACTTCTATGATTATTTATAATCTCCACCTCACTCTGTTGTTGTCCCTTATAATGTTTTTATTTCTCAATACCAAGGCCCTCCTTATGAGGCTGTTGGTCATTAGACCGCCAGCCTCTCTGTGGCAGTTGTACCATGGACCTGGTAGTAAAGACCGCCACATTACAAGTTGTGGACTTTGGCAGAAGCCAAACCGCCACAACGCCACCTGGCCCACTGGTGTGGTTGCACCGATGTGGCCGACGGTGAGCTCCTCCAGCCCTCTGCCTGCTGAACGGATTACAATGCTACAGACTGCCAGGCTTTCCGTGACGGTCACCCTGCCACAAAAACCTTGGTGGTAACGCACCCGGCGATAGGAATCCCCATTCCTCTCACCAGCACACTCACCCCACACGTCCACACACATGCAGACACCTCCCACCTATCCACACACTTCCAAACATTCCCCCAACCGTACACATCCATTCTAACACCCCACCTGCTCTCACATCGAAACAAACACACACCCCCACTCACGCATACGCATCCCACTCCGCAAACATTCACACCCTCACCCCCTCCACAATCATCCACACCCCGCCCCCTCCACATATGTATATATTCACATACACACCCCTCTGCATACGCATACTTCACACACACACACACACCCACTCACTCGCAGACTTCCACAGATGCACCCCACTCGCATGCATCCCAATACACATACCTACACATTCGCACCCTGACACACCCCCTCCCCTCCGCATACATGCAGACACCCCCCCCCCCCCAACTGCATGCATACATCCAGACACCCCCACTGGCTCGGTCACAAACACGCACTCATACACCCCCATTCGCACACATACATGCACACACACATGCACACACCACACACATGCACCAAACACTCCCCACCACGCCTGCCCCCTTTCGGACGATCAACTTACCTTTTCCGGTGAGCTGGTCGTCCGGGAGGGGATGGGTCCTGGCAGTTTTGTGTGACTCGTAATACAGCAGGCGGTGAAGCAACCACCTCTTCAACTCCTGCAGCCAGGCCGACGGAGTCGGACTTCCACCCATAAATGGGTGGAAGTGCAAACAGAACTCCTAAAATGGAAGTAAGCAGACCGCCAGCATTGGCGGTCTGAAGTCGTAATGATCAATAATAACTTTTTCATATTTTTATTTTATATTTTCAATGATATAACCTTTGTCTGCACTATTCCTCAAATATATTTCGGGTGTCTTCAAAACTCTTTAAGTGTGTGCCATAAACCCAGCACCTTTTGCAAAAAGTAGAAGGCAGAATAACTGACTCTCCCACCTGCTCCCACCCATGTTACATCATCAGCAGCATAAAGAGAGGAGCAATGATTCAACTCTGCTTTACACCACATTTTACCCAACGAAGTTGCTGTGTGTGTCCTATTATTCTACTTGTCACCTTTGCAATAGCTCACATACATGGGCTACAAATACAGGAAATGCTTTGTGAAATCTATATTTCCCAAGTAAATGATGAGATTCTGTCAGTTTTATCTATCTCCACTTATACAAGCTCCACAATATTAACTAGCAAGTCATCATCAAAGTAAGCATACAGAGGGAAGTATTCATGATTCCTAGCTCCATCTCTACTTACCATGACAAGTTGTTAGTAGCACGATGATATAAAAAGAAACTGATATTTTAGCAGATAACCATGCCGAACAGTTTCAGTCACATGAATCAAAAAGTCAAAAATTTATTTTTGTTCCAGAAAAATGAGAACTAGGTTGCCTACATCTATGCTTGCAGATCTATCAACAAGTGAATGGACTGTGATGTACTATTTTAACCTGCTCACATATGCAAACAGTTCCACCTTTATGTTCACTACAGTGCTGCCTTTTATAAGCCAGTGCTGCCTTCTACCTTTCGGCTCCTTTCCCAAACACTTAGCTGATGTATCCAACGTAGATATGGACCAGCATGAAAAGCAATGTTGATAATTTTGAACTCAAATAACTCAAATATTGCTACTTCTTGCTTTCAGGGCTCACCCTACCTATATTAGAGCAAATGTTTCTAATAAATGTAACCCTCTACCAGATTCAGCAAAAAGGGGACAGCTAGTACTATAGGAGTAGTCCTTTACATACCCTTACATGAATTTGAGAATCAGCCTAAAACCATCATTTCCAAATATGTAAGTTCAAAAAGGGGACAGCCCTCCCTATTTTTACTAATTCTGTATGAGTATTACCCAAATATTCCCAATGCATTCCTTTTTTAGGCCAATAGCCAATGACATAGAAGTACGTAAAAGAGTAGTACAGTAATTAATTCTCTTGTACATACTTTTATTTGCCTTTGGAAATTGGCCCCACAGTCTTCACAATTATCATTAATAGTTTTGAAATGTGCATCATTGAGCCAAGTGGGACCATAACAGTGAGGAATTTGTTTTGATCACGATTATGGTTAGGTGTTCTAGTGCCTGAAATTCACGCTGAAGGACACAAATTCTACTTTGGATTCGCCTACAAAGGTTTTGCACTTTGGTTCATTATTTCGTTTGGCTCCAGCAACCCACTTGGGGCAAAATGAAAAAATTGCAGGACCACCACAACCAGCATGCACTGTTACTCACTTGAGAGGCCCACTGGGGCGGACTGGTATTTAAAGAGACTAATCAGGTGCCTGTAATTAGACAAGCTGAAGCTATGCCGGTCTTTTCACTAAGAAAGAAATGCCTGGAAAACTTCTAGCACTGGCTGCACCTATGAGGGTGAAACACTTTTATATTTTTCTCTGCTGAAGAAAGGATTTACCATGAAACACGTGTCCAGAGATGATTTTATAACCTAAGGCCTGGAATAATGAAACTGCTTAAAGAATTCACTGTGAGTTGCTGGCTTTGCTTTTTCTTCCCGTTTATATAACCTGTTGGGAGTGCGCTTTCACATGAGGACAACTTCGTTTTTGATATATATATATATATATATGGGTTAGGGTTGGACAGGTGTATTAGGTGGTAATGGTGTTTATGGGGTCTAATGGTGGGTGGGTTATTGGGCAGTAAGGGTGTTTTTAAGGTTTGGAGGTAGCTAAGGATATATGGTGGTAATGTGTTTTTAGGTTTTAGGAGTGGGTAGGAGAATGGAGGAGTTTGGGGATTTTTTCCAATTGTAAAAAAAAAAAACTAATATATACCTTATGTATACTTACCTTGCATTGTAAAGGCATGTGCGGTAAAGGATTGTGTTGTAAAAGCAATGCGTGATAAAGGCATTATATGCGTGGTAAAAGCATTTTATGACAAGCGATGTGTGGTAACAGCACGTGTAGTAAATGCCTGCGCAGTTAAGACATACAACCATTTGCAAAGCGCACTATCACCTGCAGGGTTCTTTCTATTGAGTTTAACACAGTCCTCATCCTCTGGTTGGAATACGATTTATTTGGCCTTGATTCACGTGCAGATTTTATAACATTTCAGCAGATTTAGGATAGTCAGATCATTTTGTCAATCTGTGTAAAGTTGCTGGGCCAGTTTTTGATATTCTGTCCCCATGAAATGGAAGAGTTGTTATCTTTCCACCTCACTATCTTATCTGTCATCAAATATTTGACTTATTGGGGAAGAGCTCTTACACTGGGTGGTTCAGTGGAGGTAACCTACTGATTCTTTTAACTATGTTCAAGCCTAGAGAGCAATATCTAACACTGCAGGTTCCATATAGGATGTTGCTGAGACTAGTACCTGAGACCATATACGATATGTACTTGCATACTTTGTACTTTCATAAATAATACATGTTTAATGTCATTGAGACAGATTAATGAAGGGAGGTTAGTGAAATCAGACATTTACACCCCTACTTTTACTAGTACATTAAGACATTTCTTGCTTTCAAAGGAACTGACAAAAAAAGAGGGAAGTAGCTGTGACCTGTACATATGGGCGGAGGGGCCACGCCCCCACCTTTTTTCCTAACAAGAAGAGTATCTGCCAGGCTGAACAAATGACAGCCTGATAGACACTCTTCTTGTTCAGGTTAGGCAGCCGGGAGCACGACATTCCCTAAATGTGCAGGCGTCTGACTGTCTGAGCTTAACTTTACAATTCTGAGGATTTCACATCCCTGTGGGCATGACCTCCTCAGTCTGGCAAAATGCCACGAGGTCCTCCCCCTCGTCAGGGGAAGCATCACAAATAGCCTCGAACTTGGGTGCTTTAGATATAATTCCTAAAATGCCCAGAGCTCAATGTCAATCAGTGACACCTCATCACACAGTGGGGTAGCGTCAGCCGTCTCACTGAGCCTATCCCACTCTGAGGAGCAGGGACTGTTGCCTTTCCTCACTGATTGACCTAAAGTCAGCCAGTGAGAGAAGGCAGCAGTACCATCCTCTTTGAGACCTCTTTGAGACCTCCAAGACTTCCCTCCTGGAGACCTGCAATGAAGTTAAGGTTTTTTTTATTTTTATGTTTGGTGCATGCATTTGTGCATGTATGCATGTGTACTTGTGACTGAGTGTTGACGTTGAGAATGGGTGTGTGTGTGTGTGCTCGTGTGTGGATGCATGGGTGTGAGTGTGTATTTGTGCATGTGGCCCACTACCCTCCTTCTTGCCAAAAATGACTGTCCGCTACTGGAGAGAAGGCTAGTGGGTGCCAATATAAACAGTCAAATTGTCTTGTAGTTATACCAAATGATAAGGTAGGATGAAAATGCACATGTGTGCATTTAGCTTTAAATTCTTTCCCACATGGAAGGTATTCGTCACTCTCCCTTATATTCTTGGGAGAAGGAAGGAAGAAGTTAATTACTATTCCCATTGAGAAAAAGATGAGTTACTGCAACCCTCTCCATTGAGTAGAGGAAAACAGTCGAAGTCATAACAGTTGCAAATCAGGTGATTGGCATCTTCTTGACTTCATTAGTCTGTCCACATCGACTTGAGTAAGATAAAGTTTTGTCTTACCCGATCAATAGAAAAATATCAGCATTAGAGGCAGAGATCCTCAGAAAAATATATAAAAAAATAAAATTAAGGCTCCGAGAAGCATGACAGGCTGGACCGGAGAAGTGATAACAGAAAGAAATGCAATTGCGGAAACACTTGCGATTATTAGACAGACTAAACAGCATATTGAAATGCTTATGATAACTCAGCTGGTCAATGTTTCAACAACAGATATTTATGAGTAAAGTGCATGACATAAATTCAAATCTTGCAAGAGACAAGTCAGATTATCACCCTTCAGAGGTCAATAAACTGATGTAGGGTACGGATAACACCTATTCCTTAGAGCGTCCCTAAATAAGTTTGTGGTGTGCATTGAATGAATGGGTAAACCACCCAACATTTTCTTCTTGTGACTGTCCTGTGAAAAGACATCTGAGAATGCTAATGAGACCCGACAGTGATTGGTGGGTAGGAAAGAATGCTTAAGATACTGTACCCTCTGTGATATCCAGTTCCCTGCAGTAGTTCTTAATCTTTGTTCCAAGGACCCCTGCTGAGTCCGCAAACCCTACTCCAGGGCCATGAATGGTTAGAAAATTAAAACTTAACATATTAATAAAGTATACATAAAGAAGCAAAATGTAAAAGTAAAACTGAAAAATGTTAAACGTTCTGTAAATATGGAGGAATTTTGAATTGAAGGCTAAAAATGAAGTTGGTATCTTCAGATTGATCCACGTGAGCAGTGCAAGTTCATCAGACAGAATATAGTATGGGCAATGGGTTGCCTCAATTGAACTTTATTTTTTGTTATATGTGTTTGTGGATTAAATTAAGTAGTTCATCATTAGTGTATTTGTTTGATGTATGCTTGTTTTCATATTTTTGTTTATTGTTTTGCAAGTCAGATCATCAAAGCTGGACGGGATCTCGGTTTACCAGTAATGACTCACTGGGGGTGACTGGATTACAGTAATGGTTCAGCGAGGATCCCCGGATTATAACAATGATTAAGTGGGGGTGCACAGAAGTCAGGAGGTTAAGAACCGCTGCCCTATAATGTTCCTATGTGCCTCATATTTATGTAGTTGGATTGGGTCAACAATCACCATATGTCAGGTGGTTAGACGTCTCTCCCCTTCTTCGTGAAGCGCTTAAATCTTGATGCACTCTAAATCTGTTGCAGCAGTGGGCACTACTTTTTGCATTGTTTTTGTCCTTTATTTTCAACAGACCTTGCAGGAAAGCTAGACAAACGAGGCATTGATTAGTCAGTACAAAAGAGTAGAGTCCTCAACCTGCCAGGATTAGATAACTAGTCATTCACCTTCAGTGAAAGAATATTATGCACAACAAAATTAACCTTCAGGCAGGAAAGAGTGGACGAAAGAGGGGTGCAAGTCTACAGCATAAGCATAGCAAATATCACAGCGCAAATAAGTGAATAGTTTTAGCTGCGGGTTTTAAAACCGTATCCTACCCTATTCATGCCTTATTTTCAGTGCTACTTCAGACGGGCAGTGCAGCTGTAACCTTTCACTCTGCCATCTTGGATCTGACTTCCATAAATTGAACTTTCAAGGATACTTATTCCCAGAGGCTACTAATCGAACAGCTGATCCCCTCACTAAGAGGCTGATTACATAATGAGTCTAATAACCATGGCAACTGCTGATAGGTCTTGAAAACAAGCCCAATAGTTTAACAACCCAGACTGATCGCCTGAGAAGCACAGAAATGTAAGGCTAAAAAAGTTGTTTAAAAAGAGCTTCAACGTAAAATGATTGGAAACCAGTGACTCATGAACAATATGGCCGTAGCTAAGAGGAAGTTTTTTATTCAGAGACTTTACTAGTCACTTCCACTGGCAAATACACTTATTTACAGACATTTAATAAGTCAACTCCATGGGCGTCATCTTTCTCAATCTGTTATTCTTTTTTGCTCGTATTGAAATTCTGTCCATACGCAGTTGTATATCTCAGGTTTTAGCATTTAAAGACGTCTCTGTATTAATTTGCGCGTGAATACAAATAGAGGTTTCCCAGCGTGTACCAGATGAGTAGATTTGACCTTGCATGCCCTTTCTATAATAGCACATCAGACCCTGGTTTTAGCAGGAAAAGTTACTGTCTAAACACTATAAAATAATAATGAAGCACTCAGAATAAAATATATCCTATCCGGAAAGGAGTATTTCTATGTTTGTGGTTCAGACAGTATCGTTTATAGGGATGTGTGTAGACATGACCCACACTTCATGTAAATGTTATAGATTTTTTTGGGCATCATTCACTTCATCATTCTTTGTATTTGCCTTGTGGATTTTTTATTTGACTGACTGCTTTTGCCTGTGCCAATTCTATGGGACAGCTGTTCAAAACATAAGGTTATCACACTGCCAACAAAACATTTTGTTCAAATGTTGTTCTGGAGTCTTCCCATCGCAAACCATTGACTCTGCTTTAAGAATATACTTTCTCTATCTAATTATCTCAATTCAATTTCCTCTTTCCTTTCTTTTTTCTATTGTATGCACATTTTGATATCTGAGCACCTTCCTATTGGAAATATGATTGATAACATGAGTAGATTACTTTTCAGTCTTTGTCCTGTCACTAATCTGTGACTATCCTGTTATTGACGAGTTATTTTAAAATTACTACACTAGTTCTGGGAGGATTATAAATTGAAT
The DNA here is from genome assembly GCF_031143425.1 of Pleurodeles waltl. Classification (NCBI taxonomy): domain Eukaryota; kingdom Metazoa; phylum Chordata; class Amphibia; order Caudata; family Salamandridae; genus Pleurodeles; species Pleurodeles waltl. The sequence continues at coordinate 919,532,534 of NC_090443.1, forward strand.
AAACATTAATAAACACCAAATTACACTCTGAATATTTGCGTGTATGGTTTCTGTTATGCAGTTTTGTCATGGGTAGAAGTTTTAAACATAGGTGTTAACCAGAACCAAGATACAAGGGATTTAATTAATTCACTGAACCTAAATCACTCTCTACAGATCGTGTGACTTCAATACCAAAGTTAAGTCACTGTAAAATGCAATCTGTACATCTACATTTTTTTTTATATATATATATATATATATATATATATAGGTTACAGGGACTCGTGCCCTTGCCATGCACAGTTTTTTGATGAATAACTATAATGTGTGGATTAATTAGCTGTGCATGGTGAAGGTGCGAGTTATATTAAATTGAAATAAGTCTTAACTATAACTGTTGAATTTCTATGGTTTTGTAAGAATAAACTCAGAACCTAACTATAACGTCCCTGTAACCTTTGGTGCTTTCAGTGAAATTCTCAGTTTTTCTAAAGTATTATTAAGTACTATGGGCCTTATTGCTACCCTGGCAGTCTTCAGACCACCAGGGTCATGGTGGCGGTCTGACACATTTTGACCGTGGCGATCATGCTACAGTCGGACCGCCAGCACTGCCAGTTTTCCTCCACAGAAGGGACTGGCGGTCCTAATCTGCCAGCGCCTCCCTGGGGATTACAACTCCCCTCTCCCCCAGCATTTACATGGCGGTAGCACCACCATGTAAAGTCTGGTGGAGACGGGGTGCAGGGTGCCCCATGGGCAGTGCAGGCCCCCCCCCTGTGCAGCACATCGTGATGTTCACTGTCTACTTTGCTTTGCTGCTACACCCTACGCACTGAAGCATTGCTACAGGCTGTATTATGAGTCGGCGTCAATGTTGTAGGCCATTCTCCACTGGGCCAGGGGGTGAAAACACCGTTTCCGCCCACTGATCCAGCAGGGAACTTTTAATCAGGTCCGCAGGAAGGCGGCCGTACTGGTGGCAACCTGACCGTGGGGGCTTTGGTGGATGGTGTAAACTGTCAGCCGAATTCATAATTCCCCCCATATGTTAATCCAAACACTGTTGCGCAGGGCCTGCAGCCAAGCCCTAATAACCACCCAACCCTGTGCCGCACACAGCATTTGGCTGCGCACAGCAGGGGTTGTCCGCAGGGCCTATCTCTGTCAGTGGATCGGTGAGTGGGTGCGTGAGTGTCTGAGTGGGTGTGTGAGTCTTTGAGTGGGTCTGAGACGATGCATGAGTGTCTAAGTGTGTGTGTGAGTGGACGCATGAGTCTCTGAGTGCATGTATGAGTGAATCAATTAGTGTATGAATGAGTCTGTGAATGCTTTTTTTTTTTAATCCTCGAATAGTCAACAATATCCTCAAATATTCAAGGATATCGCACATGATGAAAGAAATCGTTTTAAACCCATAATTTAACCCTAAAACACCCCTAGATCACACCCCTGGGGTCAAAGTACCTCCACCCTGATCCCTTATACTAATTATCATTTCTATTTTCAGCCCAGGGGACCCTCTCTAATAACATAAAATGGCAGCTGGAGTTTTTAGTCAGGTTGCTTGCAGGCAATTAAATCGCTTGTGTTCGCGTGTGCATTTGTGAAAATTTACAAATATTCGCAATTTATTCGCGGCCAGAGATATACAAATTTATTTTCCATTTAATATCTCCAAAACTACTATTCGGGTTTACACCAAAGCTAGCTTTCTGCAAAATTTGGTGTAATTCCATTGTGCGGTTCGGGCTGTAGTCATGTCTAAAGGACCTATGGGAATTAAAATTAGAAACACAACTTTTTTCCAAACCCCTTTTTCTCGGCACCCACTTGACAGATCACCCCAAAACTTTCCATGCGCAACAACAATCATCGGCACACAGTTTTTGAAAAATGTTGTGAAGATTCGTCAAACGGCATCAAAGATATAGGCAAGTCAAAAAACGCCTTTTCTATGGAAACATGGTCCTAACTATAACTATGTACTGGCACCGGTAGGTAATATATATATATATATATATATATATATATATATATATCTCAACACTCATGCGGGTGGTCACTCCGCTCCTGAACGCCGGTGGTGCCCGATATATGACGCGCACCACTGCGTCTATGTAACAACACTTTCTTCTTGCTTCACAGAATATCGGCACTGCAAGGCAAATTGTAATTGAACCGTTAATACATTTCAACTACAGTTTTCCTTGGAGTGCCGATCTTCTGTGAAGCAAGAAGAAAGTGTTGATATATATATATATATATATATATATATATATATATATATATATAGCGCAGTGAAAGCAACTTGTGATGAAACGCTATTATAGCAATACTGTTGGATCTATGAAGATCGAAGTACTGAGCTGAAATTTTTACTGGCTTTTGAATTATGTGTGTGATTGTTTTACTTTGTTAGTGGCCACGTTGGTTGGTCATGTATTTTTGAAGTCTTTCTTCACTGCTTACTTGTACTACAGTTTAAAGCAGGAGCAACCCTATATCGTGATATGATTAAGACCCGGATTAGGGTAAAAACACGTCATGATGGATGAACTGTCTGTTGCTGCTTACCGGTGATGGACTCTGGTGAGATAAAGCAGCGGTTATCTGTAAAACCGATGGTGGGCTCGTTTGTGCCTCTGGAATTAGGGGCATGTTTCTTGGAATATATATATATATATATATATATATTTTTTATTTATTTTTATTTACCCTGTATCAACATATTACCATAGACAAGGCGTTTTTTGGTTTTCCAATAACTTTGGTGCTGTTTGCCGCATCTTCACTAAACTTTCTAAAAAAAAATCCACCTCAGCCCCAAAACACATTTAAGCATTTAGTTTTCTATAGAAAATTGAACAGAGATTCTGCAGAAATGGCTTAACAAAATTACACCAAATTGGGCAAAAAGCTAATTCTTGGTCCAGACAGCATGCACTTGATTGTGATTCAGTTTAAATCCATTCTTTAGTTTTTGGAAAATTAAGGTTCTGCAGTTGAGCAAGACAGTTGATGGGGCAAAAAAAAAACATCTGCTCCTTTCAGATTGCTCTATTTTTGTAGCTGTGTGTCCACGGGATTTGCAAGCTTCTCATGATGGTAATCAGAAGATTTGTCAAATGGCGCCAAAGTCATGAGCAAATCAAAAAAATTCTACCTCTGGTAACTAGTTCCTAGCCTAGGTCCTAACTGAAACTACACAGTGGGGAGCCCAACAGTGGTTATATTTTTTGCAGAACTTTCTACTTTAAAAAAAAAAAAAGATCACAGGTCAGGGGGTTATAATTGCTTAATTTAGAAATATTATTTTAGGAAGGATAACCACGACTAATTCTGTTCTATGCTCACAACACCTAAATCAGCCTGAGTTTTAGCCGGTTTAATGTTAACTGTATCATTATTTTTTCTTGTTTTGTGTTATAAACTGTCGAATTTATATTTACTGGTTTTCATGTGCTTAAACTATGCAGTTTGTTTTTTTATCATTTCAGCTCCAAAATACTTCTCAAAAATTAAATATTTGCGTCAGTTGTACGACAGTTCGGTTCTTTCGATTTCCTGAACATTATCTGTAAGTTCCTTGCGCTATGTGGTCTAAGGCCCGAGGCTTTGAGACCCACTAATCCTGTTGTGGTGGAATTTCAGTCAGCATAAGGGATTTCCTGTCCACGCCGCCATATTGTGTTCCTGAATTATTTCTCCGCCTTGTCTTTTCCAGTTCATAATGCTTCAAACTTCAGAAAAAGGGGGCTGCTGTAATTTGTGCAACTCCAGAAGTTCAAAGCGAGTTATCCAGGGTTAACCTTGACCCAGTAATGATAGCTGCCGAGATTAAACAAACATAAATATTCATTAAGGGCTGGGGCAAGAAGGAACGCTGCCACCGCCGAGGGTTTGAACTGCTCGGGGAGCCAGCTGTGCCAAACTCAGGCTTCCATTAAACTGCCATTAAAGGTAAATCCAAGCAGCTCGAACTCCCTCTTGTCTTATTAGGAACAAAAAATGTAGTAATCTGATTATCACTGCCATGCAGAACTCCACAAGGCGGGATGGGGCTGTCTGGTTGGGGAGGGCGCACATATGTGAGCTATTTTATCAGAAGCTTTGCTAAGAAGCATTCCTAGTAATTTTTCTGAAAACACAGAAGTAGCAGAGTTACACATTATTGATGCAAACTGATAAATCCACATGTAAGTGAGTTAGAGGGCATAAGGTAGGTCTGTATTTTAGTTTTGTCATAAAACATATAGCTATTGAGGTACATTTTAGCTTCCACATTTTAGCTATTTTATTAGCTTTCAAAATAGTTATCCTTCCATGCGTGTAACATTATAAACATTTCCATAAATGACAGTATGGATGAACTCCAGAAAACTATAGTCTATAATGTGTTGGCAGATGCTGGAACGGTCATAATTTCAGTTTTGCTACCTTGTCACCTACTAAATGGCCTGGCCACTTTACATTTATTTCACCCGTTCCCCCACTAAACCCGCCACCATTCCACCTAAAGAACACTTCTGCACAGTTTGGCACCAGATCAAAGTATTTCTGATTGAGGTCACCAGTTCCAAATGTGACCCCTGCAAGCAGTCAGCAAAATTCATTATCCTCAATTAACACTCTTCTCAGTGGTTTTTAGGGTCGAGCGCACAACCCCTCCTCCCTGTTATAATCTCTCTTTGGGCTTTTAACCACGCCCATGTCACACCTGTCACTTTTATTGGTTTGTGAGCTTGCCTTTTAAAATCGGCTTGATGTCATTAGTGAAAGGCATGCATACTTCATGCCTTTTCTGGTTTTTAGCGCTCCCCGAGCGCACCGGCCAACTACTGAAAACATAAGATGCTCCATGTTTTCAGCATGGTTTCCGGACTATTTTATCTTTTTATTTTCCACGCAGTGCGATCGCGCCGGGTTTTACATAGCGCGATTGCGCTTGTTTTTTTTCCTTCAATATGTATGGCAAGAAAATTCCTGTTAGGAGTTTACAACACTAATAACTCTAACTCAAGCAAATGTAAGACCCGGTGCATTGCAAATGCTTGTTACAGATTGCATTGGGTGTCACTGTTCGTGTCCACATAAACTAGCTTCAACCTTCACAAACACAACTCCATGAACATTGGCAGCAGACGCCATGTTTCTCGGCAATTTCAGCAGAGCAGAAAATATCTATTCAAACAGCCATCAAATTGTCTCAAAATGGAGCGAAAAACACACTATATCGACTGACCTGCATCACGGCTGTCGTTGAAACACTGTCATTTACATCAGCTGAGGCTAACAAGGGTAGCACTTCCTACCACTGCATTGCACATTGGTACCAAGAGCACTGTCCTAGCTATCCTCAGTATTTTGGGTCAAGAACTAAAAAAAAAAAAAGAAAATAATTTCACAACTTATTTAAAAACTTTTCATTGATAGACAACAAAGTTTTAGAACATATGTGGAACATCATCCTTTAAAAAGAATTATATGCAGCTGACCACGAGCAACAGCAAGTGAGAATTAAGATTGCATGATTGACAGTAATGGTAAGATTACAACATTGTCCTTATATGATGACAGCGATGATATATATATATATATATATATATATATATATATATACATATATATATATATATATATATATGGCAAATAATAACTTAGAAATCCTAAGGAAGAGACAAGATAATTCTGGGGCAGGAAAAATGTGCAACAGGAGAAATAGAATGAAGGGAAAGATTATAGAACCCAGAAAGAATAGAGAAAGGATAGAGACAGCAAGAAGACATAGGCGGTCATTCTGACCGCGGCGGGCGGCGGTCGCCGCCCGCCATGCGGTCACCGCCGAATGACCGCCCGTGGTCAAAAGACCGAGGCGGCCATTCCAACTTTCCCGCTGGGCCGGCGGGCGCCCGCCAAAAGAGCACCTGCCGGCCAAGCGGGAAAGCCCCTGCAACAATGAAGCCGGCTCCAAATGGAGCCGGCGGAGTTGCAGGGGTGCGACGGGTGCAGTGGCACCCGTCGCGATTTTCACTGTCTGCTAAGCATCTTTGTGGGGCCCTGTTAGGGGGCCCCACGACACCCGTTCCCGCCATCCTGGTTCTGGCGGTGAACACCGCCAGAAACAGGCTGGCAGGGAGGGGGTCGGAATCCCCATGGCGGCGCTGCAAGCAGCGCCGCCATGGAGGATTCCCTGGGCCAGGGGAAAACCGGCGGGAAACCGCCAGTTCCCCTTTTCTGACCGCGGCTTTACCGCCGCGGTCAGAATAGCCCAGGAAGCACCGCCAGCCTGTTGGCGGTGCTTCCGCTGCCCTCCGCCCTGGCGGTCAGAGACCGCCAGGGTTGGAATGAGGGCCATAGTATCATAATGCTGCACTTGCTTAGTCAACACTAATGCTTAGCTAATTATTAGGATGGAAAATTCACTGACATGGTAATCAACTTGTATCCCAGCCCTTAGTATGGTGATACCATATGCAGTGGTATTGGATCGTTGGTAACAATTTCTGGTCATGGGCGGACACGGTTCCTGAGTGTGAGCCATGACCTAGGCCTGTCTCATGGATTGCGGCCTAGTTAGACTGGGGCAGGGGATCACGCAATGCTCTATCCTCATAGGGCCAATTGGCTACATCCCATAGCATGAGGTAAATAGCACAAGCACCATAGTGGCAGAATACCATTTGGGAATGAGTAATCAGTAGCTTTTCTAAGCTGGATTACATGTGTCATGGAAATGGGGCCTGCAGGGCCCACTCAGTTAAAGTTATGTTGTAATATGCTTAACGTGTCCTTAGCCTAGCTCAGGATGGATGGAGGGCTGGACCAGCATGTGTCTTTACTTGGCACACTGTTATATATGTATGCCCATGACAGCAGTCCACGGAGGGCAGTACTCGTGCCTTTACATCTCGCGCAGTTACGTATGTGTGCCCATGACGGCAGTGCATTGAGGCTTGCACGCATGTCTACGTGGCTCGCTGTTATGTATTTGTGCTTGTGGCAGCAGTGCATGGAGTCCTGCACTTGGGACTTTACATAGCACAGTTACTTATGTGTGTCCATAACATCTGTACATGGAAACCTACATGCAGGTTTACATGCAGCGCTAAGTATGCAAATGTGCCTGGGAGTGGTACAGTGAATGGTGCCTGTGGGTCCAGATTAGGAACCCCAAGGCTCACTGGAGGCTCACTGGAGGAAGTGGAGACTTACTGGAGGAACATGTGAGCAATAATTTGAGTCCCCTAGCGTGATTTTCAAGCAGTAAAACACCTCCTGCAAGATTTCTCAACACAGGAGGTCACAGCAGGTCCTTACCATTCGCATTGTGAAAGCTGTCACTCGAGTAGAAAATCTGCTCGCACGGCAGAAAGAAGCAGCGCCCTCTGGTGCACTATGTGGTGCTGTTCATGCTGATTCTATAGGACTGAACAAGCTTCCAGCACAAAAAAAGTGCACAACCAGTGCAATGTGCTTGAATTCTGCCCACTTACGGAACTCTGCTGAATTCCACCCAGGTCTATTAGTGACTCTCTGTAGTGCTTCTCATGGAGGGGCATTGACATGCCTAAAGCTTGAAGCTAGCTGCAATGTACTGATAATAAGATTCTAGTAAATGTGCTGGTTTGTGTTGTAATACATTTTCAATACAAAAGGGATAACTCTAATAAAATGGCTATACATAAATATATCTGAGTGTAAATATGTGTGTGTGTGTATATTTATATATACTGAATTATTTAAAGGTCTTGTGCAGGTGTGCAAGCAGCAAACAGCATCTCATCAACTCCAGGAACATTTAGTTACAGAGTTTGAAGAATATATAATTCCAGGGTATCAAAAAGGCCATACAGTGTTCATAATATGGGAAGCCAGGGAGTCTTCATTTACACTAAAAATGCCTATGCTAGCACAGGTGCTAAGATATACTGAGCAATTGCATGTATTTATTACATATTTAAATGGCACCATTTAAAATAGTACTATGAGGTGGAAGAATAACACTTTTCAGCAACCGGGCAGTTTGTTGCAGAACATATTTTGTTGAAAATAGTCATCTTGGAGTCAATACCACCCATCCTACCTGGGTTGGAGTGTTGGAGTATATCTAAAGAAAAACTGGAAAGGGAATGTTTGGAAAAGATCCAACATGTTTCTAGGACATACTTCCACTACCTTCTGGCAAAGTAGATTGTGAGCAAGACAGACTAAGGGCCTCATTACCAGTTTGGCGGGATGAAAAGGCCGCATGCCAAACTCCCAAGTTCAGGAGGTTGACAGTGCAGTCTCCGTCCTGCTGGCCCTATTATGAGTTTCCCGCTGGGTCAGCGGCCAGAAACACAGTTTTTGCCCGCTGGCCCAGCGGGAAACACATAACAACATTGATGCCAGCTCATAATACGGCAATGCTATTGTGCGTCGGGGGCACCAACACGCAAATCACTGTCTGCTTTGCGCAAAGGGTCTGGCTAGGGGGGTCCCCGCTCTGCCCATGCCAAGGCACCCCATCTCCACCAGCCTTTACATGGCGGTGAATCCGCCTTGTAAACACCAGTGGAGGTAGGGGTCATAATCCCCAGGGCAGCGTAATCCCCAAGGATTTGGACCGCCAGGCTGTCGGGCAGCCAAAAAGTGGCAGTGCTGACGGTCCGACCGTGGCTGAACCACTACAGTCATAATGTGGTGGTCTGACTGCCGCTTTGGCTGCAGTCAGACCGCCATTGTAAGTCTGGCATTCCCAGGACTGCCAGACTCCTCGTTAGTGCATGGATATGGCCATGCTTTTTAAATGTAGCACTTAGAAGTGGTGGGAAATGACATATTTAGATTGACAATTCAATGTATTAAGTTAAGAATTCATGTGTGCCCAAAAGAATAAGCATAGATGTATGTGATACTCAAAGATAAGCAGGGAATTAAATGCATCCTTGTTGGAAATGGCCTTTCTGCAGGGTTACCCCCAAACTTTTTGCCTTCCTCCTCTTTTTCTGACCTCATTTTTGCTGGCTTTAGGACTCTGTGCACTTTACCACTGCTAATCAGTGCTAAAGTGTATATGATCTCTCCTTAAAACATGGTGACATTGGCTCATACCCAATTGGCCTATTTAATTTACTTGTAAGTCCCTAGTCAAGTGCACTACATGTGCCCAGGGCCTGTAAATTAAATGCTACTAATGGGCTGCCGCACTGGTTGTGCCACCCACATAAGTAGCCCCCTAACCATGTCTCAGGCCTGCCTCTGCAGTGCCTGTGTGAAGTTTTACCGCCACATCGACTTGGCATTTAAAAGTACTTGCCAACTCTTAAACTCCCCTTTTTCTACTTATAGGTAACCCCTAAGGTAGGCCCTAGGTTGCCCATAGGGCAGGGTGCTATGTAGGTAAAAGGCAGGATATGAACATGTGTGTTCTATATGTCCTGGTAGTGTAAAACTCCTAAATTCGTTTTACAGTGCTGTGAGGCCGGCTCCTTTCCTAGGATAGCATATACTGTTTGAGTGGTAGATCCTGATCTGAAAGGAGTAGCCAGGTCGTATTTAGTATGGCCAGAATGGTGATACAAAATCCTGCTAAATGGTGAAGTTGGATTTTATATTATTATTTTAGAAATGCTACTTTTAGAAAGTGAGCATTTCTCTACACTTAAATCCTACTGTGCCTTCCAATCCACGTCTGGTTAGGTTGAGTTGACAGCTCCCTTGTGCATTCACTCAGACAACCCCAAACACAGGATGCTCACTCACACTAGCATACATCTGCATAGTGAATGGGTCTTCGGGGCTGGGAGGGTGGAGAGCCTGACACTTACATGTCGAAATACAGTAGCCTGCCCTCACACAAAGGACTGCCACACTTCCTAATGGGACCCTGGCAGACAGGATGGAACTGAAAGGTAATTCTAAGCCACTCTTTGAATCTCCCCCACTTAAAAGGCACATTTGGGTATTTAAGCAGGGTCTCTGACCTTACCAACTTAGACACCTCTGGGGTAGACACTCTACTTCATCAGGACACTTCCTGGAAAAGAATCTGAACCAGAACCTGCAACCTGCCAAGAAGAACTGCTTGGCTGCCCAAAGGACACACCTGAGAGGAACTGCTGCCTTGCTGTTGCCCTGCTGCCTTGCTGCTCTCTGGCTGTGCTGAGGAAGTGCTCTCCAAGGGCTTGGATAGAGCTTGCCTCCTGTTCCCTGAACTCTCAGGCCCAAAAAGACTTCGTTCCAGCAAGAAGAACTCCCTTTGCAGTGAAAATTGATGCACAGCCTGCAAGAAACGACACACAGCCTGCATCGCGGTGAGAAACTCACTGCACGTCGAACCGGAATGACGCAGCCTGACTTCGCAAGAAGAAGATCGACGCAGCACCAGCATAGTGACCGGAAATTCGACGCACGGCCCACTGGCTCGACGCAAAGCCGAGCCAGAACGACACAGCCTAACTTCCTGAGAGGAATTGACGCAGCGTCTGCCGTGCGGTAGAAATTTCCACGCAAACACCCACCGGATCGAAGCAGCCCCTGTGACTTCATCTTGCAAGCACCGGATTTCAACGCATCGTCTCGGTGTGTCTGAAAACCCCGCAACCCAAAGTCTATGTGCCGGAAATCAATGCAAAGACTTCCCTGCGTGAAAACTCAACAACACTTCATCTGTGTGCACCGGAAAAATAGACACACACCTCCACGCATCTCCTCCTTTGCGGTCCCTTGCAGAGAATTTAAACGCAAACCAGGTACTTTGTGCTTGCAAGAGACATTTGCTGCTTTTAAAAGACTAAAGACACTTCATATCATTTTTACAGTGATATTTCAACATATACTTATTGCATCTTAATCATTTTGACCCACATCTTATCAAATAAATATTATATATTTTTCTAAACACTGTGTGGTGTATTTGTGTGGTATTCTACTATGGTATTGCTTGATTTATTGCACAAATACTTTACACATTGCCTTCTAAGGTAAGCCTGACTGCTCAGTGCCAAGCTACCAGAGGGTGGGCACAGGATAATTTGGGTTGTGTGTTAGTTACCCTGACTAGAATGAGGGTCCTTGCTTGGACAGGGGGTAACCTGACTGCCAACCAAAGACCCCATTTCTAACAATCCTTAAAGATCCCAGATGATTATTCTGAAAATAGTGATTATATTTGTTTGAAACCAAAACAGCTACCGGTGAATTCTATAAGACCTCTTTTTGAAATGAGCAGATACATAGTTATTGAAACATTGGAACTTTTGCTGGTAAAATCCAGAAAAGCCCACCATATCTGGCAAGAGTTTGCCAGTTTTATAAAGATGATTTCTTGCTTTCAAACTTCAACTAAAAAAGTTGTAATCTAGTTTGATATTGGTAAGCAACTTGCTTCCATCTCTAAAATAAAGTATTTGTTTGTTTATATGTTTCCCATTACTTTCAAGCTCCAATGTTCATCTACAAAGTAAGATATTATTGTGAATTTAGCCTTGTGGCATTAGCATATATTTCATACATATTTAGTTTCCAAGTAAAAGTTGATTTTGCAATTGAAAAAGCTGTGTGCCATATTCAATAAGCAATAAATTATACGGTTGTAAGATCTAGATGAAATTGTAAGACACAAAACAAAATGTTTGCATAGTCATTTATAAACTATCAATGACACCTGAAAACAATCTAACCTGTGCATCACTACTGAGTGTAATACAAATTTATTTTGAGGGGCAAAGTGAAAGACTTTGAATAACTTCATATGTTGTGTTCAGTTTTTTCTAGATGTTCCCACGGCGATATATGTTCTTTATTTCTCAGTAGAGACCGGAGTACCAGTTGTATATTTTGGATAGATAATACACAGAGTCATTGAGTTAGTGAAATAAGGAAATACCAAAGTATGCTTCCTGGAGTCATCAAGTCTAAATGGTTTATTTTCTCCTTCCATGGAAACAGAGGGATGACAATGTGTCTTTGACATTTCATTTGTACAGTACTTTACAGAGAGGGATCCACATGCAAATGAGATTACTACAAAGTAGATATACAAAATGAAGTACAGAAGTACGCATGGGCTTACTACCCCTTCCAGTGCAGTCAAATGTTTGCAAATCTGCAGAAGGCCAATTTAAATCCAAGTGCACCCTTTCAGACCCTGAGTTCAACATACTTCCTTGTGAAAGGTATATATAGTGCGTTTGTTGCCCTTCTGTAAAGGCCCTAAAAGGTGGCGGGTATGACTTTGAATGCTTTTTATCCCAATGACAACTGCAAATAGGGTCAGATCTTTTCATGGATTCCTTCAAGAAAAATTCCTTGCAAAGAAGTGAAGTGAAGAAAAGTAAATGATTAGAGCTATGCCCCACTTCCATAACCATTTTGTATTGACGTACTTGAATATTTGATAATGAAATATACAGATATGGTAAACCTAAAGTTTTCTTCCTGTTTTTTACCAACAAATAAAAGCAACAAGTAGTGACAACTAGTATGAACATCCAAATACAGACCAAACCAGCAGCAAGTACACTGTGAATTGAAAGGGTGATTGTTCAACCAGAGATTGGCAATGCATCAACGACTGGCTGGTAATCTGGTTGAGATAAATTATAAACTTGAATAATTGTGAAATTGTAATTAATTCAAAAGACACAACAGAGTATTTTCCCTGTAGTATATCTGTTTTATGCTATCGCAAGCTTTCAGGCTTTCAGATTCTTTTTAAAGGAACTTTTGATGCATTTAGTATTTTAAATAAAACTCTGAGATACTTATTCTCCAAGTTAAATGTAGAGGTAACTCAATCTATAAATGTGTTCACTTACACATTTCCACCACCTTAAACGGGGGGAGAGCCAAATTCACAAGTGTAAAGTTACTACTAAAAACTTTATACACACATGGGGATTTCTTCAACTGTGGGACAGGGATCTCTCTCTGGGAAAATGCAAAAATTAGAAAAGTGTATAAAACCTTAAAACAAAATGGTAAAGTTACATGTATATTAAATATTAATGTAAATATATACTCATTTTATATAAGGAAAAGAATAAGAAAATCTACGGCACTATTAAATTAATTTTGAATAAAATATTTAACTATTTTTTTAAATGGTATAATTAATAAAAAACACCTATATTAAAATATTTCTATTGACATATTATGTATTAAAATTACAAAAAGTTGTATATATATCGAACTACGCAAAATACAAGCGAAAACTCTGGGTAGTTCCCAAATTTAGGTGGAGAGCATCTCCAATGAGGAGCACTCTACAACACCAGTGACACTCTAGACCATGGGTACTCGCAAACATTTTCCCAGGGGCCAAAAAGTTTGGTCTGTGACGTACCTGGGGGCCGCACTGATGCCAGGGCGGTGGGGGTCGGGTGGGGTGACTAGGTGGATTGGTGGCAAGGTAGGTGTAGGGGAAACAAAGGATATACATCTAGTGGCTGAAATAAACAATGGGAAACCAGAAAACCTGGAATTAATCCCAGCTTACCCACTTTTCCAAATTGTGTGATCCTAGGCAATTGTTTAGTGTCACTTTCCCTCCTTTTTCTACATTATCACATTTAAGATGTCCTCAAAATACATGATTCATGGTGTGCGCTGCACATAACCTGCTTCTATGTTTGATTTAATTAACTATAATGTTGTTTATGTATGATAGGAACCCAGGCCACCCATAAAGTGCACATACCAAGTGACTTGCCTCTTTAATTTACTATAGGTGGTGTTCTCAGGGTAAGGGAAATAATTATTGTTTCCAAATATTATGTTTGAAAACTATCACTTTAAAAGGAATACATCTCAATGCACTGATAAAATAAATTGTATTAAGGCGAAAAGGTTCTGCATGTTAACTAAATACACTTAATTATTTTTGAAGAGACTGTCTTAGTTTTACACTTATTCTGCAAGGTGTCTTTAAAAATGAAGGCATTTCTGAAGTTAAGTGCAGGAGTCCCTTCTTCCTTTCTTTAGCACCAAATAAGTTTGAAATAAAAGATTGTGTGTGTATTTAATATTTTTGTTAGTGTGGGGTCGAGCAAACAGCTGCCCAGTGCTCCTGTTGCCCCAGGGGCCACATGTAAAGGTCAGAGGGGCCGCATGAGGCCTGTGGGACGTACTTTGAGTATCCCTGCTCTAGACACTGTGTCAATCCTATGCTTAAAGATTTTGCTGTACAAATGGCAAAAGACTTTGGGGGTCATTCTGGCGGTGCTTCAAAGCCCATTCCGACCGCAGCGGTAAAGCTGCGGTCGGAAAACCGGGTCCGGCGGTTTCCCGCCGGATTTCCCCCGGCTGGGCAAATCCGCCAGGGCAGCGCTGCAAGCAGCGCTGCCCAGGGGATTCTGACCCCCTTCCCGCCAGCCTGTTTCTGGTGGTTTTTACCGCCAGGAACAGGCTGGCGGGAACGGGTGTCCTGGGGCCCCTGGGGGCCCCTGCACTGCCCATGCCACTGGCATGGGCAGTGCAGGGGCCCCCTAACAGGGCCCCAGCCTGCTTTTCACTGTCTGCGTAGCAGACAGTGAAAAGCGCGACGGGTGCAACTGCACCCGTCGCACACCTGCAACACCGCCGGCTCCATTCGGAGCCGGCTTCAGTATTGCAGGCCGCCTTCCCGCTGGGCCGGCGGGCGCTAACAATGTTAGCGGGAAGGTCAGAATGGCCCCAGCGGTCTTTCGACCGCGGAGCGGCCATATGGCGGTTCCCGCCAGGAGGGCGGCGCCCGCCGGGGTCAGAATGACCCCCTTTGTCTCTATCTAGCTCGGCGTGGATAGCACTATGCTGATCCTATGCTTAAAAACTTTGCTAGATAAACAGACATTTGAGGTGAGCAAATCTAGAGTGTCGCTGGTGTTGTAGAGTGCTCCTCATTGGGGCTGCTCTCCACCTAAATTTGGGAACTACCAAGAGTTCTTGCTTGTATTTTGCATAATTTATGCATCACTCTAACCCTGAAAGGGTCTTGTTTTGATTTATACTGGGCGGTCCCTTGTGTCTGGACAAAGCTAAACCCCTCTGAAGAGCTCTAATGAGAGTGAAACACGTGTCAGGGGTTGCTTTACACATTCCATATTGGCTTGGATGTTATTTGACCAGTCTAAAGCTGTAATACTGTGCCTGGGGTGGTAAATGTCTTTTGTCATTTTACGGCTCGGCGAGGATGACACCGTGTCAATCCTATGCTTAAAGATTTTGCTGTACAAATGGCAAAATACTTTTTTTCTATCTAGCTCGGCGTGGATAGCACTATGCTGATCGTATGCTTAAAAACTTTGCCAGATAAACAGACATTTGAGGTGAGCAAAACTAGAGTGTCGCTGGTGTTGTAGAGGGCCCTCATTGGAGCTGCTCTCCACCTAAATTTGGGAACTACCCAGAGTTTTCGCTTGTATTTTGCATAATTTAAGCGTCACTCTAACCCTGAAAGGGTCTTGTTTGATATATATAGAACTACATTAAAATGAATTATTTCAAAATAAATTATAGTTACATTTATTTTTAAATAATTATTCAAATATTTGATAGTAAAATAATACATATTTATATATTACTTTACTTAACATCAAATTACATTTATATATATTTAAAAATATATATTGTAACTATTTTATTTTAACTGTATCTTCTTTCGGGTTCTATTTTAAGCCCCGGTATCTGTTTTTCTCTTTGGGAGGGTGTTGCAGTACCAGTGGTTAGCTATTTGTGGTGCTGGACTTACGCAAGGTCTAAGATGGAGTACATATACTACTCTTGCAGGCTTTGTAGTAACTTTAGAAGCACAGTTTTTTTTTTGTTTTTTTTTATAAAGAAACTTTATTGATTTTGCATGAAACAATATACACTTCAACATGATGCCAACGGGCATCAAACAATAATGGTCAAACCCTAGGTCCCGCTATACACTGTGAAAACATTGCGCATATTCTAGAGCTTAAAAGCCCGCCATACCCTCGCACTTCCCCCATATTTTATTATGTTTATGTAAGCAACCTCTGGCCTCATATACAAGTCTCTCCCGCTGTGCACACCAATCCACCCCCGTCTCCACTTAGTCAGTGTCGGAGCAAGTCTGGCCTTCCACTCTGCCATTATGTCTCTCTTGGCCACTAGGCATGCCACCCCTAAGAAGGACCGATCTGTTCTTCGCAGCCCTGTGTCTCGCATGACCCCCAGAAGGAGAGGCAGCGGCAACCTCTTTACCTCTACTTGTAAGACCCCAGAGATCTCCTGCACCACCGCTTCCCAATAAGCCACTATGGTCGGGCATGCCCATACCATGTAGAAAAAATCGGCTGTGTGACTCCTGCATCAGGGGCATTCCGCCGAGGGGCAGAGGCCCGCTTTATGTAATTTGGCAGGTGTGAGATATGCGGTATGAAGAAAGTATGTTTGTATTAGCCGGAGGCGTGTGGTCATTGTAAGGGAGCGTGGGGCCATCAGTGCTTCTGTCCAGTCCATTTCCTCCATGGGTCCCATCCAATCCTCCCACCTCTGACGAAGCTCTCTCAGGGGGCCCCCTGCGGTGGTAATCAGAGTACGATATATCTGGGAAACCCCTCCTTTGCCCAGGTCTCCCATCAATGCTTTGGCCTCCATGGGGCTGTGCTCGGGTATGGTGTCCCCTGCCTGTAGATGAACTAGTAGGGCATGGCGTAGCTGAAGATATCGATGGAACTGTGTTTTGTTTAAAGAGTATTGTGTCTGAAGGTCTTGAAAGGATCGTATGTGTGACCCTCGCCAGATATCACCCAGCGTGGAGACACCTATGTTGTCCCAGTTCAGAAAGCCTTCCAGGCCTGCTACCTGTGCCAGCTGCCTCCCATGCCATAGCGGGGTTTGTTGGGTAAGACATCTCCACCACCCCGTCACTTTCTGGGCCATCCGCCATCCCTGTAGCACCACTTTGGTCACGTCTGGGGTCTCTCGGGGGATCGGGCTCCCGTATAGTGCGCCAAAGATCCGTGGGTAGCCCATTGTCTGTAATTCTAGTTGGTATGCAGGGTCTGTCCACCCACCTCCCACCCAGTCGTTGATTACGAGTGCGTGCATCGCTAAATAGTAGCAATGGATGTTGTCCCTCTGGCATGTTTTGAGCGACAGTTGAGTGCGAGTGCCGCTCCAAATGAATTGGCGCGCCAGGGAGTCCATCTCCCTGAACCATCTCATGGGAACGGGAAGTAGAAAGTTCTGCAGGAGGTATAGGAGCCTGGGAAGGATCATCATCTTGTACAGCGCAATTCTGCCAAGTACATTCAGGGGGAGGGCTCTCCAGCGCAGGAGATCGGACTTGATTCTCTCTGTTAGCGGTGTGACATTGAGTTCCCATGCTAACTCGGGCAGAAGTGAAATGTGTATTCCCAGGTATTTGAAGCTATTTCTCCGTACTGGGATGTTTCGTTGCCAATCTATGCAGTCGCGAGAGCGATGTAGGGGAATTAGCAAAGACTTGGCTGGATTCAGAACCAGTCCCGAGGCTTCCGCGAAAAGCCTCAGGATCTCTAGGACACGTGGGCCGCTTTTGGGTGGGTTAGAGATGTACAGGAGCACATCATCTGCGTACAACGCCACTCGGTCCTCCGAACCAGAGGGCCATCGCCAGCCCTCAATCAGTGGGTCACTTCTCAGTAATATCGCCAATGGTTCTATTACTAGTGCAAAGAGTAGAGGGGATAGCGGGCATCCCTGTCGAGTTCCACTGCCAATGGGGAATGGGTCGGAGACTACTCCGTTCACCCTGATTCGGGTAGTCGGGTTGGAGTACAGGAGTTTCACTAGTCCTCGAAATTTGGGTCCGAGCCCGTTCTTATGTAGGACCTGTTCGAGGTAAGACCAATCTACTGTGTCAAAGGCCTTCTCAAAATCAAGTAAGAGTAGCGCCAAGTGCGTATGTGATAGAGTTTTGTGGTGCGCCAGGGCCAGATGTAACCGTCTGATGCAGTGCCTAGTGCTACGGGTAGGCATGAAACCACACTGGTCATAGTGTACCAGCGTGGGCATTACCTCCTTCAGCCTGGAGGCAAGGATCGAGGAGAGCACCTTGATTTCAATGTTTAGGAGTGAGATGGGCCGGTACGCTGAACAGTGTCGTGACGGGGGTTGGGTTTTGGGGATCACCACAATAGTCGCTTGATCAATCTCAGTAGGGAAGTGGCCTCGATTTTCTGCTTCATCATACATGTTAAGCAGATGAGGACCCAGGATGTCGCTGCATTTACTATATAACTCCGCTGGAAAGCCGTCAGGGCCTGGGGTTTTGCCTGATGCCAGGTTAGATATTGCACTACAAATCTCTGCAAGGCTAATGGCCTCCTCCAGTCTGTCTCTTGCCTCCGGGGACACCCCAGGAAGGGTAATGTCATTTAGTAGGGGGGCCTCTCTTTCAATAGCAGGGCGTGGGTGCTTGGCATATAGACTAGTGTAGTAGGAGGCGAAACACTGTGCAATTTCCACAGATGTTTTGACAAGGGAGCCCGAGTCCGCTAAGATCTCAGGTATAATTCTGTTCGCCATGGGGCGGGTGGCTAGCCAGTGCAGCAGCTTCCCGTTTTTATCCCCCCATCCATAGATTCGGGCTGCTGAGGCTCTCCACATGTGCTTGGCCGACTCCAGCATTATGTGTTTGATATCCTCTCTCACCCTAATCAGTTGCCTCATTGCAGAGGCCGATGCCAAGTTTACTTGCTGGCGTTCCAGTCTTAGGGCCTTGTTCTCCAGCTCAGAGATCTGGGAATTTTGGTCTCGTTCACGGGACCGAAGGATGCTTTTGGCATGTCCTCTAATAGTGGCTTTACAAGCGGCCCATATTATTCCTGGGGATCGAACCGAGCCTTCATTTAACTCAAAATATTGACCAAGATGCTTCCTGATCTCCTGGGTGTAATCTTTGTCTTGTAGGTGCCAAGCGTTCAGGCGCCACATAGGTCGTCTGGTGGGGTCCGTTCCGCTCATTCGGATACGTATTGGCGCATGATCTGAGACCCCACGGGGGAGAATCTCTGCCCCCGCAACGTTTAAGAAGTCTAGGGCGGGCATAAACACCAGGTCTATTCTGGATTGCGTCTGGTGGGCCGCCGATGTGTGCGTGTACTGGCGCTCTCTAGGGTGCCAGGTGCGCCACACATCGCACAGGCCGAGGCTCTCCGCCCAGTCGCCTAGGGTTGAAGCTCGCTTAGCTCTACTAATGGTGATCCCCCCAGAGACATCCAGAGTTGGGTCCAGAACTGCGTTAAAGTCACCTCCCAATAGGGTGGTCCCTTGGGGAAGTCCTGAGGTCACTTGTTGGAGCGAACGTAGGAAGGCGTCAAGTCCTGCTGGAGGAGCATAGGCGCACACCAGGTTTAATGGGTGCCCTTGAAGAGTCCCTGTGACTACTACAAATCTACCCTGTGGATCGGACTGTGTAGCTGTGATAACCAAGGGTAGGGATCGGTGGAGCAGGATAGCTACTCCTCTGGAGCCCCTGGTGAATCCCGCATGGTATACCCTGTCATACCCTTCTCGCGCAAGCATAGGGCACTTAGACCCAAGGAGGTGGGTCTCTTGCAGGAGGACTATTGAGGGGGAGTATCTGGGGAGAGTGTTAAATACTGCTGACCTTTTGATCTTGTCTAATAGGCCGTTTACATTCCAGGAGAGAACCTGGGTCATTGAGGGCCAAGCATGGGATGTGTAGGTATTATACAAGATTGGGTGTGTGGGTGCGAGCCCAGGGATGACCATTTCAAACGTGCCACCGAAGGCTTAAAATTACAAACCAGGCTAACTAACTTGTCGCCCTTTAAACCTAATTCAAACTCCCCCCCCCCAAAAAAAAACCTCCCTCCCCATACTCCCACCCCGGAAGCATCTGTCGCCCAAGTACCCAACCAGAACCAGACAGCCAGTAGAGCTGTCATTGGGGTGGAGTGGTGGACCCCTCCTTTCATTCGGATCAGTTGCAATTAACGGTCCCAAATCGAGCACCCAGCGTCATACATTTGGAAGTCTCTGGTGCCATCAATGGCAGCCCCACTGTGGACTGCTCGAGCAAACCAAGCGTGGCCATTCTCTCCTCGCGTCCAGCAAAGGGACCACTCATATCTTGTCAGCCGAGTACCGGAGATTGACTCAAGCAGTCATTCTCCGCTGTCTGGGATGGTGTCCGAGGCCCCGGGAGGGCATCAGTGGTAATCTCAGTCTGAGGATTAGGGTCTTGAGTCGTCTCATCATCTGCAGGGGTGTTCGAGTCTTTCCGCCTGCCTCTCCGGGATCTGGTGCGCCTCCGGCTCCTCCGGGGTCCTTCCTCTGAGGAGGGTTTGATACGCGGGGTTTTCCCAGTAGTTTTAGGGGGACCCCTTCAGGCTCCGACGCCCTCCTCCGTCAGCCAATCCCATGCCTCCTCTGGTGATTCAAAAAAGTAAGCTTTCCCAGCCATGAGAACTTTAAGGCGTGCAGGGAAAAGGAGCATGTACGAGAGTTGCATTGCCCTAAGTTTTTGTTTAACACGGTCGTATGACCTGCGACGTGTCTGGACCTCTCTGGTGTAGTCTGGAAAAATTTAGATTTTGTGGTTTTCCCATTGAAGATCTTCCAGCCGTCTCGCTTCCTTGAGGATATTGTCTCTGTCTTTGAAGTTCAGAAATCGTGCGATCATCGGACGTCTCGGGCCGCCCGGGGGGGGGGCGAGGTGCGAGCGCCCTATGGGCTCGTTCAACAACAAACAAGGGTGAGAGGGACTGGTCCGGCATCCAAGTTTTGATCCACTTCTCTAGGAATTCGGCGGCCTTGTCATCCTCTATGCCTTCTGGGAAACCTATGAATCGCAGGTTATTGCGCCTTGTCCGATTTTCCGCGTCCTCTGCACGGCGGTGAAGCTCGCTGGTTCGGGTTTGTAGTTGGGCCACTTTAGTTTTAAGATCAGATAAATCGTTTTCATTCTGCGAGACTCGGGATTCCACTTCAGTAATTCGGTTCACTGCGTTTCTCAGGTCTTGTCTGATGAGGCCCATATCAACTCGCACCTCTCCGATTTTAGTCTCTACGGCCGTCTGCGATGATTGGATAGCTTGGAGAATGGCACTCACTCCGTCCGGGGCTGGTCCTCCGCTAGCCGTGTCTCCCCCTCCCCGTTGGCCCGTCGCAGTCGTGAACTGATCGATTTTTTGTTGGGAGGGCGGAGGTTGCTTGTTCGTTTTGTCTTTTCCCATCGCGGCACCTGGGAAGGGGGGGTCAGGCACCTCACACCCCCCTTATTGCGTTTTCAAGCCCGAGGCTTCAGTGCACCATCAAGTGCTTTGGACCGAGGAAGATTCCAACGTGCTGCTCCGTGCAAGGACGGCAGAGGGTCACTGTCTCAGGGGTTTCTTCTAGTCTCTTTTACTCCCTCCCGGGCCCTGTGGTGGCATCATTTGTCGGCACCGCGAGGGGCCGGGTCGCCGGTTTCTCACCACCAGTTCCCCTCCTTGCTCCCTCCATTGAGATGGAAGGGATCCTCTCACGGCCACTGCCCAGGCCCCTCCACCACCAGGGTCCGGTACTCCAACAGCAGGTTCAAGTGGGCCCTCGATTTAAAAATTTCGAGACCGCCCCGGGGAGCTTTCCTCCACCTCTCGGCTCCCAGCCTGCTCCTGAGCCCCGTCTGGGCGAGGGGCCGGAGCCCGGCCACCGGGACCCTCCCCTGTTGTAGCTGCGGCGTGAGGGGGGGTATCACCAGTCGCCGTCCCCCCCCTCCTCTCCTAAGTCCTCTAGCCTCGTCCTCGCCCTCCTGGGGCTCCACTCGGCTCCCAGCTGGGTCCCGACCTCCCGCGCAGCCCCGGAGCCTGCTCTCTGCCAAGGGGGGCCGCGGGGGAAGGGGCCCCAGCCTCATCGGCGGTCCTTACTTCTTCTTCTTTCCCCGCCGCTTCAGCTCAGACCTGCGGGTCGGCTGGGCGGACGGGGGGGGAGTCGCGGTCTCTCCGGCCCCGCCCGCGTCACCTCACACAGGGGCAGCGCCTCTCACCTGGTGCTTCCTGCCCCTCTCGGGGTCCCTCCGATCCTTCAGCGGCAGGGGTCCGCGGGCGGGGCACGGTCCAGGCCCCCCCAGGGCCTCACGCTGCCTCCTCGGCCTGTCGCAATCTCAGCCCGGCTGGGCGTTTCTTGCTGCGGCCGCCATCTTTGTTTCCTCTCCCGGAATCGGCCGGGTCGCCGCACAAGCGCGAGGTGTCCGATCCCCGCTCGTTCGCGCCGGTCAACCCCTCTCGGGTCCCAGGATCACAGGGGAGTCTAATTCGACGTCTTTCTGCACCTTCGGACCGCGTTAATTAAGGGCGGATGACGGAGGGGTCCAGAGCACTCTCAGAGTGCGACCGCCATCTTGACGCCCGAAGCCACGCCCCCTAGAAGCACAGTTTTTAAATAGCAATACGCTTAGTCTTTTGTTGGTGGGTGTCCTTCCATAAACCGTTTCCTAGGCATCCTGAAGCCCCTTTTCTAGTCACTTCGCACGGTCCCTTGCACATTGACTTCTAAATAGTAAACTTACATGTGTGAGGATCTCCCCATATAAAGTGAAGGAGAGGTGGAGGAGGTGATTTCCACCTGCAGGTTTGTGAATTGCATTTTGTAGTAAGTTGTACTACTGCTTACGGTACTACAAAATGCAGTTTGTGGTTCAGGTGAACGGATTGTAATATACACCTTCAAAATCTTCATAATGATAAACACTCTTACTTTCTTCTCTGTGGTTCAGCTCTCATCTCTGCCACAACGTATCCACTTCAGAATGCCCAAGAACTAGCTGCACACAGCAACATTGACTTGTGGCTTTAGGTACCATTCAGCATGCAGTAGGTAAACTTTGTGCACTTTGCCTCAGGTACAAGTGCACTAATTACTTCCTTGTGGCAGTTGCCACTGTTCATCTACTGATCACCCACAGCACCTCACTGATTTTGATTACTACGCTGGCAGCCTGGGAGTGTTCTAAAAACACAATTTCTGCTACATGGTCATACTTAACAAAATAAATGATAAAATGAAAGAGAGATCGATTAAGATATACTGCATGGGTTAATGCAGATATAAACAGCGAGTTTGTGCACCATCTGTGTATTCTGCCATAGTTCACCGCACAGTGTTTGTGCAGAAAGCTGATCTAGACAAGAATGCTGTTTTGTGTCCAAAATTATACGTGTGGCAACGAAATCTGAAAGACAATCAGGTCACATTAACCTACTAAACATGATAATGCAGTTTGCTTATGCAGCGCTGTACTTGATAAGAACGTTTGCGCTGGGTCGTTATGCCTTGCGCACACCATAAAATATGATACCACGGAGCTTGCATTTCTTCCATCAAAGTGGTTTCTACGCAAGTTTATATAAACACAATCCTTTGGAAATGAACATTGCTGATATGCCAGAATTATTTGAACTAAGATAGAGCAGCAAGGGCCAGTTGCCAGAACGTTACAGTAGATATAATTTGTAATAGCTTGTTAGGTCACCTTGACTTACTATGTCAATGGAGCACACAAGTTAAAATATGAGTCCAGGCATTAACACTTGTTGCAAATATATAATCTATAAATAATAATTTTAGTTGCAAGCATTATTTAGATTTTTAATAGTAATGTCAGGGTGTACCTTGATCCCCCTCCAATTATACGGATTAAGTCAAATTCTGAGAAGCAGAGTCAAAAATGCTTAGTCTCAACTAAAGTTTATGTGTGAATGTAAGAAACTATCCTGTGAAGAAGTTAAAAAGACAGGCTGTGCAGACCTTTTGTGGTTCGAAGGAGTGAGGATGGTGTGCACAGTCTTGAACTGGAGGTGTAGATTGACGTAGCTGCAGGTGTAAAGCAGATATGGGCCTTCATTTATGGTTGGGTGGTTAGTGGGCATCTTCCCAAAATGGAAACCCAGGTAATTATTCCCCCGCCTAATTTAGAGGTGCGCAACCACTTTGATTCTGATGGTGGAGCCTCGGCGGGTTTTGCTCTCTATAGGACCTTCACACCAAACAACCGTAGCATAAGAGCTAGTTCACATTGAGTCGGAAGATTTTTTCTAATTAGTGTGGGTCTTAGGAACCTGAGGTGGTACCAGGCAGCGGTATTTATTTAAGTTTCAAAAACAATTCCTTTTTTTAGTGGTTTACTTTGATACACAAATAAAATGTTGAGCAAAAAATTGCCGGTCTGTCCATCCGACTGTCATTGAACGGTGTGATGGACAGACCAGGATTACTATAAGACCTGTCACTGTGTTCTTGGGAGCACCTTTCCTAAACAATCCCAGCTAGTTTAGTGGGGATGTCTAAGTGGGGTAGGTGGCTCTGACAGGGTTTGCAGAAGAAGTGCATCAGCTGTGTCGGGCACGTAACAGCACACCCATCAAGGGTAAATGTTGCCTAAAGTCTCTTAGCCTTTCTATACAGTCAATACTGTATAGGAAGGCTAATGTAATACCTTTATTAATGTTTGTGTTACTTATAAAACAGCAGGTGCCTCCCAGCAATATTTCCCAAATAATATGGATTGCTAATGCATCCATTTACAAGACCGCTGTCTAACATATTTTTGAAATCCTACTGAAATGAAACGAGTTCCATTGAATTGTGTAATAGTAACATCTGTTATTCATATTGCTATCACTAAAGTAACACAAATTGTCCTCACCTGCTGTGTTTCTAGTACCAACTAGGGTAGTCAGGCTACTACTGTTATTCATCATGTACCAATGACACATCTTGTTGAAACAAATATGAAGCATAATGATCCCTATCTTATTTAGAGCTTTAGTTTTGTCATACAGAAGTGAAAACCTAGTCCTTCTCTGTACTTGAAGCTGCAAACAACAGATGACCCACATTTGTAGCACTTTATTAAATGCACCCTTGTACTCAAGGGAAGTCAAAGTCAGTAATAAAATTAACAAGAAATTGAAAAGAGACAGATACAAACAACTGCGCAACACAATGGGCCTCATTACGAGTCTGGCGGTCACTAGAATTCCAGACTCGCAGATGGCAGTCGGACTGCCGCTAGTGTGGCGGTCCGAGTGCCTCATCACAACCCTGGTGGTCAGGCCACCAAGGAACAACCAGTTCCGCCAGGATCGGAGATCCAGGTGGTCTGGAAGTGGCGGTGGAACTAATCCGCCAGGGCAGCGCTGCCTTGGGGATTACGACCCACTTCTCCGCCAGCAGTTTCATGGTAGTACCACCGCCATGAAAATGCTGTCGGAGAATGGGTGCAGGGGCCCTCCTGGCAAGCACCATCGCAATGTTCACTGTCTGCTTTGCAAAGAGCAACATACCTGTTAATAATCAGCACCTTTGTTCATATTGCATTGAACTTTAGGAGGTTCAAGCCTATCCATTCAATATAAAATGCATTACATTTTGGAATGCCAAGCAAACGATTGTCCAGTTGCAATCAGAGTCATCAGCATACATGTGTATCTTACATAGTTATTAATTTGTAAAAAAATAAATGCCCATATTTCTTCGTAGAAGCCTGTAGCTTGCAATACATGTAAATTAACATTTGAAATCAAAGTTATTAATAGTGCTGTAGCATTGTTTTTATTTTGTTCTACACTTAGAATGAATATATAAAATTAATTGACACTAATATTTAACATAGAAATATTTGAACAAATTTATCATAAAGTTTTAGAAATCATTCCTCTATACTTTACCATAGGGACCTCAACTGTGGAGACTCCCTAGGGTAAAGTATAGGAAAAAGTAAAAAGGTTTATTTAACTTGGAAAAAAAAGTAAATGTGTAATAACATTTTTATTTAACTTGATATTTGTATTTTAAATGTAGAACAAAATTATAAAATGGTACTAATAACTCAGTTATGAATTAAATCTTTAAATAAACCAAATATATTAAACTACATAGAAATTATTTTTCTGAAGGTTAAATAACATACATTAATAATGATTAAAATGAAATGATTATATTTTAAAAAATCTATGTTCCATTCATTTAGAATTAAACAAATATATATATTCGAGTTAAATAATACATATGTTTTATTTTCATATTTTGTAACATCAAATTACATATATTTACTTTTTTAACTATGTTAAATAATTCAATTTAATTTAACATTATTTTCTGCTGGGTTTCTATTGTAGGTCCCTGCCACACTTTATCTATAAGAGGGTGTTGCAGTACAGTTGGTGAACACTGTGTGGTGCTGGACTTACTCCAGCTTTGAGTTGATTACTTTACTATGGTTCTTGGAGTAGCAATGGCCTTACTTTTTTGTGTGGGTGGGTATATGTGCCTACCTACCCCTTCTAAGCATCCCTGGGCCACTTCTTACACATCTGTAATGTCCTCTCATTTAGTAGTATGTGTGCTCTTTATTCCAGCTACTCCCCCAGTCCCTCCATTATTTACTGCTAAGTAGTAATCTTAACATGTGTGAGCATCTCCCCACAGAAAAGATAGGAGATTTGGAGACTTACTCTTGCAAGTTTGTGAATATTATTTTGTAGTGCTTAATGCAGTATGTATATAGGCCCTTTTATTTATAGTATTAATATAACATTGGGCCAATTACAATCTAAATGCCTGAAGGCAATGTATCTTATAAAATAATCATTTAATATTTATCTCATTGTCAGTGAGAAGGCAACTTTTATTAGAAAACATTTCGTGACCAGCATGCTTGTACAGTCATCTCCTGAGAACTCAACAGTTTCACTATCCATTGACCCCCAGAAAAACCTAGTTTATTCAAGGACTGTGTCATTTGGTCTTACAAGGAACACCATGAACAGTGATACTGTTGTGTAATTTGCGTTCATTAGCTTTCATAGCTTTATGATATTGACCTATTCCATATACATGTCCACAAGTTTTATGCCTAAATCAGTGTTTTTGTCTGTTGCAATTTAGGCCACTTCCTTGGTAACCACACTGTCATTGATG
The DNA here is from genome assembly GCF_031143425.1 of Pleurodeles waltl. NCBI lineage: Eukaryota > Metazoa > Chordata > Amphibia > Caudata > Salamandridae > Pleurodeles > Pleurodeles waltl. The sequence continues at coordinate 919,559,420 of NC_090443.1, forward strand.
TACTGAAGCGAGGAGGGTTTGAAGTGGAGCACACACCAGCAGGGCAGCCATTTCGAAAGTAAGCTTGCACTAAACCTTTCTAAATATTACTGTCTCCCAATCACCTTTCATTGATTTTCTTTCACTTTGTTTCCGTTTTTATTCAAAGACTTTAGAGTGTTGTGATGCCGAAAACTCTCTGTGTTATACTCAATTATTATTGTCAATCATAGGGATTTTTGTGTCTCCTATAATGCTTTACTTTCCTTGCATATGGCTTCAGACAGAGAATGACAGGGACCGGAGGATAAACGTACACCTCACACGTTGCAAAAGTCTACATTTATTAGCGGTTTTATGTACGGCGGACCAGAAACGGCAGGTGTGCAAGTTGTTGGATACCAGATTGGTTTGCGCATATGATCTATATACATATGTTAGCAATTAAGGAAATACACTGTTTCTTAATATATAGCAGAGTGTTGCATAGTATCCTATGATAAAGACATACAGGGAGCAAGTAATAGTCTTAGACTTTGGGGGTCATTAGGAGCTTGGCGGAGGGAAACATCCATCTGCCAAACTCCTGACGAGGAGACTGCAGGGGTGCTGGCAGTCTCCCCACCGGCCCCATTACAACTTTCCTACTGGGCTGACCAGCGGAAACCAAGGTTTCCACCAGTCATCCCAGTGGGAAAGGTGCAGCAGCATTGTTCCCTGGTCATAATTGAGCCAGTGACAATGCTACTGCACACAGGGTGCAGAAGCACCCGTAAAATGTACACTGCACTGCAAGCAATGCATATTTCAAGAATGCTGGGCAGGGGAACCCCTGCACTGCCCATGACAGTGGCAAGGGCAGTGCAGAGGCCCCCTGCACTTGTTCTCCTCCAGCCTTTTCATGGCGGTCCAACCTCCATGAAAAGGCTGGCAGAGAACAAGTCTGTAATCAGAAGTGCGACGCTGAGTTCAGGGACGTCGTGGCTGATTACAAGCAGGACTGCTGTCAGCCTGTCAGAATCTAGGATCCTGGTGGGGATGGCGGTAGGTTGGTGGGTCTTCCCGCCAACCTCGTAAAGTGGCGGTCGAACCTCCACAGCCGCGGGGGTCGTACCGCCACCGCGAGTCTGGCGTTCTTGTGACTGCCAGTCTCGTAATTGGCCCCTATGTTGCATTGGAGGGAATGTACTAACATGACCACTCCATTGACACTCCAAATGAAAAATAAGTATGCCAGAGAGAAACATTGAATATGAAAGCCAGACTACATGGAAAAAAATATTATAAAGAATTACAAGATTGGCACTTACCATTTCGATGTTTTTTATTTTTGCTGTTGGAAAAAAGAATGAATTGTGTTTATAAGTAAACTGTTATTTGAACCAGAGCAGGTATGATTTTAGAACCCTCAAAACATACAAGAAAGATTATGGTGAAATATTGTATATAAGATTTGACTAATTGAATTGGATAATTGTTTAATGCATAATATAAAATATGGGTTGTGTTCATATGTCAATGGGAAATTGAAAATTGTTCTATAGTCATGAACAGACAAGGTAATCAGTACATATTCATCAGTGTACCTCTCTTGGTTTCCCCTTCCAGTATTCCAATTTCCCATCTATTCATGTTTTAGTGTTAATGTCCTCATCTCACGTCCACCGTGTTGTGGTCCATGGGTAAGTATCAGAATTCAAATGTTTATGTCCCTATGTTAGTTTCAGTCTCTCTGTCAGTATCCTCTTGCCCAAGTGTCAGTGTCTGTACTCCATACCAGGATTTCTTTGGCACTAACACTCAGCAGAGTTGCAACACCCAGTGCCCATGTTAGTGACCCACTGTCAGCCTCAATGGCATTCTAGCAGTTTCTTATTGTCATGGCCAGTACACCATTCTTGTGTACTCACTGTCATTGCCCTTGTATTACATCGTGTTAGAAATGGTCATCTTTTGCATGATATTCCCACAATTCTTGCCATCTTTTACTGAACACTTTTATGTTGACCATAGGTCTCTGTGCACGACACTCCAGCTAACCTGCGGTAAAGTGCTTGTTCTCTCCATAAATACCCTGGTATAATTGTCCTATACCAAACTGTCACATGTAATTTACTTATAAGTTCCTAATATATGATAATACCTGTATCCAGGGCCTGCTTATAGTGGGCTGTATCACCCACTGTGCCACCCACTAAAGTAGTCTTGTAAAACATGTCTCCATGCCTGGCTCTGCAGCCTAGGTGTGCAGATTTAAAACTTCAGTTTCGACCGGCAAAACAAACCTTTTCCAAGGTCTAAAGCTTTCTTTTTATTGCTTATAATTCACCCCTAAGGTAGACCCTAAATGTCCATATGGTAGGGTGCATGACATATAAAAAGCAGGGCATGTGTATTTATTGTTTTACATGCCCTGACAGTGAAAAACCTCCAAAGCTATTTCTTTACTGCGCAAGTCTGTCTCTCCCATAGGAGAATAATGGGGTACCAAATTACAACTTATAGTGCTTAGTTTCAGTATGGGGGAACCTAGAAAAATGGATCAAGTTAAAATCCCAACTTAAGGGTCAAATCCTATTTTATATCACTATTTTGAAAATTGCACTTTTAGAAAGTTATTGTTTTCCTGCCAGAGCCTAGAGGGGCCTTCCTGCCAGTGTCCAGTGTCTCCTAACTGCTGATGGCTTCTTTGTGGTGTGATGTGGATTGCTTTTAGACAGTGGACAACGAGCTTGGGTGTAGAGTGTTGTTTTTCTTCCTAGAGCAGGATGAACTAGGGGCTGTGCAATGCCCCTTCCTGAGCTTTAGCCCAGTCACTCCCAGACGTAGTATTTATTCAATTTTACAAAAGTAAAATCATAGAAGCATACAAAGATAATAACACTGCATCAGGTGTTACATGGGTAAAAATATGAGCACAACAACAGCATCAAAAACAATTAAAAACATACAAATGTACAGGATAAAAATACATCAGAAAAAAGCTAATTAACAAACATCACAATATTGCCACATCCAAGATAAAAGTTGATCTATATAACAATCTGGACTAGATAAACTAAAAAAAGTAGGGCTGTTGGGCCTAGTAAGTATCTCTAAAACTCCTGAGAGGTACAGAAACATGTGAAACAAATGTTGTGTGTCACTAAAAGCTGTAGATATAATAAAGCTGGTTTAGCCTGTTTAATGTCCAAGGTTAATAGGAGTGGTCCTAAAAACATTTGATGCAAGGTCTTAAAAATAGGGCAGATGAGTACAATGTGCAATGTACAATTTACAATGTCAGCAGCAGACTGGACTACGGCAACGCACTCTACGCAGGAACAACGGCCAAGCTCCAGAGGAAACGTATTCAGAACGCCTCCGCACGCCTCATCCTCAACATCCCATGCCACGAACACATCTCAGCCCACCTCAGAGACCTACAATGGCCCCCCGTCAACAAGAGGATCACCTTCAAACTCCTCATCCACGCTCACAAAGCTCTCCACGACGCAGGCCCTGCCTACCTCAATGAGCGTCTCAGCTTCCACGCACCCACCCGCCAGCTCCGCTCCGCCAACCTCGCCCTCGCCACTGTATCCACTGTACCACAGCCGGCGGCAGATCCTTCTCTCACCTTGCCGCCAAAACCTGGAACTCCCTCCCCGTCGACCTACGTCTGACCCAGGACCTCCTGACCTTCAGGAAACGACTCAAGACCTGTTTATTTGAACAGTAGCAACCCATTGACATCTAGGCCTTCCAGGGCACAGACTTCTTCCACTTGGAGCCTTCCCGCCTTCGTCAACAACTGTATGGGAACCCTGCTGTTTAGCAACCTGGCATCATCAAGTCCATCTTCTTGTCCAGCCTGCTGCCTACCCTAGTGACGACTCTTGAACAACCACTTTTTCTCCATAATGTTTTTAAGTCAAAAGGTAAACTTTCCACCGATATAAACTTGGTTATGTATACGACCCACCCTCGATCGCAGACCACCTTAACTTTAGACTTTGACCACGTCTAGTGCAACCAGTTAACTGCAGTTGGTGCTTTGTGGCACTGTTTTTAATTGAAATTTTCGATATTTATATTTCTGATACTACTCATTGGATTGTGTTTGTTTTGCTGTCATTTTGTTTATTAGACTTTAGAATTTAAACTATACCCTATTGTCCTGGATTGGTATCGAATTGTTCATGTGTTGTGCATAAATTCTTTACACATTGCCTCTACGTTAGAGCTTAGTGAATTGTGACAAGCTACTAAAGAGTTAAGCACAGGTTTACTCAGTGACTTTATTTGTTCCCACTTTACTCCTTCATGCACTTCATCTCTCTGTCCTCTTGTTCCTCACTGCAGTCTCAAAGTGAACGGATCTGGTTAAATAAACACATACATTAAAGATAAAAATTCCGAGTAATGAATTTCCTTCTTAAAGTCACATGGTAAACTTTGCCCTATTAGCAATGATAGGAATTTCTATGTGATTATTAAGCATCATTGAGATAACATTGGTACGCAGTGCCCAAGGACTGGACCTCAGTTTGCCAGTTTGATAAACAGGGATACTTTTATTCGATACACCTTGAAGCTTGGGAGTAATCCTACCTCATGCAAGCCAACTAATTTATCCTAAAATGGGCAGAAAGGATCAATCAGAATGCTAACTCCACATAAGGTGGGATTGTGAGAAGTTATTCTCATATGCACTTAGGAAGAGTACTTTATTTGTATCACATTGAAGGACCTATTTTAGAGAGGAATGTATTCACTTTGCAAGTATAGAGCGTGGACAGGTGTGGTTTTTGTTAATTTGGTGAAGTATTTAGTATGGTGATGTACTTGTTCTGCAAACGAGGGATGGTTAGCTTAATCAGAGTGATTGGCCTACTTAATAATGCTTATCGTTCGTTTATATGGGGATAAGGCAGGTGTCTGAAACCCTTTGAGTGCGTGGTGTTAGCTATTTACATGCTGCTACTTTTATTTTGTGTGATCTCACTACGTGAAGATTTTATCTCTTACAGTAGCATACACCAAAATTAGACTTACTGTCAGTCTCTTGCTCATGGTTTGATGCTGTTCTTTCTCAGTCTCTGCTCCTTATTATTAAACAATATTCTTGTCTTTCTCTCCCTGTTGGACTATTTTTTCGTTACCATGGTCCCCAATAGGATAAATTGAATCCTAGCTCTTTTTGTATTTACTTTTGAGCACTCCGTCAGAGTGCATTGCTTTCCTGCTTCGCTCCTCCATTTCAAGTAGCTCAGACTTTTGCAGAAGTTTCACCTCTCTCCTTTTTTGTTTAATGCAGCAAATAATACATCATTGAAATGAACAACAGATAAAGTAGGTCATTAGGTGTTTGGTGGAACAGGGGTCCATACTAAAATCAGCAGGTCTCCTGTCCCACCATATTTGCAGTATGTCTGCCTCATTTAGAAATAAACTGAGCACAGAGTTTTAAGCAACAGAGACTCTACTGGCTCCATCAGTAGAAACCCTTGACCTAGTGGCCCATTCCTCACTAGGACACCATTTCATATTGACTGCCACCCAGCACTGTTTAGAGCAGGACAGCTGGCGGTAGCTGTACCTACCCATAGCCATTATTCTAGGCATGGCACTCCTAGACAAGAAACTCCCTCAGTGATCCCCACACACACAGGGAGAAAACTCCCTGGGGCCCAGTCTCCGACTCCTCCATCGAGACCCCAAGAAGCACAGGAAACCTCTGCACAGTACACAAGTAATCTACATCAACGGCTATTATCTCCTTAGAAAATTCACCAATACACACCCAAAATTCAAACTTAGGTCTGACACATTGAACAGATGTAAAAGTGTATACTGGAAATGTACGAGACATCAACACTGACTATTGCAATAAAGAGAAATCTATATGCTTTAAATATGTTGAAACCTAAATACAAATTGATAATTGAAAATAAAAGTATCATACAAAATCTGTCCTATGAAAAGAATGAATTGAATAGCTATATCCTAGCACTTCTGCTCCAATTCTGGCTAATGATTCCATTTCATCACAAAACATTATCAGTTGTGCATTACTACTAAATTCCAACTGTTTGCGTCTTAGAAAACACTCTGATGGTTATGTACCCTGTGGTTGAGGATTACTCACCTGAGATAGAGATCCCTGCCTGCACGGCGTGGATCTCTGTCTGCAGTTGAACCACTGAACTAGTGGCTTCACTGTAGGTTGAGCGAAATGTTGAGCACATGCACTGTTGTTTTTATCCTGATCAGTATTTCTACTTGTTTTAATCAAACAAATTCCAAAAGAATAATCCTGCTCGTCTGTAACAATCAACTGAGCATATCAAATCAAAGATTGGTCTATCTTTTACCTGTTGTTTAGTAGCAAAAAGTTATGATTGTGGTAATAATAATGTACCTTTTGTTTACCATGCCAATGCTTTATTCAGAACATTCTTTCCAAACAAATGCCAAAGTGGTCTGACTTATTATGCAACAAAGGTAGCTACAATAATCTTTAGTAACCTACAGAAAATAAGCTTGAATGTGGCACCACCACTGTTGCTGAGAACAGTGAAGTGTGTTAGTGATTTACCTCAAAAAGACATACTCTTTTGAGCAATTATGGTTGGTGACAATATTCAGTGCTGGGCGAGCTACCTGGCACTGGGAGACACCAGCAATGACTTTCGGCTCAGTGCCAAAGCTCTCATTCTTGGCTTGTTACAAACAGTGTTGTTTAAATAAGTGCAATAAAAATAAAATATTTACTTACCTGTTGCCTTCATGTCCTCCGGTTCTTCTAGAGAATCCTAGAGCCAACTCCCCTTACCAATCCGAATGCTGCTCTTATGCTATTAATCAGCATGAGAAAAGCGCCAGGATTGGCCGATCTGGCTAGCTCAATGCTGTTAGACGTGGCATCCTTGACGTGGCCCCCCTGTCTTTTTGCCTTTGGCTTCTGTATTTTTGACTGTGTGCTGGATTGTTTTTGCTGGTTTTGGTATTCTGGGCACTTTACCACTGCTGATCAGTTGAAAAGTGCCAGCACTCCCTGTGTAAATTGTGATTATGATTGGTGATCCATTATTTGCATATCTGATTCACTAGTAAGTCCCTAGTATAGTGCACCATGTGTGCCCAGAGCCTGTATATCAAATGCTACTAGTGGGACTGCAGCACTGATTGTGCCACCCATATGAGTAGACCTGTAAACATGTCTCACACCTACCATTGCAGCGTTTGTGTGTGCAGTTTTAAACTGCCATGTCGACCTACCAATTGCACCCATTTGCCAGTCCCAAACCTTCCCTTTTACTACATGTGAGGGACCCCTAAGGTACGCCCCAGGTAGCCCCACGGGCAGGGTGCATTGTGTTTAAAAAGTAGGACATGTATTGGTGTGTTTTACATGTCCTGATGGTGAAATACTGCCCAATTCGGTTTGGCAAGGCCTATCTCTCCCATAGGTTAACATGGGGATTGCTTTGAAATATCTCTTAAGCGTAATTTCCCATTGGGAACAGATAGAGATATGGCCTTTGGGGGTCTCTGAATTCACATTTTAAAAATACATCTTTTAGTTTGTGGCCCCTTGAGAGTGACGTCTGGCATAAAACAAGAAGAACCAGGCACACCGACTCCGGATGATTCCAGAACCAACGCCACTGCCTGACTCATGCCACTGCCTGCACCCAAATCCATGGTCCCTGCTGCAGTGTGGTGACTGCCACCGGCAAGGCAGGTCCAACGCTACCGCAGTGCCTCTGAAATCCCGCAACACCATGAGTCCGAGTGCGTGTCACCTACACCTGTGACACCTGACTCCACCCCGTCACCTGTGGCCCAGTGTTGTGATCACAACAGCCCGAAATTGCCCCATCGCATATTGACCCGCTGGACTCATCGACCCTGCCTGATCATAAGTAACCGACTCCTTGCCGATGACGCTGCCCCAACTCTGCTGCCTCCATAAGGAACCAATGCCTCACCTCCCTGTGTTGTAGTAAGGAACCTACACCTCACCTCCTGCGTAGCAGTACGGAACCGATGCCACACCGGCTCCAGCGACGCCTCACCTCCTCGACTCCGTGCCACATCCTTGACTGTGCCTCATTTCTAAGGTACTGTACCTGGAGTCCGTGCAACTCCATGACCGGTGCTCCAATCCCTCGCGAGTGACGTTGGACTGTTTGGAGCAACTCCATCATAATGCAGTAATAGCACCAGTTGGAGCTAATTTGTTTCATTGAGATTTAACCTTTCAATTTGTATCTTTCCTTGTGTATTTTGGATTTTCTCATTTTGGTCCTGTTTTGCTTAGAGAAATATTGTCTATTTTTCTAAACTGGTGTCCTGTCCATTTGTCATGTTTTCACTATGTTACTGTGTCTGGGTACAAATACTTAATGCATTGCCTCTGTGATAAGCCTGACTGCTTGTACCAAGCTAGCAAGGGGATGAACAGGGGTTATTTTAGGAGTGTGACTCTCTTACTCTGACTAGAGTGAGGGCCCATACTTGGACAGGGTGTAAACTGACTGCCAACTAGAGACCCCAATTCTAACAAGCGCTCTTTCAGGCACTGGGTGCTTGTGCTTTCTCTACTTTCAGCTTTCCAACACAGCTTAGATTGGAGAGGTTTAAAGTGCACATGTCAGGCTGACTGTCGCACGAGAGCCGCCCAAAGTGACATGCGTACTTTAAACTGCTGTCAGTACATCTCCTCCCATGCTGCCAGTCAGAAGGGATGGCCCCACCCCACCCTCAAAGCTTGGGCTCACAGAGGAGAAAAAACATGGTAATAAACTGAGTTCATTACCATTTTATTTTTTACTTTTGCTGCACCTGCAAGATCGGCAGGGCAAAGCTCCACCACTAATGGAGAAGCTGCCTCTGCTCTTGAGATTGATTTACCTTTAAGAATCCTCCATAATACATTTCCTCTACGTATGCCTGGCCAACTTCTCCCACAATCCGCAGTTCATTGTCACATGAATAACTTGCTAAAACACATACAAAAGATCATTGCCTGTAGATGATTTCTTCACACATCCTCTTTGGTGTTATATTTTGGAGACAGCAAGTCCATATGATATCTGTTGGACCTGGCTTTTTGACAGGGACATCCCCAAACTTTTTGCCTCCTTCCTCCTATTTTTTCTGACCTGCTGTGGTTGGCTTTTGACCTCTGAGCACTTTACCACTGCTAACCAGTGCTAAAGTGAATATGCTCTCTGTGTAAATTGTACTATTGATTGGTTTATCCATGATTGACTATTTAATCTACCTGTAAGTCCCTATTAGAGTGCACTACATATGCCTAGGGCCTGTAGATTAAATGCTACTAGTGGGCCTGCAGCACTGGTTGTGCCACCCACCTCAGTAGCCCCTTAACCTTGTCTCAGGCCTGCCATTGCAAGGCCTGTGTGTGCAGTTTCACTGCCACTTCGACTTGGCATTTAAAAGTACTTGCCAAGCCTAGAACTCCCCTTTTTCTACATATAAGTCATCCCTAATGTGTGCCCTAGGTAACCCCTAGAGCCGGGTGCTGTGTAGGTAAAAGGCAGGACATGTACCTGTGTAGTTATATGTCCTGGTAGTGTAAAACTCCTAAATTCGTTTTTACACTACTGTGAGGCCTGCTCCCTTCATAGGCTAACATTGGGGCTGCCCTCATACACTGTTGAAGTGGCAGCTGCTGATCTGAAAGGAGCAGGAAGGTCATATTTAGTATGGCCAGAATGGTAATATAAAGTCCTGCTGACTGGTGAAGTCGGATTTAATATTACTATTCTAGAAATGCCACTTTTAGAAAGTGAGCATTTCTTTGCACTAAAAACTTGTTGTGCCCTTCAATCCACGTCTGGCTAGGTTTAGTTGACAGCTCCTTGTGCATTCACTCAGACACACCCCAAACACAGGGTACTCAGCCTCACTTGCATACATCTGCATTTTGAATGGGTCTTCCTGGGCTGGGAGGGTGGAGGGCCTGCCCTCACACAAAGGACTGCCACACCCCCTACTGGGACTCTGGCAGACAGGATTGAGCTGAAAGGGAACTTGGTGCATTTCTTAGAGACTCTTTGAAATCACCCCCACTTCAAAGGCACAACTTAGTATAAAACAGGGCCTCTGCCCTACCTCATGAGACACTTGCTGGAGAAGAAACCGGAACCAGAAACTACATCCTGCCAAGAAGAACTGCCTGGCTGCTCAAAGGACTCACCTGTCTGCTTTCTACAAAGGACTGCTGTCTTGCTGTTGCCCTGCTGCCTTGCTGAACTCTTGTCTGGCTGTGAAAGTGCTCTCCAAGGGCTTGGATAGAGCTTGCCTCCTGTTCCTTGAAGTCTCAGGACCAAAAAGACTTCTTCCTTTCACTTGGACGCTCCGTGCGCCGAAAATTTCGACGCACAGCTTGTTTCGCGACGAGAAAAACGCCGCATACCGACGCTGATCGACGCGACGCCCTCGGGACGATCGAGACTTCGACGCACAACCTCGCAAGGACAAAGCCGCCCGACTTTCCAGGAGAAATCGACGCGACGCCTACCGTGAGTGCGAAACTTTGACGCGCGGCCTCGCAAGGACAACGCCGCCCGACTTCCAAGGAGAAATCGACGCGACGCCTGCCGTGAGACCAAACTTTCGACGCACGGCCTCGCAAGGACAACGCCGCCCGACTTCCAAGGAGAAATCGACGCGACGCCTACCGTGAGATCGAGACTTCGACGCGCAGCCCCGCAGAACGACGCGCAGCCGGAAAACAAGCAGGAGAATCCACGCACAGACCCGGGACATCTGGTAATCCCCGCGATCCACAAAAAGAGACTGTCTGCGCGCCGGAAAACGACGCCCGACTTCCCCGCGTGGAAAAGAACGACGCAAGTCTTTGTGTGCTGAGGAGAAAACGACGCACACACCCCTTTTTCCACGCATCTCTTCTCCTGTGGCCCTCTGAGGAGATTTCCCATCAGAAACCAGGTACTCTGTGCTTGAAAGACACTTTATTGCTTTTTAAAGACTTAAAGACTCTTAATATCACTTTTCAGTGATATCTTTACAAATTCGTATTGCAACTTTGATCGTTTTGACCTACAATTATCCAGATAAATATTCTATATTTTTCTAAACACTGTGTGGTGTATTTTTGTGGTGTTATACTATGGTGTTGTATGATTTATTGCACAAATGCTTTACACATTGCCTTCTAAGTTAAGCCTGACTGCTCGTGCCAAGCTACCGGAGGGTGAGCACAGGCTGATGTTGGATTGTGTGTGACTTACCCTGACTAGAGTGAGGGTTCTTGCTTGGACAGAGGGCAACCTAACTGCCAACCAAAAACCCCATTTCTAACAATATCATTCACTTTTTTTTTTTTTAATAAAACAAGGATATCCACTCAATCATTATGGTTCTAAACATCTCTTGTTTTCAAAGACCTAGGTTAAAACTTTGCAGGCAGTGGATAACCAGGATCAATTAAAGTCCAGGAGATGTTCTGTAATTTAAAATTCTGTATTCGTCTACAAGAGGGACAGTAAACATGAGAGGAGAATTAGCTATCATAATATAAATATTTATTATAGTAAAACAATGTGTGAAATGATTGAGTGATTCAACTGAATGAATGTTTTGACTTTTTAATACATATTTTTGTGTGGTATGGATTTAGAAGACTATTTGGCCAATCAACAAAGCTATTTTATAACTAGTAGTGCAGAAAATTACCTAACTCTTGTATGCTTGACTAATCTTTGAGCCATATATAGAACAAAAACAAATTTTTGAGAGAGATGACCTTTGTTCTTTGCTTAGAAAATAAAAATATCAACTTCTCTAAAACTAAATTGAACAAATAAATACCTTGACAATTTCTTTTACAAATTCTATGTATACTAAGTTAAAAAAGTAAAGAAAATAAGCTAGTATAATACCTATATTGGAGAAATAATTCGAACTCTATTTTCTTGTTTGTTAAAATAAGCCAACAAAATGCTTAAACAAAATGGAGTGGGGATTCATTGCTCACCAGTCACTATTTTGAATCCGCTTTTCTACAGATCACCTGTTATTCTCTATTCTTTACTGAAAGAAGATGCATTTTTTAACTAATGGTAAACATAAGCACAGTGCATTTCATTTCATTAAGATATGTTTAATGTTAGAACACCAACATATATATGATAAATTGTAGTTTTCATTAGATGCTCTATTGACTGGGTTTTAGGAGTCCAGTGTTCCTAGGTTTATGGCTGCTACAATCGCTGTTCTGTATGTAAGATGTAAATTGCAGAATGTGAAGATGTGCTAGTTGTACAACTTATTTATTCAACTTACTTGCAACTTTGCTCATTTATGTGAAGGAACAAAAGGATAAAGACAAATACCTTTTGGGAAAGGTTAAGGTGTGACCATGTAGTATAAGGAACATAATAACCTCTTTCATATGTTAAAATAATTTTGCAAATTGTCTGAGTTCCATGACCCTTACAAATTAACTTAGCCTTCAGCTTCGTTCCTTTGTATTGGCACAGAACCCTTAAGTGGCTTGCAAAAGATTTAAGATTTAAGGCAGAGGGGACTATTTCCTATGCATTATATAGTTGTGTGCTTCAGAAATACTTAAGAGGGTGACTGGGCCATGAACCAAAGTCCTCATTCAAGTTAAAAGTGTATGATACATAACTGTTAAGTTAATGCTTACAGGATCCAAACATTCACTTAAGTAAAAAGAATTGAGGACAGATACCCAAAATATACTGGAGTACAGTACAGTGTGAATTAATTGCCTGTACCCACCTTCCTTGGATTTCTAGTTCAAAGGCCTTCCATTTCTGTCCTGTCCCTGTCCCAAAGAAATAAATAGCAGATCTTTAATGGCACATACCCTGTCCCTTCATCACCAACACAGTGAAAAGTACTAAGAGGCATATTTACACATTTTTCACACAATGCAGGGCAGCAAGTAAAGTTGCTCCACTGAGTTGCAGTGAAAGGGAAACAGCATAAATGTGCCATATCAAACAAGATATAGCACATTTCTGCAATCTCAAGTGCTGGCACACTGTGTACTGCCTAAAGGCAGGATTGTTTTGGTGGAGGAAGGATATCTTACTGCACAAAAATGATCCTTAAAGAGGTATTCCTTTCTCTGTGCTTACTGCATTCTGCAGAATGCAGCACACATAGGAGGAGGAAGTAACGAGGAGAAATAAAGGTATTTCTTCTTATTATACCTGTTTTAGGGAGGCTTAGCATTGTGGCACATTCCTAGACTTACTAGCTTTAGCAAATCTAGGAATGGACCAAAATCCATGGGTGAATGTGTGGGAACACCCATTCTCCACACATGGAATGCCTTCCCTGGCTTAGGGTAATGTGCTTCCTCGCATTATTGCTTGTTAAAATATTCCCCCTAAAGCTAAAGTTATTCTCAATTAGCATTTTTGTTGTGGTTGCACCGAAAAGTGGCACAACCACAATGCACAATGTTAGTAAATCTGGACCTCATTGTTTCCCTACAATTCCCACATATGAAATCCCTCTCCTGCCCTCTTCCACAGTGCAAGAAAAGATGGATTTTCTGTTATGTCCCTCTCTTACACCTGATGAAAAATAAAGAAGCAGCAAAGTGGTGTACTGCCAGTGCTTGTCATCAACTGGCAATCAAATGAGAATGTGAGTATGTCCAAGCTGCACACCCCAGCCGTGGGATTCACTATTATGGCTCACCATTGACGAGGATCCTCTTCCCAGAAACCTCTCTTTTCTAAATAACACTGGAATTGGTACTGTTTGGTTTGATTCTGTTGCACTCTTTTTGATTGCTACAGGGAGGTGCCAGTGTTTCTTGTCTAGTGTGCTCTGCATTAGGTCCCCAAAAAGAAATATCTGATATGTCTTCATGACTTCCAATCTAAAAGAGAAAATATCTGTCCTCCATCGTCATTTACCTTTTCTATTTGAAAGCACATCTGTATTTTGATACCCTGTATAAACAGCATGATTTCTTCTTCAGCTCCAAAATCATCCAATAAATATTACCTGGTGCTGCTTGCCTCCTCCCATTCATACAAGTAAGTTCTTTGTCGGCACTCAAACCTCTCATCATCTGAAAAGAATAACATTTGTTACTGGCTCTCTCTCAGTTCGACTGTAAAAAATATTTTTTTAATCCCACAGGGAGATTACCTAGTCTGTCCTCCACAAGGATACTGCATAAAACAGATGTATCCTTATCTGCACTTTTACACGAAACAGACCTCTACTTCTCCCGATCCACGTAAAAATTATTGTGTTTATCCTGCCCCCAGGGATACCCTCATAAAATATACTTAGTCCAGTAAGAGCACCATTCCCTAAAGTAGTCTGTCTTGCTTTATAATGTTGTTGATAAATTATTTCTTCTTCATAACCTAATGAAATACTTAGGGCCTGATTGACAACGTACACTTTTGAGTAAGTGTTCACTGTTGAGTAAGCTTTTGAGTAGGTGTACTAATTTTCAATATTCACAAACTGCACTTTTGTAGTAACTACACTTTTATATTAACTAACACGTGTGTATTAAATCCAGCACTACCAATGGACAGTCACTAGTACAGCAACACCCTCCGGCAGAAAATGATAGAGGTAGGGACTTACTACATAAAGTGGAAGTTACTGCAAAGTTGGTACAATACTACAAAATTGCAGTTTGTGAATACAGAATAGTATTAAATGTACTCAACAGTGTAAGTTACAACAAAAGTGCAGTTTGTTAATAGCACTTTGCAGTACTATTGCAGTGCTACAAACTTACTTTCTTACTTGAATCAGGCCCAAAGTCTCAACCTGCTGCCCCAGTAGTTACTGAAAATATGCCTAGTCTCTTTTGTCCTTATTGCAATCGTTTTGCCACAGTAATTTTTCCTAGAATGTATATTTCAGTTCTCTACAGAACAAAGTACCCATCCTCTCCTACCTATCTTGCTACACATCCAAACTAAAAATAACATGTATTTTGCACCATCTCTTCCCAGTCTTCTCTCTTGCTCTTTTGTGGAGCAAGCAGTCTCATTCCTCTACTCCTTCTACATCCCAGGCTCTCCTCCTTCACCAGACCTCTCACATTGGTAGGAAGGAAAATCCTGCAGAAGAAAGCGCAGCTTAATGGATAAAGGAAATATTAGTGAGCTTTGCATAGCTTTTATTTTCACGCGAATATAAGGTGAAGGCAACAGAAACGGATATTGGGGAAGTCTGGGCTGATCTTAATGAAATATAATTGAGTACATTTAATTATTCTTCAGAAGGATCGCTGAAATCTTAATGCTGATCTTCTGACTATCCCAACTCTTGGTGAATCTATGTATTTTCCCATCCATACTACCTTAGCACATTATGATTCTTTTTAATATGCCTAAGTGGATACTCAGTGGATGGGCAGCTGAAAATCGTAAATACTCTTAGCATCCGAGATAAACTATGCTTGCATTGAACGCTTTCTTTGAACGGGACACTACTCATCATTAGTAGAGAAACTGGCAAAAAACATACGTATTAAAAAGAAGAAACTTTACTTTTATCTACTAATGAAATTGTTTTCTCAGTGGCTATATATTTAGATCTGTTTCGTTTTTATTGTATTAGAATGTTCTGAACACTTGTTTGTTTCTACAATTAACCCGATAATAATTGAAAATGTTTGTGTTCTGATTGAAAACAGTCTACAAGAAATAGGAGCCTACTAATCTTCCCCATTATTTTTTGAGGAAGGAATTTGGAAGGAAGTTCAGTGATACCTCGTCCTCCTCTGACCTGGTCTGAGATTAATGCTCCCATGTCGAGGACCATCTTATCTGTTCTTGTCTGGAGCCAATTTACAATCACTTGTTGCCTGTGCAGCTGAGTTCTCTACGTTATCACGAGGCGACAATGGAGGCCTCACACCTTCCAGCCGCCACATTCTTCTGGACCAGAGATGGCCTCCTCACCTTAGCTAAAGTAAAGTGCATGCATTAGATGCCATTTGGAGCGGAGACGCCATTTCACGATTATGTGAAAGAATGTTGTATCCCACCTTCTAAACAAAGAATAAAAACAGAGCTTTTCTGCCTGTAGCGCATCTGTGCTACATGGGAAAATGCAGCAACATATGGAAATAACAAAGGGAATCTCTCTCTCTCTCTCCCTCTATATATATATATATGTATATATATATGTTACACAGAGGTAGGATAGCTAGGTCTGTATGTCCATAGGAAGGGTGTTTTTTTTGTGTGGTTTGGCTTTAACTTTCGCTTCGTTTGGCGAATCTTTGCGAAACGTCCCAAAAAAACTCCTTCTTGGAAGGGTTCGGGTTGATCCATCAAGCAGGGGTTGAACAAAGGGAGCGTCCCAAAACCAAATTTCCCCATGCATTTTCCATTAACTATTTTAACCAGGGCTGCTGCAAAAACTGCTCAAGGGAATTACACGAAATTTGGCACGTACCTAGATTTTGGTTCGGAAACCGTGCATGTTGTGATTTGATTTAAATCTGTTCAGCAGTTTTTTAGAAAGCAGGGATCAAATATATTTGTATATCTGAATGTTTGGGCTTGAGGCATTTTGTGGGAGTCTTTTTATTTAAAAAAAAACAGAGCTTTCTTTTTGGCCCAGGGGGCTTTATTTCTTTTGGGCTAATTTGCTCCTAAAGGAGACATGCTTCCACGGAAGCAAGCACTCTGATTGGCTGCCTGCAACATGTTGAAAATGTTGTAGGCAGTCAGTACAGGATTTGGCGAATGAACCCTGTAGGATACCCTGCCAACTTAGGCCTTGTGGGGGGGCCTCCTGAGGTCAGCATATTTAAAAAACGGAAAAAAAACAAGCTGCAGTTCTGCAGGACTCCCACATGATTGCATATTTAAAAAAAAAAAAAAACACCCACCAGCATTTTGTACTTTATTTGGACATCTGGGGTGGGCCAGGGCCCCGGGTCTTTGCATATAATATTTGTGGATGTAGGCACGAGTGCCCCCCGCCCCAGAAAGTTCTGGCCTCATGCGCCCCATTTCCTGGGGCCAAATTTGAAAAAACAGGGGGGGCATGCAGCCTGTCCTCCCAAGCCTCAGTGAGTCTTCCACAGGTCCAGAAGTGATCTGAAGAGTGGGTCTTAGGGAACCCTTTTAATACCTGTTGCCTTCTTTGAAGTAGGAGACACATCTGGAGTTTCCCCCTCTAAAGAGGTGTCTGGAATTTCCTACCTTCCACTGTGGTCTTAGTCTGTCTTAGGGCATAAATGGCTAGTGTGAAGTCCTTGGTGTGTGAGCTGGGCCAGTGCCTTTGAAGTGCAAGTGCAGCAAGTGACAGCTCTGCTCCTCCCCCCCCCATTAACCCAGTATGGTTTATCTTCCCAACATCCAGACCCTCTATTGTGATGTTGTTTGGGAGGAATACTCAAAGGTCAACTACCAGCTACACCTAGTCATGTGACCCAGGAACAGGCTGTATGTACCAAATGATTAGGACAAGAAAATGGCAACTTTTGAAAAGTGGCATTTTCAGAATTGTGAGTAAGAGTTAACTTTACCATAAAATAGAGTTTTAAATTACCATTCTTCAGACACCAAACATGGCTTTTCTATCTGTTCCCAATCAAATGTTATCATTTAATGAATGTAATAATGTAACCCACTATTATCTTATGGGAGAGGTAGGCCTTGTAATGGTGAAAAACAAATTTAGGAATTTTTCACTGCTAGGACAAGTAAAACTTAAAAGTACATTTCCAACTTTTTCAATGCAATGCTCTCTGCCCTCTGGGCTAATTAGGGCCTAAGCAAAGTTGACATTTGCTTTAAAAGGGAAGGTTAATTTTGCCAGGTTGAAATGACAGTTTAAAACTACACACACAAGTGGCACGGGCAGGCCAAAGGCATGTTTTAAAAAGCTAATGAGTGGTTGACACAATAAGTGTTATGAGCCCACTAGTAGCATTTAATTTACAGACACTGGACACATGTAATACCAATTTACTAGGGACTTACAAGTAAATTAAATGTGTCTATTGGGTGTAGGCAGAATTCACCATGTTTAAAGGCGGGAACACAAGCAGTTTAGCACTGGTTAGCAGTGTTAAAGTGCAGAGAGTCCTAAAAGCCAACAAAACATGTTTAGAAAACAGGGTGGGTGAAGGCAAAAAGTTTGGGGATGACCCTTCAGAGAGGGCCTAGTCGAACAATTTCTTTGACCCCCTAATATACTGGATAACAATCTGGAGCACACTGGTGCTTAGCCATCACAAAACAGTAGAGCCCTGGTATTCTTTTTGTATGTTAATGATTTGTTAGGGTAAATTGGTCTTTCATATCTTTGGGCTTGGCCTAGTATGAACACACTAGACAACACTATAGATGTAAAGTCAGCATCTGAGCTCCAGTCTCAGCTTCTTAAATCTAATCATGGAAGTTTGACCAAGGCATTTCTGCTGTGCAAATGTAAGTGTAAATTTAAGTCATTTTTAGGGGCCAGCGCACAAACGCTCTGGCCCCTATTGTAATTTCTCTGTGGGCTTTTAACCATGTCCATGTCACGCACATCAGTTTGGTTGGTTCGTTGTCATGCCTTTTAAAATTCGCTTGGTTTCATTTGTGAAAGACATGTATACGTCATACCTTTTCCGGTGTTTGTCCCTCCTCGAGAGCACAGGTAAGTTACTGAAACCATACAAGGCTCCATGTTTTCCTCATGACTTCTGGACTTATTTCTTCTTAATTCCTACGCAGTGCGATTTCGCTGGGCAGTAGTCGAGCGGTTGTATGACATCGACCCTGTTACATGGATAATTGCACTTTTGCCAGTTACATGGATAAATGTGCTTATGCCGAGACGTTGCACTGTGAGCAAACTTCTGTTTCCTTTTGTGTGTCTCCTTCACACTCCTGGTGGCCAACAGCTCTCTTATGTGAAACTGTATTACTTTTCATTTTCAGTTTATGTGGCAAGAAAAGTCCGGTTAGGAGTTTACAACGCTAATAGCTCTAACTCGAGCAAATGCGAGACCCATTGCATTACAAATGCTTGTTAGATGATGCCACCATGCTTTTTGCTAAAAACTTTTGTCTTCAAATCAGGATGGGTATTTTGCCACTGAACTAATTTATTAACTACTGAGGTAATGTATCCTCTCTAATACATTGTTGCCCAGGCTTTACTAGTTGCATTGAACACAAGATATGTTTTTTATTCTTCTGTCCATCATATATTTCCCCAATGTGTTAAAGATGATGCCCTTATTAGGAGCGAGAGGTTTTCAAAATTTGAAACCTCCCCTGGAGATAGTTAAGACTTTTACACAAAGCAAAAGGGTAGCTGTTGTATCGTGTTACTTATTTACTGAATGACACTTTAGGTATCGGACCGTTGTTTTGTGGATATTAATGATTTTTAATTTTTTTTATGTGTATTTTAAATATTGCATCTGGTTTGTATTCTTGTGTTTGCGAGTAGCACCAGAAATCAACAGAACTAACCTAAAATGATCTCTGTAACTCAGGGATCAGTGAGTCTTCCAAATCAGATGAGGGGAACTGAGGTACGCGTCTGCAGTGTATGTCTGGCTAGGTAAATTAGAAATATTCCAAAGCACTGTCTGTAGATTGGCTAGAAGAACAATTTGAATCATCACTGTGCTTATGAAAGGTGGCAGACTCAAGGAAAAGTTAACTGAAGACTTCAAATCTAAACATAGTAGGTAATTTAGGGCCAGAGTAACTCCCTAATTCTTGTCTTCATGAGTTTTAACCAGTTTCCTAAAACTATTGATTAGGGTGCCACCGACATCATCTGTGATGGTATTTTAAATTATGAGGGGCACATTCAAGTGGAAAATGGTCTTAGACCAAAAACATGTGACAACCCATTGAAGATGTGTCTAAACGGGTCTTGTGTTTTCTCTCTATAAGGACCCAGGATAACTGGCATATGGTGCCCTATCCTAGAGTTGAAGCTCTAAGTTTCAAGCAGGCAGTTCCTGCACTTTTAGTTGGGCTCTGATGCCAGGTGAATGGCGATGAATGGTGACTTCCCATGAAGTACTGAGTACAAGATTAGTAAATAGAGTTATTCAGCAAAGATTCCACTCTGCATAGCTTGGGGTCAGCAGCTTGTGCCATGTCAAGAAGATCTACTTCATAAGCACCTTATGTAGCTTCAGATAATAAGCTTGCATTATGCACATTATGATCCATCAATTCTTGTCTTATGTTTACACATAAATTGTTCTGTGAGTGGTCTGGTTTAGCAGGGTGCATAGAGGATAATGTAGATCCATGCCACTGCTGCAGGACTGGACACGAAAAGTTAGCTTGCTTCATGCACTTTATAGACTGTTTATATAGGTCTTCATTTTCTGCACAGATTGTGGGGTTGACATATTGTCTGGGTTTAGCAAATTGGACAAAGCAGGTGTCTTGTACTACTGTATCACTGCATCTTGTACGGCCAGGACAACTGGCCTTGCATCATGTAGTGGAAAAGAGGAGGAAGCTTCATCTTTAGCACAGTGGCTCCCACTGTAGCCTAAGATTAGCGGAATAAATTGCGTACAGTTAAACTCTTCTTCTATACCTTAAGTGCCTCCAGTATGAACAGTAATTCTCAACTTGCATGTTTATGAGCACATAGCAGATGTCTTCCACCTTCCCTCATGCTTTTAGCATTAGTCACCTGTTTCATCACTTTTTGCTGTACGAGCGGCATTTATATTGCAAGGTAGCTGGCAGTCAGACTGACGCAACTTTTCCGGTCCTGGACATCTAGGTTAGAACCTCCAAGTAACAAACAAGTGCACTGTGGATGTTGTAGCCTGGATTCGCTTTAATTGCCCCAATTGGACAAATACTAATAATGATTTGTGAAAGGAAAAACAGTCCTGGTAAAACCTGTAGCATGGAGTTAACTACTAACCATTCCTGCTGATTCATGCACATTATAAGCTGCACCATGGATGCCGATTTACCAGAATGCAAGGTATACTGAAAGAAACTTCATACACACTTAGACTTCAGTGACATCATACTGAGTGATGTCATATAGCCTTTGACCTTAAACTATCCCAGGAAGTCATGTCACATGAGCTTAAAACCGATATCACAATAATTACCATCACTGAATAACTACCTATTTAATATACCACAAACAAAGGTCTATTTAAGATAGCACAGGGGTGTGGAATTTATTAAAATATCTACTTGTCCAGGGGACAGGTTGCTTCTCAAATCTACTTGTCCTGTAAAAAGATCTACTTGTCCCTTTGGTGCCATGTAGTGTGGCGACAAATTATGGCAGCAATTAATAGCCTCTCTGATTATGCCAGGGCTACTACCATAGTAGGGCTTGAATATTTGGAGTTTCAATCCCTACTGTAGCAATTTCCTTATTTTGCCACCTTTCTGCAGATCTGCATAATGGGGCTGGAGGAAGCAGTAAGCAATAGTTCCAGGGCTGGAATGCCTTTGAGTCTGCAAACCTACTAACCTGCATGTTTTAAAGATTTTTACCAGCTTCTCTCTAATATTTTCCCATAATAAGAAAGGTTGGACATTTACTCCTGACAATGGCAGAATTAGAACTTCTTCCAGGGTTGGGAAGAAAGTGGCTGGAGGGAAAATGAACTTGCAAATGCTCAATAGATTTTCACATGAGCAAATCTACACATCGTATTTACCCATGCTAAAATACAGTTCACAAATATTTTATAGGGGTACGACATATACCATGGGTGCACTTTTGTGACTTTCTTTAAGAATTTGGGGCCACATGTAGGTAGGTTCAGATTTGTGACCTGCAAATTGCGAGTCGCAAATCCGAATGTAGGATGGTGTCCTTGACACCATCTGTGATTCGCAAGGGCTTCACAAATGCCCACATCATGAATAATCATGAGGTGGGTCACAATTTGCGACCCCCTCGCGAATGGTGGCCTGCTGGAGAAAGCAGACCACCATGTCTGTGACTGCTTTTCAATAAAGCAGTTTTTTTGGGTTTTTTTTGTAATGTTTTCGTTTCATTTTTTCAGAGCAGGCAGTGGTCCACAGGACCACTGCCTGCTCTGAAAAAATGTTTACAGTGACATTCACAATGGGGAAGGGGTCCCATGGGGATCCCTTCCCTTTTGCGAAAGTGTTAGCACCCATTTGAAATGGGTGCAAACTGCGATTGGTTTGCGCCCGCGTTCGCGGTCACAAAACAATCCTACATTGCACTGCGAGTTGCAATTAGGAAGGGAACACCCCTTACTAATTGCGAGTCACAAACCCGTTTTGTGATTCGGTAACCAGGTTACTGAATCGCAAAACTGGGTTTGTGCATCGCAATGTGCTTTTTGCAAGTCGCAAACCGCGAAAGTCGCTGTTTGCGACATGCAAAAAGCTACCTACATGTGGGTCTTGGTCCCTAATTAGGTCTGGTGTTAACAAAGACATTTTGTTTTTATTAAACTTCTATTTCTCTCTCTTTCGACTGGCTTTACTGTGAGTGATCACATTCTGCTCTTCCACAAGGAGCATATTGCCACACAAAGTAGTTTTGTTCAGTGTCAGGAACTACAGTGGCAATTAGTGACGTAACGAAACTGGAGGGTGCCCCTTTGCAAAGAACATGGAGGAGCCCCCTCTCCAGACTCACTCAGGGCAGGTGCTGTGCTGAAGGGGCCCCCTGGAGGGCGGCTGCGGGGCCTTTGTTATGCCGCTGATGGCAACGTGTGCTTTAAGAGTTCAAAAACTTTTTTTGGGGGGTTTTGCCAATGTTTGTTACAATGTTGAGGGCCTGGTAGCTCCCACAACAATAAAGTGTTACAAAAGCCATGTCAAAACAAGACACGCATTGATGAAACTAAAAGACTTATAAAAATATGTCAGATCAGTTGGCTTTGTCAGTGTTTGTTTATTTTCATGCTTCCCATAATCGTGTTGAAAATGGTTACACTGATTTTCCATTAGAAATATTTTTGGGAAATACTAGCATGCATCAACACATTTTACTAAATGACACTTCATTTGCATATAATCAGAGAGCATTCTGGGAGCATTATACTTAGCCTCTTAGCCTAAACTTTTCAAACATGTGTGTACACGTTTTTTTTTTTTTTGTACTGGAACCAACGTCAGTAGTGAAGTGTGACCTTAAAACATTTATTTACAGCACGCACCCTAATAATGAAGGCTTTCAAATAATGAACCATAAATACAAGTTCGAACAGCATTATCTTTTGGAAACACATTACCTCAACTGCAGAGAGTGCCACTCTTTGTAAACAGGCAGCCAAAGGGTTTGTGCTGCGCGGGGTTGGGCCTACTTGTCCCAAGGACAAAGTAAACATAAAAACTTGTTGCCCTTGACCCCAAACAAGATGTCCCGGGCGTCGGGCGATAGGAATTCCACATCCCTGTAGCACATATGTTAGAATTAGGGTGGTGACATGATATGCTAAGGGGCATCTTTATCTTTTCTCTTTTTATTACATGAAAGTTACTTGTTTATTTGAAGAGAACAGAGAAATACT
The DNA here is from genome assembly GCF_031143425.1 of Pleurodeles waltl. Lineage (NCBI taxonomy): Eukaryota > Metazoa > Chordata > Amphibia > Caudata > Salamandridae > Pleurodeles > Pleurodeles waltl. The sequence goes on from NC_090443.1 coordinate 919,582,914, forward strand.
GGCAACCTAGATTATTTACATCACAACCTGTCATGATTTATAGCTTCTCCTTGTGTATATCTCAGGGGAAAATCTATTGAAATATCACAGGTAAAGTAAAAAAATACTTTAAAAAAATATTACTTATGTCCACCTATATTAATTGAAACGGACCATATATTGAATATCAACTATGTTATGGGTTAAAGTAGTCCATGTTGTTAATACTGTTTTAAATGTTGTTTATTTGCAAAGCACTTTATCTCTTTAAGCAAGAGTACACATTGCACTGATTAATTAATGTATTGCATCGGAACCTAAAAGATAATGTCCCACTTAAACTGAAAACTGCACAAAATGAACAGTGCTCATCGAGACACTGTTTACCATCTGTTCCAGTCACTGATGTTGCCCCCTCTCGTGTAAGGAGTCGAAAAGACAGTGCAAGGGCAAGCCAGAGGTCACATCTGCGACTCTTGGGGATCCTTCCAGGGAACTCTTCTGCTGCTTCTGGGATTTATCCAGACATGGTCAGGATAAGGACCTGTCAAGGGCAATGTCTCGTGTCGACTTCTTTGGTTTAATCTGTATGCTTTTATTCATTTTTTAAAGAGTGACAGCCCATATAGGAAATGTAATCCCAGATAATGAAGTCTGGTGCAGCACTGCCCGACCTATATGTTAAAAAATGATGACGTGCTTTATTTAAGGTACTATATATAATCCATATATTGCCACAGCTGCTTCTCCTCTCCATGTTCTCAATCATAGACAATTCTGTCTGCAATTTAATCAATTCGACATGAGCTTAAGAGAGCGTTGAAATGTTGCTAAATACATTCCAGCAGGTGATGTCCTCACTTCGTTTGGCAGCGACCATTCAGATTTTAATTATGGAAATACTCTAAAAATGCAATTTCCTGAACACAGTCTCCAGAAAAGTAAAGGATTTCTGTTTTATATGTGCGTGGAATAAAATCAGTTATCAAAATTGAACCAGGCCCCGCCATTTATTTTGCTACAACATATGTTTCATGTAAAAACACTCACTGGGACCTGGTGGGTAGTGTGATTTCTTTTTTTTTTTAAAAAAGGTATCGCTTGTGAGGCTCATAAATGCCCTTTTCAGGAAACAAGTTGGCTTAGTTGAAAAGAAAAGTGTGAGTAATGACGACAAACAAATGCAAATGGTTTTACACCTTGGCTCATGTAAGCTTGTAAGTTCTTGCTGCCAAGAAAGTTCTCACTGCTTGCAGGGTTATACAAGAGTGCACTAGAAAGGTAAGCGTTTTATGACTTTTTAACATGGTTCATTTCTTTGATAACTCGCTTCATTTACACTATGCAAACAGACCGCCAACTTATACTGCATTGTGCCTCTTTGCCATTTTCGCCGCCAAAATCAATAAAGTTTCAAGAAATTGACTTTTTAAAATTTCTATGAAAACACAGTCTGGCCTGCAGTTCACATTGTAGGTTTCATGTCAGATTAATATCCCTCTAATATTCATCTCATCATGGTGCAGACTGTTATGTGGTGCAGCCGGTGGGAACACCATTGTTTGCTGTGCTTGACAGCATTTAATGTGTCTACCATAAAGTACAGTAGTTTACCTACTCATGGCCCAGCTAAGCAACGTTGAGGTTCTGAACTGAGTAGACATTTCTAATCATCTATCCTGAAACAGTAGTCTACTTTTTATGGGCCTTGGGTGATGGTAGCAGGAATGTAACGGAGAGAGGTAAAGTTGACTATTTCGGGAACAACCAAAAGGGAAGTGAAATTATTTTGAATGAAAACCAACTTTGAAAAGACCAAAGTGTTGAAAAGACGAGGGAATAATAAAAACATTAGTTTAAAAATCAGTAAAGAGAGCATACATACATTGAACAAGGTGCCTGAAGGAAAGTCTGAGGCAATGTCATGAGTGGCCAGGAATAGTTTTTTTTCACTGTGTAAGGGTGATTGCAGGCAGGTTTGTCCTGGTATTTAAATATCAATGCATATACTTGCATGAATAACGCATCTCTGGGTACGGAATTAAGGGCAGGTCAAGGCAAGATTACAAAAACAAATAGGTAAAGTTGATTTAAGATGCTACTGAACCAAAAGAATAGTGCAAATCAAGGGTATCTAAAACTGTTCCTTCTGCTGGCCCCTTTATCCTTGGGTACTGTAGGTTTTATCAGTTTGAAAGGTTTTGATCCAGCCCCATGAGGCATGCTCATATTATGACATGGAGCCCTTCTGTTTCTCAAATGTGAGAAACATATAGTTTCTTTTAGGAATATCTGATCTGGTTTGTGAACCATTTTAAAATGAAAGGTGATACTTGTGGGATGAGCCCTTGGGTCTTCTGAGTCTCTGCTGAATCTACTAATCATGACAAATAATCTCTCTAGGCTAAGATAAAGAAACGTAAATGGTCTCCGAATAGAATACAAGAAATCTGCTTAGGGGCAAACAGCATCCTATGATCCACATTGTACAGTGAGGCCAGATGAGATTGATGAGACTGGATCTGAGCCATGCAAGTGAAAAATGCCAGAACCAGAGAGGCATCCTAATATATACTCACAAGAATTATAACTTTGGGGGCAGAATCTGATGGTGGACCAATAACCTAGAGCTCAAACCCCAAGCAAGGGTAGGTAGTTGGCCAGACCTGTGTCATCTTTCTGATGGACTAAGGTGGTCAATGTTTTTGTTACCAGGATGTGGCAGATATTAGGATGGTGAGGTTACTTGAGCCCACCAACTTCCGGTGGTGACTGTTGCCTGTGAAAGGCATTGAAAGTGTTGGGAAAGAAACCAGAATAGAATGGAATTCCAGAACACCATTACTTTACGTGGCAAGGGTGCGAGTTATAGTTACCTTAGGGCACGAGTTATAGTTACTTGAAAGAACTCTAACAATAACTGTTGAATTTTTATGGTTTTGTACGAGTAAATTCAGATTACATATATATTATCATCCCTGTATATGGATACAACATCCCTGTAACCTTTGTTTTACTTGTGGGGAAAAATAAATATATATTTATATATATATATCTCAACAAAGATTTGGCAGCAGCCATTTTAGGACTCGGGCCTCAGATCCCTGGTGGGGATATATTTTTTGACATGATAGGACCGCGGATCAGTGGAAGATCTTCAGAAAATCAGTCCTGTTAAAAAAAAAAAAAGACAGGCCTTTTTTAGTTTTAATACACCCCCACCCCCAGATGGGCCAGGGCTGGGGGATTGTTTATATTATTATTTTAGGAGAGGGGGCATGCAGCCGCCCTCCCCTAGCCGTTACTAGGCTACGCGCTCCCCATCCCCTGGGGTGGCATGCTATTTTTACGGGGAAGCTGCTGCATGTTATAGTTACTTTATGGCATACGTTATAAAGACTTGGGATAACCATAACTGGCAAATTTCATTGTTTTTGTTCTTTTGCAATGGTATGTTTAAACTGACATCTTCACCTTTTTCATTTGTCAGTGAATGTTTAAGTCTTTTAATGTAAAATAAGATCTCATTACAATTCCTAACTATAAGATCCTCTCAAATCCTTAGTTTTTTTCTTTGAAAAAACACCCAAAATATATATGTGTATTTATAAATATGTGTGTGTGTGTGTATATATTTTTTTCTATGTATACATATATATATTTATATATAATAAAATTACATATTCTAAACATAAAATATTTTAAAACCTTTCTTAATCTAAAAATAATGGTAACACTAATTTGTTTTTATTAAAGCAATGTATCAGTCTAAAATATTACAATCAATTAAATATTTAAATCAAAACTGGAAAGTGGACCTCCTTTGCTGCTCAAGAAGAGAGTGTATTTATTGCTTGTACGCATCACCTCATGCCAAACACGCTGCAGAAATGCCCCATGTTTTTCAAAACAAAAATTATATTGATAGGAAAGGTCTAGCTGTACTCCAGAAAATTATATTATTTATATGGAGTGTAGGATGTTCACCAGGTGTGTGTGTGATGGTCAGGATTTATTATTTCGTCCATTTTTATGTTTCCTAAAAAGTCAACCCAGTTCTGAAGAAACGGTTGGTTCCCATGAAACGCTTGATGGCTGGCTGTATTTCTCAGTGTCCAATCTCAAATCCAACAAAGGGACTGAAACATCAACTTCTTTTTTATTCCTTTGACTGTTATATGTGCAGTTGTGCACTGAAAAAAAGAACTGAGGAATTTCATTATTGAGGGATACATTTTAGACTTACGTATAGACATAATGATTGAACAAATATTTTTTCATATAAAATATATATTTTTTAAAATAATAAATGATTTTTGATGCATTTATAAACTACATTTGGCATAAATTTGCGCTAAACACTTTGAGTAAATATAATTAATGTGCATATACATGTGGGTTGTGTTAACCGTTTAACGATACTCTTCCACTCTTCCATGATTGTTTTTCCAGTATTTCTTGAGAATACATTTGTTTGTATCTCATGTGCATTTAAGTGACTAAGCTAGATCCTTATTGATTAATGATATTTTTGATGGGTGCCATCCCTACATCATAACGAGACCCCGTGACGTTTGCACTACAGGGTCAGAAGTCAAAACCATCTACAGGACAGGGCTGCTGGGAGCTTTATGAAACCACTACATTAAACCTAGACTTTGTGTCATAATTCATATAATTTATTGATCCTCACACTTTCACTGTATATGACGTTTGTCACCCATATTTCCATTGTGAATCTTGTAAGCTGTAGCACTTGTAAGCTGAAAACTGATTGGGTCGTGTGGTAATGATGATTGGTTGATACCTGGAATGAAATTGTGTGGTATCCATATCAGGCCAATACAATATGTACACTAATTGAAACTTAGGGAACCATTGTTTGTGTTTTATTTCGACTGCCCTAAAAGCATGCCCTTTTTGCAGTCTTGCACATTGTGAACATGAGATGGCCAGAGGTGTCTGTGAGGGATCAAAGCTTGTTTACAAGGTGACGGGATTGTGCGTTTACCAACACTCCTTTGAGACATAGTTGAATATTTAGTTTCATTTAGAGGTGCAATTAATGAGGACTATCGCCACTTATAGTGCTGCCCAAACCTAGCAAGGGACCTGCCACAAAGTCTTTAGTGTGGGCAGTCCCTACTGCATTAGTCCATTTAAGCTAAGGTGTAGTCCTCCCTTGATTGTCATATTCAAGTCCCTCCAGAAAGTTTTACTGTTGAATATAAAATATTGTGCCATTGGTTGATAGCATGTTTCAGGCCAGCAGATTATGAAAATTAATATTAGCTGAAGCTGTGATGAAGGATTGTTGGGACATTCTGATAACACAGCATCTCTAAGAAGTTAATGTTGTTCTTCTCAGGTCAAACACAGACATGAATCCGTCACCCGAAGACAACTCTGCCACAGTGAAGTATTCAGAGGAGGCACCTTCCTCTTCGTCTGCACCCTTTGAATATGATGACGACATCCTCCCCCCACACCTCCTGCTCCCAGACAGCATTAGTCAGCTTGAAGAGTTTGGCCGCCAAAAGAGATGGCACAAAAAAGAACACAAGCACCATCGACAAAGGCAGTTCAATGATCTGTGGGTCCGGATTGAAGACAGGTGAGTTAATTACAAAATTAGTTTCTTATGACATATGTTCCTGTAACAGTTCTACACATGACATAACATGACGGATTAAATCACAGAGATCGGATACTAACGAGGTATAAGGTTTGTTATGAAAACCAGACCATGATAAACACACCCACAGATAATTTGAAGAAAAAAATGATCTTTTCAATTCATTATCAAAGGTAGAATGAAATGATCAAGTTTTGAGAGTTTCTGAAATGTGTCTTTGCAAACTTTATGTTTATCAGATGCTGCAGGTTGATGTGGGGTGCTTTTAAAAACTTTCCCACTGCACACAACGGTCGTGACGGAAAACTCCCTTGCATCAGTGGCGTAGCGTGGGTTGTCAGCACCCGGGGCAAGGCAAGTAATTTGCGCCCCTAACCCGTGGATTTTAGCACTCGCGAGTGCGAGCGTGCCCCCCCCCCCCAGATGTTGCGCCAGGTGCGGCCGGCACCCCCTGCACCCCCCACGCTACGCCACTGCCTTGCATGGTGACAGACGTGCACCCCTGCCCTAAATGCCCCAGCTGCAGCAAAGTCTGGATCCCTGGTGCTGAATTTTGTTGTAAAGGGTGAACACTGATCATGCGTGTGTGCCATGATATGGGCCTGTCTCACGGATTGCAGTATTTTTAGACAGAGAGGGGCTCCCAATGTGCTACCGTTAAAGGGGTGAGAGGCTACTGCTTTTGCCAGGAGTTAAGAAGTGCGAGCGCTGTGGTAGCAGCATACAGTGTAGTGATAAGTAAGAGTGAACAGGCCTGACCTGTGTCACTGAAGTGAGGCTTAAAGGCTCACTCAGATAATGTTCACCTGCTGTGTGCTTAACTCACCCTTGACCTACATCAAGTTAGTATGTAATGATATGCAGTTTGTGTGTGTTGTATGCCTGTGCTGAGTGTATCTTTGCCTGTGAATGGTACTGTACATGGAAAATTCTGGGTTTCATTTTAGGAAACTCAGGGCTCACTGGAGGAGCATCCCACGGACAGATTTGTGGATTGCCGCACTCCAGTGAACTGGGTGGGACACATACTGGAGAATGGAGAGCTAGGCTTTCCTGCACAATTAAAAGAGCTCCATTTGGTTCAGAAATCACTGGAAGGGGGCCTGGGCAAATCTCAGGAAGAAGATCGAGCTGGTAAGGGAATCATAAAGAGTGAGGCTGAGGCCATTGGGTAGCCTTTTGATACACATATCACGGTGGCTGGCATCCAGGTGTGAACCTCTAGTCACTGCAGTGGCCTGTGTTGTGAGCCTTTGGAGTCGCTCCTGCTTTGGCAGACTGCTTTCTGGAGCAAGGGCAGGGCAAAACTTAGACACAGACCCTAAATCACAGTTGGTGTCTCAGAAAGGTCTAGAAGAAGGGGACCTCAAGGCCCCTGAAGGTGTCATCTGTCAACTAGCCAGATGAGCTATATGATGAGGGGAAGCTCTGCAACACTTCTGTCTGTCACCAGAGCTACAGGTGAAAGCCTGCCAGACTCCCAACTTGGTGAGGGGACATAACCCAGGAACACCTAAGACCGCCTGCCCCTGGAGCACTACTACCTGCCTGCTTGTCAGGACCAGTGTAAGCTGCCAAGACAAGTGTAAGCTGCAAGACCGAGGAGATTGCTGGAGTAAGAGAGGTCCAGTGGAGGGATCCTGGCAAGTGCAACCCTTTCGAGAGCTGTGAGGAGTCGGCTGCTGCGCCAATCTGGTTGTTGTCTGTGTGCATGTTTAAGTCTGCGAACACATTTGTCAGAAGAGGCTGCTGTGAAGTTTGCAGTGCAGAGCAGGCCATCACCCGTGTGTGGTGTGTATGTCAGTGACCCCATATCGGAGAGAGGTCAGCTCTGAAGTTTGCCATATGGGTCGAGCCGTCATCCATGTGCATCGTGTAAGTTGGTGACAACATATGCTGGCTGATGTGAAGTTTGCAGTGCCAGTCGAGCTGTTGTCCATGTGGAGTGTGTAAGCTGGCAACCCTTCATGCCAGAGAGGACCACCGTGTAGAGAAACCTGTTGTGATGCAATTGTGCCATCACCGGAGCTAATAACAGGTGTGTTTACCCTGTATGCCAGAAGTAGCAACTGGAATCAATTGAGGATTGTAGCCTGGTTGATTTCATCATTGTGAGAAGAGGCCGCCGTGAAGACCACTGCATGCCCAAGGACCCCCTAAGGGGAAGACCCAAGAACACATACCGTTGCATTGGAGGAGCACTGAGGACACCCAGCCACGGCCCCTGTAGACCAACTTTGATACCCGAGGCCGCTGCTGCAGCTGTCACACCACGAAATGCTCTTGGAGACTCTCTTTGGACAGTCTCTGCTGGTGTAAATAGGACTGAGTGAAAGGCCAGACAGCTCCTGAGGAACCTGTTTGCCATCAAGCGCTTGGCTGCTGGACCACTTTGAATTTTCTCAGAGTTGGAGTGGAAGTTCTGACTGCTAGTGGGGCCTAACCTGAATGTTGCCTATAATGAACAGGGAATAACAACTGCTGCTAGTGAAAGGAAAGTGGGAATTGGGGGACTGTCTATTAAACACTTGATCCCTGACTTCAGGGGGATGTGTGCATTGTTTGTGAGTGCCATAGTTCACTTTGAGGTCTCTCTCTCTCTCTCTCTCTCTCTCTCTCTCTATATATATATATATATATATATATATATAGTCAACATTTTGTTTTCATTGAAAGACTGTAACAGCCTGAATTAAACACTCAAGTTGCTTGGAGTGCCGAAGTCTGATTATTCAGTTTATTTTACAATATTTACATGAATATATACTCCTTTAGTCGTGAAAGTATTTGACTGGATAATCACGTATTTCTGCTATTGAATGTAGTTTGATTTAAGAACCTGTGCTCACCCTCCTGTGTCTACCTCCCCCCAAGTAGCTTTAGACTGCTTCATCCATGCTACCACTGAGAATTATGTGCTGAAGGACATAAGGAGAAAAGGTCCTCAACCCCTTCGATTGGGCCCAATAGCTCCTGCTTGCCCCACGGCACCCTGAAAGCAGTTCAGACAGCATCCTTTCAATCAAGTACTATTTTAATGAAATACAAGAAATTTTCTTGAGATTACATGTATTGTACAAAATACATTTCACCAGTATCACAAGTAACTTGCACAGGATATACAATGCACAAAACTTCATGTGAGATATCTGCAGGAGACTGGTTCAATGGAAAAATATCTCTCGGTGATATATTTTCTACTCAAACCAGTCTTTTGCTGGCAAAAATCGTGCAAAACTGAATATTGCGAACTGGTGAGAAGTTAGCACATTCCCTATATTTCAAAATTCAGAAAATGAGAAAGCCCGCTATGTAAGAGTTAAATCAATAATGAAATGCAGTTACTAGTTACAGTTATGATGCATTTTCAATGTTCTGTTTTCTTGAAAGCTGTTGTCTGATAATGGAATCTAGTTAGTGGGCAGATTGTTAGCATTGAAGCGTTTTGTTGCAAGAAGTAAGATATATAAGTAACAATGGTAATTTGTGATGCGACCACTTACATGGCAGTTAAGTGGTGGTTCATCATTTGTAGGCCTTGAGGTCTGGTTTCAAGGTCAAAACCAAAACCTCAGGATAAATATCTTCCTGGCACAGTGAAACATGGGGGATAGTTGCAGCCTGTTTTACTTGGCTCAGAAGAGTTCTCACAGGAGCCAACACAGAAGCAAATCAGTATTTTCTATGAAGCATCATTTATGCCCCTCTCTTGGATAGGCCAGGATCAAGGAATCAAGGATGAACAATTTAAAATTCAATTTACTTAAAAGAAATATTAATCTTTTATGTAAACCAAGTTGTTAGTTATAGCACTAAATTTAATCAAAGACAGCTAAAATGCTTGGAAGGTCTATTAGAGAAAATTAGATCAAAATAAACATAACCATTTAAATATCAGTAAGTGTGGCCATCCATTACATTACAACTCTGCTAAAAGCAAGTGCACATTTAGTAGAAAGAGTAGAAAAGACAGAAACTATATGAAATCTTGCTTGGAGTTCGCTTAGGTGAAACCAGGTTGAACAGTGTAGCCAACTCAAAAGTGACTAAGGTGAGAGTGTCACTTAGAATTTGGCCTATTGGAAACAGTTAATTTAGTACTTAGAGGTTTTCATAGAGCTAAATTCCTCAAGTGGTGGTTGTCATAAGGTTCTATCTATTGAAATCTCCATGAAGTCCAACACGTTGAGTCTTGGGTGGCAATATAGCGTAATTAAGAACATATGCTGGGCATCAGAATGTGGGGTTGCTTCAGCGCTTCCATCTCCTCAATTCTCCTGTTATGGATTTCACCTAAATTTTGATCTTTTAAGTGAGGTGAACAATAGCTACCTGCTGAGGTCGAATGTACTCCCGCAAACCCCGATCAGGCATGTGGGGCCTTCTGTTCAAGATGTCTGTAAATATTGTAAATGTTTGAAGTTGGATAAAATGTCAATGGTGACTTGACAAAGATTGAATGTCCACTGGACATCTCAATCTTGCTTAACAGGGTTGAAATCCTGCATTTAGAATTAATTGGCTTGAATAGACTGCACTTTTTAATGAGGTCAACTAATGAGTGAGTCGCACCTCAAATCTTTGGTGACTTTTAACAAGTGAGAGTCAATAAATGTGGCTTTTCGATAGGAGAGATATCAACAGGCAGACTTCTTGGCACATTAGGACCCTGGTCAGTAAGGCAGAAATAGCAGGTGAAAACACAAAGAGTACTCCAAAATCCCTCATTTTAAATATTAATAGATCATCCCTAAGTTTGCCTTACATGCCCATAAAGCAGGGTGCATGGTATTTAAAAGTCAGACATTTAAAGTTTTTATCTGAATCATATCCTTATAGTGAAAAGGCTCTCAGAACTATTTTCACTGTAGTAGATGTAGCTGGTCCAGGAATAGGCAGTGGGATACAATATTAATATTGGCTATTGTCACTTAGGGAGCTGCTACAGCATTCATATTTGTAGTATTTCAAATACTTGTTACAAGCCCAATTCTTCGGCAAAGTCAGATTTATAATAAATATTTTTGAACAGGTACTTTTAGAAAAGTTGCCTGCTGCCTTCATAAGCCACTAGAAGCCCATTTACATGAGAAACCAACTGTCACCCAGAGGCTGAATAGCTCCTTGGTGAAATGTGAACTTGATCTCTGAGCTGAGACAAAGCTGTTGGAGATGTGAGGAGTGTTCTGTTTCTCTGAGTGAGCATGAGGGGTGGTGATTTTTCTGTCAGAAGAAAACTAGGATTTAACCAGTGGAAGCAATTCAACAAGCCTCAGGTTGAGGCCTCTAGTGGTGTACAGAGGGGACGCTGCTCCCCTGCTGGAATCAGTACTTTTTTGTGAGTTACTCCAGGGTTAGGACCCTAGGGTGATACCCTCATGCACACAAACAACTTCTTATGCAAATTTGATATTACCGTTTACCTGAGTAAACAGGAGTGCATTGTCTACTCTAGTCGAGTGTACAGAGTGACCGTCTGCACTGTGCCCAGGAGCTTAACTAACTTTAAAGATGTCTACTGTGTCACAACCTGATTTAGCTAATACTTGGATCTGTCCCCTTCCTTTGTCCACCGAGCCAGTCAGGTACCAGGCCCAGTGGGAGAAGAGCTGCCCCTGAATCAGTTTTGAGTAAATACAGAAGAGTGGTTGCTCTTTTCCCCAGTTACACCTCTGGGGGACAAAAGGTTGGGCCATGTTTGTTTTGGGGAGACAGGGGCACAATGGGATTTGATTTTTGTTGTTTGGTTTCATTTTATTTACTACAATTGTCTCTATATTTCTAAATTGATGCAGGATTTTTCTTGTTTTGTGTTGTGACTTTACACCTGGCTTCTACATTAGACAAGTCTGCTGTATGCCAGAGCTATCAAAGGGATTGAGGTGAGGTTAACATTGTGACTTTAGTAGTTCACCCTGACAAGAATTGTGGTTATTATTTGAGGTGAGTACTGACCCCCCTCAACCAATACCCCAATTTGTTACAGACACAGTATCCTTAATATCAATGTCATTCCACATCAACTGTTCATTCCTAGTTTCAGATAGGCTATGCAAGAGAACTATAGCTAACAGTGCTCCAATGTCAGATTGAAGAAGGCGAGGAGCAGCTCATCTTCTTCCTCTTCTGCTCCCTCAGTAGTTAGTACTATATTGCTTTGCCTATCTAAAACTCTCCAATTTTTCTATTATCTTCCCATTCTACATTTGCTTACTGCTATCTATTTTATCGTTCTCTTGTCCCAGCTAGTAACCTGTCACATATTAAAGGAGAGGGCATTTTCTTGGTATAATTCCTTCTGCTTTTGAAAGATAATCACTTAAATGAGCAATAATATTATTTTTCTCCTGCTATGTTATCACTGCTAATATGGACAGAATTGTGTATCTGCAGATGTTATTCATAAGAGTGTTAAACATCCAAGAGAAATTAACTGAAATCTAAAGCACAACAACTAAGACAAAATGTATTTTAAAGACACAAAATTCTTAGAAGTCTTTCAGTATTCTTCAAAGATATATTGTGATGAATATTATTCTGTATATTAACAGCATAGGTAAGAAGAGCAGTTTCTATTTCTATTTAAATAAGGCAACATTTACAAATTTAGAAGAAGATATCCATTAGAACAGTCTTAAATATAGGTAGGATGTATAGAACGTTTTATACAAAAAGGGATTTTCTTTTTAAGAGCAGAAGACACCGTGCATTTCATACTTTGCTGTTATTTTGCTCAGGATAAAGCAATTTCTATACAGTTAACGTGTCTTATTATTGATGCTTCTTTAATTTAGCATGTACTTAGTAGTAGATCTGGGCGAAATTTAGATTACATTGGTATAATCGTGTAATTTTGTGAATTTCAGGTTACACTTGTTTTTTTAAATTCACAAAACTTCTCCAGTATCCACCTTGCATAATTACATGCTATTCACTGTAAAATGGTAACACAAATGCACAAGAACGATAGGATGTGAGTGGCTGTTGTTGGTTTTGCCTTTTTTTTTTGCTTTATTTATTAAGCTTAAAACATACTCACTGTGAAACTTGACATGAGAACACATTTCATGCTACAATATATCACAGAATGACAGATTTGCTTTTTAGATGATTGCACGTAATTTTACAAACTTTTGCTAAAATTTCACATAAGTATGCAAAACCAAATTAGGGGAATTATACACACCAATACTCCATAACCTTTTAGAGTTTTTTAAAAACATGAAGAAATATAGGTTAAAACTTATTTTGTATCTACACACACAGGAAAAGTAGTACATAGTTGTTCACTCAGTATTATCATCAATATATATATATATATATATATATATATATATATATATATATATATATATATATATATATCCTTTTTGTTAGAGAGCAGAGAAAGTCTCACTCGTTCTCATCAATAAAGGTGAGTGACATTCCAGAGCAGAAAGAGAATAACAGACATTTCGGCCCTGTTTCTGCTCACTGAGTGGAATTGGACCTGATTTGCTACTCTGTGGGCGGGAAAAAAGAGCAGTTGTTTTTTTAAGCACTGTGAGGGAGTGGGCAATGTATATACCTTAGTGCCAACTGCAATTATGTAAATATATGCAGCCCCTCACAGTGACTTCAACGCAGCTTCTGTAGCAGGGAAGTATGTCTGCAGCACCTGTCTGCTGGGTCTTCCCAGCAGGCAAGTGCCAGACTCAAACTTCCCTGCTGGGGAATTTCCTCTGAAGTGCACTGTCAGGGGCTGAAGGCCACTGTAACTAAGTTAATGTGATTACCATTAATTTAATTGCAATGACTAGCCGCTCACAATGCCGGGCAGCAAGGAATTCCAAGTTCCTTACATTCCACAATTCCCAGAATGAGGAATTCTTGTTTTGTAGGCTATTCCTCCTGCTTCCCTCTCTCCCACACTTTCACAACCACTCTCTGCGAATTGGAAAAAGGGCACTTCGGTCACCCCTACCCATCAGCTCAGCACAGTCACGCTTATTTGCATGGGCATGTTGATGGTGTCTAAGGGCCAGATGTAGCAAAGGGTTTTTCCTATTCTGTGTCAATGGGAAAATGTGTTCATACATATGGCCCTAAACCTCTGCTGAAAGCACTTGAAAAGCTTTCACGGAAATATGTGACTGCTCATGGAGCCATACTCCCATGATATTAAGAATTTGAGGAACATATGGTTTCTGTTTAGATTAAATGTACTATATAAAATAGTCTATTATTAGTTTTTTCAGGGTGAATGCAAAGGCTCAGTTTATACAGAATGAACTGCTTGCATTAAGCACACCAGTTGAAGCTGTATCTCTTTCAATGTTTTTCAGGCAGCTCCTTCTATTTATACAGTACAGTTAAACAAAGTTCTAAGACAGTCATTTAACTCAGAATTGTAATTGTCTATAAAACCAGCTGAAAGCTACATTTCATCCAATCAGAGGGAGTCGTGTTCTCTTCACAAACAACTGTTGAAATACGGTGTTTACAGGCAGAAAGAAAACAGAAAACTCATGGAGTCTTAATCTGACCTACGGATTTCTGGGTCGTAAAACATTATACTCCGCTTCTAATTTATCAACGAGATGTATACATTCATGTTACAGTGTATTAGCTTTCTTAGTTTAAAAACACATGGTAAAATTAGAGGTAATATTGAGAAAAGCCATATACAAGGCGTGTCTTGCAGATTATCGCAGCATTATTTGGCTGATCGAAAAATAAATTTAATCAATCATATGCTTATAAAATAATCAAAAAAAGCGGAGGTGTGGATTATTATACCATAATTGAACTGGAATTCACAAACATTCTGTCACGGAAGTTGACTTTCTATCAATAATTCGATTATACAGGAATGTCTGCATATTATTTCTGCAGATTTTCTCAAAAATGACTACGAACTGTTTATTTCCACTTACGGGTTGTTGGGTTTTTCAAATTATGTATTTTTGTTCATCACATATAATTTAGATGTATGCTTTGTATCATTAATAAAGGTACATACAGAACCGATTGATTCGTAATGCATATATTTTTCATCAATAAAACATTCTGTAAACATTTTTGAAAGTTAACTTCATTTTTTAAAGTTAACTTCCTATGAAAGCATTTCAAGATTTCATTGAAGGTTAATGCAGTATCCCTAGTACACCCAAAGTAAACTCTGCATGAGCGTTTTCCTCAGGGCAATGAGCCTACTTTATAGGTGGATGCCAAACTCCTTCCTCCTTTGTAAGGCACTTCTTACACAATTGTTGATCCCATCGAGAACCTGTTCATGTACCCTTCCAGGAAGATACGTCATGATCTCCGTCACATAAAGTGGAGGTGCCTACAGCAGTTCATTATTAGTTCTAAACGTGTTTGGGTTTATTAAATTGCATATGTTTTCCTCTTTAATCTAGTCCTATTAACATAATGTCCCGCAGACCAGCTGTTCGCTCACACTGTTTTCTGCCTCTTAAACTAATTTTATTCAAATTAAAAGCCTCTCCCATCACCCAAACCAATCTCACGCATCCACAGTTCACTCAAGTTTATATTCTTTTCTTTAACTTGCTCCCATCGTTTGTGTCCATGTCTTGCCTCAGGTAGCCAAGTAATGTCCGTCCTTCATGTTTTCTATCTCTAGCTATCAAATAGCCATAGATAGCATTATAAAATCAATGTACAGTAAAGCAGACAAATACACTCCACAAGGTTGATCTTCTGTGGGCCAATGCTGTTTTTTTCAATAATAGTTCCAGCCAGTAGAAGGTTCTGTTCTCTGCCATTAATCAAAATTTATACCACCTACATATTTAATCCTCAATCACATTTCAGCTATGGAAGCACACATTTAAATACGACCACTTACTCATGGCATTACATGGGCTGTGGAATTTTGCAAAATATGTGAAAATTAGCCAGAAATAATTCAAGAACAAGACCACCAACAAACAGAGGTTTGAATGTTATGTATAGGGACAAACAAGTTCATGCGTTTGCCAATTACTTGTCTGGATGCAATTTTTAAGTAAATAGACCAATAAGCCTGAGCTCAGAACTCTTATTATCTAGCTCCAGCAAGTTACAACCTATATAACTCTTTAGCAAGGAGTCCATACCCCCATAACACACTTGGGTGCATGTGGAACTCAGACAGAGATCTGTATTTCACTCTCTAGCTTTCAGTCCCCGTGGAGAGTGCAAGGGAATGCACACTATGCATGGGCTGGGTGTTTTTTTCCTGGGGTGACGGCAATGGGTTGCTGACATGTCTAGTTAGGTCCCTTTAATACTGTCTGGCACAGTATAAATACAGTGTTGTCTTAGGATCCAGTTGCTGCAGTTATTTCTGACAATTTATGATGATGACTTCAATTAGACCTCACTAAGGCCAATTTGCTGTGACAGTGTGCTCATAGCATGCGTTGGCCTAAACAACATTCCTAGGGTATCGCGTGGCACCGGACTGCTCACCGCTCCGATGGAAATCAGTATGGCGAGTCTGTAAAACATGTCACCAGACCGCCTCCATCAGTTTGCTAGCGGTGATTAGCGAGTGTTGATTGCTCAAAAAACACATTACAAAATCTATGTTTTGGTGGGGGGGTCTTACTGTGCACGAAGTAATATGGGCATTCCTTTAGTTTTTCTTAAAGCCTTGACTGCAAGCACTTAAGAGACCTGCAATCTTTTACCACCCACCTGCATCATAATGCTATTTCCATTCTGGTTTCAATCAGCAATTTACAGATGGAAATGCCACATGTAATCCTTACATGATTGGAGGCTAACCTGATATCCTTGAAGCAGAGCAATCTTTGAAGCAGAATGAAATGCATGGGGTAAACAGGCTTATTCCCAACTATAGATGTCCTGTATATATATATCCTTTTCTTTCAAATGTGAAGCCAAATTTGGGGAGCTCCAGCACCATCTGCTGGTGAAATTATGCATGCCAACTGCGCCTTGATGAACTATATTTACACAAACTTTATTTTACGAAAATGCCAACAATTGTGTTTCACATAGTTTCAGTAATTTTTTCATTATTCTGTTTATGCTTTTTCTGTTTTTACTCACTGGAAAGTGCTTCGATCGTAAATGTCTTGCTGAAACTGTAAAACGGATATGTGCCTTGGGCCGCAGACATTTTCTTCTCGAACCAACCTCTCACTAGAGTCTACATGACATTTTTACCTTCGCGAACCGTTTTCCCGCAGATGACCAGCGAAATGTATTTTACGTAAAATGCATATTTTCCTGATAATTACGAAAGGAAAAGCATTTGCTGTGTCGTCCTCCGCTAGGGTCACATAATTCGGATTTTTAGTTACTACTTGAAGTCGTGGTCTGTCTAAAGAAGCTTTTAAAGAGATCCTTCTGCAGTCACCGCTGTTGGATGGCCTGTGTCTGCCACCTCCACCACCGTGGAATTCTGAAAGCAGATTTACCTCTCAGGTGTGTGAAGAAAGTGGCAGAGTGGTGGAGAGTGACAATGCAGTGTTAAAAGACTCTAACAGCACGTTAGGTCACTATTTTTTGGAATATAAATTGTAGCAATTAGCTTCCTGCGAAATGACTATTTGGGATTAAGATGAAATAATACAGCGAAAAATTTTCTTCACTTGTTTCATTGGCCTCTAGATTGAATAGACATGAACTTTCAAGACACTACAAGGCAGTAAGGAACACTGTTAGAGCACTTGAGAATTTCTTGGTTGATATATATATTTAAGGAAACATAATTAAAGAGGAGATGCTATTTTTCTAAACATACAGAATAGAAAAAGGCATTTTGAGTAAGGTACCATTATAGACAGAGAAAATTGAAGTAAAGTCATTTAAACCACCCACAACACTCTCCTTAGTAGTATTTAAGTTCTGTATAGTCACTGAACAGGTGAAATACCATTAACACCGAGCATGAGAGCTGCACAGGGCTTCACCACGCCAGGAAAAGTACAAAGCTTTTGAATTGGTAAAATATCATCTAATACAGTGCTTAAAGGCTCTCCTGGAATCTAGGCATTTAGAGAACAGACGCAGGTGATTCTGGTAAATTCTAATGAGAGTGAAAAGCATATTAGGAGTAGATTTGTTCTATTACAGGCAGGATTGTGTATATATGGTTAGTCCAGACAATTCATGCAGTTTACAAGGAAGAAGCAATCTAAAACAATCTAAAACAAGCAGACACAAAAAACTATGCAATAAAAAAAATCTCCAAGTGATTGGAAACTCTAGTCACGTCTGTTCACTGTAGACTTCCTTCCTAGTGTTTGTTATTCTGATTCAATCCCCAGGAATCTCCTGCACTCCCAGTTTCCAGTAATGTCTTTTCATCTCACCCACTATCATTGCCTGCTTGGAGAAGTATGTTCACCACTTCCTTGGTGGCCTACACTTCCCTAATGTGCTGGCCCAACAAATGTTCTCTAGCGGGAGTATGCACAGGACAGGGAACGGGACACACAAACCAGTATAAATGAGGATAGAACTGTATTTTGAAAATGTGGGTGTTTAAAAATGTTCATAAGAATTTTGTATTGATGCAGGATCTTTTTGTAATACAAAGTGCACAGCCGGTTTGCAAATGTGCTAGGTATCATTTTCAAATGGTGTTCCACTTTTATGATATGGGCACTAGTGTCTGCTTCAGTCTAGTCCGCCTGTGGGCCTGGCTACGAGTCTGGTAAAGCAATATTTCCAGACGGGATGCCGCACCTCCTGAAAGACCTGGTGTTCCCAAACAGATGTATGATGCGCCAACGCATGCGTGTATCACTCATGCCTTTACAACACGGTCTCCACAACAACCGCATCTTTACCATGCATGTCTTTACCACACATGCCTTTCCAACAAATTTCTTTGTAAAAGCTTGTTTGCTAAAGGAATGTGTGGTGAATTCTCCCCTGCCCTGCCCCCTACACTTGACACCATACTCCACCGTCCCAAACCCTTAAAACCGCCACTTCCACCCCCTCCCCTGAGCCCTAACCCCCACCCCACCCTAAAACCTACCCCGCACTGGCCAAAAAACTACCCCAGCCCCAACCCACCCTTAACCCTAAAACCTACACTGTCCTCAATAATACCCCACTCTGTCCTAAAAACTACCCGACCCCTACCCTAAACCCTAAAACCTACCCTGCCCCGTCCTAAAAACTACCCAGACCCCTCCCTCAACCCTAAAAACTAACCTGCCCTGTCCTAACAGCTACTCCGACCCCCCCCACCCCGCCCTAAACCCTAAAGCCTACCCTGTCTTAAAAACGACCCCATCCTGTCCTAAAAACTACCCCGACCCCTGCCTTAAAGCTTAAAACCTCCCCTGCCCTGTCCTAAAAACTACCTCAACCCCCCCATTCCCACCCTAAAAGCTACAGTGCCCTGTCCTAAAACCTACCCTGCCCTGTCCTAAAAACTACCCGACCCTCCACCCTAAACCCTAAAAGCTACAGTGCCCTGTCCTAAAACCTACCTCACCCTGTCCTAAAAATGACGGTTACCCCACCCTAAACCTGAAAACCTACCCTACCCTGTCCTGAAAACTACACCGCCCCACACTAAAACCCTAAAAGCTATACCCTGCCGTGTCCTGAAACATACCCCGCCTTGTCCTAAAAACTAACCCAACCCCCCCACCCGCCCTATACTCTATAACCTACCCTGTTCTAAAAACGACCCAACCCCCCCATCCTGAACTCTAAAACACACTACACCCTGCCGTAAAAACTACCCCGACCCTGTCCTAAAAACTTCCTCAACCCCACTTACCTCTCTCTCTTCTGGTCTTTGCTCCTTCCTGTTCCACCCGGACTGCTCTTTCTGCCGTTACCAAGCATGTGTGCTAAACGCATGCGTAGTAAACACATATGTGTGGTAATGGCAGAGTGGTCAATGCATGGCGTTGCATTGACCGCATTGTTAGTGATGTTTCCCTTCTCAAGACTGCCATTACCAGGGGCAGGAAAATCAGACCGGATTTTACCTGCTGGTAATTCTGACTAGTAAACTTGCATGAGGCTTTGGCTGCAGCAGTCAAATCTTCAGCAAAACCTCCACCTAACCTTTTTTCTACAGCAGGAGGGGAGACTGCAATAAGTAGCCTTCACTTCCCTCTCCTACTCTCTCAACCTCCTTACCTCCACTCCTTCCCCCATACAGAAGCTCCAATTTATCATCTGCAATGAGGAGGTGGTACATGGGAGGGTTAAACCTTGTGGATTTGGAATTTGGAATTTTAAGGCCGGTAAATCCAGCTCAGTGTGGAGATACCAGTTGGAAACAGTAATTGTGGTGTTCTGGAATCTCCATATATGTTTACTCCTACCTTTAAATTTGAGTCTTAAATCACTGTTCTGAGGTCCTAAGGTGTTCTCTGATCTAACAGTGTTTGTTCCATCTACACGCACATTTACATTCATAGTGGAATTATAGAAACGTATCACATCACAGGCTAATTAATGACCCACGGGCCGACTCAACCACGAAATCATTTGTTCTCTAAAACTAGACAGTTAATGCTGAGACAGGGCCACCTTTTGACTCAATTTCTATCTCTACGAGAAGCTTTTCCTCGGTCTTCAATTGCCCAATTGTAAACGAATTGTGGTAACGTCTCCAAAATGGTACGTCTGCGTTTTGGCATAGATGCATATGTTATTCACAGAGATCAGTGCACTTTGATAGCCTCAGTAGGAAAACATGTGCTCACGATTATTGACCGTGTTCACACGTTTTCTGGAGAATACAGTGCAAGCAGATGTTCATTGTCAGCCATGGAAAATGTAACCGTTCATGATTTACAATTCTGAAGGCGACCCAAGCAGAAAACTTTAGTCTCGCGTGAGAAAGCGATGAGCCTGGATGAGAACTGAAATCGTAGTGGTAGTCTGCAGTAAAAGCGTTAGTGGACCAGCCAAACAAGGGCTCCGCAGAGGCGTTGTATAACATGCTTTCACCCCTCATCCTTTTACAATGCAAAGCCTTTGCCACACATGCCTTTAGCACAAATATGCCTTTACCACATAAGCCTCTACTATGCATGCTAAGTGTATTTAAAGTAAGTTAAACCATTGGGTTTAACTTGCCTTAAATATACTTAGCATGCATGTGTTAACATTTTAACATCATACATCCCCCTCTGTGGAGCCCTGGCTTATGTGTATATATATATATGTATATATATATATATACTCATTCGCTGAAAATTTGGTGCTGAATTTATTCGTACGAAACCATATAAATTTAGCAGTTGTAATTAGAGGTCCTTCATGGATCAAAAACGTGCGCCCTAAGGTAACTATAACTCGCACCCTCGCCATGCACAGTTGTCTCATCAATAATTTTATTGCAAATGATGCAGTGAGAATATGAAAGATGGCATAGAATATGTCATCAATAATATAATATGTGGATTAATTAGCTATGCCTGGCAAAGGTGCGAATTACTGGTGCGAGTTCTAGTTACTTGAAAGAACTCTTACTATTACTGCTGAATTTCTATGGTTTTGTACGAGTACATTCGGAACCTAACTATAACGTCCCTGTAACCTTTGTTTTTTTTCACAGAATTTCTATGCTTTTTTTAATGTATAGTAATTGTCATTCCTTTTCGTAAATCCAACCACTGCCACACATGGCCTTCGGGTGTGCGCAGCAGGGGTTAACCACAAGGCCAGTCTTGCAGCCAGGCCCTGAGACCTGCCCCCTATAAGCACCCAACCTTCCACCATGAAAGACCTCCTGTGCACAATAGGGCTTGCCCTTAAGGGCTAGCCTGCAACCAGTCCCTGCGGCCAACCCCCATAACCACCCAGCCCAGTGCTGTGCACGGCTCTTTACGCCTGCATAGTGGAAGCTGGTTGCGGCCTGTCTGGGTGTGAGAAAAGGTGCGAGAGGCTGTATTTGGGGAAAAGAATGGCTGTATAGAGTGCATACATCAGTGTTTTAGTGGGTGCGTCAGTATGTGTGCAGGTCTGTGAGTGGGTGCATCAGGGTGTCATTGGGTCTGTAAGTGTGTGTGTGATGAATGAGTGGGTGCGTAACTGTCTTGAGTGGGCCTGAGTGGGTCTGAGTTGGGGCGTGCGGGTCTGACTGAGGCTGTGAGTGGGTGCGTGGGTGTCTGAGTGGGTGCAGGAGTGTCTCAGTGGATCTGTGAGTGGGTGCGTAAGTGCCTAAGTGGGTTTGTGAGTGGGAGAATTGATTGGAAGAGAGACAAAGGGAGCTAAAGAAAGTAAGAGAAAGAGAGTTTTTTAGGCTTTGATGTCTGATATACTTATAATGAGTTATGGTGTTCAATATAAATTAAAAAACGTTTTTTTTTTTAAATATAATATTTAAAAAAAAATAGAAATTAGTTCAGCTGGACTCAAACCCCCGAAGCTCAGTGTGAAGGTTGCAGGTTTTTTCATATAAATATTTTTTTAATTCAACCCTTTAGAGGCTCTCTGAGCCCTGGTGGAAGCCCTTAAGGGCTCCCCAGCAGTCCCTCCTTATTTTTTATTTTTTTTTTTAAATGCCCTTTACAGCCTATCTGACACTGCAGGGGAAGCCTTAAGGCTTCCCTCACAGTGCCATTGTTTCAGCAAGCAGGGAGCTGCTTTGACAGCAACGCTCTGCTTGCTGAAGCATTTTATCTCTGTCCCCTGCACTAGTACAGGGGACAAGGATGAAACTTTGGATTTTGACAGCAGGACCTGCTTTGCAGGTCCTGCTGTTAAAATCCGAAGTGTTTGATGTGGCTTGGCTGCAGCTGCAATGCTGCAGCCAAGCCACAGCAAACAGCTGTGTCCCGGGGGTGGACACCCCAGGACATAGCAGGAGCCAGTCTTGGAGGGTGGCGGTCCTCAGGGCCACCTACAGGTCCATGAGAGGGGCTGTGTGGCCACCCTCCAATGTGAAGATAGCCCCAGGGGGTGGTGGTCCCCAGGGCATGGGGGGGAGGACGGGTGGCCACGGGCCCCCTGCTCACGTTATATTCGATTCTCCAGGGAGGTGGTGGTCCCTGGGATGCAGGAGAAACGCAGGCTCCACCTTACATTATAATTGATGCCATGGGAGGTGGTGGTCTCTGGGGCACGGGGTGGGCACAGGCCACCCTGCGTACATTAGAATTGATGCCCCGGGGAGGTGGTGATCACCGGGGTGCAGGCGGCCGCTAGCCCCCTGCATACACTAGGAATGGAAGCCTCGGGGAGGTGGAAACATGGTTCTAATTATAACTATATATATATATATATATATATATATATATATATATATATATATATATATATATATGAAAAAACTAGTGGCGGTTGCTGCTAAGTCGTTATAGTTAGTACCTAGTTTCTATATAAAAGGCATCTATTTACTTACCTAAATCTTTGGCACCGCTTCTTGAATCTTCATGAAACTTTCCCCCAAAAATTGCCAGTCATGTCAGCTGCTGTCTGGAAAAAGGGGGAGTCCCAAAACACTTTTTCCCCATTCATTTTTCCATAGGAAAAATTGAACAGCAATAGCATCGAAACTACTGGACAGAATTGCACCAAATTTGGCAGAAAGGTAGTTCCTGCTCCAGAAAGCAATCCTTTCTGTTTTTGTGTAAAAGCATTCAGTAGTCCTTGAGAAATTAAGGGGAAAAGAAATTTGTATAAATAGGGATGCAAAGGATTCGCAACCCCCCTTCCCGATCTCGTGCTGAGATCTAATTGGCTGTCAACACTTCATCCCTGGCTAAAAAGCATTTTTTTTTTTACATTCTCAGCGGGAGTCGTGGTGGATCCACAGATCCACCAATATATTTTTTTTTAAACAGAGTGCGGGCTCCAGCGCTTTGTCTTTTTTAAGCCCCTGTTGGGTCAAGTCCCAGGGGCATTTATCATGATGGCCCACTCCCACTGCCCCGGGGACTGCCACCTCCCCAGGACTTTGATTACATATGGTGCTGAGGCCACGCGACCCCCGCTGCACCAGGGACCATCATCTCTCCAGGGCTGTGTACAAATATTATGCGGGGCCACACGGCCCACCTGCAGCCCAGGGGACAACCACCTCCCCTGGGCAAATAGTAAAAAAACAGAAAGGGGGTCTGTTTCAGACCCCCCAAACCCTGGGAACCACCAACTCCCCAGGGCTATGCACATTGGTGGGGGGCCATGTGGCCCTTCTTGAGGAGCCACTGATGGCCATGGGGACCACCACCCACCAGGGGAACGCTCCTGCTATGTCCTGGGGTGCCCATCCTCGGGACATAGCTGTTTGCTGTGGCTTGACTGCAGCCAAGTCACAGCAAACACTCCGCTTTCTGACAGTGGGACCTGTCAAACAGGTCCCGCTGACAAAAAGCAGAGTTTTCATCTCTGTTCCCTGCATGCACATATGTTCAAGGCTCATACTGAAAGCTGTTCTTACTATTTTTTAAAGTACAATTGCATTTTCCTTTTCAAAATGTGCAGAAATATCTCATTGTAAGTACATCATACATCAAAGCCTAAAAAACTCTTTATCCCTCTCCCTCTCACTCTTTCTCTCTCTTTTCCAATCTTTCTACCACTCACACACCCACTCAGACCCTTATGCATACAGACAGCCCCAGTCAGACCCTCAAGCACCCACTCACAGCCCCACTCAGACCCTCACACACCCACTTACAGACCCACTCAGACACTCATAAACCCACTCACGGTCCCACTCAGACTCTCACACACCCACTCACAGACCCACTGACACCCTCATCCACCCACTTACTGAGGCCAACCACCGCTTCAGCCATGTGCGGCAGTGGTTTGATTAATATATATATCAATGAAAATTACTATAGGCCTGATTACACCTTTGGCAGAGGGGACTAATCCGTCCCAAATGTGACCGATATCCCGCCCACGGTATTACGAGTTCCCTAGGATATAATGGACTCGTAATATGGCGGGCGAGATATCCATCACAGTTGGGACGGATTAACACCCTCCGCCAAAGTTGTAATCAGGCCCTATATGTTAAAAAAAATAGAAATTCACTGCAAAAACCAAAGGATACAGGGATGTAATTGTTTGACCTAGAATAAAAAAAAACATAGAAATTCACTTTAAAAATCAAAGGTTATGGGGACATTATAGCCAGGCACACATTTTAAGCATACCAAACCATAGAAATTCACCAGTTATAGTTACAGATATCTCAAGTAACTGTAACGCATGCCCTAAGGTAACTATAATTCAAACCCTCACCATGCACTGCTAATTACCCCACAAATTACGGCACTTATGACATCTTTGATAACATCATTGATAATATCAATGTGAAATTTGCAGTAACATTTTTCACGAAAAAACTGCATGCCAGGGGCCCGAGTTATAGTTACCTTACGGCACGAGTTATAGTTACATGAGGTAAGTCTAACTATAACTGGTGAATTTCTATGGTTTTGTACGGTTAAAATGTGAGTCTAATTATAATATTCCTGCAGCCTTTGTTTTTTTAAGTGACAATACTTTCCAAACTCTCATTCAGTCAATTACTCTTACCGCCCTATACCCCTACCTAAAAACCATCACCAACCTTTAACCTTACCCACCCCTAACCCCTAAAAACATCCTTAATACCCTATGCCCACCCCTAAACCCTAAAACTATTACCACTCTGTAACCTTACCCACCCCTAAATCATAAAACACCATTACCACGCTATGCCCCTACCCACCCCTAAACACTAAAAAAACACTTACAACTGTATACCCTGCAACATAAAACTAACCTTACCACCCTATACCCTAATCCACCCCATATATATACATATATATGATACCTAGTAGTCTCAGAAAAAGCAAAGGTAAACGTAACATTATAGTTAGCTGAAATGTTCACTAACAATGTAACATTTTAAACTCTAAAAAACACTGCAATTCACCAATTATAGTTATCTCATGAATCTGTAACTCGTGACCCAAGGTAACTGGAACTCACCCTCCGCCCCCCCCCCCCACCATGCAGCTTTTTTATCAATAATGTAATTATAAATCTAACAGTGATATTATTAATGATGTAATCGAAGACGTCATCAGTGATAGTTACTTGAAATAACTATAGCTATAACTGATGAATTTCTGTGTTTTTTAGAGTTTGAAACATTACACTGTTAATGAACATTTCACCTCATCACAATATTAATTTAACTTTTATCTTTTTCAGTGGATTTCTAGGGTTTTCTTAACATAAAGTAATATGTTATTACCATACGTAAAGCCAACTCCCAGCTGTGCACGGCTGAAGGACCTGCAACCAAACCCACACTGGGCATGTCCATGGCCCATCCTGGGGGGGAGGGGAGGATTTCCTCAGGCCCCCACTTGAATGATCACCCCGAATCTTTTCATGTGCAGACTAGTCAAAAAGTAGCACTTTTGGAACGTTTTTTGATGATTCATCAAATGGTGGCACCAAAGTTATTATCAACATAAAAAAGTTATTTCCTATGGAAACACGATCCTATCTGTATATATAATGTGTGTGTGTATATTTATATATATGCACACATAAATATGTACACACAAGCATATATATACACACACATACATATATATATAAAAAATACACTTACCTTCATGGTATGCGTGGAAAAGATATTGTGGTAAAGGCATTGCCTTTTAAAGACAGCGTTATAAATGCTGTCTCCACATGGAGGCATAGCAAGGATGGAAGAGACCCTTTTGCAAGGAAAGAAAATACCCCCTTATAACCTCTGTCTAATAAAAAAACACCCATATTTGGGCTGCAGACCACCCCTTAGATCTCTGGGTGTGCTGCCACTGCTCCTGCTGCACTACAGAAGAGGACTGCATGTATGATTTAGAGATCACTGTCCAGCTGCTTGGGTGGTAGAACCTATCTTCCTCTCCCCTGGGCTCAAGGACTCTAAAGAGATTCTGGGGGTGATTCTGACCGCGGCGGTCGGCGGTCGCCACCCGCCAAGCGGTTCCCGCCGAAAGACCGCTCCGCGGTCAAAAGACCGCGGCGGTCATTCTGGCTTTTCCGCGGGGCCGGCGGGTGACCGCCAGAAGACCGCCGGCCGGCCCAGCGGGAAAGCCCCATCAACAAGGAAGCCGGCTCAGAATTGAGCCGGCGGAGTTGAAGGGGTGCGACGGGTGCAGTGGCACCCGTCGTGATTTTCACTGTCTGCAAAGCAGACAGTGAAAATCTTTGTGGGGCCCTCTTACGGGGGCCCCTGCAGTGCCCATGCCATTGGCATGGGCACTGCAGGGGCCCCCAGGGGCCCCTCGACATCCCATACCGCCATCCTGTTCCTGGCGGGCGAACCGCCAGGAACAGGATGGCGGTGTGGGCTGCGCCGCCATGGCGGATTCCCATGGGCAGCGGAAAGTCGGTGGTACACCGCCGGCTTTCCGCTTCTGGCCACGGCTGTCAGAATGCCCGGCGGAGCACCACCAGCCTGTTGGCGGTGCTACCGCCAACCTCCGCCCTGGCGGTAATTACCGCCAGGGTCAGAATGACCCCCTCTGTGTGCCACAGACAGGAGGAAAATTGGTGCGGCCACTAGTTCACAGCAGGCCGGCCTTCACCACAGTTCTTTTATCCTTACTCCCTTCCAGGCCATTTGAAAATCTGTTAACGAGCATCAACTCTTGATTTTTACATAATGGGATGCTTTGTGAATTGGAGGAAGCAAAGGTAAAGGTAGCACTGGCAGGTTGTATCTCCACATTGCAATTGGTGGTTAGGAGGTGGTTAAAGCTGCCTTTTGGTGAAAGAAGAAAATCACCTAGGCCACGAGCCAGGACCCCAGATTTAGACCAATGGTACCACTTACAGATTTAGGTTCTAACGTAAGTTTTTTGCAAGGTATGGATACCTAGAGATTTAAAATATCTGATAACAAGTTTTCAATTTTGACCTTTTGTCTGATATTATTGGATTAGCAACCGTAGCCGACCAAAATTCATATTTTTGATAAATAGCATACACATTCATCATAATAAATCTAATTCCACCAGATTGGTTAAATTCAGCATAATTTGAAAATAATTATGATCATTAATTGTAATAGTAACAATATAGTCCTTAAAATATTAACAATAAAACTTCATTATATTCCCATAGGTGTCATCATTCTCTGCGTCTGTTTGATTTTCACAGGCAGGAATTCTGCACATGTCAGTGCACTTGAGGTAATTTAGACAGCAGACACATGTGGCAGTTTGCTGTTCCTAATGCAGTTGCAAGCCAGTAGATCTTACACAGCCTGAGGTGCTAGCTGCCCTTCCATCCAGTCCACTACCAGTTGCTCTGATCCCTCATGTTTTTCTAACTTCCATCCTCTCCCAATTGGACTGGGGTTCTGTGGATCATTCAGAAGACATCTCTTGCTTACAGGGGATGATAATTTGCACGTTTGACATGTTTCTTCAGACAGTCCCTGCAAGGTGGAAGTTGTTGACTCTCTATCTCAAACTTCTTTGTACAGAATAGGAGCTATCTCAAGTTATTCATGTGTTGAGGCGAAGATTTTTGTGCCTACAGCAAGCACGAGAATTGTTCCAATTTGTCCATTAGTTCTTCATAGACATCCCATTCATCTCCGAGCTTCGAAAATGTTTCCTGTGTATGTCTGTTGGCAGTCAGGGTTTTGAATGCACTTCCTTTTCCTTTTCCCGCAAATGCACTTACTGTGTCACATCCGGTGAACGTATGGAGATCTATCATAGCTCGTCAAACATTTTCACCAAGAGTTGCAGTTATTTTCCCAATTTCAAGGACTCACATGTGTATTTTAGTACCTCATCTCAGAAAACATTTACCCATGATTCTGGCATGAAATCTCAAACACATAATAAACACATCGGTGTCATCTGAGCTTATCATTACTGCCTCATAACCCTCATTAGCAGCATGTGCAGCATGCAGCAACAAACAATCATGTGCTTCTTCATGTGTACTGTTAAGATCAGGCACTTCGCGGCTTCCTTCAGGTGTGATTTTGTAGAATTTATCTTCCCAGTTTGCAAACAGTGTTTTATTCTCAAGTTTTACAAAATACTCTGTTTTCCTCCATTTGTTAACAAGAAATGTGGTGAGAGTTGTTTTGTTCCTTACTTGGCTTAGAAATTTCCTATACTATCTGACAATCTGGGAAGGTGAGATGCTTTGTAACTGGGGCCCGAGTTCTTCCCTCCTGATTGTCCTTTCACTGTTTTAGACATCCCATTGTACATATTAAACTCAACATCGATTCTTTGATTCCTATTTCCTTCCTGCAAAGCCATGGACAAGACAGACGTAGCCACCTCACTAAAGTTTGATTCCTTTACTTTTACTATCTGAACAATTAGGGTGGCTGAATTTCCAGGTATTTCCTCAGAAGAGTTAACATTTTTCTGCAAGTATGTTGCTAAAACAGCTTTGTTTGTCTTTCACAACTGACCTTCTGGAGTTGCTAAAGCCCATGGTAAAGGTCCTAAGGGATGAGAGAGTACATCCACCTTTTGAAGGTTCCAATTCTGTGCTGTCACAATGATTCAACCAAATAGTGCTTTGTCGGCTGTCATGATGATTGTCCTGCATTGCTGTTCACTGTCTTCTTCTTGGACATGTGAGTGAAGGTTTTTAGTTTGTTTATTTTTGTTAGGTCATGAAACTTCTGCCTCTAACAATGTTTTCCATGATGAGTAGTTGTGCGGTCTTGTCAGCGTAACTCCATGTTGGACATTTGAACATAAATGAATCATACACTGGGGATCAGGGGGACAGGATGTGTACGGGATGTGTCTTCTTCATGATGTTGCATGGTCATTCACCACCAGCTCTAGAAAAATAAATTAATTTAAAAAAAGTACTTATTATAATTACTATTATAAATATTACAAATTTATATAATTACATTAACATTTTTAATAATAAAATTCACAATAATAAAAATTATGAAAACATTTCCATTTACATCAGGGTATCTTGGGAGCGGAGTGATAGCTCACAAAATGCAGAGAGTTACGACTTGCTATCACATATTTTCCATGTCCAGGCGTTGTCACCTTGCCAATAAATCATATTAGAACCCATCACCCAGGTAGTACCGATAACATGGTTGGCTCAAGGTCTAACCTCCCTCACCCAAGTTTAAGTAAACACTTTAGCATACATATTGAGCAGGGCATACATAATGAGCAGGGCAAGAAGAATCTAGTCAGTTTATTATGGTAGCCAATTTGCCCCTACAAGAAATAAATGTGGCTCAAATTCTGGAGAAGTTTTAGGGCAGGGTACAAAGTGACATATTTAATATAGATTTACTTAGGGCAATGCGGTTTTCTACACTAGTTTGTGACAAGTATTGTGATTATTATTTGAGTAGAGCTCTCACCCTCCTCAACCAATGTTCTAATGTCTTACAATCCTTAGGAGAAGAGGCAACATTTTCATAGAAAAAAACTTTTTGTACTTTTCCTCAATAAGAAATAGCACCACTACTAAGTATTTAGGTGTATGGAACAGAGAAACCTTATGTTACATTATAGAAACAATTTAGGAGACTTGACAAACTAAAGTTAATTAACATTTAGGGCATTTTTTCCAGAAGAGGTTCTCTTACAGAAGCATGAATTGCATACTTCTACATTTTTTTCTTGGTGTGATCGGACTGAAATGCCCTCTGGAGAGAAAGCTGTACCTTTATCTAGTCAATTTTTACCAGGATGCAGTTTGAATTTTCTGAAATCTTAAAAGAGGGCCCCCATTCTCACAAGACACTATTCATTTGATCATGGCTTTCATACTCTGTGCATCACTTTCTGCACTTCCTAAGTTGCAAAGTTGAGGAGGTCATGTCAAGAAATAGTACTTTGCATAGAAAATAGTAAGTCCTCCAGAGCAGTGGATTTGTCATTATGTTAATTATTTGCTTACTAACGTACAGGCATATTTTAGGGTGTCTTCATGAAGTTTAAGGAGATCTTGATGGCAAAAACAAAAATTATTTAACCACTTGAAATTCTGTAAAAGCTCTAAATGTGTCAAAGTTAATATATACGGCAAGTATTAACTCATTTAGTAATTCTCAGAATTAAGGGATTTGCATCTGCTTATTTTTTTGGTATGTACATTTAATTAAGGCTTACTGAATCACAAAATGACTTTAGAAGTGGATTCCGAGTCTCAGTTTGGTATGAGTTTGTTTAGGGCATCTCTTCCAAATTGCACATGTATCAATGGTTTGCAACCACAATTCTGGAGCAAACCATTGAAAAGTTACCCCCATCTCACACGAAGTTGTGACTCATTCACAAAAAGAGACAGACTCCCCTTGAGACAACCTCCACCTCTGTGAATGTTAAAAAAAAAGTTTGTTGTGGTCCAGAAGACCAATGCGAGCTCTCAAGCAAACTTGTGAAATGAAACTTTCTTTTTAAATTTAAACACATCCCCGTTTATTTTAAGGAAAGTTGAGTGCATTGAAAAAAGTCTAGTTCACTTAAATTTCGATCACAGACATGGTGGTCTGATGAGTCTAGCAGGTCACAATCCCTTTGGTTCCAATAAAAGTATGTCACAATTCATGAGGCATGTAGGACTGCACCCCACTCCAAATGGGTCTTTGTGAATAGACCTCTTAGTATATTGCAACACAAATAGTTGATGCACAGTTTGTGACTAAGGGCCAGATGTAGGTAGGTTTCATTTTGCGAGTTGCAAATTGCGAGTCCCAGCGACTCGCAATTTGCAACTCGCAAAATGAAATGCAGAAAGGTGTCTCAGACACCTTCTGCGACTCGCTATGGGGTCGCAAAGACCCACCTCATGAATATTAATGAGGTGGGTCGCAGTTTGCGACCCCATAGCGAGTCTAGGCACTCACAGGGATGGTGGCCTGCTGGAGACAGCAGACCACCATGTCTGTGACTGCTTTTAAATAAAGCAGTTTTTTTTTTTCTTTTTGCAGCCCGTTTTCCTTAAAGGAAAACGAGCTGCAAAAAGAAAAAATACCAAAACCATTTAGTTTCGTTTTTTTCAGAGTAGGCAGTGGTTCATAGGACCACTGCCTGCTCTGAAAAATATTTTTTTTTTGCATTCACAAAGGGGAAGGGGTCCCATTGGGACCCCTTCCCTTTTGCGAATGAGTTACCATCCACTTCAAGTGGATGGTAACTGCGAGTTGGTATGCGACCGCTTTCACGGTCACAAATCAACTCTACATCGCGATGCGGTCGCAAATAGGAAGGGAACACCCCTTCCTATTTGCGAGTCGGAATCACATTTTGCGAGTCGGTACCGACTCGCAAAATGTGACTCTGCATCGCGGAAGGCCTTTTGCCCCTCGCAAACTGCGTTTTTCACCGTTTGCGAGGTGCAAAAGGCTACCTACATCTGGCCCTTAGCCTCTTCTTATATCGATTCACAAAAAGTTGGTGCACAGTTTGTGAGCACAATTGGTGAACTGATTCTTAGCACATCTGGCCACTTTAAACTCCTAAGTGTATATTTTGATGCCAAAGGATTAAGCTTATCGATGCACATTATGCCATCATAATATGGTTAACATTTATTCTTTAGAAAATAACGTACCCTCAATGTTTTAAATAAAACTGCAAGTCATTAACATTGTGCAAGACATCAGAGAGCACACATTACATAATAAGGACTTTCAGAGTCCATATTATGTAATGTTTTTCCTAATTATTCTCATTACCAAGACAGCAATTCTGTCATGTGTATATTCAGTGTTACTGTCCTAATCTTTATTCTAGCTGTGTTCCCCTGTAACCCTCCCCCGTTTTTCCTCTTTATAGGATTGTGTATATGCATATTGCATAGTAACACGTTATTCTATTAAACTTCTGCTAAAGGCATCTGGGAATATTTAAAATATCTATATTTTAAAGGAACATAAACAGACAGAGTATTGTATACACTATGAACATTACCTCATTGCTAATTACCTGCTACCATGCCACTGTGAAGCTGATGCCTGCGCCCAACAGATAACCGAGTGCAGTAGAAACCAGATGTTTCTTTTCATGTAGCTCAAACCTCTTGAGTGAGCATATCTCCCTCTCGCCCGGGCTAGGGATCTTCCCATCGCAGGGTGAAAGAGGGTTTACAGCTGGTGTGGAATAAACCAGTATTTATTTTTACTCATTAGGGCTTTTCAACAAACTCATGATAACGTATGTTCCAGTACCTTGCTATCTGTATCAGACAGATGCTACTGTCGCTTTCAGCTAGTCAAAGACCTGATGTACTAAACCGAAAACTTAATGATTGCCTATTACGTCATTCATGCGTATAAAATGTTTTGAAGGTGTAAGAATAAGGACATTGGGCGTGCTATGTGGAAGTGCAGGCTTTGTGAATGAAGTAGCAGGAGTGGTATGCAATTATCAATGCAAGCATCAAGGATGATATGATCTATAGCTGTTGCACTGTGCTATTATTATTAGTGGCGTAGGTAATAATGCCATTTTGAATTCAATAAAATAATTTTGTTTCCAGATATTTGCTGAAAAACTGTTTGTATACAATCAAACTTAATTGCACTTCAATGCAGTAAATCATCCGTGTCAAAGTTGTCCAGTCAAGTCTCCCATTCTCCTCCACGTAGGTGACATATAGCCGAGGACATATTATTATCTGCATGGAAAAGTGCATAAGGTTTGAGAGCCAAGCATAAATGTTAACCGCCAATTCCTCTCTTTTCAATGAAGGCAACACCCCCCAAACACCTCCCTGGTTCCTTTTCTGAAAACTGAGGTTCTACAAATTCCAGAGTCTAGGACCAGAGACACCCAGTAATCTACTTCAGTGTTTCAGTTGTTTTACGTTCTAGTGCTGGATAATGTGCAAGCTGAGTGATTGGAGGCGCCTGGCTGAGATTATTTGAGTGGCCACATTTTGCACGTAACCAAGTCCTTAATTCATAGGATGACAAGTAAAAGCCCTTAATGATGGATGCTTTTAATGTACCTCTAGGCCCTTTTTACCACCAAGAAGATGCTTAAAACGTACATGAGGGAGTGGACCAGGGATGGTAGAATTGCTGAGATGATTGACGGCATCTGTGAAAATGTTTATTTAACGAGATATTTATCTCATGACTAACAATAGCAACTAGAGAGATGGAATGCCTCTTAGACGCAAAAGGATGGTTTTGGTAAATACAGAGTTAACAATCTAATGATATTTCGAAATGTAGGCACATTCAATGGAAGTAGGACATATGGAAAGAGATAGGAAAATAATCTAGAATTTAGTCAACTATTTTATCCACTAGTTCCAACCTGACTTGATTTAATACATCCAGCCATCTTGAATATCGCCTTCGATCAAGCGCATAGAGAGTAAATACACCTCCTGTAAATTCCTCATTGTGACCACAAGAGGATATGGATGAACCCTTGCCAAGCACGTTCCGTCTTTCACTTATGGTGGCTCTCATGATGACCTTTATTTGGGAGCCGGAAAACCTTTTTTAACGTACTGTAAAGTGGCAAGAAAATCAGCACTGCCTGAAATTTAGATTGCATATGTTATTGC
The DNA here is from genome assembly GCF_031143425.1 of Pleurodeles waltl. NCBI lineage: Eukaryota > Metazoa > Chordata > Amphibia > Caudata > Salamandridae > Pleurodeles > Pleurodeles waltl. The sequence goes on from NC_090443.1 coordinate 919,617,037, forward strand.
TGAAGCAAACTCCTCGTCTTGCATTGTGTGACACCTTGAGCCAGTCTTGGCCTTTTAGTGCTTCCCAAGCTTTGAGCCCATTCTCACAATATTAAAGGCCAAACTACAAGCTCCAGAATGAAATTCGCTGTTAGCTAAATAGTTAGGATTGGTTGAAAGAGCAAGGGTTTCAGATGATGGCTTATCATCACTGAAGCAATGCTCAAATCCTGGATTTTCCCTTTACAAAGGATTGTAAGCTCATGGTTTGGACCACTTGGATTTGTTTGTGGGAATAAAGGCTCCGGCTGCCATAATGCATTAGACTTTTAATTAAAAGTTCGGGCATGGTGTATTGCTTTCCTGGTAACATGGAGATATTTGGTAATCCTTTATAGGGGCCTTTTGGCAGCTGTGTACGGCCACGTGATGGCATCATCTTCCACGAATAGCCCTGCACCGTGGGATTCTAGACATCTGACTGGTCCAGGTTTAAAGTAGCGAATCACAAATCCACATGGCTGCTCTGGAGCCAAACAAGTCTGAACAAACAACCCAATGTTTTGAAATATAAACTGCTGTGAGGACACTGCGCTTAGAAAACAGCTCTTTCAACAAATAGGGCCTGAAATATCTTAGAAAGAAATGTTAAAATTAGCTTTGTGAAACCAGCTACAGATAGGCACCTACAAAGTTTCAAAAAAAGTGTTCAGGAGCCAGGGGTTTTCATCGATGCTTGCTCCATGCCTAGAGCCCGATTCTAGTACCTACAGAGTATCAATAATCACCAAAGCATATTTTACCCCCTTAAACACTGGTTTACAATGATTTTATTTACGTGACTATTGATAGTCACCCACTCAGTTAAGTGATTTGTTAAAACCCATCACAATCCAGTGATTAAAGATGTTGTTCAAAAAGTATCTCTTATTATACATATTAGAAACCAATCAACACAATAAGTCAATTTCCTAGGTGACACATATCCATTTGGCTAAAATTGCCATGACAAAAGTAACATACATACAAAGAGTCACGGGAAAGTGGAAACAAATGAAATTGTCAGAAACTATTAACTATGAGTTTACCTGCAAAGGTTGTAGGGAACTGTAAACAAGGGAGAGAGGCATTGGCATGTGTCATGGGTAGCTCGATGTGTTAAGCATTCCTACAGTACCCAGAGCTGGATTCTGACAGGGATTATTCACTCTGTCGTATTACAGAGACACAAATAGAGAAGAATTGAGATCCCCTAAAAATAACGAAAAATACATGTAAAATAGATTATATTTTGATGGCAGTAAACACCAGATAACATATTGGGTATGTTTTTGTGGACATTTTCAAATTGGTGTATAACTGGAGCAAATGCAAAGGCAGTCAAAGGAAGAAGCGAGAGAGTTTGTACACAGACATTGGTTTTCTGCCACAATAGATGGCTGAGCATTGCTTTGTCTGCAATTATTTATGGGAAAGCATTCTAGACAAGTGTGGTGCAATATCAAATCTATGTAAAGTGTGAGGCACACAACCACCAAATATGGGTACGTTCTGGCTCTGATTGATGCAGATTCCATATTGCATATATAAGAGGGCACCTCAGTGAACTGGAGTTGCACATGGCTATTTGGCACTAGTGGGTGGCACTCATCAGACAGGCTATAGGAGGAGCTATCAGTGTCTCACTTACCATTCCACTGGCTTCCTTCCCAGGATAAGAAGGTGTTTTGGCCAAAAAAATGGGTCACCAGCTAGAGAGCATTCTGGGACTTTAGCAGGGGTGCATGCACTAAACATCAATGTAAGTTCAAGTATTGTTTTTCAAAACGTTTGGTTAGAACATCTAGGGCAGTACTACTGTTGAACAAAATGAGTGACATGTGGGAAGATCCCTGAGCGAGAGATATTTTGGGGGCAAAGCTCATACGCTGCAAATCTATATGTATATACAGACTTATGTTTACAGGGGACTAAAAATAGTGATGGGAAAAAAGTAGAACAGGTAATAGAAGGGGCCATGGTGGGACACCAAGATTGACTCCTGATCCTACTCAAACTCCCTGCAGTCTGACACATTCAACCATCAAGAAATGATCCGAACAGTGAAAGCATTCTTGGGTGTCTCCTACATAGTCATGAAAGTGACATTCATGAAATCAAAACATGCCTCTATGCCATTAAGAATTGTGTGGTCAGTGCTTACCTCAAATAAACTTGACCAAGACATAATTCTCATGTTTCCCAATAGCCACCAAGAGCAACAAAATCAAGCTGGGATCCCAAAACGAATCTGATTAGCTTAATTTCCTAGTTGCATCAAATGCAAAATCACTGGGATGTACCACAAGAACAGATCTCCCCTTCAAAGAATGCTTTGCCATAAAAATCATCCACATGCCTGCATTCCTTCCTGAAGACAGTGAAATGTTTCTTTCCTGAAACCAACTTCAGCAGCACAGTCCAACGTTTAGTGTTCTTGCACATGGAAGGAGGCAACTCTGTGCTGTACAATCTCCCCAACAAACCACTGGCAGGCTACACACTGAACGTGTCTCATCCAAAGCTTGAAGAAGTTCAGCCATATCACTTCAACCTGAAGGAACCCCACTGACTCCCTTGCTAAAACTGTATTCAGCGGCCTCACAATCCACGCCACCAGAAATGTCAAACCTGCATACTTGATTGAGAAAATAAACATCTCGAGTAATCAGAACAACTCTTGAAACCAACAATGCAAACAGTAAGGCAAACCTTTTTCATCTGTGTTTCTAGGATCTGGAAAACATTCCAATTAATATCAGAACTGCTGCAATCCAGCTACAGTTATGCCCCACTACATCTATACATGATAGGAATCACCCCCACATATTTACTGCTTTATTGTGAACAATCATGAATCTTAGCCCAGTGCTCACATCCATGTTGAGAGTGCTGTTGCTCAATGGCCCAGTTCTTGTTAGACAAGTCCCCACACAAATATACTGTCCTGCATACATTCCAGGCTCTATTAGAAGCTTAAGTGGTTTCACAATGGGAATTTTTTCAAAGGAAACAGAGGGCAAATTTAGATGGATTCATCTCTTATCCTGGAAAAAATGGGCTCATGGTATACTTGGTCAGGGTAAATACACTCGTTGGTAAAGTACTCAAATGTAGTTATGATCTGGGCTTAGTAAGAGGTTATGACCTGGGTGTTGAGATGTCAAAATACAATAGGGTCAGTTTTTCACTTTCAGCCATTATGACGTTTTAGCTGAGAGATATACAGATAAACATTTTCTTCCATAAGGTAATGCACATGGGATGTTCTGTGTTTTGTAGTACTTTACTTGAATCAGTTAGTAAAAGAGAATTGGTGCATGTACAAGTGTTAGTATAATTTTCTACGTACTGGAAAAGAACAATAAACAGCCCAGCGTAAGTACTTAATATCGGATTTCAAAGTTGTAGCAGAAGACTGTGGTGTCACTGAAACCAAATTCAACAGAGGGCCCAATTATAAAACTGAACATTTGGAGTATGGAATTGGACATAGCAGCACTGAAATTCAAGCTACTACAAGATATACTCTGTGGACGCGGGGTCCTCTGGGAGGGCTTGCAAATTGGTAGTACACCTTTCTGCAGTCAAATAGAACTGACCGTGGCCAAAAACACATTGTTGTACGATAATATTAAAGAAAATCGGAAAGGATTTAGATAGATGATTGGTGTTCATGGAAATATGTAAGGGTAACGCCATGTGAATACCCAGGGATTTGATTATATACCCTTTTTGGGGAGTGTTGAGGGTAGAACTCCCATTTATGGCAGAAGAGGTAGTAGTTGGTATTGTTTATAAGTGGACAGTAAGAGACAGATGAATGCTACAGTTAATGATGCAAATAGTGCTACATCATTTAAAATGGAATATTGTGTCCAACAAATGCCACATTATAGGGATGGATAGTAGTAACTGATGCTTTGTCTCATTTAAAGTGGTTGTGATTTCATTGGCTGGCACCAGAATCAGAGGAGTGAGAAACTTCGTGCCTGAACAGAGGCATACCAAATGAGGTGATCTGGGTAGAGGACTTATTAGCATTTATATTTCATAAACGCCTAGCATTGGACAAGATAGCTCAGAAAAAGGAAACATTGGCATTTTATAGAAATAGCTCTGGGGTATTGTTGGAGGGTGGGTCATTAGTTGTGTGGCCTGCACAAGTAATGGATCTGCACTCGACTACCACTGGGAACCAAACACCCAATTGTAGCACTTGACTCTCATACGGTAGCGGTGTATAACAGTCAAAGGCTTACTCAAGGGAGGAGGTGTGGGCTTGTAATAACCATTCACAAGCACACAAGAAAAAGCATTCCATAAATCATTGTCTAGTCTGTGCTTTTTCTTTTGATAAAGCAAAAGTACATTTATTACACACATACTACTCAATACTGTGCAACAATTTACAGTTATACACAAGCTTATGAAGTTACCTATGCATGACATTGTGTAATCATTTTGGTCTCTCCCAAAGGGAGATATAAATCAACAACCCACATGGCAGAACATTCACGTGTATTCCAATGCAATATTTGACTGTAACTTGGAGTGAGAGCACCTAATACTGTGAATAAAGTACATCTACTTTGATCACTAGTGGCTGTCAGTGGCTGTCAGTCTCATTTCTCAAATAAGTATCAACAAGCAACATGTCTAGGCAGGTTGGGGTGATTGGTGCTGTTAGGATTACTTTCAGCAGGATCTATGCAATCTACCCACACCCCTAAAGGATGTAAGCAAAGGTTCATCATATTCCACATTGAAACATTCAACATAAAAATGATGCACAGTTGACATAGTCCCTAAAGGGCATCACTTGGTTGTTAATCATTAAGTAATACTATCTTTCACCCCTAAAGGGTACCTTTTATATGGCCCTACACAAGTCATACCATTGGCCACCACACTTTAGCATAACATACTATCCTTTTAACCATAGTCCCTAAAGGACTCCTTTTCTGCAAAAAACACCTGTAATTACAGCCTTTCACCCTTAGAGGATGTTCACCATTGTAGCAATCCATTGTTCCCATCATTCAGGCCAAAAGGACTGCAGCCATGATCTTTGCCCCTACATGGTGCAGTTCCACTACCCTGTAACAAAAGTTCCAGCTGGGATAGAGATTGAGAACACATTGGAACCCTTTAGGGGTTATCCTTCCCAAGTCCCCTGAAACTGAGGGAGTGGACATGTGATAACTTCCTTCACTACAGATCAAGCATGACACCAGTCAATTTCCACAGCGGCCATACTCATCAACGGCCGCCTTTAAAAAGGCATAATTATAAAATAATGTAACATGCATACATTATGGGGGTCACCGGCCGCCAGGGCCACCGACCACGGGAGCACCGCCAACAGGCTGGCGGTGCTCCCACGAGCATTCTGACCGCAGCGGTTCAGCCGCGGTCAGAAGCGGCAAGTCGGCGGGCTCCCGCCGACTTACCGCTGCTCGTGCTGCTCCGCCGCCATGAGGATTCTGACAGCCCCTACCGCCATCCTGTTCATGGCGGGAAACCCGCCATGAACAGGATGGCGGTAGGGGGTGCCGCGGGGCCCCTGCCGTGCCCATGCCAATGGCATGGGCACGGCAGGGGCCCCCGTAAGAGGGCCCCGCAAAGTATTTCAGTGTCTGCCTTGCAGACACTGAAATACGCGACGGGTGCAACTGCACCCGTCGCACCCCTGCAACTACGCCGGCTCAATTCTGAGCCGGCGTCCTCGTTGCAGGGGCGTTTCCTCTGGGCCGGCGGGCGCTCTTTTGGAGAGCGCCCGCCGGCCCAGAGGAAATGTCTGAATGGCCGCCGCGGTCTTTTGACCGCGGTGCGGTCATTTGGCGGCGGTACTATGGCGGACGGCCTCCGCCGTCCGCCATAGTCAGAATCACCTCCTATGTCTCTAATCTGTATTCCCTCCACAACATCTTTAGAGAATGTGACCTAATTCAGGATAAAAGCACCACTCTTGTCAGCCATGGTCCCACATAGGCTACACTCTTGAGCACTTTTCAGAACAAGCAGTATATAATGGTGTGGTATTATAAAGCTCAATAAAAATGCACATAGAATACAAGTATTTCTGAGAGCTGTGTCCTTTGTTTAATAGAAGTGAGGTCCATACTTGGTAAGCCTCAGATCTTGGAGTGATTGGAAAGAAGGCATGTTTTAAGCTTTGGAAATGCGATCTCATTACTAGACTCGTACCTCTGCCAGCCCACAGGCTATTTGGCAGGCGAAGGTCTGTGCAGGCTTCAGAGTTAAAAAGGAATTCATTAAGTCGAAGGGAAGGATACTGATCTGTGAACGTCGTTTAGCCAGAATTGGTAGTTTATTTCCATTTGTTTTATTATGAGTCGCTTATGGTATACACAGGTCTAAGGTCCCACAGTGGCAACACCTGGTAGAATGGCCTAGTCCCATCTTTCTTCCCTCATTTCACTTTCTGAAACGTGCAGTTCTTCTTTGCCTTTCAGTGTTAACATGAAGGTTGTGTATTTATTTTGAGATTTTGTTTAAAAAAATAAGATTGATGTACACATGATCCCTACGGGTATTTTGCAAAGTTTCCCCTAGATTTGTTTCTTGGATACTGGAACCATTTTTGTGTACCTAAAATCTATGGAAATACTTCAAGGGCCAGTAAATTTAACTAGCTATATACTTTACGAATATACATGTCTGGTACATGACTTTGTGAAAAAAAAACAGCATAGAAGGACTCAAAGTGCCTACTTCTGAGCTACATATATATTTACGGGGTCCAGGATCTTATTTCAAGAAGTGTTCAAACTCATTCTGGCGCTCCCCTAGATTTTCGATGACCTTTTTCATGCATACCTACCTATTGATGTCAATGATGAACACTTGGGGGCTTGTTTACAAGCCCCTCTGCGCCACCGGAACATCACTTTAAGTGACGGTCCAGCAGCGCACACTGCAGGGCCATATCTATAAGGCCACATAAAGCCACCCTGCGTGGCTTTTCATGGCCTTGTAAATAAGGACTGAGGCAATGCAGCACAAGCCAATGCGTTGCATCAGCCTGCGACAGGGAGTCGTAAGGGAGACGCAATGAGGAGAAATACCTTTATTTGTCCTCGTTTTTTCCTTTTTTTATGTGTGAATTCTGCAGCACACAAAGAAAATGGAAAGCGTCCCTTGTGATTGTTTTTATGCAGGAAGATGTCATCCCTGCAACGTAGACACCATTGCACCATGGTGCAAGGGTGCTTGGGTTGGCGCATGGCAGCCCATTGTGCACAAGCACAGGGGAAAAGGGCAGGAATGTGGTGTATCTTATAGATATGGCACATTCCTGCTCTTTTCTTTTGACACAGCGCAGCGAAGCAAGATTACTTGCGGCGCTGCCCTGCTCCAGAAACCTTGTAAATGAGGCCCTTAATTCAATAGGGTCATTTATCAACACTATTCTAAATTGTGATCTAGGAAGATGGCAGGTACTGCTCAGAAGAGGATAAGCTCTAAACTAGGAGAGTCGAACATCTCACGCCAGATTTTCAGTTTATCCACAATAGAAAAGTACATACAGTGAATCTAAACTAAAGCCTTGTGGTACCTGTTATTGTGAAATCTGGGGGATAGCTCGATCATTTGATAAACTTTTGGCACTCTTGTAAAACAACAGTGTGTTTATATGTAGTTTTTTTGTTTGTTAGGCATAGTGTTGCTGTGCAAATTGATTCACTTGTTATAAGCATGGGAAAATTCCTTGAATCAGACAATAATTGATATTGGTTGGAATGATATTGGCTGCAGGGTGAAATGGGTTTTCGCTCTAGAGGCACTTAACAGGCCAATTGAGATTGTGAATCAGTGATTGGGCCTTTAATTTTCCTCAGCACTTAATGCAGGGATCTGCAGAATTTGGAGAGTCTGACCCCCTTTAGCCAACATTAAGCAAGCATTGGTAAAGCTTGTAAGCCCTGCTTTGCCAATGCTTGGTGGCTGCTGGTACATGCTTTGCCAATTCTATACAAACACTGTCATGAGCTAATAGCGGCAAGAGGCTCTCTTGAATTGTTATTTTCTGTACTTCTAAGATGGCTGTTATGCTTCATGTAAATGCAACTTGGCAGCCATTTTTGAAGTAATTTTCAAGTTTTCCTCTGATGTCGCTATTGACTGTGCCAAAGCTTTTAAACTGGATCACAAGGAGTGGCATATCTAAAAGTTGAGTCCAAAGTGGACGTTAAGTTGCATTTACATGAAGCATGATGATTATCTTGTAAAAATAGAAAACAGCATTCTGCCCTTGCCGCTATTTGCTTTGCCAATTTTTCAGACTCAGACCTCTCTCTTCCAGGATGTCAAACTAGGAGGATTACTGTTTAAACCATTTTGCAGCATAAAGTTAAAAGTTTCAGGAGCCTCTGCCAGGACTTACCAGGTGTTACTGGGAAAAATGGGGTTTCAGTGGTTACTAGAAAGTTGCAGCCTATTTCTCCTTCACCTTCAAGTGTTAGGCATAAACTAATTGCCTGTTTCTGGGGATGTTAGCAATGGACAATGATGCAGACTGTTTACCCATTGTACTCTTTGCCTCATTCAAAATGGCAGCTCCCTTTTTTATGGTCTCTATTTTGTTAATGGATGATATTCCAATCTAAGATGGCTCTCATTCACTTTCGGATGCATGGTCCTTCCCTTCTGGGTTAAAAGTGGCTCTGACAGTATTTAAAGTTGTGCTGCCTTATACACTGGGCCTGGCAACATCCATATTTAGTAGGCCGACTAGGTCGATCATCTGGCCTCTTCTTTCATGTGCTCTTTTTGTATGCTTTCAGGTGATCCCTCGAGTTCTTGTGTAATTGCTTGCTACCTAACTTGCTTCAGTTAATATTGTAGCATTACCACTAGGAGAAGTACCCAGTGTCCACCTGATTGAGTTGGCTTCAGTACTAATGTTGGAACAGGTGTGAGCCTGACTTACTTACTAGTGCTGCTTTACCAATATTGTTTTCTATAGCTATCCTAGCCTGTACATCCCCAGATTTTACAGTAAAAACTGGGTTTAGGGCATTAGGAAATTGGGAGGCTTGCATCTGCCAGTCCAGCAATCTGGTCATAACAGCTTCACAGATGCAACTGGAATATATTTCTTCACACTTCGCCCCTTAAATTCTTGAACTGATTCGAGAAAGGCACAGCTGCTGTTTGTAAAGGAAAATTATACCATATGATTGGCGGAGATATTTCTCCCTATATTTTACTAGTCACTAGTTCCCAAAACCTCAATTTCCATTTTTACAAGAAGATGTCACTAAAGCCGGTTAAGGTTTAGTTCACAGTGGGTTATGGGTGGAAATAAAAATGGGAGATGGTGTTTTTTCAATATTAGAGAGTTCCAATCAGACTCTGATCCTATCGCACACTGTTAGGTACACCAATAGAATTGAGGCAAGGCAACACATTCTGGTGATACAAAAGAGAGTAACCACTTCATAGATGGTGATAGAGGCTTTAGGTGGCGAGCAGAGCCGAAGAGAAGAATGAGATTTTGAGTTTTCATTTGCTTGCGAAAGGCAGGCAATCACACAGCACCCCAAACCCGTATAGTCCACCATTTGTCCCACATCACCTTTGGATTCTGACACTGGGATAACTCTTAAAATGGCAGAGAGCATATATGAATGAGGTTTCCTTGCAGCCCAGAACATGTAATTAACCCGCTCCTGGTTTAGGAAAATGGCAACACATAACAGTGCCAAAGTTTGAAACCTAAAACAGATATGGAAAATTGATCTTTTGTTCTTATTATTAGTATTAATGGCATTAATACTAATAATAATAATTGAAATAATAGATATTTAGTGCTTGATACTAATCTTCTGTCATTTCTAAATAACAGATTGAACTATTACCCAATATACTGTCCTCAACATATCCACTTGGGGAATGAAGGAAGGCTTAGCCTTTCTTGTTAGGATTCAGAGATCTGCCTTGTTTAATGTCACTGAGCCATTCTGCCTACTATTTATTCATTGAAAAGCTAAATGTAAACAATAAATGTTTTGTAAATCAACTACAGCCAAGCTACACTTAGGGCCTTATTACGACCCTGGCGGCCTTAGCGGTCGGACCGCTGCCAATGTGGCAGTCCGACAGCCCCATTACGACCATGGTGGTTACGCCACTATCGGATCTCCAGCACCGCCAGTTTTCCTCCACTGGAGGGGCTGGCGGTGGTGATTGTCCTACTCCGCCAGGGCAGCGCTGCAAGCAGAGCTGCCCTGGGGATTATGAGTCCCTTGTCTGCGGGCGATTACATGGCAGTAGCACCACCATGTAAAGGATGGCAGAGACGGGGTGCAGGGGGCACCATGGGGGCCCCTACAAGTGCATGGGCAGTGTAGGGGCCCCAATGGCCAGCCCCGTCACACTTTCCACTGTCTGCTTGCTATTGCATCCTATACACAGCAGCATTGCCACCGGCTCTAATGTGAGCTGGCTTTAATGTTGTGGTCTGTTCCCTGCTGACCCAGCAGGGAACTCGTAAAAGGGCCCGTGGGAAGGGGACTGCACTGGCAGTAACCTGACCGCAGGACTTGGGTAGACAGCCTTTTCCGTCTGCCGAAGTTGTAATTAGCCCCTTAGTGATTAAGGATTTAATGTATACATGGATAAGAATCTGCAGGAACTCATTTAAGTCAGGAGAGTCACACACTGTTCCTGCTTAAGACACAACAGTGTTACCTGGACAGTGCCAGCTATTGTGATTTGTGATAACATTTTTTAGAGACCACCTGTACACAAGCCAAAAAATGGCAACAATTTATTAGGAGGAATTGCCAAACGCCTGAATATTCTCAGCTTGTAATTGGCTTGACCTTTGGCATTATTCTGGAGGGAGTCAATAATTGATTCAAAGGTTTCAAATCACCTGCCTTGATTTGGCAATAAGACGAGAAGCACTAGGTTAGTTAAGACTTATTAGGACTTGAGCTGGCTTACAGAATCCCTCTTTTCACAATGTTTAAGTCTAAGTAGGAAGCGTGTACCCAAGGAAGGTGTCCTCAAGGCACTTTGGAATGTGCTGGTGATGGTGTAGGCTTCCTCCAGGTTTCTTGCCTTCTCTTTTAGATGCATATTAAGCTGACTGTGATTGCTGCTAAAACCCTTGAATTGCATTCATAAACCCTGTTCTGTAGACGTGACACAAAAGGAGAGAGAGGAGATCTTTGTCCCTACCACCCGAACGCGCAGCATTGTAACTGGTGATGACATTTTTCTAAATTAGAAGACTGGCATCAGACAAGAAAATAACTCAAATAAAAAATGAAATGCCAAGCTCTGAATGTTAAGTGATTAGACATTGCAGTTAAGTGGGGCGGTGAGTTTCTGCAGAGGTTTTCTTTTTTTTTTTAGCAAGGCATAATTTTCAAGAGAACTACAGATTTTACGGATGCTACATAAAAGGAACCATCTGGGTGAAAGAAATGAGGCATTTGTGATATTTTTCACTGTGGGATCTGAATTTTAACCATCTGTTTGCCAGCAACATTAGTATGCGGTGTCTCGTGATGGTCCATTGCCATGAGACTTTTCTTCTTCAGCAAAGGGAAAGCCAGAATATGCATAAGGAATGCAGGAAATTATGTGACATATTGGTAGTCCAATAATCAATTTAAATGCCAGAATATGCACTGGCAATAAAAAGTGTGCATGCTTTTATCTTAAAAGACCAATTCTTTCCCAACCTGTGGTCTGAGGACCCCTGGGGGTCCTCGAAGCCTACTCAGGAGACCCCTCAAAATTCTGTATGTGGAAGGGATGTGTTGTTGGTTTCCATTCCAAATACTGAATTGTGAATCGATATATGTATCAATGTTGTACAACTTAAATAAAGTCTGAAAATATTGAAAAATTGCTATTTACCGAGTTTGAATGGTAATATATTCACAGCTGAAATGTGAATTAAAAAAACAGTTTGTTCAGGAGTAGGCAGTAATCGAGGGGACCACTGCCAATTCTCAAACAAACTTTAGGAAAAAAGTATATTTTTTTCCGCAGCCCCTTTCTGTTATGGAAAATGTGCTTCATTTTAAACAAAAATGTCTACTTTGTTTACATGAGATCACAGACATGGTGGTCTGCTGATCCAGTCAGACCTCCATCCCTTTAATGGCCTCCAGTCAGAGTAAGTAAGTAAGTCAGAGCAAGTCAATTTGCGACCTAACTCATTAATATTTATGATTTTGGTCGAATTGTGTCCCACTCTGAACTGGAATTTTACAAACTATTAGTACAGAAGTTGGTTCATAAAATTCTTCATTGATTACAAAAACACTTGGAACCAAATTTTTGCAACCAGTTCTATGGACATCTGGTCAATTGTGCAATGCTTTTCTTGAAATCATTGTTTTCAAATTTCTAAATTTATCTGTGAATTCATATGGTCATTTTCTTATTTCACAGCACAACAACACTGCCATCCCACATCAGAATTACCAACGGCTATATCACAGCGGATTATCCTGTCTGGGTTTCCAATCGACTAAATCACCGACCACGCTTGGACCACAAAGTTCATAATCAACCAAAGAGTGGAGCATCAAGAAGCTATACAACCCCACTAATACCTGCCTTTGTCTGTTTGGCAGCAGTCTTATCTCTCACCAGTCTTTTAAGGCCTTCCTGACCCTCTCTGTATAACGTGCAATACCGGCCATAGGATATAATAAAGATAATTTATAAACTAATTAAGATTTTACAGTAATATACAGGGGGCATCTGGGCAGAAAGCAGTTTAGCTGAGCTCCTCTTTCCCAGGACACTCCTTGACAAATTTGTTTTAATTCTAAAGATTTATTGTAACACTGACTTACATCTTCTTTTTGTAGAAGGGTCATTTATTTCCCATAGTGCTATGGGGTTTTGTAAAATATATGTGTTCATATAAAATTGTATTTATTCTACTGTTGAATATATTTTTGTCCCGAATTGTTAATAACACAAAAATTAAAAATGTAGTGTCAATTAAGTGTGTTGGGAACACTTTATGTCAATGTCAGAATATTTTATGCCTCCTGATATTTATAGATATTAAATAATGGAGTACACAGCTGCTTCACAATTCATAAAATATGGAATAGGAATAGTACCATTGTTGACATTCATTTATTAGATTCTGCACATGCATTCCGATTTATAGGTCTGACTGCAATAAAAAAGAAAAGATTAGTAGTCTTATGAAGGTCATGTCTATCAAAAATACCTTATTGCCTCTCCCTGTGACGGGTTCCTGAGACTAAGGTAAGTTAAGTAAAACTTTAAGAATATACTCAGGACCCAATTTGTCCTATGTGGGTCACCGATTGTATGATATACAGTTTTCAACAGAAAGGCAATGGAGAAACTCAAGTTGCATTGGTGCATGCAATACTGGAGTTTTTGACTGAGGGTCAGCCTCTGCCATGAATGCTGATGCATCATGTAGAGGATCTTGGAACCTGCTTGTAGCACGTCTGAAAGCCAACAAAGATAAAGCATCAATAAAAAGGGTGATCCCTGTGATTGAGTCCCTCCTGGAGATGAGTCACTGCATTGGGCAATATTTGCAGATGATTGAGAACATACTTATGAAGACCACATTCAACTTTTTAGGTGTAATCTAGTTGTGACAATGCCATGGAAATTCTAAACTTACATTTGTAAATCAGAGACCATCTATAATATAGATACATGTGTTCCAGAGAGATTTCAAGAACGTTCCCTCATTTTCATGGGAGATAGCCCCATAAAATAAGGAAAATATTTTGCCTCCATGCCCACACCCGGTTATAGAAGCTGGTGCATAAGGAAAGGCTCTGTCAGTATGCTCCCATTCACTGACGGACCTTGCGGGCACTTTCATGGAAGGGAGGGATATGGGAGTTTGATGGTCTCCCCAGATATTCCCCTGCAGGTAGGTGTAGTCACTCATTGTACCTGCCTGCGAAATGATCACTGCCTCCCTTCCAAATATAGGCCAGGTTGCTGTCTGTACAGGTACAAGCAGACTGGTAGCTTCAAGCAGCTAACATTACAGTAATGGGCTGCCCTTGGACAGTCATGAGTTTGCAGTTATGCTGAAGGCAGTACATTCACTGTTATAGTGTGCATTGACTCAGTTTCCAGCAGGCACACCAAGTTATAGTGGAGCACAGTGGCAGCAACCAGGGCAGAGCACCATCTTATTGATATGGGCCCCGGTATGAAAAGAGCTGATGGTGTACCAGCAAATAAACAGTCAACCTGAGTCATGACAACTACCTGTGATTCTCTAAAAATATGAAAACCAGGTTAGTCATAGCAGGAGACAGAGTAGGCCATTGTACCAATAAGGATGAAAATAATGCGGGACTGAATACCATCAGATAGGACCCAGTCGGGAGGAGGACAGTCTCTCTGTACCACTAGGTTTCACTCTGTAGCTGTGGCCTGGGTGTATAAGATGGAGTTACCAATCTGGATAGGAAACGTATTGGACAACAGTTTGAAGTATCAACATTCACTAATCAGAATCCACTATATTGTTGCACTACTGTTGGAAAGTGGATTATTGGTAAGGGCAGGTAGGTACCTACAATTAGCAATAGGCCACAAACCCCCACTAGGTCTAGTCAAGGTCTCAGTAAATTACTCCTTGGTAGCTTGGCCACGAGCACTTAGGTCTAACTTAGGAGACAGGTGTGTAAAGCATTTAATATCATCAAAACAGTAAATAAGTAAAACACAAAACACCACAAAAACCAACACCATTTTATAAAAATAGAATATATTTTTATATTTACGACACCAACATGACAAACATCTAATATATGGAACCAGAGATATAATTTTTTAAAGATTAAGGTCTTTATTATCACTTCAGCGGGGGAAAAGCCCGTCCTCCGAAGTCCCAACGGGTAGGTTGCCACCAATGTGGCAGCCTCCAGCCGGGCCCATTACGAGTTTCCCGCTGGGTCAGCAGGGGGCAACTCAGTTTCCGGCCACTGGCCCAGCGGAAAACAGCCTACGGCATTGCCTCCAGCTCGTAATAGAGCCGGCAGCAATACTGTAGTACATAGGGTACACCAGTGCAAAGCAGACAGTGAACATTGCAACGGGGCTGGCCAGGGGGCCCTTGCACTTCATATGGCAAGGGCATGGGCAGTTCAGGGGCCCCCCTGGGGCCACATGCACCCCATCTCTGCCAGCCTTTTTATGGCAGTGTTACTGCCATGAAATCGCTTTTGGAGAAGGGGGTCCTAATCCCCAGGGCAGCGCTACCCTGGCGGATTAGGACCGGCAGCACTGCCAGGCCGACGTGAAATAGTAATCTGGCGGTCTGACCACAGTGCTACCACCGCAGTCATAATATGACACTTGGACTGCTGCATTGGCGGTGGTCGGACTGCCACCGTGACCCTGTTGGTCATTAGACCGCCAGGGTCATAAAGAGGCCTCAAATGTTTTTTAGCGCCTAAAACCAAAAAGCACCACTTAAGATATCTGGTCACACTCGACCGGGGCAAAGTCAAAATTTGAGGCCGACCGTGCAGGAACCCTGCTTGGCTACACTGAGAGGGATGCCTCAGATAAAGTTTAACCTTCACACTTAGAAAATCTCTTGAAGAGTTCTCTCCGTCCAGGACGAAGTCACAAGTTGAGACCGACCTTGCTGGAGCGCTCTTCGGATACACTGCGCTGGAGGCCTTGTTCAAAACTTCTACATTCGGACTTAGAAACTTTTTCTGGATGATTTCCTCCAACGGGACCAAGTTGAACGTTGAGGTCAACCACAATGGAGCCCTCCTTGGATACACTGCGCAGGAGGGATTGGTCAAACTTTTACCTTCGGACTTAGAAACTTTTTTAGAGCGTTTCTTCGATGATGTCGGGCGCTCCTCCTCAACAAGCCAATTTCATTGCAACATGATCGGATTGCCTTTCGACAAGCCTCTGGTCAAATACTGGAAGTTTGAGGCTTCAGAGCTTATCAGCTGAACATACCTGCAAGTAAGGCCGAGTCACTCTCAACGTTGATCGGCTTGACTCTTGACGCCGGGTCCTTCCACTTACAAAGCTTTTTTTCAAAGTTAATCCAACATTCTCCAAACTTCTGCATCTTCTTCCAGAAGTCCTTTGAGGGTCCTTCAAGTGTCTACAACTCACCCCAAGGTTACAGAAGCTCTGAGCTGCTCCTTGGGGGTTAGGACCTCAACTCCCAGAATGCACTTGGTCCAGATCCTTAAATGGCCACTGGTCAGCTGAGCTATTTTTGCAGAACTTGATGGAGAGGATTCTGGTCAGCTCCTTTCTACCTGTAGCTTGCTTACAGGGAGTCCCTTCCTGAAGTTGTAGAAGTAAGTCAAAGTCCTTTTTCTTGGTGGAGCTCGAAGTGTGCAGCTGGTGCAGTCCTTCTGAGTGCAGGGTCCAGGTGCAGGATATGGGTCCAGCAGGGCAGTCCTTCTTCTTCTTGTCTTTTTCCAGTAGGGATCTTAAGCGTGGGTCAGCTCTGCCATATTATCCTAGCTCCTGGGGTGGAAAGCAGGCAGATGCTCCTGCCCAATCATGTGCAGGCCACCACCCTCCTGAGTGACCACTTCCCAAGAAGTGTGGCAAAAATCAGTCCCAGGGAGCAACACTCCTCCAAAATCTAAGATGGCAAAATTTCAATCTTAGAGTTTAGATCTGGCTGAGTCCACCCACTGGTGTGGCTAAGTTTCTCTTTACACACCCTTTCCAGCCATCTCCTAATCTAATCAGGGGGCACCTGGTTCTCAGGGGCTGCAGGAAATGGGGGAGGACCAGTTGCTGTCCCAAATATCCTCCCCTCCTTTGAAGTCGAGTTTGGCTGCTCTCTCCCATCCTGTTCTACTCTCTGTTGAGGCAGTTCCCCTCCCACCAGATGCTTCCTTTGTTTCAGCCCAGGCCACATCACACCTCATCAAGGCAGCCTGGCTGATGCTAACAGCGGCTGACCAATCAGAGAAAGGCAATACAGGGCTGAATTTAGTAACCTTTAGCAAGAGTTCAACAACTCTTTCATTGTTCAAGTTATATTAAATTCAACAGTGGCAAGTTGTTGGATTTATTATAACTTTTAATTTCATACAAAAATTGCCAAAATTAGCACCTTCCTATGGAAAATAAGACTTAATTAATTTAAAATAAAGTCTTTCCATACTAGCCTATGGAGCCCATTCACAATAAAGGGGAAAAACAAATTTGGCTATTTGTCCATAATTAGGGCTTATAAAACATATTTTATAAAGTCCCTACTTATAGTTACCCTGCACCCAACCATGGGGGCACTTAGTACATACCTTAGGGGTTACGTATATGTACAAATAAGGTCGCTTTGGACTTTGAAAGTACTTTTAATTCCGAAGTTGAATTTGGGGTTAACTTCAACTTAAAAGCAGCCAGCAAAGCAGGCTTGCTTTTAAAATGACACTGGGTACCACAGCAGTGCACCTATGGGTGCACTACCATTGCTGGGGCTCCTAAACCTACGTGCCTTGCCATATACTAGG
Organism: Pleurodeles waltl; assembly: GCF_031143425.1. Classification (NCBI taxonomy): domain Eukaryota; kingdom Metazoa; phylum Chordata; class Amphibia; order Caudata; family Salamandridae; genus Pleurodeles; species Pleurodeles waltl. Next base: position 919,634,580 of record NC_090443.1, read on the forward strand.
GACTTATAGGTAGATTGGAACTGCCTATTATAATTATCCTAATTTACTTATACCTCTTTAATCAGAGAACAGGCCCTGAGACTGTTTAGCAGTGCCCAAGGTACCATAAAAGTCAGGAAAACACCAGTATGAGTGAAAAATGGGGGCACAAAGTAAGGGGCTTCTACAATCAGCCCACTTTTCCCACCACCACTACATAGAGTACTCATATTGGCACTATATATATAAGAAATTATGGATAGCCATATAAGCAAGCCTTAGGTAATAGTGTATTTTTAATGTACAAATCCCACTTTTTCTGCATGCTCACCCTGCATTTTCAGGATTTATTTTTGTTGCCAGATTTGAAATCCCAATTAGTATATTTAACTTGCATATAAGTCATTATTATACAGAACAAACTGTACCCAGGGCCTGGAATTTAAATACCTCTAGCGGACTGCAGCACATATTGTGCCATCCAGTACAGTGGCAGTACAAACATGGCTTCAGCCCTACTATTGTAGCCTAACTATTAAAGTGTAAAAACTGTAGCTCAATCTGTCATAATAAATCATTTTGACATGTCAAATCCTTCATTTTAAATATTAATGTCACCTATTTTGTGTGCTTTGTAGCCAACAAGGCAGGCTGAATGCTATTTAAAAGATGGACATTTAGACATTTGAATTTAACATACCCTTACAGTGACTAGTATTTAAAAGCTCTTTTCAGTGTAATAAGGCAGGCTGGACCATACAGAAACACAATATTAATTCTGCTATCTCAGGGTAGAGACAAGCTTGAAAATGATTTGGCAACTCTTTTTAGTATTTATTAAAACCCCAGTTCAATGATGCAGTTGGACTTTAATAAATATTAATCAAAAATAAGTTTTAGAATGTTAGCTTTTCCCTGCGTGAAAAAGTGAAGGCTAATTTACATGAGTCATCGACCTCTCACCCAGCAGATAAAGTGCCCTGAATAAGGGGTGAAAACTGCTCCCAGAGGAGACAAAGGCCTGTGTGTGGGGATTTGTTTTTCTGTCTACTTTCAAAGGGCTTCTCCTGTCACAAGTAGATGCCACATGACAACTGGTCAGGCCCTGTCTTTTGTCTTCTCAGTTAGACAGGCACCAAACACATGGGCTCTGCACAAGGTTCTCCTTGTGCAAAGAAGGGTTTCACCATTTTTGATCCTAGGAGTGAGGTGCACTGTGGGATTGTTTGCAGTAGGACAAGTAGAACCTTCCACAAAAGTGGATAGTGCTACCTCTCTGAATTTTTACACCATTGGTTAGCAAGGGATGAGGAGTCACCCCTACTCACGAGCTAGCGCCAAGCATCCCCTGGAACTATCCTCATAACACTACCGGACCTGAGTTAGTTTTGAACTTTAACAGGGTGTAAAATAACTATTCCTACATTGATCTAAGCCACATTGCTGAAATCATTGGATTATTATGGGGGCAGATTTACTATTCCCACTTCAATTTAAGCTATGTTATGGAAAATGTTGGACACTGAGGGATCTACATTTACTATTTCTACTCCAATCCAACCAACATTGGGGAAATCTTTGGGTTTTGAGTGTGATAGATTCACTATTCCCACCTTAATCTAAGCTGCATAGAAGAAAGTGTTGAAGTTTGAGAGGGTAAATTTACTATTCTGTATCCAGTCTAAACCACACTAGTGAAAGGGTTGGGCTTTGTGGGAGGGGTGGGGGATAATCTTCCTTTTCTAAAAACGTTATTTATCATTTTCACCTGAAAACAACAGACATTACTAAGGCACCCATCAGGATACAGAATAAACCTTATAGAATAACAGGCATACAGGTATATAAATCAATAGATGGGTGTACAGTAAAGAAAAAACATGTCAATATCAGCTGAAAAGGGAGCAAGGGCAGAACACAGAACATACAGGCCCATATTTATACTTTTTTAGCGCCGCATTTGCGTCGTTTTTTGACGCAAAATAAGCGCAAACTTACAAAATACCATTGAATTTGGAAAGTTTGCGCCGATTTTGCGTCAAAAAACGACGCAAATGCGGCGCTAAAAAAGTATAAATGTGAGCCACAGTGTTCATAGCCGGGCCACAAGACAAGTCCAGGTGATGGATAAAGGCCAAATGGATGACAATCAGTCCTAGCAGTGAGGTCCAACTTTAGCAAGTAGTCACGTAATGGTTGCCAGATATCTTTAGGGTTTAAGTAGTTGGGTGTGATGTGGCATACTATTCACAAGATTTATCACAGTAAATCATATTCTTCAACCAAACAGAGTTAGAGGGACAAGTTTTGCTACCCCAATGTAGTGCAATCATGCATTTGGCAATGAGCAGAGCAATAACAGTGAAGCAGCAAACCACCTTGGGGACATCATCAACATATCCCCGGAGAGCCAGGAGTGGAGAGGGGTTAGTGTGGAGACGATTTTTTTTATGGTAAGGAAAGAAATCTTTCCCCACGATGGGGCAGGTCGAAGTCAAGTGAGTGAAGTCTGCATCAAGGACACCGCATCTGGGACATTGAAAGGGATGCGTGGGATCGAAGTGTGCTAAATCACGTGGAGTGATGTAAATCTGGTGTAGGAATTTGTAATGCAAGAGTTTGTGTTTATGATTTATGGGGACTAATTTAGTCTGTGCTCAGCAGTAATACCAGATTTTGTCAGAATGAAGTTGCCCAAGGTCATGCTCCCAAGGATCAAGCGTCCATCTGTCCAGGTCAGGCCTAAAGGCCATGAAGGAGCGGTACAGTTTGGAGACTGTTAGAAATAGGGTCTTTGGTTGGCAGTTAGGATACCCCCTGCCAAGCAAGGACCCTCACTCTAGTCAGGATAAAAGAGAATCCCCCTGAGCTAACCCCTGCTTACCCCCTTGGTAGCTTGGCACGAGCAGTAGGCTTAACTTCAGAGTGCTAGATGTAAAGTATTTGTACCAACACACACAGTAACTTAATGAAAACACTTCAAAATGACACAACACAGGTTTAGGAAAATAGAGAATATTTATCTAAACGAAACAAGACCAAAATGGCAAAAATCAACAATACACAAGTCAAGTTATCAATTAAAAAGCAAAAAGAGTCTTCATATAGTTTTAAACACACACTAACACTGTTAGCGTGAAAATGTACCTTGGGTGTGTCAAAAATAACCCTGCACGGGCGAGTGTGCGTCAAAAAGGACTTGTGATGCGTTGATTTCACTCACTAGCGAGACCTTGCGTTGTTTCTCCTTCTGTCAGGTCGGGCGCACGTCTTTTGCGTCAGAGCGATGCGTTGATCCGGTCAGCACTCTCGGGTCCGAGCGGGCCTTGCGTTGTTTTTACACGCCCAGTGGTGTTTGCGTCAGAAATCCTGCCTCATGATGATCCAAAAACTACGCAGCGTGAGTTGCGATCTCACCAGCCTCCGCCAGCGATGCTGCGTGTCATTTCTCCAGCTCCTTGCATCGATTCTTCGGTCGCGTTGCTGGCCAGCATCGATTTTCAGCCGCGAAGCCAGCAGCGTGTTGATTTTTCAGCCGCAGATCGGAGTCACCTTGATCTTTTCCCTGCATGGCGTTCTGTGTGTGGATTTCTTCCTCTTAGGCAGCCAGCTTCTCCTTTCGGGGTCCTAGGAACTGGATGGGCACCACTTGGCAGAGTAGGAGTCTCTCCAGAGACTCCAGGTGCTGGCAGAGAGAAGTCTTTGCTGTCCCTGAGACTTCAAACAACAGGAGGCGAGTTCTAAATCAAGCCCTTGGTGAGCTTCACAAGATGGAAGGCACACAAAGTCCAGTCTTTGCCCTCTTACTCTGGCAGAAGCAGCAACTGCAGGGTAGCTCCACAAAGCACAGTCACAGGCAGGGCATCTCTTCTTTCTCAGCTCGTCAGCTCTTCCCCAGGCAGAGGTTCCTCTAAGTTTCCAGAAGTGTTCTAAAGTCTGTGGTTTTGGGTGCCCAATTTCTCCTTTGAAGTAGGCCTACTTCAAAGCAGAGTCTCTCCTGAATGTGAAATACTGACTTGCCCAGGCCAGGCCCCAGGCACTCACCAGGGGGTTGAAGACTGCATTGTGTGCGGGCAGGCACAGCCCTTTCAGGTGTGAGTGACCACTCCTCCCTTCCCTCCTAGAACAGATGGCTCATCAGGAAATGCTGACTACACCCCAGCTCCCTTTGTGTCACTGTCTAGTGTGAGGTGAAACCAGTCCAACTGTCAAACTGACCCAGACAGGGAATCCACAAACAGGCAGAGTCACAGAAATGGTATAAGCAAGAAAATGCTCACTTTCTAAAAGTGGCATTTTCAAACACACAATCTTAAAATCAACTTTACTAAAAGATGTATTTTTAAATTGTGAGCTCAGAGACCCCAAACTCCATGTGTCCATCCGCTCCCAAAGGGAATCTACACTTTAATCTGATTTAAAGCTATATGTCCTACCTTAACCATACACTGCACCCTGCCCTTTGGGCTACCTAGGGCCTACCTTAGGGGTGCCTTACATGTAAGAAAAGGGAATGTCTAGGCCAGGCAAGTGGGTACACTTGCCAAGTCGAATTTACAGTTAACACTGCACACACAGACACTGCAGTGGCAGGTCTGAGACAAGATTACAGAGCTACTTATGTGGGTGGCACAACCAGTGCTGCAGGCCCACTAGCAGCATTTGATTTACAGGCCCTGGGCACCTCTAGTGCACTGTACTAGGGATTTACTAATAAATCAAATTTGCCAATCATGGATAAACCAATTACATACACATTTTGTAAAGGAGCACTTACACTTTAGCACTGGTTAGCAATGGTAAAGTGCCCAGAGTAACAAAAACAGCAAACACAGAGTCCAGCACACATCAACAACCTCAGAAACAAAGGCAAAAAGTTATGAGAGACCACGCCAAGGCTGAAAAGTCTAACAGGGACCAATTGTGCCCCATCAGGATCAATAATGAGAGTCAAGTGAGAGAAATCGTCCAGAGCAGGGGGATAGAAGGGCATGCATGAGCGTAATGTGTTATGTAGGTGCTGGAGCACAAAAAATCCATGAATGTAGCATCATAAAACTGGACATCGTCAGCATAGGAAAGCAAATGGCCACTCGGAAAGAGGTTGCCAATAGTATGTAGGTTGTATTTGGATAAAATGTCCTGGGCTAGATTTCCCAGTGTAAGAGGGAGCAAAGGATCGTTGTGTGGCAGGGGAATAGATGGGCCGTTCCACCCAAAGGCAACAATGTTTCTGCTGTGCCCAACTTGTGGTGGAGAGAGTTTGAATGTCAGTTGGATCCAAGGGGACACCCTTGGATAGTAAGGATGGGAGCAGCACTTGCCCAGCCTGGTCTTTCTCAGGTCTGGTGTAAGGATACATGCATTGAGGTGATAACAGTGATAGGCAAACTGACATTGAGCCGCAAGATAATAGAGCTGTAGATCTGGCATATCAAACTCGCTGCACTCGTAAGGGAGTACAAGAGTGTCCCCTTTGATACAAGCCTTGTGTATTGCCCATATAAGGCGCAGTAACAGGCTACGGAGGGTGTCAAAAAAGTGGTTAGTCAGCAAGATCAGTTTGTTGAGGAAAAGCTAGAGAAATTGGGGAGGGGGACTGCCATTTGTGATGATAGCTACTCGTCTGGCCAGTGATAGCGTGAATTTTATCCATCAATCAATCTGTGTAAACATGTGGTTGATGCAAGGCCATAGTTGAGGTAGATTATCTGTTCTTTGTCCCTGTGAAGGATGGTGCCCAAGTATTTGGCAGAATCCATACAACACGATAGAGGATATTTAGGAAGTTCAGGTTTCGTGACCGTGGTTAATGTTTAGGCCAGAGAGGTCACCAAAACGGAGAACCTCTTGTATGAGCTGTGATTTACAATGATCATCTCGGGCTCGAAACTTCTCATTTAGTGCAGAATGGTTGTGGTAGAACTCAGGGCCATCCACAGTTAGGGTATAGACATTAACTACAAGTATGGTGCAAGCTGCTAAGTTGCCGGCAACCAGGACATACCTTGCCGTTTGGTCAAGTAGGCTAGTTGTGTGGGTAGAAGGGAGCACTTTTGTGAGTTAGTGAATTAGTGTGCACACTCCTCTTGAGTATAAGCTATAGCAGAAGAAACAATGCTGGCCCCAGGAGGACATGAATGTGTGTGACTTCAGGATGACAGGTGAGTCTCTTGCAAAAAGACTATTTTTACACTGTGTTGTGCTAAATAGGAAAGGACTTGTTTTCCCTTGTGCAGGTTATTGAGGCCTCAGATACTCCATGTAAGAAAGGTGAGCTCTGTTCCTCCACCGGCCCTACGCTGCAGTGGTGTCAAAGGTGTAGGTGTAAGAGTGTGCATGTAATGGAAAGCTTGAAGGTTGTACATAACAGATGGGCACCCACAAATAAAAAAGTAAGTTGTACAAACAACAAACCCCACCGCCACCAGATTACATGTCAACTGACGAATCCCTGTATTGAGCAAAACAACAAGAGAAACCCCAACAACTTGCTGTTCGGTATACGCCTCAGGGATAAGGCAATGCTACAGCTAGTAGAATCCATGTGAAATTATTTACCTGGAATGGTAGTGGAAGCATGTTACTGTTGAGGAATATGAGGGTATAGCATCAGGGGATCAATAAGCATCTATGGGGCAGCTCAAATCAATATCAACAAAGTGAGAAAAGCAACTGTCTTTGGGCAATGTGGCAAGTGAGACTGGTCAGCAGCCTGGGAGGAGACCTTATCAGTCAGGAGGTGGTCGGTCCACAGTGGTCTTCATTGATGCTGCTGAAGGTGAGCTGTCTGCAGTAGTGCGACAGGAGTTTCTTTGGTCCATGCAATGGAGTTTGCAAAGCTCTGCAGCCACCACTGATGTATCAAAGATCTGTGACCTACCATTTACCTCAACTCTCAGCCTGGTGGGGTAAAACATTGCATATCTAAGGCCTTGTTTGCAAAGAGAGTTTTGCACATTGGAGAATTAGCATTGTGTCTCTTGCATAGTCATAGGAAAGTTTGGAAAGAGGGAAATAGGAGAACCTTGATATTGAAGGGGACCATGCTCACGAGCCAACAAAGAGAAATGTCTCAATCCCTGTAGTTTATTAGGCGTGCAATTATGGGGTGAGAAGAGCCACTGGGGGGCAGCCTAGTGCTGAGGGACCGATGTGCATGTTCCACCACAAATGTCAAGGTGATGTTCTGGCGGTCACGGAGTTCTGCAAGCAGGCATTTGACCAATGTGTCTGGGCAGACCATGGCAGTCAATTCAGCGATGCAGATGATAACCAGATTATTACAGCATTAGCACACCTCAAGATCTTCATTCTTGGTTGCAACCATTTTGAGCATGCACTCGACCTTTTCCAGATGCTTCACAGTCATTGTCGCCTCATCCTCTAGTCCTGGGATCCGCTCCTTGACTCCATCCAGTCTAGTGGTGTGTCTAGCCAGTCATTCACCTATGTGGTCAAGTCTATTAGAGAGCGAATCAAATATGGCATTGATTGAGTGGAATCCCATGCATTGTTCAGCCATGATGGTGGCTGTACTGTCATGTGCCGCTTCGGTGCCAGTATCTTTATCAGGACCGCTATACATGTCTTAAAGAGAGTCTTGGTGTCTAGGAGGTTTGGCCTCCTCAAAGAGGAGCTTTCACTGTTTAGGGTCATAATGGCCCATGATGAAGCTGCAGAGGAAGTATTAAGAGCAAAAGCAAGATACTGCACCATGCAATCGTTAACCCTTGCAGGGGATAGCAATCTAAGGCGAGGCAGGGACCCTTGGCACTGTTGCACTGAGAGAGCAGTGCTAAATATGTGGGCAGTATCGCAAGCACAGGCAAGGCAAGAGCAGGTGGAGTTTTATGGTGCCAAATACAAAGCAGGACGCAGTGTGAATCGTGGATGATATGGGCCCAGTGGTGTGCAGGCTGTTGGTGAGAGGCCACACGATCCAAGGTTCACCCAGGATGCACAACCGCTGCAGCCAACTGCCCCAGCAAGCAAAGTGTCAACACCCCAAGGCCATGCACAGGGGACTGTGTATTCAGTAGAGGCCCCTGAGTTGAGGCTGAAGAAGAGGGCAGCATCACCAGAGTCAAGGGGTTGGTGAGTGAAGGCTAGTCCTAGTGTTTGGCGTTTCACCCCATTCTAAGCAGCGTCAGGGCAGGCATAGTGCCTCATCACCAAAAGACACTGGGTCAGATACGCAGAGCTTCAGTTCTCAACACACAGCCCTGTGTCCCCTCCAAAGACTAAGGAACAGCAGTTGCTGAAGGTGTTGCCAGACAAAAGAGTTGTTAGTCACTATGACATGTGTGGCAGCGCCCCAGTGGCCTGTCGAGATACCTGGAAATGGCATGCACTTCAGGAGAAGAACATCTGTCTCCATTCCTGGCCAGCTCTTTCTCCGGCAGCTGCACAAGGTAGGTGCGGTCCAGGGTGCACGGTGTAGATTACGGGGATAGCAGGCCTGTCACAGAAAGAGGAAGCAAGGTTGCTGTGGCTTCATTAATATGGGTAATCAATGCGCTAAACCTTATCACCGTTGTTAGATCTGTCAGCTTTTGGAGTGGTTTCCCCTGTCTTTTTGTTTCTGACCCACTGTCTTTGATCATGTGCCGAATTATTTTTGCTGGCTTTAGGACTATGGGCACTTTACCACTGCTGACCAGGGCTAAAGTGCAAATGCTCTCCGTGTAAATTGTATTGATGATTGGATCCTCCATGATTGGCTTATTCTATTTACTGGTATGTCCCAAGTAAAGTGCACTATGTATGCCCAGGGCCTATAAATCAAATGCTACTAGTGGACCTGCAGCACTGATTGTGCCACCCACATGAGTAGCCCAGTAAACGTGTCTTAGACCTGACACTGCAGTATCTTTGTGGGCAGATTTAAACTGTCATTTCGACCTAGCAAGTGCACCCACTTTGGCCCAAACCTTCCCTTTACTACATATAGGTCACCCTTATAGTAGGCCCAAGGCAGCCCCATGGGTGGAGTGCAGTGTATTTAAAAGGTAGAACATTTACTGGTATGATTTACATGTCCTTATAGTGAAATAGTGCTCAATTTGGTTTTCACTATTGCAAGGCCTATCTCTCCCATACAGTAGCATGAGGATTGCCTTGAAATAACTTTTAAGTGTCATTTTCTATTGGGAGCCGATAGAGATATGGAGTTTGGGCTCTCTGAACTCACAATTTAAAAATACATCTGTTGGTGGAGTTGGTTTTTGAACTGTGAGATTGAAATTGCCACTTTTAGAAAGTGAACAAACACAACCACAAATGATGGACGGAATGCAGTATCACCCTTCATCAGCCAGGCTAGCCTGAATCCAGTGGCACAGTGAGCCCAGGACCCATGTCTGGGCATACCCGGTGCACTTATGGCGACAAAAGCAAACAAAAATATTTTGGACGGAATGCGGAACCAATCAAACATTCACCCCCAGTCACAGATCTGGGTTTAATCCATCAATTCTTTTGCTCACCATGCCACCCCAGTTTGTACCCAGCCATATGCAAATCAGTTTTGACCCTCTTCCCCAGGGGAACAGTCCAGCCCGAACTGCCAGGACAGGTCCTCCCTGGGCCGGAAACAAGCATCCTGGGACTGGTTTCAAGGTATCACCCTTCATCAGCCAGGCTACCTTGAATCCAGTGGCACAGTGAGCCCGGGACCCACGTCTGGGCATACCCGGTGTACTTATGGCAACAAAAGTAAACAAACACAAGTGATAGATGGAATGCGGAACTAATCAAACATTCACCCCTAGTCACAGATCTGGGTTTAATTCATCAATTCATTTGCTCACCATGCCACCCCAGTTTGGACCCAGCCATATGCAAATCAGTCTTGACCCTGTTAGAAAGTGGGCGTTTTCTTGCTTAACCAATCTGTGCCTCTGCCTGTCTGCTGAATACATGTCTGGGTCAGGATGACAGTGGGGCTGTTTGTGCATTCACTCTAGACAGTCAATCAAAGGGAGCTGAGGTGTGCTCTGCATATCCTGATAGCCCATCAACAGGCTGATAGGTCTTCCTGAGCTAGAGTCGTGAGAGGAGCTGACACACGCACTTGAATGGGGCTGTACCTATCCTCACACAAATCAGTCTCCAACCCCTTGAAGTGTGTCTGGGGCCATGGCGGGGAAAGGTAGGGTTTTGTGCACCACAAAGACTCTTCATTGACATTTGCCTACTTCAAAGTCAGAAATGGGTACAAGTACTGGACCTATGACCCCACATAGTTAGAACACTTCTGGACTGAGGACATTCTGCCAGGAAGAAGAGGTGGATGCTGTAGGAGGGACTGTCACTCTGCCTGTTGTTTTGCTGTGCTGGCCTGCAGCTTGCTGCTTCTATCCTGGGAGTTGACTTGGCTTTCTACATACTGCTTTCTAAGGTTCTCCAAGGGCCTGAACTGAGTTTGCCTCCTGTTAAGAAGTCTGAGGGCCATCAAAGACTTCACCTGCCAGCGCCTGGGCTCTCTTGCTGAGAGTCCTCATTTGCCAAGTGGTGCCAAATCCAGTTCTTGGGCCCTTGGAAGTGAGCTCTGGTGCATCCAAGAAGAAACTAAGCACATCGACTCCAGAGGGACTTTGGAGCTGGTGCTGTTCCCCCGCACTGCACCGCACTGCCTGCACCGGAGCCATGGTCCCTGCTGAGCGTAGCGACCATAGCCTGCAACACTGGCCCAACACTGGCGCAGCGCCTCCGAATCCCTGCCACAGTGTGAGTCCTGTGTGCTGTGTCACCAACGTCCATGACACCCGACTCTGTGGCAGCACCTGTGGCACCATGGTGTGATCGTGACAGCGCAAAGTTGACACCTCGCATCTTGACCTGATGGATTAATTGACCCGCCTTGTCATAAAGAACTGACTCCTCATCACCAGGGCTGCCCTGATGCAAAGTAAGGCAATGCAATGGCTTGCGCTGCATTACCATACTCCATATCTACAAGGCCATGAAAAGCCACACAGAATGGCTTCGCGTGGCCTTGAAGAAACACCCACGCAACACCCATGGATTTTGATGCACTCCCAAATTTACAAGATTTTGCAAACATGGGAATGCATCAAAAGCCTATGCCACCCCAGGTTGCATTCTTCAGCACACATACAAGTAGGAAAATGCTTCCATTTATTGTGTTTGTGCAGGAAGTTGTCCTTTCCTGCACAAAAACAATCATCCCCACAACTGAGGCAACCTTGAACCACGGTGCAAGAGTGTCTGCTCTGGGGAACAGTAGCAATTTCTGTTCCAGGTCAGAGGAGAGGACAGAAATGTGCCATATCTTGTAGATACAGCACATTTCTGCCCTTTCCCAGTGGCACAGAGCCTTGTAACTATGGCTACCCATTTCTAACAGCAGTCATTTCTGCCACAAGGATGGGAGTAGATGTACTGGGTATAGTAAAATCTGCAGTTTAGGGGCCAAAGCTACCAGAGCTTCACAGCCAGTTGGCCATTTTGGTCACTGGCATAGCCACAGCCCGAGGGGGGTAAATGAACCATATCCATACTAATCCAAACCACATTAGTGAAGGGGATGGACTTTGAGGAAAATGTATTCATTACTATTCTCACTCCAATCTAAGCCACACTAGGTAAAACATTGAACTTTAAGGTACTTCAATTCACTACTCCCTCCATAAGGTAAACCAAATCTTAAAAATTATAAAACCTTAGGAAATGTAACAAATATAGTAATAAATCAGTTCAAAACAAATACATACATTTAAAAAACAAAATTAAAAAGAACTAAAGAAAATTAAAAAGTAACAGTAAATTTTTAAAACAATATATGAGGTAAATACAGAAACATTTACATTTAAAAATAAACAACAAAATAATAATAAATAGCACTTTTAAAACGTTTAAAAATTAGGAATTATGATCAAGACAAATAATGACATTACTTGCTTCTAAATACAAATACAAACTTAAAAGGATAAACTTTAGTACGTTCAAATGTATAAAATAAAATTGTAAATTACTAAATCACATTAACAAATATCAATTTCATAAATTAAAAGGGTACAAAGTCAGAAAATAAAAACAATGTATAATTTAGAAAAAATAGTAATAACAATTATAAACATGTAATGTAAAATAAAAGTCCACATTAATTTAAAAAGAAGCAATAAATAATTAAAAATAGAACATACTAATAAAAATTGTAATTAAGCCAAAATATAAGGCATATTAAATAACATACAGTATTAAAAAAACACTCAGTTCCCCCAATTCCTAAAAAACCCATGCTACCCACACCTAAAACATTTCACAAGACAAATCAGCATACTAAAATATTAAATTATATTGAAACGTAATTATAAATATAAAAAAATAGAAGGAAAAATGCATTACAATAGACTTACATGTCTAAAACATAATAACAAATAAATGACTCCACACTCTATTCCCGTATTACTCACACATTCGTCTAGTAAAGATTTATACTAATTGAAAATAAACATATGAAAAGTAATGTAAATAGACATACCATAAAACAACACTATCATGTACAACTATATTTTAAACCACAATATTGTTTACAACAATATTAAAAACAACTAAAAAATGATATTCTTGCCTGCAATATTAAAGTACACAGTATTCTTGACATCACAATGTTATTTCCACTATATCCTTGTCCCTTGATATTCTTTATAGGTGATTTTAGTAGAACACCTTCTCCACATCAAATTTCATCACCTCTTTTCCTTTCTCATTCTATATCAACCTAGGTTATTGTCCCCTATGTATAAACATGCAGCCCTATTTTTGATTGGTACATTCTCAATAACTCTTCCTCTTCCTCCAAGTCCTGTGCCTGAGCAAATGGTCTTTATTTCTAAGACTTGTTTGGGCTGGCATTGCAACCTGGCAATCTGTGACTTGGTGAGAACGTAAAAGGTGTTCCTGGTTTTTACCTCTTGCTAGGTTTTGTTTTCCAGTCAGCATTTAATAACAATACTATGAGAAAATACTTTACTGAGACACTGTATGCGCGATTACATCACAGGACCCCTAGTGTTGAGCAGGGTTGGTGGAAGACTCTGCCCCAACCAAGGACAAGTTTTACTAGGTGCAAGAATCACACCTAGTAAAAATGAATCTGTGTGGCTGCAGCCCAGGAACAGAGGGGAACGCATGCAGAATTGGAAAAGTGATTAGAGACCCTGCACATTTTCCCAGATTTCTGAAGCAAAACCACATGATGGGTTTCCGGGAAAGTAATTCCCATGGCAGACAGTGCGCATTCTGACTGTGCAGACAGTTGGGACTCTGCACTGCCCACGAGATGGGCATGGGCAGTGCAGGAGCACCCCTGTATCTGGGTTCTGCATTGCAGCTGTCTTTTTCATGAAGTGCTCCCTGCCATGAAAAAGCCGGCGGAAAGGCAAGTCGTGATCAGCACGGCAGTGCCGACATAGGCACCGATATGCTTGAACACAGCTTTCAATGCCACCAACATGCTGGGATCCATGATCTTGGCAGTGGCGGTGGACTTGTGGCAGTCTGACCACCAGCGTCATAATCTGTCGGATTACGAGGTTGCAGCGGTCGGACCACCACTGCGGGTACGGCGGTTTTAGGACTGCCGTATTTGTAATCAGGCCCTAAGCAACCATAACCTAAGCCAAATGCTTATGTTAAGTTAAATTCACACCATTCATTTTAATTAGTAACTATTACATATTCCTAATGTGAACTCTAATCAAACTCTAAAATAATTTAAATTAAAAATAATTGAATTAAGTGTTTTTATTTAATTACATAACCCTAGGATAACCAAAATGTAAGCCCTAACCCTACTCTGAAATTAAATGAAAATAAAGTCAGAAAATAACCATACCTTATTCCAAATGTTTTCTTAATACAACTAAATTATTTTTTTCATTAAATAAAACAATTAACCTTCAGCTACATCTATCACTAATGCAAACCTGTGAAATTACCTTATAGTAGCGTTCTCAGTAGGCATCATTTCAGGATAATGCTTACAATGTAGAAATATGTCTGTGGGCTGATTCACAAAGGCACATTTACTTGAGTAGACGTACTCAGTAGTACATGGCCTCCTACACCTAGGGATAACTCCTGTAAACTATTTTTGGATTACAAAGTTACTATTCGTAATCTACCAGCTGTTTGTGGAGATCACCACCACCAGGGCAGAGCACTCCCTAAAGTAAAATATTGAATGAATAAATAATGTTTATTATTTAAAATAATAAGTATAATTATTTAATGTACAATATAAATGTAAGTTAATTGAAAATAGGTAATACTAACCTATAACCAATAAATTAAAACGTTAAAACACAGTACCTCATCATCTCAATTTTGTATTATATTATACATTTTAAATGTAAAAGTTGTAAACAAGAATTTTAAAAGAAAATCACCTATCTGTATTAACATGTTTGTATTTATATTATAATAATAAGCTTGGTTTAATGGTATGTTTTTAATTATTTGTGTGTGTATAAGAATCAACTTTATTCGTGTGCTAACACCCATAAAAGCAAGCAAAGACATGTACAAAAAAGCAATACATGTATATAGCTGCATAAAGATGAAAAGTTCATGAATAAAATGCAGAAAATCATCAAATGACAATAGAGCGAACACTGTCTAGAGTAGAACAGTCTGAGTGAGTGGCCCACTGGATGAAAGCAGAGACCAGTGTGCTGACTCAACAATTGGATTAGGCTAAAAGTATTAACCTCCTAGAGCAAACTGCATCTTGTTGAATCTGCATGTTTCTTCATCTGGCAGTGCCAATGAAAAAGAAAAAAAAAATATATATTATATATATATATATATATATATATATATATATATATATATATATATATATATATACTTGTCACCTTTAGTCCCTTGGAGAAATATGCACATGTATGTTACTCGAAGACTGAGCTGTAGTACATTTAACTTGTCATTATTAGGGCTGTAGTAAATTTTAGAAGTCTACTTTTTAAACCTTGCTCGTTTGTGGATGTTGGTGTTCGTTTTTGTTTATATCAGTATTCCTCTTCCTAAATTTCACCTCAATTTTCCCTTAAACCCCACCCATTTTGTTGTAATTATTTTCCATTTCACACTACTCCCCCAGTCACTGTTACTACAAACATGTACACCTATGTGTTCGGAGCTCTCCCTTTAGATAATAAAGGAGTTGTGGAATTCTCAGCCACAGATTTGTGAGCTGTGTTTTTTAGTATATCAAGTAGTACTACTGGTGCAGTACTACTATATGTACCACTAAATGGCTTTTTTGAATTGGGTCCTATGTAGTGTGTTTGAGTTTGTGTATGCCCCACTCCTAAATTAAAAACCATTGGTGCACACTTGCACAAATTAAGGGCCATATTTATACTTTTTGACGCAAAACTGCGCTAACGCAGTTTTGCGTCAAAAAAATTAGCGCCGGCTAACGCCATTCTGAAGCGCCATGCGGGCGCCGTATTTAATCAATGACGTTAGCCGGCGTTAGCCGCCGGCGCTGCCTGGTGTGCATGGAAAAAAACGATGTACACCAGGCAGCGCCGGCGTAGGGGGATATGGAGCTTGGGCGTCAAAAAATGGGGCAAGTCAGGCTGAGGCAAATGTTTCGCCTCAACCCGATTTGCGCCATTTTTTTCGACTCCCAACCCCCATAGAAATGACTCCTGTCTTAGCAAAGACAGGAGTCATGACCCCTTGCCCAATGGCCATGCCCAGGGGACTTCTGTCCCCTGGGCATGGTCATTGGGCATAGTGGCATGTAGGGGGGCACAAATCAGGCCCCCCTATGCCACAAAAAAAATAAAATAAAATACTTACCGGAACTTACCTTAATGTCCCTGGAATGGGTCCCTCCAGCCTTGGGTGTCCTCCTGGGGTGGGCAAGGGTGACAGGGGGTGTCCTTGGGGGCATGGGAGGGCACCTCTGGGCTCCTTCCGAGCCCACAGGTCCCTTAACGCCTGCCTTGTCCAGGCGCTAAAAAACGGCGCAAAAGCGGCCGTACGTTATTTTTTTTTAGACCCGCCCACTCCCGGGCGTGAATTTTGGCCGGGAGTGTAAATACGGCGCACATGCCTCGGAGTCAATTTTTTAGACGGGAATGCCTACCTTGCATCTCATTAATGCAAAGTAGGTGTCCACGCTAAAAAATGACGCAAACTCCATGGACTTTGGCGCTAGACGCGTCTAATGCCAAAGTATAAATATGGAGTTAGTTTTGCGTCGGAATTGCGTCAAAAAAAACGACGCAATTCCAGCGCAAACAGAGTATAAATATGCCCCTAAGTACTGCCCTTACATTTGAATCAAACTCAATTCCCAGAAGGGGAGCCTGTGCATGGCACCTGCCTTGTGGAGCACCAGGCGGACCCTAAAGGTAGACACACAGGCTTCCTTGCTGGGGAAGTTGCTTTCAAGGGCTCTACCAGGAGTCCGGATAATATATTTACCGTAATTCAGTTTCATTATGGCCAATTACAGTGCTCCAAAAACAACACTGCTCAGCTTTCATTTTAATGCACCTGGGCCCATGGGCAACCCTGAATCTGCTCCTCAAGCAAGGAAAAAGATGCACATGAATCATGTTTTTAAGTTGCCCTAAATTTTGCCTACCTCTACTCACAATACAACAGGAGTTGCCTAATCTAACCCCTCCAGTCATGGGCAATAATCACCAATAGGCAAGAAATGACTATTGAGGGATAAATCAGAAATATTTATGTTCACAATATTTTTTTACTTATTATTAAAAAGGCACTAATTTGCTAAAACATCATTATTCACCTATCTTTGGTTTTTCATATAATATACAGCAACTAACAAAAATACAGTCAAGGAAAAGATCTTTTCTAAAGCTTTCTGGCAAGCCTCCGTCCAGATTACCTGAAGTGGCTGCTTCTTGGAAGTGAGCTCTGTCAAGGGGGGCAACAATAGCGTTGTGCCCCTTGACAAATGTCCTGTAACAGCCAGTGAGGCCTAAGAAGACCCTTGCCTCTGTCTGGGTCTTGGGGGGTTCCCAAGCGAGGATGGTTTAAATTTTGGCCCTGCAGGGCTGCACCTTACTTCCTCCCACTTTGGTGATCCACAGAGATCCAAGGTCAGTCTGGCACCTCCTGACCTTGATAGTCACATCTGCCCCCTGCAAAGCCTGAAGCAATTCCTTGAGGTGGTGCAGATGGCCCTCCCAGCTAGAACTGAAGATTGCAATGTCATCCAGGTAGGCTGCACTGAAGTTCTGTAACCTAGCCGGGATCTGCTTTACCAGCTTCTGGAAGGTGGCAGAAACTTCTTCAACTTGAAAGGCATTACTGGGAACTGGAAGTGCCCTTCTGAGTAGAGAACATAGTCCTCTCTTTGCCCCCCCCCCCCACTCCCCTGGTCAAGGCAATGTGCCAGCACCCATATGTTAAGTCAAATGTGCTGAGGAACCTGGCAGCTCCTTACCAATATATGAGCTCATCAGCTCTGGGGATGGGTTGCACATCAGTTCTAGTGACCCACAGTATTCCACACAGAAGCTAAGCTGTGGGGTGACTCTTGAGGGGTAGCCTTGGGGCCCAACACCATTGGGCTGGACCAAGGGCTGTTTGAGAGCTTAATAACCCCTAATGCTATCATCTTTGAGATCTCTCCCTTAATGCTAGCCCTCACCTTGTCAACCTGTACATTGTTCTACAAAGGCATGCTGTCCCCAGTATAAATATCATGGATACACCAAGTAGTAAGTTCTGGGCTATGGAAGAATAAAGAGGCAAACTGCCTCAGCAACTGTTGGCAGTACCTCAGTTGGTCTAGGGTAACAGGTAATGGGAGGTTGACACCCTCCATTGACCAATCCTGCTCCTTAGCAGTTCACTCTCCTCCTCCATCCTATCATCAGTCACTAGGAGCATGGTTAGCTCAGACCTCTCAAAGTGGGGTGTGAGGCAGTTGTCATGAAGGGCCCTCAAAGGGTTCCTGGGAGTGTTGAGGTCCACCACAAATGTGACATCACTCTTGTGCTACTTCACTTAATAAGCTCTAAACCAGCAGTCTTTCAGGGGCCTGAACTCCATCAGCCACACTTTTTGATCAGGCTAAAACCTACCCAGGATGGCATTCTGGTCATACCACTATTTAATGTCCCCCTGGCAGTCTTCCAGATTCTCCTCGGCAGGTTTTGGAAGCGTCCTGTCTGGTTGGAAGTGCCAGCACATAGCTGACATCATCCTGAGAGGCCTTCCCGGGAGTGTGCTGCCAGCCCTACTTCACCAAACTGAGAGGTCATCTCTCAGGGTGCCCATAGGGAAGTTCAAAGGGGCTCAAGCTAACCCCCTTCTTTAGTACCTCCCTGTAGGCAAGCAAAAGACATGGCAGAAGGATGTCCCACATCCGCCTCATGAGTTCTAACAAACCCACTGTCATGCCTTTAAGGGTCCTGTTGAACCTTTCAACAAGCCCATTGATTTGGGCATTGTAAGGAATGGAGAACTTGTAAGTTACCACACACTCCTTCCACATGGCCTTCATGTACCCTGACATGAAGTTGGTAACCCGGTCTGACGCCACCTCCTTGGTGAACCCCACACATGCAAAGATCCTCATCAGTTCCCTGGCCACCGAAGGTGCAGTCGCCGTTCTCAGGGGGATAGCCTCCAGGTAAATTGTGATATGATCTACTAAGACCAGAATAAACATGTTGCCCATGCCTGCCTTGGAGGAAGGTCCTGTAACACTGTAGGGCCACCAACACATGTGTTGCACCAGGCTCAGGAACCATTGGCTTGCTATACAGGAGACCATTCTCCAAGTAAATCAAGTGATCACCAGAGGTGTCACCAGCTGCCTGGGCTTCGACCTGCTACCATAGGCCCTCAAAAGTAGGTATTCCGTCTGCACTCTGCAAAACTCCTCGCTGGTGGGACCCCCTTCCTTCGGTCAATTGGTCAGCTCTGGCAGGTTCCCCAGTTCAGCCACATCCTCCCCTGTAGGTTCTGGGGCATGCCCCTCATGGTCAGCGTCCATCCAGACCGTGGGAGTTTCAGGAGTAGGTTTCCTATGCCCCTTGCTCTTCCTCTTCTTGGCAGGCTCCTGGGCCATTCCTCCAGGCTCCAGGTTCTCCTGACTACCCTCTAGGACCGCCATGGACCATGTAGCCAGGCACACCCTCAGGCAACCCTAGAATCTCTAAGTGGGAAGAGAGCTCAACCTCCGTCCAGGAGGTATGCTCCAGGCCCTTGCCAAGAAGACAATCCACAGGCATGGACATATTCACAGCTACCCTCATGGAACCTGCCACCCTCCTTACCCCCAATTCAAAGGGAACCTGATCCACTGGATAGTGACTCTCACGGTATTCAGCTGCAACAGGTTGGTGGAATGCATTAGGAGCTATGGGCCAGATGTAGCAAACATTTGCGAGTCACAAATGGCCCGAATCGCAATTTGCGACCCCGCAAAATTGGAAATGGGATGCAAAAATCCCATTTCCGAATCGCAAATTGCAACGTGAGCCATTACCGACTCGCAAAATTTGCGACCCCATTGTGCAACCCACAAATAGGTAGACGCAATTTGCGAGTCGCAAACCATATGAAAAAGCCACTGGCAAATTGCGACTAGTCGCAAAAAGCCCATTTTGCACACCCAAATTACCACAAAGTCAGAGCAGGTGGTAACCAAAACCAAAGTATAAAAGGAGACCCAGAAGGCATCTGGGTTACTCAAAATGGCTGAAATATATGTGATAGCAAGGAGGAGGAGAGTTCATGCTGCACAGCAGAGGAGGAGGAGGAGCTAGAGACAGGAGAGGATATACAGAACCAGGCAGACACTTTTCCAACAAACTGAGGAGGAGATTTATGACAAATACAGACTCAGCAGTGCAGCAATATTAGAATTAATTGATCTACTCAATACACAGCTTCAACGACAGACTGTGCGCAGCAGCGCCATCCCCACACATGTGCAAGTGCTATGCGCACTGCACCTCTTGGCCTCGGGTAGCTATCAGGGGGTGATTGTAGTGGCAGGTGGGGTATCCCAAAGTGCACTCTCACGGTTCTTCAGATCATTCCTAGATGCCATACTCACCCACATGTCCAGATACATATACCTAACCAGCAATGAGGCAGAAATCAACAGCACCAAGTTGGAATCCTACAGAATTGCCAACTTCCCACATGTAATAGGGTGTGTGGATGGGACACATATACAAATATGCCCTCCTGCAAATCTGGAATATCTGTTCCGCAATCGGAAGTGTACCCACTCACTGAACATCCAGGTGGTATGTGACACCCATTATGTCATCACTGACATGGTAGCCAAATTTCCAGGGAGTACACATGACTCTTACATTTTCAGGCACAGTGGGATACACCAACGCCTAGAACATGGGGAGTTTGGAGACGGATATCTATTAGGTATTGCTGAAGACACCCTGAAGCCATACACACAGGTCACTGTAGAAACCATCCATGCCCTGCTAACATTGTTAAATTTTGCCACACAGGTGACAGTGCATATGCGCTACGACCATGGATACTAACCCTGTACCTAACACCCAGCAATGAGAATGAGAGGCGATATAACAGTGCACATAGGCGGACCAGAAATGTCATAGAGAGGACCTTTGGACTGTTAAAGGCAAGATTCCGATGCCTCCACAGAAGTGGAGGTGTGCTCTAGTATGCCCCAATAACAGCTTTCAAGATAGTTGGTGCATGCGCTACACTGCACAACATTGCCACCAGACGTGGGCTACATCTCACCCCTGAAGACCCTGATTCGGAGGATGATGAGCAAGAGCTACAACATCGCCAGCCTGGGGATAGAAGCATTGCAAATCAAGGCAGACAGAGACGGGACCACATTGCAAACCAATACTTTGGAAGGTACGTGGTAACTGTCACCACACACACTAATGTCACACACAAAGAACCCAGTTGTAAAGGGGATCAAACAATACTTTTTAATAAGTGAACCGAATAACTATATAACTGAACTGGTGGTAAGGGGCTGCACATGTCCACCCTCAATGAGGACACATTAACTCCATGTGCCTCATGAGTCCTGCAGTGTTTGGGCCTAACACCTCCTCCTGGTACGCCCAGCATGGCTTGTGCTAGGTGGGTCAGCAGACCCCTGAAGTGCACTGCTACTCCGCAAGACACGTGTGTCTGTGGCAGGTGCGCTGCTGATGGTGGACCCCTCCTCACTGTCCTGAGGTGTCTCAGCCGTGCCCTTTGCCACCTGCCTGGCCTCCAGCATGTCCACAGTGTGGCTAATGCGGCCCAGTCCCCGAGCCACATCCCCTGCAAAGTGGCCCAAGACCACCTGCAAGCTCACAGTACGTCGTGACAGCCCTGTGGTGTTCACTGCAAGACAGACAATGGATGCAGCCATGCGGTCCAATCTCTGCACCAGTTGCCGCTCACGGCGCCTTGCACTTTGTCTCTCTGACACCAGTTCCGTCACCAGTTGCCGTATGGATAGTGCTAGGTCACTGACATTGTCATTCAAACGTGTGAACTGTGTGTTCACTTCTGCCAGGCCATGTGTAAAATTGTGCTCCATCCTCTGCATTGCCCGAGAAATAATTCTCAACTACCTTGTTTGCAGGCGCTGACCAGATAGGAGGGATGCCTCAGCTGCAGACATGGATGTATCACCTATATCCTCCTGGGACACTGCCTGGACATGGAGTCTGCGTCTGTGACACAGTGGTGCTTCTGGGTCTTGCTGTCTCACACTGTAGCTGGGACTAGGTGCTGTGTCTCTTTCCTCCATGTCCACTTCTTTATCTGGAGGGAACTGTGGTGGTGTGGTGCTGGGCCCTGTAGTGGCTGCTGCAGCCTCCTGCCCTGCCTTTGGCCTGCTTTCTTCACCCTGGATGGTGTGGCTGGTGGGGGTGTCTTGTGGGAGACCTGTGGGACATAGGGAACACACTGTCAGTATCTAACACCTGTTGTATGCCTCCTAATAAACAGTTGCCTATAAGCTGACTACTGTACTACATTGCCCATAATGCACTATTCTGGTGGATGCTAGTCTGAAATGGAGCTAGTGTGGTTGTGCATGCTGCTGTGTACTGGGTGGGTGCGGGTATAGCATTTATTGGTGTACATGCATGTTTCATGGTACTCACTTTTTGATGTCCCCTGCGCTGACGTGTCCAGTACTCCCATTCCCGACACTGCCTCAGGCTCCAGGGTCTGTTCAACCAGTTCCTCCATGGCTGTGGGTGGTGGGATGGTGGATGGGCCTCCTCCTGTGCCCCTCATCTCCCTGAGGCGCTCTGCCACCCTCTCCTTTGTCCTGGAGCGCAGGTCATACCACCGTTTTTTAATTTCCTCGATGCTTCTGTGGCTCACCCCTATGGCATTGACCCTCTCCTGGATGTCTTGCCAGATTCTCCTCTTTTCAGTTTCTGGGACACTCAGGGCTGCCTTTCCAAACAGCTGGTCATGGTGCTGGCAGCATTCCTCTGTCAGCACCTCAAGTTCCTTTTCAGAGAATTTCAATTTTCTCTTCCTGCCTGCACTGCCTGAGTCTTCCATTTTTGCAGCTGTTCCTCCGGGTAGTTGCTCAGCAGTTAGAAAAGGGTGTGGTCCTCCCTCCTCCCAGGTGTATTTGATGACTTCCTGGCTCTGATGTCATCAGCAAGAGCCAGGAAGTGTTTTTCCAACTGTTTTGCTGCACCTGCATGCAATTTGCGGCACAGTTGCAATTTGCGATACCCAACTCGCAATTTGCGAGTTCGTTTTTAGCGCGGTCGCAAAAAGCGACCTTGCTAACAGCGGACTCGCAATCTGCGGTGCGACGTCATTTGTGAGTCGCAAATTGATGTAGCTTTTTTTACTTGCATCCCATTTTGCGAGTCGGAAATTGCGAATCGCAATGACTCGCAATTTCCGACTCGCTAATTTTTTGCTTCCTACATCTGCCCTATGTGCTCTGAGGACACCAGATGATGTCTGATGGTTGCCATGCTGACTCCAGTATCTCTCCGAGGCTCCACCTTTTGCTCATTAACGGTGACCCACTGCCTATATTTCTTAGTGTTGCTAGGAATGAGTGTCCTCTGCACCATCTCTCCCATTATCTCCTCCCAATTGAAAGTTATACTTATGAGAGGTTATAAGGCAACTCCAATGTAATCCTATGGGAGAGATATGCCTTGGAGTAGTGAAACAACAAATTTAAGAGTTTTTGTTCCCTGCCAGATCATGTAAAACTTAAAAGTAAATGGCCATCTTTTTAAATATACTGCACCCTGACTAAGGACTACCTTAGGGGTTGCATATGTGTTAAAAAGGAAGGTGTGAGCCTGGCAAAAGGGTTATTTTGCCAGATCGACATGGCAGTCCAAAACAGCACACACAGGCTCTGTAGTGGCAGGCCTGAGTCATGTTTAAAGGGCTACTTAAGCGGGTGGCACAATCAGTGCTGCAGGTCCACTAGTGGCATTTAATTTTCTGGCCCTGAACACATGTAGTGCACTTTACTAGGGACTTATAAGTAAATGAATTATGCCAATTGGGGATAAGTCAATGTTACCATGTTTTAGGGAAAGAGCAGGAGTACTTTAGTACTGGTCAGCAGTAGTAAAGCGTGCAGAATCCTAAGGCCAGCAAAAACAAAGTGAGTAAAAACAGGAGGTCTCTGAAGGCAAAAGGTTAGGGGAAACCACACCAAGGATGCCAGGACTAACACCCTCCTATATTTAGACAACCTCAGAAAGATTCCACACATTTGTTTTGTGCTATGCACTTGAAAATACCTGCAATGCATGGGTTTTAAAGAAATTAAGATATGTCCCCTTAATAACACCTGCTTCAAGGAGGGATCAGTTTTTGACTTGCAGGTATTTGCAGTTCAGTTTGTGTTCATCAGGCCAGGTAATTCCTCAGTAACAACCCTTTGAGGCAAAGACATGCAAAGCAAAGCAATGCACGTTTTGTGCCAAAAAAAAGGCTACTTCCAGTGCAAAGTACTTTTGTGCTGAAAAGTAAAAACTATGGGCCTGTTTTACTAAATTTGAATGCAGCTCAGTGCAGCAGCCAAAAATGCTGTGCTGCATTGCACGAAAAGGAGAGAACAGGAGACAGCCATATCTACGAAGATATGGCTCTCTCCTCTCCTGTCCCTAGTGCTGGCACATAATTTTGCTACCGAGTGCCATGTACACACCTTGGCACCATAGTGCAAGGGTGTGTGAATGATTCGAGCACACGTTTTGCACTGGAAAGCAAATCACAAAACAAATATTGTGCTTCGTTGCATCACTTTTGTAATGCAAACAGTGCAAAATGTTGGTAAATGTGGCCCTACGTCTCTTTGCATCACTTTGTGTCACCTTATGACAATCAAAGCTGTAGTAAACCTGGGCTTATGTTTCTTTCTTCAGCCTATGCAGTGACCCTATTTTCTGGGTATTATTCAGGAAACATGACCTTTTGGTGCAGACAGGAAGACTGACTAGGATGCTCTCAGGACCTTGGCAACGCACATATAATAAAGCTTGACAAACAAAGATTATGATGCAACAACATCTGTTGTTGGGTTCAGGAACAAAGTGGCTTCCATTCCAAGATAGTAACATGTATGCACAAATTAACCATTATCCAAACTGACATTGGTGTGCATTTTTTCGTTCATGCAGTAATCCTAATAGTTAATGGTAGAGATACATGAAAATTCCTATAAATTCCTGCCCTCTGACTCATTTCCATGCAATACCAAAGTGAAGTATTATCCTTGACTAGATATTAACTTCCACAGTCCTATGAGAGAGGTAAGAGCCCCAGGAAGGTAAAGATGATCTCTCCCTCATTGTTGCTGCAGGGCTGTGCAGCCACCCACTAGTACTAATTTGGGGTAACTTTGTGGTAAAAATTGACCCCTAAATATTGGTGGGTAAATAAAGGTCACACGAATGTTAGTGGGTCATTTAAAAGTTAACATAGAAAGGGGCTTTGAGGTCAGTCATTGGTTTATTTCATTGGTTTCGATATCAAGAGTGGAAGCAGTGTATTAAGTCTACAGGGCTGTTATTTTATCAAAACAGTTTAAGCCATTAATTTCCACTCAAACTAAATGACCAGTGTTCGATGTTAAGCACAACTCTGATTCAATCAAATGATGCAAACTGAATGCAGGACCTATGGAGAAAGATCACAATGTATCAGTCCTCCTCTGTAAAACAGATTTACAAAGACCTAGGCTTCCTTTTCAAATAGTCATGTGCAAGATTAGCCAGTCTGCTTTGCCTCAGACTAGGTGATGAGCTTCCCTGCTTTCAGGAGGCTGCTGCTGGCATGGCCACAGCTCACTTCTGTGTGACGGACTAAGGAGCACCTGACACTGAGAGAGATGGGTGGCTAGAGGAAAGGATGGCGCAGTTACCACGTTTAATGGACGAGATGTTTGCTAGCCTAGCAATGAAAATTTCTCAGCACAAATGTCTGTTGATATGAGTCTTTTCTATGGGGAGACCTCTAGTCTTTTTTCACATTGTTCATACCGCTCCACCTGGCGCATCTCCTTGTGTACCTAAACCACACATTGCTGCCATTAGAGTGTTGGCCGCTAAAACACTTCCCCATCTGTGTGGTGTTACTCTCTATGTGGTCTATTACTTCTAGATATCATATTGCTCTACCTTCTATTTGACATCCAATGCCACAATCTTTTAGATTACGTTTCCTCACTGTTGTTAGTATGAGTGCTCTCGGATGTGATCCTTTGAGGTAAGATTGCAGAGTGTGCCTGCAGTTCACAGTTCATAAAGTGTAAATTTGGGACAGCAGCAGCTGTAAGACTGGTGCTAAACACTATCTGTGTATATGGTTGCAAAGAATGCACATGCAACAACTCAGAGACTAAGATACCTTAGTGAATTGAGCAACTGTTTTAGAACCCTGTGTATAAATGCAGGTCGCTGGTGTCATCACAACAGTTTCAGGTAAAAGAAGATATAAATGAGCCTGGGGAGTTCAATTCTGCTTATTAAAGTCTCCGAATACATGTTTAATAATCTTACAGCTCTAACCCTTTGGATGTCTAATTTTTCCTTGGTAGGTCATGATGGTGTGCAGTCAACTTGAAGAACTATAAGGGAGTTAATATCAGAACATAAATTATCAGTTTGTGAAGCCAATGTGTCTCCACAATGAAGAGCAGGAACCAATTAAATTAAATATAAAGGTTTACCTTAGGACATTTATCCACTCATTATACATGCAAACTAAAAACAATTCAGAAGGTACAGCAATAAAGTTTGAAGGCCAAAATGTGCCAGTAAATTAAATCGTAATAAAACAAGATACACAATAGTAACAGCCACAATGCAAAGGAAAACAATTGTTGCAATAAGGTGTTCCATAAAGAAACTTCCCTTTTCTAATCTAAACATAACTTGAAACCAGCATTTCCTAACAGGGGTCACTAGAAGTTCAGGGAAGTAAGGAAAGTGTTCTGCATGAACCTTTACACTTGGGGACAGCATGACAGAGAGGTCTGTTCCCTCTCCGAGTCAAAGGAAAGTCTGCCTAATTAACTGTGGAAAACAAAATTAAATATATCATGTAGCTTCAAGAACATCCATATCTCTCTATCACCACCAAGAGCCAATCAAGTAATCATGCGTGAAAGGAGTCAATAAACTCTTTGAATGCCTATCTCCTCAGATTTAGGTATGCCTTGAACATGTCACACTCGTAGTATGCCGTGAATAGCAGGCATCATCATTTCTCCAAGTTTGTTGCCAACTTCCTCCCTGCAGACCTTTATTCTTGGAGATTGAACTTGATCTGAAATATGAAGTGTTGGGTCTGTTGAATTTTGCTTGCAAAGTGGTGTGGGGGACGAACCTTTTTTAGACATCTGGGCATGGCCATGTCTGGAGCTATGCTGCCTCTTCACAGAGTGCGGGTGACAATGGCGGTCATGAGAGATTTGGCAGTGTGGCATTCTTTTTTTGATGAGTTCAATGGTGTGTCAATGTGGTTTCCAGAGGACAGTATGGTGTGGCAGGTACAAATAGTTTCAGATGCTTCTAGCGCACATGGTTTTCCACTGTTTTGGGATGGAGGTGGTGTGCAGGGAGTTGGCCATCTCAGTGGCTACAAAAGGGGTGGAGCATAGCCTTTTTGGAGTTTTTTCCCTTGCTGGTGGCTCTGGCTGTGTGGGGCGAGGAGTGGCCAACAGGACAGTACTGGTTCATGTGGATTACATGTCACTTGTGGATTTATTGAATCATCAGAAGACAAGGGATTTGAGGGTTCTGAGGCTGCTGTGCCACTTTATATTGATGTGCTTCTGAAACAACATTGCCTGGTGCGAACAGTGCAATAGCTGAGTTGTTGTCTCGTTCACAGTGGCACCGATTTTGCAGTTTGGCACTGGGAGCAGAGGACAAAGGTACTCTGGTTCCTGTGGAGGTCTGTGAGTGGGAGGCATGAGAGTGCATATGCTGGTGGAGTAGTCCTTAGTGGAATCTACCAAGAAGCATGGTGGGAATTCCAGGCATTTTGCAGGAAGGATCAGAGATCTTTGAGAGAGGAGCAAAGTGACCGGGAAGGAAGGGTTGTCCATTTTGTCCTGTCCCTAATGGATAATAGGGTGACCACCTGGCATTGAGGCAAATTCTGGACAGAACTGTAAAAAATTCAGGACAAAGGGTCAAAATTCAGGACAAAAATTCAGGACAAAGGTCAAAATTCAGGACAAACATTCAAGAACAAACGTCAGTTTTACAGACACACGCAAGAGAGGCCATGCCTCACTATGTTGTCAGTGCATTTATGTACTCTTTTTTAACATAGCACTATTTATTCACTATGGACCTTTTGTGATTGCCTCCTGGTGTGCTACATTCAGGTGTCACATTACGTCCTTGTTCAGTAGTAAATTAATGCCACTGCACTCTACCCTGCTCCTCTCCACTCTATGCAACTGCACTCTACTCTGAAATAATCTATTCTACGCCACTGTACTCTATACCACTCTGACCACTGCACTCTAGTTCAATGCACTCTACACCACTGCAAACTGACACTCTGCAACACTGCTCTGGCCGCCACTATACTCTACACCACTCTGCTCTGTACTACTGCATTTTGCACCAATATACTCTATTCCACTGCATTCTATGCCACTCTACTCTGCCCAATGCCACTCTATGCAACTGCACTCTACACCAGTGCACTCTAAACAACTGCACTGCCCTTTACTCTGCACCACTGTACTCTATGCCACTGTTCTCTGTACCACTCTACACCACTGCACTGACATTCTACTCTGCAACTCTGCACTCTACACCACTCTACGCCACTGCACTCTAGGCACTATACTCTACTCTACACCACTCTACAATACTCCACTCTGCACCATTCTACACCACTACACTCTATGCCACATGAGTCTACTCTGCACTCTATGACACTGCACCACTCTGCATTACTGGACTCTCTGCTACTCTATTGTATGCCACTCTACTCCACTGCACTCTATGTAACTCTACCCCATGCCACTGCACTCTGCGCCAATGCACTCTAAACAACTGCACTGTACGCCACTGCCCTCTACTCTGTACCACTGTACTCTACACCACTTCTCTGTGCCACTCTACTCCACTCTACATCACTGCACTGACACTCTACTTTGTAGTGTTGCACTCTCCACCACCGTACTATACACCAATGTACTATGTACTACTGCATTCTGCACTCTATGCCACTCTACTCTGCATCACTCCACTCTACAGCACTTTGCCCTACTCTGCACCACTCTACACTACATCACTGCACTCCCTGCAACGTGAGTCTACTCTGCAATCTATGCCACTGCACCACTCTACACTACTGCTCTCTGCTACTCTATTGTATGCCACTCTACTCCACTGCACTCTATGCCACTCTACTCTGTCCCATGCCACTCCATGCCACTGCACTCTAAACCACTGCACTCTACCCTAACGCACTCTAAACAACTGCACTGTACCCCACTGCACTGTACTTTGCACCAGTGGGCTCTACGCCACTGCTCCTATGCTACTCTACTCCACTCCACACCACTATGCCACTAGCTCTAAGCCATGCTGAACAGCAGCTACTCTGGTGTATAACATGGCTAATGGCTAAAACACATTAGCAAAGCCAATAACTCTTTCACAGATTAGACCTATTGGCTTTGCCAATGTTTGTTAGTACTATGAGGTACCGAGGTACCTGAAAGAACTTTGAAAAATACAATTACATCATAATAAAGGCTGCTACAAAATGCGCAAATACATTTTGGTTAAATAAAAAAAAAGTGCTTCTCAAATACAGATTTGAATAATATACAGTTTATACCTAGTGATAAAAAAATTATAACACTCCATTAAAACCACACACTCCACAGCTCACCTTGGAACACCATTACAATACCTCTCTAAAAGAAATATCTTTGCCACCAGAAAACTTAAAGTGACTCCTTTTAGTAAAGTCAATGCAGGTTTTCAAGCCCCTTTGTATTTGCAGATTTACCAGTTGCCCACATTTGCTTGTCTTTAGGGAAGGAGACCCCTGGCAAGAAGGCCTTTTCTTATCTGTCTGCCCCTCCCTCCCTCAGAGCACAGGAGACCCCCTGCCTTCCAGCCCAGCTGGGGAAACTCCTCTGCCTTAATTTCGCCCTGCCTCCGTTGCCCTTTAGGTGAAAGGCTAAAATTACGGACAAATGGCGTCCGTTAAAGCTTTCATCACGGACAACGGACAGCAGGGCGAAATTACGGACAGTCCGTGAAATTTACGGACGGGTGGTCACCCTAATGGATAAGGGTTTGTCCCATAACACAATTGCAGGACAATAGGCAAGGCTGTCATTCTGTGGCAAGCTTTTGTTTTTTTTGACCTGGTAGGGGGTGAGATGCTGACAAGGATGCTCAGGAGTTGACAGGGGTGAGTCAAAGGGAGAGAGAGTGAAGCAATTATGTTTAAACTGCTGGGTGAGATTCTGGCTTGTTTTCAAGACTGTTGTTGGGATGGATTTGAAGTGTTGGTGTTTTGCGTGAGTATGATATAGATTTTTGGGGGAATTCAGGGTGTCTGAGTTGTTAGGCATGGGTCATGAGGACAGGTTACGACATGATGACATAAGCCTGGAATCAAGGAGGTTGGGCATTTGGTTGAGGAAATCAACAGACCAAGCAGGGAAGGGGAGGGGAATCTGGTTGTTGGAGGAGGGGATACATCAATTTAACTGGTGAAGGAGTGGTAGAAGTTTCAAGTGTGGCAGGGACAAAGGCAGGAGGTAGTCTTTTGCCATTACAATGGAATCAAGGTCACAGCTTTTCAACTGTTGTCAGTTCTATGTAAAGTCTTGGGGCAGCTGGGGCGTGAACCTGCTAGCTTCAGGACGCACTCTTTCAGAATTGGGGCCGCAACGTCAGCTGCTAATTTAGGGTGGGGGATGCTGCAGATTCGGGCTATCGGAAGAAGGAAGTCAAAGTGCTGTGAGTGGTATTTGCGAAATTGAATGGTGCTTGAATGGGGGTGGTTCAAGGGATGAGGTGTGCTTTGGTCTCAGCAAAGATAGATAGTTAATATCTCTTTCTTCCTTAGGGTGCGTAGGAGGCCCATGGAGTCATAAGGCAGTCTTGTGGATAGTGGGGCATTCCTTCAGCCACTGGGTGGCCAGATTTGTGAAGCAAGAGATCTATGGAAGGAATCTTGGATTGCCTAGCAGCAGACATGAGTTGCTATGATGGGAAAAAGTTGGAAGCGATGGGGGGGGGGGGGTCTGCTGCAGTTCTTGGCTACAATGGTGCCCAAATAGGGTTACCAAAACTTGCTGGTGGTACATTTGGGGGAGAATGACTGGGTGCAATTGTCCAATTTGGCACTACTACAACATATGCAGAGGGACTTGGAGATTCTGAAGCACAATCTGACCATGGCAAGCTTGTTATGAACAGAATTTGTGTTGCATAGGAACTGGAGTGGAGCAATGAAGCATGCGGCCATTGATAAGGCGAGAAGGAAACTCAATAGAGCAATGAGGGATTTTTGCTCAGAGAAAGGCATCGAAGTGGTGGCGCGTAGGGGCATAAAGGAACAAGAAGAGGCTTTTCCTCCCTGATGGGGTGCATTTGTCAGACTTGGGTTATTTAGATTACATGGTCGAATTGAGGGTCTCTGTGGGGGAAGCTATGGAACGAGAGGGTGTGGTGCAGAACAAATTGCCGGAGCATGAATTTATTGAAGTAGTGTGGAAGGCAAACAGAAATGGGGTGGGACACAAAAACAACCCCTGGGATTATTTGGGGTGGCAGAATCTCGAGGGGTGGAGAGTCAGATGCGGGCAGGTCCACCCCTCTGGAGGAGTTAGTATGAAAGACAGGTGACTGAAGATATTTGGGTAGGATGCCTGGAGTAGGAGCATGTCATTTGGAGTTCGTTTGGTAAAGGGGGTGATGAAGACGTAAGGAATTGGGTGAAATGAGTGGAACAAGGTGCAAAGAATGCATAAAGCCTTATGGGAAAGGATTTCAGGGTAGGTCAAAGAGGGTACAGTTTCAATATGTTAATGTTAAGAAATGTTTTTTATTACATGTTTCAGTACTTACGCAATCCTATCCTAATAAGTGGCCTTTTGTACAAAGTCTGGATTCTGGAGTGTGAATACCTTGCGATAGAGGGCCGTGGAGAAAGCTAGACGCAGTCTAGTCTTCCCCTGGTGATTTCATGAGAATGTGAAGGCGGAAGTGCAGGATTGATGGGGTTCTTGGGGGGCATGAGGAGGATTGGGAAAGCACTTTAGGAGTCACAAAGGGAGTGATGTGCTTTCCGACTCCTTAGTTGACCTCAGGCAGTTGCAGAGCTCCATTGAACCACCCACCCACCCTGCAGTATGTTCGAGGTAGGAGCCATGTGGTTTCCATGGTAGGACGGGTTGCATGGTGAGATGTGGTATTTGGAGGGGTGGAGAGTCAGATGCTGCCAAGTCCACCTCTCATGGGGAGTGAGGATGAAAGGCAGGCGAATGAAGATACCTGGGTAGGATTTCTGGAGTCTGGAGTTACAAGGGACTTACCTGGATGCCAGGGTGTGCCAATTGTGAAAACAAAAGTACAGGTTAGGGAAAGAACACATTTCCTTACACAACCCCCCCCCAAACGAAAGAGGATGAGACTAACCTTTCCCAAGAGAGTCTTCATTTTCTAAGTGGAAGAACCTGGAAAGGCCATCTGCATTGGCATGGGCAGTCCCAGGTCTGTGTTCCACTATAAAGTCCATTCCCTGTAGGGAGATGGACCACCTCAACAGTTTTGGATTTTCACCTTTCATTTGCATCAGCCATCTGAGAGGTCTGTGGTCAGTTTGAACTACAAAGTGAGTACCAAAGAGGTATGGTCTCAGCTTCTTCAGGGACCAAACCACAGCAAAGGCCTCCCTCTCAATGGCACTCCAACGCTGCTCCCTGGGGAGTAACCTCCTGCTAATGAAAGCAACAGGCTGGTCAAGGCCATCCTCATTTGTTTGGGACAAAACTGCCCCTATCCCATGTTCAGAGGCATCTGTCTGCACAATGAACTGCTTGGAGTAATCTGGAGCTTTTAGAACTGGTGCTGTGCACATTGCTTGTTTCAGGGTGTCAAAGGCCTGTTGGCATTCTACAGTCCAGTTTACTTTCTTGGGCATTTTCTTGGAGGTAAGTTCTGTGAGGGCTGTCACTATGGATCCATATCCCTTCACAAACCTCCTGTGATACCCAGTCAAGCCAAGGAATGCCCTGACTTGAGTCTGGGTTTTTGGAGCTCCCCAGTCCAGAATAGTCTGGATCTTAGGCTGGAGTGGCTGAACTTGGCCTCCACCTACCAGGTGTCCCAAGTAAACCACAGTTCCCTGCCCTATCTGGCATTTGGTGTGAGGTTTGGGGACTAAGACCACTGGGCTAGCCCAGGGGCTGTCAGAGTGCTCTATGACTCCCAATTCCACCATCTTGTGGACTTCCACTTTGATGCTTTCCTTAACTTGGTCAGACTGTCTGAAAATGTTGTTTTTGACAGGCATGCTGTCTCCTGTGTCCACATCATGGGTACACAGGTGTGTCTGACCAGGGGTTAGGGAAAAGAGCTCAGCAAACTGTTGCAGGACCTTTCTACAGTCAGATTGCTGTTGGCTAGAGAGGGTGTCTGAGTAGATCACTCCATCAACTGAGCCATCTTTAGGGTTTGTGGAGAGGAGATCAGGGAGAGGTTCACTCTCAGCTTCCTGGTCCTCATCTGTTACCATCAACAGATTCACATCAGCCCTGTCATGGAAGAGTTTAAGGCGGTTCACATGGATCACCCTCTTGGGGCTCCTGCTAGTGCCTAGGTCCACCAGGTAGGTGACCTGACTCTTCTTTTCTAGCACTGGGTAAGGGCCACTCCATTTGTCCTGAAGTGCCCTGGGAGCCACAGGCTCCAGAACCCAGACTTTCTGCCCTGGTTGAAATTCAACCAATGCAGCCTTTTGGTCATACCAAAACTTCTGGAGCTGTTGGCTGGCCTCAAGGTTTTTACTTGCCTTTTCCATGTACTCTGCCATCCTTGAACGTAGGCCAAGTACATAGTCCACTATATCTTGCTTAGGCTCATGAAGAGGTCTCTCCCAGCCTTCTTTCACAAGAGCTAGTGGTCCCCTTACAGGGTGGCCAAACAGAAGTTCAAAGGGTGAGAACCCTACTCCCTTCTGAGGCACCTCTATGTAAGCGAAAAGCAGACATGGCAAGACGACATCCCATCTCCTTTTGAGTTTTTCTGGGAGCTCCATGATCATGCCTTTTAATGTCTTGTTGAATCTCTCAACAAGGCCATTAGTTTGTGGATGGTATGGTGTAGTGAATTTATAAGTCACTCCACACTCATTCCACATGTGTTTCAGGTATGCTGACATGAAGTTGGTACCTCTGTCAGACACCACCTCCTTAGGAAAACCCACTCTGGTAAAAATACCAATGAGGGCCTTGGCTACTGCAGGGGCAGTAGTCGACCTAAGGGGAATAGCTTCAGGGTATCTAGTAGCATGATCCACTACTACTAGTATGTACATGTTCCCTGAGGCTGTGGGAGGTTCAAGTGGACCCACTATGTCCACACCCACTCTTTCAAAGGGGACCCCCACCACTGGAAGTGGAATGAGGGGGGCCTTTGGGTGTCCACCTGTCTTACCACTGGCTTGACAGGTGGTACAGGAGACACAAAACTCCTTGACTTTGACTTTCTGGAACATGTTGGGCCAGTAGAAGTGGTTGACTAGTCTCTCCCACGTCTTGGTTTGTCCCAAATGCCCAGCAAGAGGAATATCATGGGCTAAGGTCAGTATGAACTCCCTAAACTCCTGAGGCACTACCACTCTCCTAGTGGCACCAGGTTTGGGATCTCTTGCCTCAGTATAAAGGAGTCCATCTTCCCAATAGACCCTATGTGTTCCAGTTTTCTTGCCATTGGACTCTTCAGCAGCTTGCTGCCTAAGGCCTTCAAGAGAGGGACAGGTTTCTTGCCCCTTACACAACTGCTACCTTGAGGGTCCCCCAGGGCCTAAGAGCTCAACCTGATAAGGTTCTAACTCCAGAGGCTCAGTTCCCTCAGAGGGCAGAACTTCTTCCTGGGAAGAGAGGTTCTCTTTTTGTTGTTGTGTTGCAGCTGGTTTCCCAGTTGTCTTTCCTTTTCTCTTTGTAGGCTTTGCCCTTTTTCCAGGCTCCAACTCTACTTTTTCACCCTGAGCCTTGCACTGTGCCCTTGTCTTGACACACACCAGTTCAGGGATACCCAGCATGGCTGCATGGGTTTTCAATTCTACCTCAGCCCATGCTGAGGACTCCAGGTCATTTCCAAGCAAACAGTCTACTGGGATATTTGAGGAGACCACCACCTGTTTCAGGCCATTGACCCCTCCCCACTCTAAAGTTACCATAGCCATGGGATGTGCTTTAGTCTGATTGTCAGCGTTGGTGACTGGATAAGTTTGTCCAGCCAGGTATTGACCAGGGAAACCAGTTTCTCTGTCACCATGGTGACACTGGCACCTGTATCCCTCAGGCCTTCTACACTTGTCCCATTAATTAAGAGCTGCTGCCTGTATTTTTGCATGTTTGGAGGCCAGGCAGCCAGTGTGGCTAAATCCACCCCACCCTCAGAGACTAATGTAGCTTCAGTGTGACACCTGATTTGCTCTGGGCACACTGTTGATCCCTCTTGGAGACTAGCCATTCCAGTGTTAGCTGGAGTGGAGTTAGAAGTGGTACTTTTCTTGGGACAGGCCTTGTCTCCAGTTTGGTGTCCAGGCTGATTACAGCTACGACACCAGGCCTTTTTGGGATCAAAGTTTTTACCATTGTACTCAAAATTGGATTGTGAAGAGGCTCTGGGCCCACCCTCCTGTGCAGGTTTTTGGGGGCCTGTAGAAGACTCTTTACTATTTTTATTTTTGGATGTCTCAACACTCTTCCCCTGGGGAGGCTTTGTGACCCCTTTCGTTTGGTCACCCCCTGTGGAAGTCTTGGTCACCCTAGTCTTGACCCAATGGTCTGCCTTCTTTCCCAATTCTTGGGGAGAAATTGGTCCTAGGTCTACCAGATGCTGATGCAGTTTATCATTTGAACAATTACTTTGAACAGGTGTTCTTTCACAAATAAATTGTACAGCCCATCATAATCATTTACACCACTGCCTTGAATCCAACCATCCAGTGTTTTCACTGAGTAGTCCACAAAATCAACCCAGGTCTGGCTCGAGGATTTTTGAGCCCCCCTGAATCTAATTCTATACTCCTCAGTGGAGAATCCAAAGCCCTCAATCAGGGTACCCTTCATGAGGTCATAAGATTCTGCATCTTTTCCAGAGAGTGTGAGGAGTCTATCCCTACACTTTCCAGTCAACATTTCCCAAAGGAGAGCACCCCAATGAGATCTGTTTACTTTTCTGGTTGCACAAGCCCTCTCAAAAGCTGTGAACCATTTGGTGATGTCATCACCATTTTCATATTTAGTTACAATCCCTTTAGGGATTTTCAACATGTCGGGAGAATCTCTGACTCTATTTATGTTGCTGCCACCATGGATGGGACCAAAACCCATCTCTTGTCTTTCCCTTTCTATGGCTAGGAGCTGTCTCTCTAAAGCCAATCTTTTGGCCATCCTGGCTAACAGGAGGTCATCTTCACTGAGGCTTTCCTCAGTGATTACAGAGGTGCTGGACCCTCCTGTGAGGGAAGCAGCATCTCTGACTATCACAGTTGGAGACAGGGCTTGAGGGGCCCTGATCTCCCTAATTAGGACTGGAGGGGGGGAAGTTCCCTTCAAATCACTATCTTCCTCCTCTGGGAGGTCATCCTCAGAGGGGTTGGCTTTTTCAAACTCTGCCAGCAGCTCCTGGAGCTGTTGTTTGGAAGGTCTTAAGCCAACTGGGATTTTCTTTATTTTGCAGAGAGACCTTAGCTCCCTCATCTTAAGATGGAGGTAAGGTGTGAGGTCGAGTTCCATCACATTCTCTTCTGCACCAGACATTATGTTTCTAAAAGTTGGAATACCTTTTAAGAATCTAAAACTATCTCTAGAACTTAATTCAAACTTTTACAAAACTTGTAAACTCTAAAAGAAATGCTAACAGGGACTAACACAAGGCCCTAGCGGGACTTTTAAAAATTTAGAAAAATAGCTAAAATTTCTAAAATCAGTTTCTAATGACAATTTTTGGAATTTAGTCATGTGATCAGGTATTGGCTGAGTAGTCCAGCAAATGCAAAGTCTTGTACCCCACCGCTGATCCACCAATGTAGGAAGTTGGCTCTGTATGCACTATTTCAAAGTAAGGAATGGTATGCACAGAGTCCAAGGGTTCCCCTTAGAGGTAAGATAGTGGCAAAAAGAGATAATACTAATGCTCTATTTTGTGATAGTGTGGTCGAGCAGTAGGCTTATCAAAGGAGTAGTGTTAAGCATTTGTTGTACATACACAAGCAATAAATGAGGAACACACACTCAAAGACAATTCCAGGCCAATAGGTTTTGTATAGAAAAATATATTTTCTTAGTTTATTTTAAGAACCACAGGTTCAAGATTTACATGTAGTACTTCAAATGAAAGGTATTGCAGGTAGGTACTTTAGGAACTTTGAATTAGCAAAATAGCATTTACAGTTTTCACATAAATCACATATAGCTATTTTAAAACTAGACAGTGCAATTTTCAACAGTTCCTAGGGGGAGTAAGAGTTTGTTAGTTTTTGCAGGTAAGTAAACCACCTACGGGGTTCAAGTTTGGGTCCAAGGTAGCCCACCGTTGGGGGTTCAGAGCAACCCCAAAGTTACCACACCAGCAGCTCAGGGCCAGCCAGGTGCAGAGGTCAAACTGGTGCCCAAAACGCATAGGCTTCAATGGAGAAGGGGGTGCCCCGGTTCCAGTCTGCCAGCAGGTAAGTACCCGCGTCTTCGGAGGGCAGACCAGGGGGGTTTTGTAGGGCACCGGGGGGGGGGGGACACAAGTCAGCACAGAAAGTACACCCTCAGCAGCACGGGGGCGGCCGGGTGCAGTGTGCAAACACGCGTCGGGTTTGTAATTGAAATCAATGGGAGACCAAGGGGTCTCTTCAGCGATGCAGGCAGGCAAGGGAGGGGGGCTCCTTGGGGTAGCCACCACCTGGGCAAGGGAGAGGGCCTCCTGGTGGTCACTCCTGCATTGGAGTTCGGATCCTTCAGGTCCTGGGGGCTGCGGGTGCAGAGTCTTTACCAGGCATCGGGATCTGAGAAGCAGGCAGTTGCGGTCAGGGGGAGCCTCGGGATTCCCTCTGCAGGCGTCGCTGTGGGGGCTAAAGGGGGGCAACTCTGGCTACTCACGGTCTCGCAGTCACCGGGGAGTCCTCCCTGAAGTGATTGTTCTCCACAAGTCGAGCCGGGGGCGTCGGGTGCAGAGTAGCAAGTCTCACGCTTCCGGCGGGAAACGCAAGTTGTTTTAAAGTTGCTCCTTCGTTACAAAGTTGCAGTCTTGGGTGAACAGGGCCGCTGTCCTCGGGAGTTTCTTGGTCCTTCTAGAGCAGGAGCAGTGTCTTTAGAAGTGGGGAGACAGGCCGGTAGAGCTGGGGCCAAAGCAGTTGGTGTCTCCGTCTTCTCTGCAGGGTTTTTCAGCTTTGCAGTCCTCTTCTTCTTAGGTTGCAGGAATCTGAGTTCCTAGGTTCTGGGGAGCCCCTAAATACAGAAGTTAGGGGGGTGTTTAGGTCTGGGAGGGCAGTAGCCAATGGCTACTAGCCCTGAGGGTGGCTACACCCTCTTTGTGCCTCCTCCCAAGGGGAGGGGGTCACATTCCTATCCCTATTGGGGGAATCCTCCATCTGCAAGATGGAGGATTTCTAAAAGTCAGAGTCACCTCAGCTCAGGTTGCCTTAGGGGCTGTCCTGACTGGCCAGTGACTCCTTCTTGCTTTTCTCATTATCTCCTCCGGCCTTGCCGCCAAAAGTGGGGCCGTGGCCGGAGGGGGCGGGCAACTCCACTAGCTGGAATGCCCTGGGGTGCTGTAACAAAGGGGGTGAGCCTTTGAGGATCACCGCCAGGTGTTACAGCCTTTGAGGCTCACCGCCAGGTGTTACAGTTCCTGCAAGGGGGAGGTGATAAGCATCTCCACCCAGTACAGGCTTTGTTACTAGCCACAGAGTGACAAAGGCACTCTCCCCATGTGGCCAGCAACATGTCTCGAGTGTGGCAGGCTGTTAAAACCAGTCAGCCTACACGGGTAGTTGGTTAAGGTTTCAGGGGGCACCTCTAAGGTGCCCTCTGGGGTGTATGTTACAATAAAATGTACACTGGCATCAGTGTGCATTTATTGTGCTGAGAAGTTTGATACCAAACTTCCCAGTTTTCAGTGTAGCCATTATGGTGCTGTGGAGTTTGTGCATGACAGACTCCCAGACCATATACTCTTATGGCTACCCTGCACTTACAATGTCTAAGGTTTTGCTTAGACACTGTAGGGGCATAGTGCTCTTGCACTGGTGCCCTCACCTATGGTATAGTGCACCCTGCCTTAGGGCTGTAAGGCCTGCTAGAGGGGTGACTTATCTATACTGCATAGGCAGTGTGAGGTTGGCATGGCACCCTGAGGGGAATGCCATGTCGACTTACTCGTTTTGTCCTCACCAGCACACACAAGCTGGCAAGCAGTGTGTCTGTGCTGAGTGAGGGGTCCTCAGGGTGGCATAAGATATGCTGCAGCCCTTAGAGACCTTCCTTGGTACCAGGGGTACCAGTTACAAGGGACTTACCTGGATGCCAGGGTGTGCCAATTGTGAGAACAAAAGTACAGGTTAGGGAAAGAACACTGGTGCTGGGGCCTGGTTAGCAGGCCTCAGCACACTTTCAAATCAAAACTTAGCATCAGCAAAGGCAAAAAGTCAGGGGGTAACCATGCCAAGGAGGCATTTCCTTACACTTGCTTTAAACTAGATTCACTGAGTGTATTGGCTTGGATTAGCCAACAAGAAATGAAGAGCTGGAGACAAACACACAGGACAGGTTTCACGGTAAAGGGAAATCCCCTCCCTACATTTAATTTTTGTATGAAGGGAGACATGTGAGTTGGCCTACTCAGAAGAGCTACAAGGCTCTTAATAGGCTCTTCTTTGCTGCTCCTCATAAGTACAACTGATGAGCTCAGCAAGGGCGGCTCCAGTGACGGCTGGTAATTTTAGGAGGGAGGGGGCAGGCGGGAAGCACACTCACACGCATTCATTCACACACGCATGTATGCACATCCATTCACAACACTCATCAACATACAAACATACACACACACACAAAACATTCATTTAAAAAACACACACACACTTACCTTCAGCTCGGAGGTCCCAGGAGGGTTGGGACTGCTGCCTTCCCTCATTGGCTGACCTTAGATCAGCCAATGAGGGAAGGCAGCAGTCCCAGCCTCATCACAGAGTGGGATGGGGTCAGTGAGACTTCTGACCCCACCCCACTCTGTGACGAGGTGTCACTGATTGTCACTCGCCATAGGCACTTCAGGGCTTACACCTGAAGCACCCAGGTCGAAGTCAATGGGTGTCGCTTCCCCTCGTCACCGAGGGGGAGGGCCTAGACGCACCTTTGCTGAGCCGAGGAGGTCATGCACCTAGGAGCTGTGACCTCTTCAGCCCAGAAAATTTCAGCTCAGGCAGCCAGGAGCCTCCACAAATCGTGCATGTCTCGCTCGTGGCTGCCTGAGCTGAACATGAAGAGTGTCTGTCAGGCTGAACTTTGCTCAGCCTGACAGGCATTCTTCATGAGGGACAAAAGGTGGGGGGCGTGGCCCCTCCGCCCTAAAGAATGTGATTGCGGATGGGCGGCTCCTCCTCTAAGGCAGAGGAGCGTCGACCCCGCCAGCAGCAGCAGCTGCCAAACTTCTGCAATACAACTATGTTGGACCTGGCCCTTTTACAGGGTCATTCCCCTGACTTTTTGCCTTTTGCCTCCTTATTTTTCTGACCTTTGTTGGCTGACGTTTTGACTCTGAGCACTTTTTCACTGCTAACCAGTGCTAAAGTGCATGTGCTCTACCATACAAAATTGGTATGATTGGTTTATACCTAATTGGCATATTTAATTTACCTATAAGTCCCTTGTAAAGTGGTATCCCTATACCCAGGGCCTGTAAATTAAATGCTACTTGTCGGCCTGCAGGTCTGCTTGCGCCGCCCACTGAAGTAGCCTGTCAAACCTATCTCAGGCCTGCTAGCGCAGGGCCTGTGTGCACAGTTTTCTGCCACAGGGACCTGGCATCTAAATTTACTTGCCAGGCCCAGCGCTCCACTTTTACTACATGTAAGTCACCCCTAAGGTATGCCCTAGCTAGCCCTATGGGCAGGGTGCCATGTATGTAGAAGGCAGGACATGTGCCATGTTGCGTGGCCTGTCCTGGTAGTGACAAACAGCCTAACTTGGTGTCTCACTGCTGTGAGTGCTGCCTTCTCATAGAATTGCATTGGAGATGCCCTGCCTTATGTGTAAGGGGTATTGTCTGATCTATGAGGGTAGAGTAGGCATGTTTGGTATGGTTGTGATAGTGATGAGAAATGCTGCTTACTGGTGTAGGTGTATTTTTTATTACTATCACAGAAATGTCACTTCTAGAAAGTGCACATTTATCTGTGCTTATGACTTTGGTGTTTTACAGCTTGCCTCCAATCCACGTCTGGGAAGACTGACAGTTGGGGCTTCATGCACACTTTTCAGACAGCCTGAACACAGGGAGGGTGGAGGTGTCACAGAGGTGCATCTACATATTGTAAGGCCTTCCTGGGCTGAGAGAAGACAGAGGCGGGGCACACCTGCATTTGTAAAGGCTGGCCTCACACAATAGGGCCATTTAACCCCCACTGATGTTTAGAGCCTGTGCTGGAGGAGAGAAAGAGCACTCCAGAACCAGTTGTAACTGGTTGGAACCCCCTCTCCTCCCCATTGTAAAACACACTGAAAACATAGTATAAGTACAGGGGAATTTTCCCCACAATTGGGACATCATTTGACATCACTTTGGA
Organism: Pleurodeles waltl; assembly: GCF_031143425.1. Taxonomy (NCBI): domain Eukaryota; kingdom Metazoa; phylum Chordata; class Amphibia; order Caudata; family Salamandridae; genus Pleurodeles; species Pleurodeles waltl. Next base: position 919,676,106 of record NC_090443.1, read on the forward strand.
CATTCTGGGAACTCCAGGAACCTTACCTGGAGCTGAACAGGATGCTGTTGAAAGGACTTGCCAGGACCACCTTGGACTGCTGCTACTGTGCTAACCTGTGACCTGCTTGGTCACCAGGAGGAACTGCCACTGCTTGCACCCCCTTGTTGTGCTGACCTGCTACTGGGTTCTCCAGCCCTGTGCCCCCTTTTCACCTATTGTCTCCAGAGGCAGGGTGCTGTGGCCCCTGACCTCTGAAAACGCTCTTCAGCACGAGGAGTGCTGCCTCGGCTGTACAGCACCTTGGGAGCTTTCCTGTGGTAGCTGTGAAGCGCTTTTTCTAAAGTGTGCTTTTGCCTGCTAGAGAGAATCATCGCCACAGCCCTGGCTGCAGATTTGGGCCCTGGCGCTGTGAAAAGCATTCGCTTAATTGCCCCCAAAATCACTGCCGCAATCCGGGCATCGTATTTGCACCCAGCGCGAGGATCGTGCAGTTTTCAGTGCCCCCCGGGCATGAGAAGAAGTCCTGAGGAGCAAGCGTGCTCCTGTCGGCAACCCCGGGGCACAGTCCGCTCTTGGGAGCGCCCCCGTGACACCAGACGCCTCCAATTCCCTCAGACTCACCGCAGCGGCCCAGGAACAGCATGGGACACTCACGCACTATGTCGGGTGCGGGCCAGTGCCTTCTCGGGCCCCTGGAGGGGTCCCAGTGCCCAAAAACCACATCACTGGACTCAGGGAAGGCACCAGGAGCGCCCCTCTTCCCCAATCTCTGCACTAGGAGCAGGACGCTCCTTTTTCTCTTTTTGAAAATCAAACGGGTATTGTTTTCTTTCAAACCAGGAAGGAAGACCTTAACGGAGGCCCCCTCCGCTCGCCCTAATTGTTGTTGGGCCTCGTCTGGCCCCCACCCCGAGGACAGGGTGTGAGGAGGCCGAAGCAGGCCAACATCCAAATCGCTGACCCGCGAAGGGGCCAGTTTCCTACAAGGAGAGGGTGCCGACCACCCCTCTCTCCCAGGAGCACAGCGTGCGCCCCGTAGAGTGCTCAGGAGCGCCAGGCGCCCCCTTGCTCTTCTAGGCACTGGGAGTGCCTCTTCGTCAGGAAACAAGGTACTTTTTAGGGAAATAGTGGCTCAGTGAGCGAAGTATGAACCTAGGGGAATTTATATGTTTTACCTGCTTTTCCTGCCATTACATATATGTGCTAATGTTCCTTTTATGAGCATGACATGCTGATATGTATTTTTATGAGTTATGATATGTTCTCTAATGTTCCTTTTATGGGTATTTATGAGGTATTCATGGCAAGTGCATTGAATTCTTACTGTAATTCCTGACTACTGCTTATGGTGCAGAAACCTGAGTACTTATGTGTTCTAATGTGATAACTGCGTATTCTTGCAGAGTATTAGTAACTTGTGTAACGATCTGACAACTGCTAAGGTAGCAGGGTATTACGTGTAATGTTGGTCTAATTATGTTTTGTGCAATACAGTTTATTTTTACATAGCTCAGTGTTGTGTTTACTATGTGGTGTTCATTTTGCGTCACATGTCTTGTGTGTGTGTGCAAACGCTTTACACATTGCCTCCGGGTTAGGCCTGACTGCTCGTGCCAAGCTACCAAGGGGGTGAGCAGGGGTTATCTTAGAGGCGTGACTCCCTTGCCCTGACTACAGTGGGTAGGTTATGCCTGGCTTAGATGCATAACCTAGCCAACCACAAACCCCATTTCTAACATTAGTTGTCAGTGGTGAGGATGGGACTTGCACAGTACCTTTGTGACTCATTTTTGCACTGCAAATTGCACTTAGACCATTACATGTTTTAATTCTCTTTTTCTTAAAGGATTCTCCTGTTCTCTCAAGCTAGTCATTTTTATTTTTACTCCTGCTTTGCATACTCACACAATGGACTCTTGTTGTTTACGCTAGTGTTGTGCTCTTAACAAAATGGAGTCTACCTTTGAGATGGATGAGTTGTTGTTTTACACTCTAGAAGAGTTAAAGGGATTCTGCAGGGAGAGAGATATACCTGTTATAGAGGGTGAATCCAATATAGCGGTCCTCAGGAGAGCCCTCTTCAATTTTGAAGAGGCAGACTATATAGCACAGAAAGAGGCCCAAGGGGGATGGTTCTGAAGGAGACCCTAGAGAGACCCATGAGAGTAGTGAGGATTCTGAAGAGGTCCACACCCCAAGAGGATAGTGACCCCGAAGAGTCAGACACTTAGGGAGAAGATGACTGGCCAGGGACGCCAGTAGAGAGAGAGGACCCCATAGATAGGGAGTCCCTTACTGGGTCCTTGCTTAGCAACAGTGCCACCTCCCATTCCTTGTCACCTGAGGAGCTCAGAGATAGGCAGGAAGAGAGGGACACGAGGCTATAGCTAGCCAGGCTGGCTGTAGAAGAGAGACAGGCTGAGGTGGAAAAAGCCTTAGTCCAGGAGAGGATGGCAGAGGCAGAAAGGGTCTTTGCCAGGGAAATACTCGCTCTAGAGCGCAGTCTAACAAATCTGGACTCACCAGTACTGCAGGTGGAGTCCAGAGGTGGCAGCATGGATTGTAGTGTTGGGCACAATCCTTACCTACCCACAGACTTAATTCCTGGGTTCAAGGAGGGGGACAACATACATCAGTGGCTGAGGGAGTATGAGGAAGCTATAGCTGCACACAGGATTCCTGAGAAAGATTGGGGAACTGTCCTAGAGAGCTATATTCCTGAGGTGGAAAGGGATGCCCTACTGGCCCCAGAAGAGAGTAACAGGCAGGGGTATCCCCACATCAGAAAGGCCCTGATAGAAAAGTATGGTCTCACCCCTGAAGACTACAGGTTGAGGTTCAGAGGCAGCAAGAAGCGGTCTCACCAGTCTTGGGAGGATTTCATGGGTTGCAAAGCACTAAAAGGATGGGTGGAGGGTAGCCGAGCAACCACTTATGAAGGGGTGTTTAGTCTCATTTTAAGAGAACACATGTTCCGTTGCTGTTTTTCAGAGCTACACCAAAACCTGTCACACTGTGAGTTCTCTGACCTCAGGGAGCTTGCAAAGGAGGCTGACCTCTGGCTTGGTGCCAGAGGAACTGGCCAGACATCAAGGGCTGTCTTAGGGTTACCCCAGGAAGGGGTGGGGGAGGTTCTGGGTAATCCAGGCCAAATTCTGAGCGGGGAGGGTGCAGGATCTGGAGGGACCTGTCTTCCTATGCATGTCTTGGAAGGCACCCAGAAGGGGGACCAAGGCTGGAATTTAACAGACCCCAACAAAATTCTGAGCGGGGAGGGTGCAGGATCCAGAGGGACCTGTCTTCTTACCCATGTCTTGGAAGGCACCCAGAAGGGGCCCCAAGGCAGGAGGGTAGTCGTTAACAAAGGCCAATCCTCTAAAAGGGATCCCCTAGAATCTGAAGGAGAAAGGTGGACACCTGGAAACAGGGTTGCTTCAACTCTGGAGATCAGCAGCACCACCCCGCAGAGGGGGGTGCGGATGCTTTCTTTTAAGCGTTTGCGGGAGGGCACTCCCCTAACTCCTATCCAGCCCAAGGGTACCATCCCTAGGTTGGAAGACCAGATCATGGGCAACCCCTTAGATCTGGGAGTAGAGAGTGGTGTAACCAGAAGCCCTACTGATGCAGTCCTCAGGGATTCTGTTCCTGTAAGGGAGGGTTTGAGGGAGGACGCTCCCCTGACTCATGTCCTGCCCAAGGGTATCGTCCCTAGGTTGGAGAACCAGGTCCAGGGTAGCTCCCTTGATCTGGAGGTGGAGAAGGCTGTCCCCAGTATCTCTACCATTACTTCTGGGGGTATCACTCCTGAAGGGAGGGTGCGAACCTCTAGAAGGAGGTGAAGGAGGAGGAAAGGCTCTTTCCTGACCCTGGCTTAGAGGGGAAGGATCCTGGGTTGGGAGACCAGTTACAGGGAAGCTCCTCTGAACTGGTGGGTGAGCTGACCAGGATGACTGTAACCAGCGCCCTGGCAGTTCTGGATTCTGGGGGTATCACTCCTCCTCCTCGGAGGCGGAACCCTAGAAGGAGGGGCAGGAGGAGAGACTCTCCCCTGGACCCTATTCAGGGTATGGGACCAGGACCTGATTTATACTTTTTGGTGCAAAACTGCACTGATGCAGTTTTGCACCCAAACGTTTAGCACCGGCTTGCACCATTTCTGTGCACCAGCCAGGCACCATATTTACGGAATGGTGCAAGCCGGTGCAAAGGGTGGGCTAGCGTAAAAAAATGACGTTAGTCGGGTGGGGCTGGCGCTATGGAAGAAGGGGGTTTTTCACCAAAAAATGACGTTAGGCAGGTTAGAGTAGAAAAAAAAATACTCTAACCTGCCTAGAGTCATTTTCTGACGAAAAACCATCCATACCACATGACTCCTGTCTTAAGAAAGACAAGAGTCATGCCCACCACCCAAATGGCCAGCTCAGGGGACCAGGGTCCCCTGGGCATGGCTATTGCACCCAGTGCCATGTAGGGGTCCCATTTCAGGGCCCCCTATGGCACTTTAAATAATAAAATGCAATACTTACCTGTACTTACCTGGGATGGGGTCCCCCATCCTCCGCAGTCCCTCTGGTGTGGGAGGGGGGTGTCCCTGGTGCCTGAGGAGGGCACCTGTGGCCTTATTCCATGGTGTTCCACCATGGAAATAGGCCCACAGGTCCCCTAACACCTACCCTGACCCAGGCGGTAAAAAATGGGGCAAGGCATGCTTTGCACCATTTTTTTACCCTTCCTCCCTCCGGTGCACCATTTTTGTATGGGAGTATAAATATGGCGTTAAGGCCATAGAGTCATTTTACCTACCTTGCATCTCATTAAGGCAAGGTAGGTTTCCACTTCCAAAAAACGACTTTAACTCCATAAATTTGGCACTACACGGGTCTAGCGCCAAAGTATAAATATGGAGTTCATTTTGCACCGAATTAGAGTAAAAAAAATGATGCTAATTCGGTGCAAACAGAGTATAAATATGCCCCTGTGTTTATTATCATAGTATTGTAGAAGAAGCAGGCCACGGGGATGACGAGCACAGAGGGGGAGTGCTCAGCACTCCCCCTCAGTGCTCATGTATGTTCGGACAGCTGTCTCAGGCTGGCCAAACATACATGCGCACTAAGCTCTGTCCAACCCGGCACCGCAGTGCCAGGTTAGAAAGAGCAGGCAGACTCTCCCAGTCTGCCTGGGAGCGCCCTAGCTGGGCGCTCCAACAATTCGGAATGCTGCTGTCATGCTGGCAGCAGCATGACAGCAGCATTCAGATTGGCCGCAGGGCAGGCTGGGAGCCTGTGCCTGCGGTGAAGGAAAGAGGAGCTGCGCAGTGGTGACGGCAGTGGTGAATTCAGGTAAGTTTTTGGGGTTTTATCATTAATTTTTCTCCAATCCCACCTATGCCACCCCGCCCCTGCAATGCGCCACAAGCTGCTCCTGGAGCTCAGTGGTGCTAAAGGAATGTTTTGGTGGTGGAGGGGTCCATGGTGTGTTCCTTGTTTCACTATGCATTAGAACCACAGTGATTTGTTAATTTTTCCCTGGTGATCTTGCTGCTACGTACAAGTCAGGTGATGTCTCTGGTTGTCAATGTCCCTCTCCTCTTGTCAGGCTGTTGTCTGTGCAGTAATTGAAGCAAGAGGCAGTAATCGGCCGGAGCTATGCATTAAGTGGGTGACCTCTTTGTCCCCTTGAGGCATGCACTGGCTGAATCTTTCTTCCAAATGAAAGTGAAGCCAGAGCAATCTGCAAGAGGCTGGTGAAGCTTGTAGAGGCTTCCTAGTGCTTGGTTATCCAGGGTTGCCCCAAGAAAAGTACAGATACACCATAAATGTCAGGCACCCGAAGTGTGGCCAACTGAGTTGATTTATACAGAACAAGCCCGCAAAGTCTCTGAGACATCCATGGCAGAGCTACAGCATGAACCTTAGCTCTACTGCTCCCAACACCCTAACTCTTTTTGCTGCTGAACACCTTCTGGTTCCACACCAGACCACATGTAGATCTCCAGCACAGTAGGCCACACACATTTACAATTTAATGGTACACAAACAAAACTTGCTGCGGGTTACTTTGTATCTTTGTGTTGTCCAGTCCCTGTGCATATTCGGATGTAAAAAATTAACAAGCATTGACAGTGTAAATAGGTCTGGGTTTAAAGAAATATAGTATAGTAATGTGAAAATTACAACTAAGTAACATGGGAATGAATATATATTTGCATGGAAGCAAAAACCTGTACAATAAATCAACTTTTATCAAATTGTATTTCATGCGTTAGGATTCCTAGGGGTTCCACATAAACACAGATATAAAATAGACAGACAAAATGAACCGGATAAAGGCTGAAATGTGATAAAACAATAATTATTACATTCAATAGAAAGGCAAAAAAAAAAATTAACAACATAAATTCAAAACATTTCATTTGGCTGCTTAAATAATAAATACATTGCCTCTGTGATTGTATGTACAGGAACTCTTAAAAAGAGAATGTCAGCCACTTACGACGATATGAAAGCAAAGGAAGGCATATAAGTAGAACATGTTTCAAATCCAGGTTTCCATTTTTACAAAAGTGACGTGCTTGAGGTGCGATATCATTTAGGTGTTACAGCATTAAACGAAACAATATTTAAGTGGATTAGTGTCCAGAGGCATCCAACCCATGGGCCATGTTCCATGACACATAATGCTGTGATTTATTCAAAACATAAACATTAATTACCAAATCAAAATCTCCATTATTCTTTTTGGAATCGAGATCCAAACAGGAACTTAACTTAAGAAAAAGCTTTAAGCTGAGACATCGACATAGATGATGCCACACGTAAATTGAGATTAAATTGCTTTAAAACATACTCAAAATTACTAAAAAATAAAGCTTTATTTATTTTCAGTTCAAAAATGCCTTTAAACATAAGGGGGGTCATTCCAACTTCGGCGGGCGGCGGAGGCCGCCCGCCAAAGTTCCCCCGCCAGAAGACCGTACCGCGGTCAAATGACCGCGGCGGTCATTCTGACTTTCCCGCTGGGCGGGCGGGCGACCGCCAAAAGGCCGCCCGCCCGCCCAGCAGGAAAGCCCCAGCAACGATGAAGCCGGCTCCGAATGGAGCCGGGGGAGTTGCTGGTGTGCGACGGGTGCAGTGGCACCCGTCGCGATTTTCAGTGTCTGCTTTGCAGACACTGAAAATCTTAATGGGGCCCTGTTAGGGGGCCCCTGCAGTGCCCATGCCAGTGGCATGGGCACTGCAGGGGCCCCCAGGGGCCCCACGACACCCGTTCCCGCCAGCCTCTTCCTGGCGGTGTAAACCGCCAGGAACAGGCTGGCGGGAAGGGGGTCGGAATCCCCATGGCGGCGCTGCTTGCAGCGCCGCCGTGGAGGATTCCCTGGGGCAGGGGAAAACCGGCGGGAAACCGCCGGTTTCCCTTTTCTGACCGCGGCTTTACCGCCACGGTCAGAATTGCCCCTGAAGCACCGCCAGCCTGTTGGCGGTGCTTCCTCTGTCCCCGGCCCTGGCGGTCCATGACCGCCAGGGTCGGAATGACCCCCAAGGTGTCGTGAGAGTTTAACATCACTGTTCAAAATGCAATAACCCTACTGCACCACTTCTGCCAAACTCTGTACCAAGTAACTTTTTAGACCAAACTCTAATCTTAGTGTGTCGGTGATGGCCAACGTATTGAGAGATAGCAATATCCTTAGTATTTACCCTCCAAGCATTTCTAAAAAACTCCACTTTGACATGTCACACAGGGGGATATTTGTAGTCCCCTTGCGCCACCTTGAACCACAATAACGTCATTGTTTATGACGTTAATGTAGCCCAACGAGGCCTAAATCTCAGCGCCATATTTATGCATTGCACCACCCTGTAACCCTTTGTGCTACATTATGCCTGTGCCAGGCATAATGTATACAAAGGGGGCATTCCCCCATTAGGGGAGCTGAAAAAATGGGGCACGGAAATCTATGAGATTTCCTTGCTCCATTTTTTACTGCACTTTTAATGCCTGCTTAAGAGCAGGCGTTAAAAGGGGGCTTCCATTCTTTAGAATGGAGCCTTTGGTAGTCTGCTGGAGTAGTGCCAATATTGTGGCGCTACTCCAGCAGAGTACATCAATAGCGTCATGTGAAATTACACTATTGCCCCCTACCCTGCACCATGGTGCGCCGTATTTTAAATACGGCGCACATATGGAGGCTGGTGGTAAGGGGCACAGGGAAAGTGGTGCTATACTCGGTGCAGCACCACTTTCCATAAATCTGCCCCTCAGTGCAATGGTAAGAGTAGGCAGAAGCTTGGCTCCGTACATTGACAGAAGATGAAAACAATGTCTCTGTCCCACCACCCTATAGAAAACACCAAGCCCCCTAGTCTGTGATTGGTCTGTACACACACTATTACCTATGTGTTCTGAGTTAGAGTACTGGACATTATTTGATCTAAAAATTGTAGGATTTAGTTGCTTCCAATTTTTGTGAACCAAGGTGACATGAGTATTTAGAGTAGGAGTGCACTCTTGTTCCCCGAAAGCACAACACCTTGCTTTTTGTGGAGTTAAATTTCAAAATGTGCACTCCAGCATAGTGTTGTAGGACACTTAGGCGACAACCTAAACCTCTAGGGGTTAAATCCAGTATCACAATATCATCTGCGTATAGTAGGCAGCATACTGGGTGACCTCCAATACTGGGAGGAAAACCCACGCCTTTAAATAGAAAACTGTTAGAAATGGGGTCTCTGGTTGACAGTCAGGTTACCCCCTGTTCAAGCAAGGACCCTCACTCTAGTTAGGATAAAAGAGAATCACCCTCAGCTAACCCCTGCTTACCCCCTTGGTAGCTTGGCAGAGCAGTAGGCTTAACCTCAGAGTGCTGGGCGTAAAGTATTTGTACCAACACACACAGTAACCTAATGAAAACACTACAAAATGACACAACACCAGTTTAGAAAAATAGGAAATATTTATCTAGACAAAACAAGACCAAAACGACAAAAATCCAACATACAAAAGTCAAGTTATGATTTTTTAAAGGTTTAAACTAAAAAGAGTCTTTAGGTAGTTGTAACACCACACTAGCGCTGCTAGCGTGAAAATGTACCTGGTTTGCGTCAAAAATAACCCCGCACGGGCGGTGTGCGTCGAAAATAACCCTGCACGGTTATATGCGTCGAAAACAGCTCGGCACGGCGAGGCGCGTCGAAAAAGCCAGCCACGCGACGGTCCGAAAGTCCCGCGGCGCAGGTTGCGATCTCTCAGCCTTCGTCAGCGATGCTGCGCGTCGTTTCTCCTGCTCCGGGCGTCGATTCTCCGGTCGCGTTTCCTGCGGCGTCGTTTCTCAGCTGCGGAGCCGGCGTCGCGTCGTTTTCTCAGCCGCGATCGGATTCGCGTCGATCTTTTCTCCGCACGGTGCTCGGTGCGTGTATTTTTGTCCTTAGGCTGCCAGCTTCTCCTTTCAGGGGCCCAGGGACTGGAAGGGCACCACAGAGCAGAGTAGGGGTCTCTCCAGAGACTCCAGGTGCTGGCAGGAAGAAGTCTTTGCTATCCCTGAGACTTCAACAACAGGAGGCAAGCTCTACATCAAGCCCTTGGAGATTTCTTCTTCAAGATGGAAGGCACACAAAGTCCAGTCTTTGCCCTCTTACTCTGGCAGAAGCAACACTGCAGGAAAGCTCCACAAAGCACAGTCACAGGCAGGGCAGCACTTTTTCCTCAGCTATCAGCTCTTCTCCAGGCAGAGGTTCCTCTTGGTTCCAGAAGTGTTTCTAAAGTTTGTAAGTTTGGGTGCCCTTCTTATACCCATTTTAGTCTTTGAAGTCACCTTCCTTCAAAGGGGACTCACACCTTCTTGTGAAATCCTGCCTTGCCCAGGCAAGGCTTCAGACACACACCAGGGGGTTGGAGACAGCATTGTCAGAGGCAGGCACAGTCCTTTCAGATGAGAGTGACCACTCCACCCCTCCCTCCTAGCAGAGATGGCTAATCAGGAATGCAGATTACACCCCAGCTCCCTTTGTGTCACTGTCTGGTGTGAGGTGAAAAACAACCCAACTGTCAAACTGACCCAGACAGGGAATCCACAAACAAGGCAGAGTCACAGAATGGTTTAAGCAAGAAAATGCTCACTTTCTAAAAGTGGCATTTCCAAACTCACAATCTTAAAATCAACTTTACTAAAAGATGTATTTTTAAATTGTGAGTTCAGGGATCCCAAACTCCACATGTCCATCTACTCTCTAGGGGAATCTACACTTTAATCATATTTAAAGGTAGCCCCCCATATTATCCTATGAGAGAGACAGACCTTGCAACAGTGAAAACGAAATTGGCAGTATTTCACTGTCAGGACATATAAACCACATTACTATATGTCCTACCTTATCCATACACTGCACCCTGCCCTTGGGGCTACCTAGGGCCTACCTTAGGGGTGCCTTACATGTAAGGAAAGGGAAGGTTTAGGCCTGGCAAGTGGGTACACTTGCCAAGTCGAATTTACAGTGTAAAATTACACATACAGACACTGCAGTGGCAGGTCTGAGACATGATTACAGAGCTACTTATGTGGGTGGCACAACCAGTGCTGCAGGCCCACTAGTAGCATTTGATTTACAGGCCCTGGCACCTCTAGTGCACCTTACTAGGGACTTACTAGTAAATCAAATATGCCAATCATGGATAAACCACTTACATACAATTTAAACAGGAGAGCATATGCACTTTAGCACTGGTTAGCAGTGGTAAAGTGCTCAGAGTTGAAAAGCCAACAGCAACATGTCAGAAAAAAATAGGAGGCAGGAGGCAAAAAAGACTGGGGATGACCCTGCATAAGCAAAAGTCTAACACGACCCCCTACCAGCCTAAAGCCAGGGGAGAACAATCAATACCTTGATGTACTTCCCTGATTGGGGCGATAGAACAGGGACCCAGGCCCACAACAGCAGGGGCATGTTCCAGTTCTACGCCTTCCTGACTCCAGTTGGATCCCTCTGTCCATACTCTCAGGGCCCACTAAGCTAACCCATGGGGAACCCTTCTCCACATCTACAGACACCATCTGTGCAACACCTAACTTTACTTTGCTCACAGATGTATTGCAATGGGCAGATAGTACCACCAGGGCCAACACAGTGGTGTTGCCCACTCCACCCCCGGGGTGTGACTCTCGTCCTCCCCCCCCCAGGGGCAACTCTGTCCACCAGGACAGCAAGCCACAGTGGCCCCAGACAACTGTCAGGGATGAGAGCCCGACCTCAGGCCTCTCTAACCACTGTGACTGTGGAGAGTGGGGGGTGGTAGCCCCAGGTGCCTGGCACCCTTTGACCACTCTCTCTTCCACCAGGTCAGGGATGACAACCTGACCCTGGTCCTCCCCTCTGGGGCTCTGTACCCTCCCTGCAGAAGCGGCACCCCCAGAGTCAAAAACTGTCAGGGTGCTTGTAGAAGCAGTCCTGCACAATTCTTCCATCAGTGCAGGGATGTTAACCTGCAATTGATCCTCCAACCTGGGGTCTGTACCTTCAGGTTGGACCAGGGCCAGGGGTGAGGCTTCCCTCCCCCTGCCCTCTCTTCTGGGGTCCTGACCCACCCAACTAGGAGTGGCCCCCCCAGAAGACAACATGGTAGGGGCACTGTTAGCAGTAGCCCCTTCCTCCAGGTCAGGGGGGACACCCTTAACCTGGCCTCCCAATCCAGGGTCTGTACCCACAGACTGGATCACTGCCTGGCAAACCAGGACTTCCTGGGGGGCATACCTACCCCCTACCAGGTCAGAGTTTACCCTCTGAACCTGGTCATCCAACCCAGGGTCACCACCCTGCGGTTGAACCATTGCCTGGCACACCAGGACTTCCAGGGGGGCACACTTACCCCCCTCAAGGGACACACTGTCCCGAAGGGCCACACAAGAGTCTGGCTGGCGCAGGTCCCCTGACCTCTGCCCATCTGACAGAGTCTGGCTTCCCCCCAACCCAGAAATGGTCTCACCAAGGTCATTCATGGGGGGCTCTGCTCTCAGAGCTGACCCCTGACCCTCCAGGTTCTCCACGGGGGTCCGCAACCCCCTCTCAACCCTCTGTCTGGACTTCTGCACCCCCTCACTAGGAGTGGTACTGCCAGACACCAGAACTGGTGGGACGCTGGCTACAGCCACCCCCCCAAGTTCTCCTGACACTGTGGGGTCTCCCTCAACAGATGGCCCTATGGTACAGGCTAGGCTCCCCTCCTGGTGTTCCCGCAGGGAACCCTCCAGGACCTGGGACCGGATCTCGGGCACCTTGGGCCTCAACCCATCCCCATTCCCTCTCCTCTGAGACTGGACATGGGGTCCCTCACCCATCCCACTACACTGGGACCTACCTGGGACACTACAATCCTTCCCTACCTCACCTGGTTGGGAACTACCTAGACCACTCCTCTCAGGAGCACCCCCAAATGCCTCTTCAGACTCTCTGGTACTCACCCAGAAGTCTGCCTCCATTGTAAGCTCCCTGGGGTCAGAGAACTCACACTCCACCTGGTGTTGGCATAGCTCTGGAAAATAAGGACTAGACATATGCTCTCCAGCAATTACATCACTCAGCCCCTCACATGAATTAACCAAAGTACCCTTCACCCAACCATCCAGTGACTCTGCTTTGAAAAAGCACCCCACATCACCCTCCTGAGACTGGTGAGACAGTACCTGACTGTCCCTGACACTCAACCCACACTCTTCTGGGATGTTTTCACACTCCATAACCAGGACTTCTACCTGGGGGGAACCCCTCTCCCTGTCACTCTCACCTAGAGTCAGTAGAGTGTCCCTCCCACCAGTAGGAATATGACTCCCCATGCCAGTTCCCCAATCCACCTCAGGGACCCTGTGCATCACTGGAGCTACCTCATACCCCTGAACCTCCTGGCGTGTGTGAACTCCCTCCTTCAAGTAGGGCACCACCTCTCTGGGCATGTGCACTTCTGCAGCATCACTGGATATACAATTGTTGCTGCCACCATTCCAGCTGGACTCAGCCCTCATGACTTCCAGCTCTTTCAATTTAAGCTCGTAAGCATAAATCATTTTTTTAATCTCTAAGTTCCTCCTCCTTTCTTCCAACTCCCAATCGAGCTTTTTCAGCTCCCATTGGTACTCCCTCTCTGCCTGTCTGTCCTGTAACTCTTCAGGAGTCAGACCCTTGGGTGACACCCTGCCATCCCTCCTGGGGACCCTCCCCCCAGGCGTAACAGGTTCTTCCACTACACCACTGTGTATCCTCTGCACTTCCCCACCCTTATTCTCCTCCTCTGTGTGCCCTCCAGCCTTCTTGATTGTCACCCAAGCCCTCTGTGCCTGTTGCAGCTCCCCCTCCCTGGTGGAGCTCTCAGTGGGACAGTCAAGATCTTTAAGGAACTGTTTCAATTGAGCAACTGAGTACTCCTTCAGTTTCTCCATTTCAAACACAGCTCCAGCTGTTGCATCTCCAGATTGAGACATGATGGTCACAAGTGCAAAGTTCCAAAGGCAGAAAATAATTTCCCAATGAAGAAAAAAGAATCAGTCAAGGGATCAGCAAAATCATGGAAGTAGAATAAAAAGAGTCCTTAAGAGAAAAATCAAAAGATCACCAAACAAGTAGTATGTGGTCACGTAGTGGTCTGAGATCAAAACAGTAGTGTACACTTAATTACTGTATGTCAAGTACAAATACAAGTCCAAATCCCGACCGCTGGTCACCAATGTTAGAAATGGGGTCTCTGGTTGACAGTCAGGTTACCCCCTGTTCAAGCAAGGACCCTCACTCTAGTTAGGATAAAAGAGAATCACCCTCAGCTAACCCCTGCTTACCCCCTTGGTAGCTTGGCAGAGCAGTAGGCTTAACCTCAGAGTGCTGGGCGTAAAGTATTTGTACCAACACACACAGTAACCTAATGAAAACACTACAAAATGACACAACACCAGTTTAGAAAAATAGGAAATATTTATCTAGACAAAACAAGACCAAAACGACAAAAATCCAACATACAAAAGTCAAGTTATGATTTTTTAAAGGTTTAAACTAAAAAGAGTCTTTAGGTAGTTGTAACACCACACTAGCGCTGCTAGCGTGAAAATGTACCTGGTTTGCGTCAAAAATAACCCCGCACGGGCGGTGTGCGTCGAAAATAACCCTGCACGGTTATATGCGTCGAAAACAGCTCGGCACGGCGAGGCGCGTCGAAAAAGCCAGCCACGCGACGGTCCGAAAGTCCCGCGGCGCAGGTTGCGATCTCTCAGCCTTCGTCAGCGATGCTGCGCGTCGTTTCTCCTGCTCCGGGCGTCGATTCTCCGGTCGCGTTTCCTGCGGCGTCGTTTCTCAGCTGCGGAGCCGGCGTCGCGTCGTTTTCTCAGCCGCGATCGGATTCGCGTCGATCTTTTCTCCGCACGGTGCTCGGTGCGTGTATTTTTGTCCTTAGGCTGCCAGCTTCTCCTTTCAGGGGCCCAGGGACTGGAAGGGCACCACAGAGCAGAGTAGGGGTCTCTCCAGAGACTCCAGGTGCTGGCAGGAAGAAGTCTTTGCTATCCCTGAGACTTCAACAACAGGAGGCAAGCTCTACATCAAGCCCTTGGAGATTTCTTCTTCAAGATGGAAGGCACACAAAGTCCAGTCTTTGCCCTCTTACTCTGGCAGAAGCAACACTGCAGGAAAGCTCCACAAAGCACAGTCACAGGCAGGGCAGCACTTTTTCCTCAGCTATCAGCTCTTCTCCAGGCAGAGGTTCCTCTTGGTTCCAGAAGTGTTTCTAAAGTTTGTAAGTTTGGGTGCCCTTCTTATACCCATTTTAGTCTTTGAAGTCACCTTCCTTCAAAGGGGACTCACACCTTCTTGTGAAATCCTGCCTTGCCCAGGCAAGGCTTCAGACACACACCAGGGGGTTGGAGACAGCATTGTCAGAGGCAGGCACAGTCCTTTCAGATGAGAGTGACCACTCCACCCCTCCCTCCTAGCAGAGATGACTAATCAGGAATGCAGATTACACCCCAGCTCCCTTTGTGTCACTGTCTGGTGTGAGGTGAAAAACAACCCAACTGTCAAACTGACCCAGACAGGGAATCCACAAACAAGGCAGAGTCACAGAATGGTTTAAGCAAGAAAATGCTCACTTTCTAAAAGTGGCATTTCCAAACTCACAATCTTAAAATCAACTTTACTAAAAGATGTATTTTTAAATTGTGAGTTCAGGGATCCCAAACTCCACATGTCCATCTACTCTCTAGGGGAATCTACACTTTAATCATATTTAAAGGTAGCCCCCCATATTATCCTATGAGAGAGACAGACCTTGCAACAGTGAAAACGAAATTGGCAGTATTTCACTGTCAGGACATATAAACCACATTACCATATGTCCTACCTTATCCATACACTGCACCCTGCCCTTGGGGCTACCTAGGGCCTACCTTAGGGGTGCCTTACATGTAAGGAAAGGGAAGGTTTAGGCCTGGCAAGTGGGTACACTTGCCAAGTCGAATTTACAGTGTAAAATTACACATACAGACACTGCAGTGGCAGGTCTGAGACATGATTACAGAGCTACTTATGTGGGTGGCACAACCAGTGCTGCAGGCCCACTAGTAGCATTTGATTTACAGGCCCTGGCACCTCTAGTGCACCTTACTAGGGACTTACTAGTAAATCAAATATGCCAATCATGGATAAACCACTTACATACAATTTAAACAGGAGAGCATATGCACTTTAGCACTGGTTAGCAGTGGTAAAGTGCTCAGAGTTGAAAAGCCAACAGCAACATGTCAGAAAAAAATAGGAGGCAGGAGGCAAAAAAGACTGGGGATGACCCTGCATAAGCAAAAGTCTAACAAAAACTAGTGAGATCTGATATGTAGAAGAGCAGAGACACAAGTAGACACGCTTGCGTCAGACCGTTTTTTGTGGGAATAGCTGTGCAACTCCCCCAATCCCCACCCAACAGTATTTTGCACCAGGTTGAAGCGTGGAGTAATAAAGCAATAACGCTTTCGAAATTGCACCCATCTTGAATGTGATCATAATTATTAATGTTTTTTCAAGCAGAGCTAGGATGGAGGATATAATTCTTTCCAAGCGTTTAAGAGATTTGGAGACTTGCACCTATTGGTCCAGGAGATTACGGGCTGAATTTAGGAGAGCCTCCAAGTCAGGAGGATCTGAAGATCCTGGAACTGCTGAGGAGAGTCCAGGCACTTTATCCCAGGAGGCTGGGACTGACCAGGGAGTGGACAGAGAGCTAGTCTCATTCAGGGAATTATTTCTCACCACTACATCTATATCAGGAAGGATAAAATCCTCACCATGGAAATTAGTCTTCAATCAGATGAATAAAAGCCTCCCCAACCACTGATTTGATAGAATCTGGGTCAGTTAGATAGTGAAGGTGGTTTGGAGTAATGAGATTTGTGGTGGCTTTAGGTTCCAGTTTCTTAGGGGAATTCCTTGACCTGGAGGTCTCTGCCCCTAAATTTCCTGACCCTAAGTTTGCTACCCCGTAGTCAACAACCTCCTTTTGGAAGAAGGAAAAGACAAGAGTTTTAGCTCTTCATTAAGTTGATATAGGCAGTCTTATTTCTAAGGGGATTCACTTTGTGTTTTTCCACAGGCCCTTAGATTAATCAGCCTGCCTGAGGGAAGTTTCTGAGCTGTCATATTCCTTTTTTAAGATGCTGAAAGACAGACCAAGAGGATTAATAGAAATTCTCTAGTAAGTTTTTCCAGACCTTATGATCCACCACAGCAGCTAGTTTAAGCAGGACCCCCCTTACGCCTAGAGAGCAGATAGATTTCCCAAGGCTCAACTACAGGCACAAGCCACATCTGCCTAGCGCCGGCCACCTTCACTCACCGCAGGGTGCCAAGTGCCTACTATTTGCCACCAGGCGTGGATCCAGAGGGTGGCTCAGGGTTAGGTAACCAATTTTATGAATTGAAAATTCTGATTATTCAAGCTGATGGATGAAATGATGAAGTAAAGAAGAAAACTGATGGGAAGAAAGAAAATGCCCCCAGGCTTACCTCCACCTCCATGCTGCTGCCGCCTTCACCACTACTGACATGAATCCTTCAGGCGTATTATTCAAACATAAAGTTGAAATGAAGCATTAACACAATGGTAGGTTCCAAAAAAGTTAAGAATACTATTGGTGTAGGTTAAAAGGTCATTTGGCAGTTGTACTGTGAAGCCAGACTTAAAACTCCATGCAGGTTAATGACTGTCCTCCTCTCGCCCTTGTTGCTGAGAAAGACAAATACCATCCATTAGCTAGTGATCTTAAGACACTTTAATCTTACGATGTGTGTGTGTCTGAAGTTTGACCTCAGGCTGCGATGTGTGTTTCCCTGAAGTTCAAGCTCAGGCTGATGGATAAATAAATAAAATTATTACACCTGCAAGGAGGGCAAGCACTTTTTTTGGAAGCATGTAACGTGTGTCTTAGCAAAAAATTTACTTGTGGTTTATAACAT
Organism: Pleurodeles waltl; assembly: GCF_031143425.1. Classification (NCBI taxonomy): domain Eukaryota; kingdom Metazoa; phylum Chordata; class Amphibia; order Caudata; family Salamandridae; genus Pleurodeles; species Pleurodeles waltl. The sequence goes on from NC_090443.1 coordinate 919,693,559, forward strand.
GTGGGTGGAGCTAAAGCCCCTCTACAGTGATGCCTACATAATTGTCTGGTTGCAGCTGTGCTGTCAAGCCAGACCATTAAAATGCTGCACTCAAATTACCTAGCAATTCATACAGCGAAAGACTATCCTGTGGGCTGACTGGCAATGTGAATGACACTGGTAATAAAACTATTGATTAAAGGGGGCTGACCTTGTATGTGTTATTTGTATATCACAACCTAGTCATAGGGCAGTGAAGTGATTTAGAGGGTCAAAGGCAAGGATGCAGTCAATAAGTGTTCTGAGAAGTAACTGGTTTCTTGCAGCAGAAGTGCACAGGTTTCTGCATCATGATGTAGTGTTCTTTAAAGAGGAGCTTCATCAACTCTTTCTAAATTGGGGCAGGGTTGGTGTGTCCTAATAGAAACATGGATGTGGTTCAAGATCTTGGCTGCATAGACTGAATACGCCTTGAATTTACTGTGCATGACAACAGTGGGTGGAACTAGAATTTGAATGCCACTTCTCGTTAGTAATGGCTAAAGAGGACTGCCACAGACCCTCAGACACCTCACATTGTCAGGTCACACCTAAAAATGAAGGTCATAGACATCTGCTCAAAGCTGTGACTAGACTGTTAATTTAACTGAATGGGATCATATGGGGTAGTAGGCTTCTGGTAAAACAGCTATGTTGCAGGAATATCAGGCCGTACAGTGGACCTTTTATTTTGTGTGACGTAACTATCAAACATCCCATCAGATGTTGCTTTCAGCCAAGATTTATAAGAGTACTGCAGAATAGTTACTTTTTAATCGTATTTGGAGCAGAGCAGAAGAATTCAGTCCATTTTAACATTCATAATTCTCAGATTTTTAGGTCTAGAGTTAACGGAGATCCTTTGATTTTGAGAACATTGTATGCAAAATGTGCTTAGTTACAGGGACGGTCGGCAACCAATCTTCATCCTTTCGTCTTTCTAGTGTGTCATTTGTATTTCTTATACACTCACCACAGGAAACAGCATGGGGTATATGTGAGGTCAGGCCATTTCATTCGCCTACCTCTGTGAGTGACCAGCATTCTGCTCTTGCACAATGTGCACGTACACACAAAATAGTGCCTTTCACAGTTTAACAAAATCTGGTCACCAGCATAAAAAAAATCAAAAAGTCTTCAGCAAACGATGGTCCTATTGGCTTTGCCAATGCTTGTTTTTATGTTCAGTTTGCACTTTCACAGATTATAATAAATCCTGCAAAAGCTGAAACGTCCGCAGATGAATAAGAGACTACTGTTTCTTAATTAACCATCACAGCTACATGTGCTAAACTAACCAAAATAAACATCCTCTCCAATGTGGGTAAAGTTCATAAATATAAAAAATTGTATTCACGTGTTAATTTCTGAGAACTTCATAACAGAAGGTAGTGTATGTTAGTGTATTGCTTTCGCTTCTAGTTTATATTTTGGCATAAAACCATCTGTTCAAATATAACCAATTCTCTCTGCAAGAAAATCTGCAACTCTGGTCCGAAATGGAAAAGATCCAGATCACTTAACTAGATGGAAAGTGAGGCCTCTTGTGCCAAAAATAACTGCAGTAATGGAGCAATGACCGTGTACGCAGCGGATTACCCCACATCTGGAGGTGGAACAGCGCGTATTACCTCACTTCTGGGCAGCCCCGAGCCTACCCGCCAATTAACTTTAATTATTATCGCAATTTGTATTCATTAGAGGATTTGAAATATTGTTTTCTGTTCTGGGTACACACAAAAAGGCGTGCAGGTTTCGTTTTACGTGTCCACGTCACGCAGCATTCTGATTGATGCCGTGGTTGACTGCCCCGGCAGAGTATCAAATACGTTGTTTGGTTGGTCGAGTCACCTCGCAGCTGACATTCGTCACTCATGACGCTGACTCGACGCAGAGTCGATAGGAAGCCCATTTCCCAGTATTTAAAATTTGGTGCTAATCTCGTCGTTTTTTACTCAGTTTTAGTTACTAGTTTCTCATACCTTGTTTGCAAAAGTTTACCAAAAAGAACAGTTACATTATTTGCATAAAGTTCTGATCACATTAGCACAGATAACATGTATACCTATGGTAAACAGCTAAGACCTAGATTTTGAAAGATTTTACATAGGATTTGCGTCACTTTTTTTGACACAGCCTTCATGCAAAATCTGTTTTGGGACCTACAAAGCCACGCACCGCCGAGATGTGTGGATTTGCATGGCTTTTCAAAAAAAAAAAGAAGTAGCACTAAGTAGGCCTTACCTTGCTTAGTGGAGGCACAACATAGATGGAGCATGAAGTGTGCATCCAGCCTTGTCTTTTGACACAAACACATATTTACTCAACTCTGTAAATACAGGTTTGCGTCAAAATGGACACAGAATGGGTATTTCTCCTCCTAACTTCCTGCATTCTGCAGCACACATACATAGAGGAATAAGAATAGTTTTTGTGCGGGAAGGAACACTTATTCTGACCACAACGGAGGCACCCTTGAGTTGTGGCACAAGGTTGCCTGTGTTGGAGCCTAGCAGCCAGTGCTATGGGAGGTCAGAACAGCGCTATAGCTTAGTAGATATGGCATATTTCTGCTCTCCACCTTTGACGCAATGCAACACAGCAACTTCCCTTGCTACATCACATGCTTCAACATTTTGTAAATCTGCCACCATATCTCTGTTAGATTCAGCTCAATTAATGTTGCAATATGACAAAGGCAATAGGTATTCCTGCTTGTTAGTTAATTTGAGCTTTTATCTTATCTTGTAGCTTTCTTTTGGTATAATCAATTAGATTTCCACTCAACTTTCATGATCAACAGGAAGGTATGGCACTCTCTAATGAGATCATCCATGATGCACTATGTCTTGTCTCATTGATCCAGTCCTGAGGGCAAATAATGATGACGATGATGATAATAATAATATTATTATTAATAATAACAATAATATATACTTTTGAGATACTTTTTTTTAATTAAATTTTTATATATTTTTAAATTCAATTTTGAACACAAACCAAAAAGAAGAAAAAAACATACATTAATACAGCAGATCTCTCGACGAGAAAGATCAGGGATAGAAGAGGGACATTACAAACCATACAGTTACAACAGTATCCCATGTCACAAGAAGCTCTCTACTAAGGTCTCTCCCTATATGCTTCAATATCGAGGGATCCATTCACAAAAAGAACCTCCACACCGGAGGAGAGAAAAATCCACCACCCGATGTAGGAGAAGAACATACACGCCAATGGTAGTAACCTAACATCGTCGAGCAGGAAGAACTGCAGAAAGAACAAATTGCAAGAACCACTAAAAAGGCAGGTGGAGCCCACAGTCACATCGCGCAGGCTTATCTTACAACATAGTAACACACATTATCAGTAGGGGGATGAACCACGCAGATGGGAGCCACCAATCACGCAGCACACTCCGTCCGGGCCGCCAGGTATTTATTCAGAGGGGCCCAAATATCCTTGGGACGAGACCCCTCTGGCATAAGTTCCCAAAATACCGACAGCTGATCATGGCAAAAAGCCGCATCTCGTAGCCATTCGGACCTACGGGGAGCTCTCCTCCGACCCCAACACATAGCAACCCTGCGCTTAGCCAGCAGCATTAGGAGGCCCACTAGACGTCTATGCGGGCCCTGGATCTCATCCATATATCCCAACAGCGCTATCTTAGGGGAGAGAGGCAACTCCAGCTCTATCATTTCAGCAATCGACCGCCATACCTCCTCCCAAAAATTATACACTTCCGCACACTCCCATGCCAGATGCAAAAAACCCGCATCCTGAGTCCCGCAGCGAGCGCAACATGCATCCGCCAGCAACCCCATAGAATGTAATCTCTTGGGCGTATAATATAGTCGATGTAGAAACTTAAAGTGCAGCAGACGCAGCCTGTAATTCGGGGATAATGCTTTCATGTGAGCGCAACAACTGCGCCACATTACCTCCGGGATAGGCTCCCCCACATCTCTCTCCCATGCAGTCTTAGAGGGCACCACAAGGCCACCCCCCTGCTCCTGCATAGAATTATACAGCTTTGTTATCAGCTTAGAAGGGGATCTTGCGCTGCAAAGTACCTCCAGGGAACGAAACTCCGAGGGAGCACCAGGCGCACCAAAAAAATCGATCTCGCAGCAAAGCACGGACCCGGAGAGCACAAAATTGCTGCAACGCAATACCATCACAGCCGAAAGTGCTTCGGAAATATCCAACAGCCGACCGTCCACTACCCAGTCTCCCAGCACCGTCAGGCCAGCATCTCGCAGAAACCCAAGCACCCCACCATCCCGGAACATCTGAGCATCAGCAACTGCCATAACATGCAGCGAAGGGGCGAATGGTACAGAGACCCCAGACCGCTGCATCAGCGCCCTCCACGCTCTCGCCGCGCAGGTCACTGTGTCAATTCCCCTAGAACGGGATGGCACCCGCCCACCAAGCACACACACCAAGCCGTCAGGCCAGACAGAGTCACTCTCAGGCGCCAGATGCGGCATATAGCGGGTCGGATTCAGCCAATAATACGCAAAATGCGCCTGAGCACAGTGATAATATAACTCCAGGTCTGGGGCTGCCAGCCCGCCCTGTTCAAATGGCAGCGTCATTTTCTCCCACGCAATACACGGCTGCAGCCCTGCCCATGCCAATCGAATGAGCGCAGATCGCAGGTGCCGGAAATAGCCCCCAGCAAGCGGAAGGGGAAGATTCACGAACAAATACAGAAATTTAGGGAGTACCACCATCTTGGCAATAGCAATGCGTCCAGTCAACGAAAGTGGCAAAGTGCTCCAGACCTCCACCTTTTCCTCTAGCCATGTCAGTGCTGCCCCATAATTTGCAAGACATAACGCATCCTCGTCACAACACAGGTGTATGCCCAAATAACGCACCGGTCCCTCCGCCCAAACCAAAGGGTATCGAGAATCAAATCTCTCTACGCTGGGAGTTAATGGCAGGATCATCGACTTCGACCAGTTGATAGTGATCCCAGAAAAATTCCCGAAGCGCACGATTTCATCTAGTAAAATGTCTAGATTCTGCCCTGGGTTTCGCACGTATAGCGCGATATCATCCGCATATAAAGATATCAAGACAGGGTGTTGCCGAAACTGTAAACCACTGCTACTATATTTCTGTTGCAATCCCGCCGCCAGCGGCTCCATTGCAGCCGCAAAAAGAAGCGGAGACAGCGGGCAACCCTGGCGCGTACCCCGCGAAACCGGGAATGGAGCCGATACACTTCCGTTAAGACGTAACCTGGCAGTGGGAAGAGTGTACAGCAGCCTGATCCAGTTCACAAAGCGCGCGCTGAGTCTCACTCGACTCAAAAGCGCGAACATATACTCCCAGGCCAGGGAATCAAAAGCCTTGGCTGCATCAAGAAACACCGCAGTTACATCATCGTCCGCCTCTAATGAACCCATCACCGCAAAGAAAGTGAGCAGATTATGGCTCGTGGACCTCCCAGGGACAAAGCCTGACTGGTCCGGAAGCACCAATCTGGAGAGAAGTGGCTGTAATCGCGCCGCTATCATCTTTGCAAGAATTTTGTTATCTATGTTTATCATGGAGAGTGGGCGATACGAATCACATCGTGTTGGGTCCTTCCCGGGCTTCAGAACTGTTATTATTAAAGCCTCCCAAAGGGAGGCTGGGAGTGACCCAGCCGCCAGAGACTCCGCATACACCTCCAGCAAATAGGGAGCAAGGATATCCACGTACTCTTTATAAAACGCGGGGGTCAGTCCATCAACTCCTGGAGACTTATCTCCGGGTAAACTTTGAATCGCCGCTGCCACCTCCTCTACTGTAAACAGCATATCTAGATACGTCCTGTGTGCCTCCTCAAACCACACCAGCGCAATATTCTCAAAATACTCCCTCATATCTGCCTCCCTCAGACCCACCGGGGACGCATATAGCTGCGTAAAATATTCTATAAATACTTGCATCACGCCACTCGATCCGGTCACCCTGCCGCCCTCAGCGTCCATCGCCTCAGTAACGTAATTACTGGCCCAGGGTCTACGTAGTAATCCCGCCAACGTCCTCCCGACTCTCTCACCCTCCCCATACCTACGAGCCTGTGCGTGTCTCCCAAGGAAACAAACCTCTCTTAGAGAGGCCTCCTCGTACGAGGACACCTCACGCCTAATTTCCACAAGGACCTCACTTGACCATGTCACCGCCAAGCGTCGTTCCAGCTCACCGAGCCTCCTTTCAATATCGGCCATCTCCCGCCTTAAGACTTTCACAATCCCATGCTGCTTCGCGAGACACACCCCACGAATAACCACTTTAAATGCCTCCCAAATAGTGCCAGGAGATTCCACCGATCCTCGATTCTCAATAAAAAATAGCCGAACCGCCTCCCGTACCTCCTCCCGGAAGATCTCGTCACGGAGCGCTCCACTGGGCAATCGCCACATAACCATCGGTTGCAGCTCACTGGGTATCGGCAATTCTAATAACATCGGCGAGTGGTCCGATAGCGTACGAGGGAGATGGTCTATCGCTCTAGTCCAAGCTTCCACATCTCTAGTACCCAGCCATCGGTCAATACGAGACCAACTGCTATGGAAGTAGTTCAAGCAGGTACCCTCTCGCACGCCTATATGTCTCTGCCTCCACAAATCCACCAGAGCTCCGCTATTCATCTCTGCCGCCAGAGATCTCGCCGAAGAAACATGCTGCGCCCTGGCCACACTCTCTCGGTCCTGCTTAGCATCTAGGACTACGTTAAAATCACCGCCCCAGATCACAGCTCCAGCTCCCAATGACTCCACAAGGCACCACACCTCCAGGAAGAACTCCGGGTCATCAACATTCGGCCCATACACAGCCACAAGCCGGCAAGCCCTGTCCAACAACATTCCACTCAGTAACACGTACCTGCCGTTGGGATCAATAATAATTTCTCACGTACGCCACTGCAATCCTTTGCGAATAATAATTGCAACCCCGCGCGCATAGCTAGAATATGTTGAGCAATGAGCCTCCCCAACCCAGCCAGCTTTCAGTCTGCCCACCGCAGATGCCATCAGATGCGTCTCTTGTATCATACAGATGTCAATACCATGTCGCTTAACATAAGCAGTCACCAGCCGGGCCTTCCGATTATCATTGAGCCCCCGAACATTCAATGTCAGGCATCTCACAGCAGAGGTAGCGTCATCCCCCATCCAGAACTACAGCCGTACAACACTGCGCGTGAACACACCTCTCCACCTGCCAAGAACTTGACAAAAAGGTAACCTGAAACATTCCCAGATTGGCCCAATCCCCCCACCACCCACACAGGCCCCCCAATCGGACCCTCTCAGTGACCCACCCAACCAACCCCAAAGCCCACCCCGTAAACTTAAAGCGAACAATAACCGGACTCATCCAAGGGGCAGAAGCCTGCCAAACAGCTCTCCACCCAGTTGTTCTAGGGGAGAGGGGCCAATGGGCCAAGCAGCAGCTACACATCAGGGGCCCGATCACGGAGCAGACCCACACGCGCCCATAGCTTCAGACGTAGCTGTATCCCGTACATGGCAATTAGTCATTGTCGCTAAGAGCGGCGTCCTCCGCACTCGCCCCCCCAGACCCCGCCGCCCCCGGCTGCCTTGGTAATCGTCTAGCAAACTTAGTCGCCTGCTTTGGATCTGAGAAATATAGCACCTTGCCCTCATGCCGCACCCTCAGTCTAGCCGGGTATAACAGGGCAAACCCAACTCCAGCCTGGCTCAGTAGGCGCTTCGACGGCAGAAAGGCCCGCCTCTGGGCCTGTACACCTGGGGTGTAATCAGGGAAGAAGTTAATTTCGGAATTCTTATATACTAGAGGTCTTCTCTCCCTAGCCAGTCGGAGGACAGCATCTCGGTCCCTGTAGTTCAATAGTCGAGCAATAATTGGATGTGGAGGCGTGCCAGGAGGAGGTCGAGGTCCCAAGGATCAATGTGCCCTCTCAATCACCAACAGCCGAGAGAGCTCGCCAGCAAACAGCTCTTGCAGCATATTCTCCACGAAGTCCTCCATGCGACCCATATCAGTTGCCTCCGGCAGCCCCACAATGCGTATGTTATTGCGCCGGGACCGTGCCTCCAAGTCCTCATTTTTGTTCCGTATCACCTCCAGGAGACGCTCCATTTGCGCAATCTGTTCTCTGTCACCACTACGCGCATCCTCCATCTCAGACGTGCGTGACTCCAGAACCTCAAACCTGGCATCATGGTCATCGACCCGGGCTCTGATGCGATCCAGCCGTTCCGACACATGGTCCAGTTTAGCATCGATGCCTGCCAAGCTGGTCTTAAGTTCCAAGAACATGGACCTCACAGACATCTCTGGAGGCTCCCCTTCAGCATCGGCGTCTCCAGGCTGGGAGGTGGAGGGGGCGCCACGTTTTTCTCCTCCAGAGAAGGAGAGCTTAGCCTGTCGCTTATCTGCCTTGCCCATCATTCAATACAACACGAATAATGCAGCTAGCGCCAGCACAAGGAAAACAGACGAAGACTGCAGGTCCACACCTCCAAAAATCGCTCAGCTAGTAACTCAGTTCTCCTCACAGGGCCACCAGGCAGCTTCCACATGCACCGATCCGCCGCTCAGCCTCCTAGGCCAAACCCACTTCCTTTATGAGGATACTGTAGACTTCGCCAGCAGCAGGGTAATCCACGCAGCACAAGAGGGGGGGAGGGAGGGAAGCCAGGCAGGCTCCAGGTTCCGGAGCCAGGGTGTTCAAGCCCCAGTCACCAGGAGACACCTCACAAACACACTGCCACACCAGCCTGGGCCTCCGCCCCCGGCCTCACCGCCTGCATCAGTGTCCACTTGATTCTCTCTGCCAGGGGTAGTTCAGGGCCCTCCATGCAATATGCAGGTCTTCTCCGGTAGAAATTTGCAAGGAGGCGTCTCAGGGCCAAGCCGCAACCCTCTCCAGCCGTCCCTCCACCAGTGCCTAAAGTTCAGGCCCTCGCCCCCTCCAGTCGCCTCACCGTCCACGGGCCAGGAAGATCTCCACCTCGGCACGCCCTCTGCGCGCCGTCCAGGCCCAGCATGCACCAGCCGGGAGCCCGAGAATCGGGAGGCCCAAGGGAATTCTCCAGCTGGAGGACCGCGGGGCCCACGGGGCCGGCGCCAACAGCCGCAATGCACACTAGAGAGGAGGGGAAGGGCGCGGCTCGATATAGCCGCCGATCAGGCCTCCCGGAGCTCCCCCGCACTCCCGGCTCTTCTCTTCCTCGGCCGGGAGCAGCCTCAGCGCCTCCCCTCCCCCATGCGCACAGCCAGTGCTAGCGCGCGCGGGAGACCGCCAGCGCCAGGCCCGATCCACGATCTTTTTCAGCCGCTCCCGGCTCGCATTAGTCGCGGGGTCTCCAGGGGGATGTCCCGAGGGTCCGCTCCTGCCGTTGCCACCTGGAGGATAAATTAATTAGAATCAATTGCCCGGCCCTGGCAGAGCCTCACGATGTGTCGGCCATCTTGCCCGGCGGCCAGGCCACGCCCCCATACTTTTGAGATACTTTATGTCTGTTTAATATCTACGTCTTTATTCTTAAAATAATTCAAAACCACTAGTACCCTTTATAAGCCAGTAAGTATCAGATGTCCCCACCATGTCCCTTTATCTTTCAAATGTTTTCTATGCCAGTCCTAAGTACACCTGTCAAGGAAGTACCATAAAGTTCTATTCAAAATATATTAAATGGTATTTTGTTTAATGAAAAAGTTTCATTGCAAGGTTACTGAACAGCATGTTTTTTTCCTTTTTCTTTTTGCACAACATGCTATTAATGATAAAGTAAAAAAGAAATCACAGTTGCTTGCTAGGCCACATCTTTTGGCTTTGTCAGTGCTTGTTTTGGTAATTCTGCATACTGCACTTTTGTTTTGCAGTTCTGTAATCAATGGGTGTGTTTACTACACAATATAGTACTCGTATCACCCACCTTAGAAGGATGCAAGGCAGAGTCTGGCTTGCAGGGATTGAAACTCATAAATTACAGATCACACCAAGATTCAGCAGTGAGAACTCAAGTTGCTGAGCTATCTTGCTCACATATTGTCCTGGAGCAAGCAACAAACACAGCAGGTACATGTACTTAGGTGGCATTCCTGTAAAGCAATATTTCACCCCTCCTTTGAGAAATTGGATTGTTGGTTGACTGGGTTGTGAGCCCTGGTCAAGCAACAGCCAAAATCCCTTGCAGGGTGAACCACAAAAAGTATGTAAATTAAATTAACCTGTGCTTAACCCTGAGTAGCTCGGCACAAAAAGCACTCAGGCCAAGCTCTGGGGCAATGTGTCAAGTATTTATGGAACACACAAACAGCAATACAGTGAAAACACAACACAATAAAAATCCCAAATGAATTTAGAAAAATAGAGCAATTGTTAATAATGTATTTGGCACCAAAATCATCAAAATCCAATTAGTAGCACCTAGGTTATGATTTTTTGAAGTTTGAGTTTCAAAATAGCAAGTCCTCAATTTTTGGAAAATAGCTACCTGGGCTTCTTTAGCACCACAATCAAAGGTCCAGGATTGGATGGAGGCCTCTTGGAGGTTCAAGACTCACTCAGGCTGAGTCCGGTTGCAGGTTTGAGATGGTGGGAGTATGTTATGTCCCAGTGGCTCTGAACAAGAGGCCAGCAAAACTAGCCCTTGGAGTCACTTCTGGAAGTCCTGTGTGCAGGTGAAGGTGCAGGGCTCCAAAGCAGGGCTAACCTCTGAAGGTTCAAAGCAGGCTGCAGGTAGCAAAGCAGGCCTTCCAGGTACAGAAGCAGTGTGGCAGGGTACCCAGAAGGTCACAGAAGCAGGCAGTCCTCTGAGAATTCTTCCACAGGTCCAGTAGTGAACTGAAGAGTGGGTCTGAGAGCTCTAATTTTATATCCTGGTGCCCTGCTTCAAGAACTTTGGAGACATTTCTAGAAGGGTTCTTTGAAGTTCCAGGAGTTTCCTGCTTCCCTTGCCCTGGCTCCTAGCTGGCTGCATTGACAAAACAGGGGCATTAAGCTTATTGTGTGGTGGTAGAACTCAGACTCTTTAAGTGCAAGTAGTGCAGTGCTTAGCTCCACCCCACCATCAAGCCAGTTAATGGCCTATTCAGGCTCTACTTGTCCTACTATTGTGTGACTGTCTAGGGTGAATTCACAAAGTCTTAACTGTCAGTTACATCCAATAATGTGACCTAAGTCAGGCTGCAGGCACAGAGGTCGAAGGGCATGACAATGTCACCTTTCTAAAAGTGGCATTTTCAGACTTGTATTGATAAATCCAACTTTACCATTAAAGAAGATTTATCATTACACGTTCATAGATGCCAAACATTACATATTTACCACCTCTGGTTCAGGAATTACAGCTTATTAAATATAATAAGGAATCCCAAATGTTATCTTATCGAGGGGTAGTGAAAAATTAATTTGGGAGTTTTTCACTGTTAGGACATGTAAACTAAAAAGTGCATGTCCTACATTTTACTTACACAGCACCTGTCATAGGATTCTCGGTATTGGAACAAGACTGCTGTATTTTGGGTGGCAGCACCACAGTTTGTTGGTGACTGTGTCAATCCCACACTTTCTTGGCAGCTGTCGACCCAACCCTTTTGGCTAGATAGCAGCACCTCACCCAAACTTAGAAATCAAAGGTGATTTGTGGCAGCCTGATGCATGACACTGTGATCTCTCAGGGAAAGTCGTGGTCGGCGCATCCCTTCTCTCGTTAACAAAAGGTCTCATACATAGGCCAAAGAAAAGACGTCGGATGGTGTTCAATACATTTATTGAAATGACTGCAATCTACAATTAAAATATATGAGCTGCAATTATTAGGGTTAGAATAGTTGCGACCAGTGAGAAGTAAATAAACAACCACAGCATATAATATATATAGATCAATAGGGGAAGTTGCCACTAGGTATTTGTAGTTAGGACCATGTTTCCATGGAAAAAGTGTTTTTTGATTTGCCCATAGCTTTGTTATCGTTGGACGAATCTTCATAAAACTTTCCAGATAAAGTGTTGCAGTGATTCTTGTTGTGCCTGGAAAGGTTTGTGGTGATCCATCAAGCAGGGGCCGAGAAAGAGAGGGGTAAAAAACCATTGTGTTTCCCGTGTTAATTCGCATAGGACCTTTAGACAAATCTACAGCCCAAACCTTTGGATGGAAATACACCAAACTTGGCAGAAAGCGAGCTGTCAGTAGGCTGATTACACTTCTGCTTATCTGGTGTAAATCTGTCCAGTAGTTTTGGAGAAATTTAGGGAAATCCAAATTTGTATATCTCTGGCCGTGAAGTATTCCCAAAAAAAGATGAGGGCATGCAGGGAAATGCACAGCTTTGATTGTCTGTCAACACTTCAAACCAGGGAGTGTTGGCACCCATCTTGGGATTCGGCTTGAGCTGAGTCCCAGTAAAAAAGTAAAAGAAAAAGAAAAGGGTCCTGGGTACAGACATCCTGACCCAATAGCTCTGGTGGTGGGGTCCCAGAGGGACCCCCACAGAGCAAAAAAGCATTTTTTTTTTTTGCTGCAGATTTGCGATATTCATGAAGTTGCAGCAAAAAAAAAAACAGCATGGGCTCCTGCATTTGTTTTGTAATGGTCTCCTGAGAGGGGCAGGTCCTGGGGGCATTAACATTTTTGATTGTGGGGGGCTTCTCCCCTCCCTAACAGCCCTGGTGACCACCACCTCCCCACAGCGATTTTCATGATATGTGGGTGGCCTGCAACCCGTGCACCCTAGGGAGCACCACCTCCCTGAACAAATTGCATGAACTGTGTGGGTAGGCCTGTCCGCCTCCCCCGCAGCCCCAGGGACCACCACCTCCTCAGGGCAAATAGCAGAATATCTAACGGGGGTCAATTTTGGACCCCCATTAGTCCCATAAAGGGATAAAAAAAAAACAGGAACATAAAAGTGCAATAGCTCAGCGTGACTGTCATGGACCTTCACACTAAGCACTGAGGGTTCAAGTCCAGATGAACTTGCTTCCCTCTTTCTTTTATTTTTATACTACAAATGTTGAAAGGCAAAATAAAAGGTAATTTTATTTTTTATCAAATAACAGAATGCATTTTTCTTTTTAAATTGAACAGAAATATCTCATTCCAAGTATATCATACATCAAAGCCTAAAAAAGTCTCCATCTCTCTCCCTCTCACTATCTTTCTCTCTCTCTCTTTCAATGACTTTCTTCCACTCACACACTCACTGAGACACTTACGCATCCACTCACAAACCCACTCAGACACTCATGCATCCATTCACAGACCCTCTGAAACCGCCTGCACCCAATCACAGCACCAGTCACTCACAGACCCGGGCACACATTGACGCTCTCACAAAAACACTGAGGTATTGTAGGAAAGGACCATCTTGCCTGGCATGTTACCCCCATTTTTACTTGTATGTATGTTTGTTTTTGCCTGTGTCACTGGGATCCTGCTAGCCAGGACCCCAGTGCTAATAAAGTGTGCCCTGTATGTGTTTCCCTGTGTGGTGCCTAACTGTATCACTGAGTGTCTGCTAACCAGAATCTCAGTGTTTATGCTCTCTCTGCTTTTAAAATTGTCACTGCAGGCTAGTGACTAATTTTACCAATTCTCATTGGCACAGTGGGACACCCTTATAATTCCCTAGTATATGGTTCTAGGTACCCAGGGTATTGGGGTTCCAGGAGATCCCTACGGGCTGCAGCATTTCTTTTGCCACCAATAGGGAGCTCAGACAATTCTTACACAGGACTGCCACTGCAGCCTGAGTGAAATAACGTCCACGTTTCACAGTCATTTTACACTGCACTTCAGTAACTTATAAGCACCTATATGTCTAACTTAGTGAAGGTTAGGTGCAAAGTTACTTAGGGGCATATTTATACTCCGTCTGCGCCGATTGTGCACCAAAATTTTTGACGCACAATCTGCGCAAACTTTGCCCCGTATTTAAACTTTGACGCCCGAGCCCGCGGACGACAAAATTCCACAGTGTGCGTCATTTTTTGGATGCTGCAACCCGCCTTGCGTTAATTATATGCAAGGTAGGCGTTCCCGTCCAAAAAATGGCTTAAAGGGCCGTGCGTCGTATTTATGCTTTTGGGCAAAAATGACGCACGGCCGGGAGGCGGAGCCAGAAAATGACGCACAGCCCGATTTGCGTCAAAAATTAACGCCTGGGTCAGGGCAGGCATGAAAATGGGGCAAACACACCTGTATTTAATCAGAACACACAGAACAAATAGCAGAGCAGCAACAGGGAGCCATGGAGGTGATTCTAATCCAGCATGCACGCAGACGCAGAGCCCAGCAGCAACAACAGCAGCTACAACAACACCAGCGACGACCCCAAAGGCTGCGCAGAAGGCAGGAGAGGATATTCCACCCAAGAACAACCCTTCAGGGCCTCAGGGAACACAACATCATCCAGAGGTACCGGTTGAACTGGCAGGCCATTCAGCAGCTGCTGCGAAACATTGAACAGCAGTTGGCCCCCACTTTGGTGACACCCCGCACCATCCCAACAGAAACAAAGCTGCTTGCCGTACTTCAAATGCTGGCAAGTGGCTCTTTCCAAACAACTGGTGCCCTGGTTGGCGGAATATCACAACCATCATTCTCCGCCTTTTTGCCCAAAGTACTGGACGCCATCATTCGACTGACACCCGCCACATCTGCCTCCCTAACACACTGCAGAAGCAGCAGGAAACTAAACAGGGGTTCTACGCAATCAGTGGCTTCCCACACGTCCTTGGTGCAATCGACTGCACACATGTACACCTTGTGCCACCTGCTGCAACTGAACACCTCTACCGCAACAGGAAGCACACACATTCCATCAACGTGCAGGCCATAGTCGATCACCAGGGATTGATCACCAACATCGTGGCTAAATATCCTGGGAGTGTACATGACTCATACATCTTCCGTCACTGCACCATCAATGAACACTTCCAGGATGGACGGTATGCCAATGGACTACTTGTTGGTAAGTACAAAAACCTACTTATTTACACACTGCACAGCAACCCTCTAGGACACACAACACATACACCACAACAGCAACATGTCGACAGGAACACACTGAGGTCGTGACATCGCTAGCCATGTTTCTTAAGTCACCATTGAACCTGTCACACATCAGAATTTACTGTACAGCCTAATGTGAAGACGTCAATGAGTGCGGTTGCCTAAATGTCACCTTGCAAATTGTAAGTGAAGACGTCAATGAGTGCGGTTGCCTAAATGTCACCTTGCAAATTGTAAGTGTCCCAATGGCCTTTACATTAATACATTGCCTAAGTTTAAAGGTATAGGATGTCCAGGGTACTTTGATATGAACGTGTTAACAACACTTTCAATTTTAACTGTGCATGGAACTATCATCTCACCCCCAGTGAAAACACACGGACAGCTGTATCACAAGTCACAATGCTAGGGAGGGCACACTGTACTGCAAATCCCAAAACATACTGCTGACAAACGGTTAGCAGACAAACACTTGTTCAGCCAAGGAAACAACACAATGCAGATGGTATAGCCTACAAGCATAGGATGTCACATTAGTACACAAAAGAGTCACAGACAACACAAGACAACTACTGCCATTAAAGGTCTTTTCAATAGTGCCATTTACATCAACATGATCCCATTCATTTTCTCTTGCAGCTGATCAGGGGTATGGCATCCAGCCATGGATTATGACACCATTTGGCAACCCGAGTACAGCTGCAGAGCGTGCATACAACGAGGCCCATAGGAGGACACGCAGCATTGTCGAGCGGACCTTCGGCATCCTCAAGTCAAGGTTCCGCTGCCTCGACATCACTGGTGGTAGCCTCCTATATTCCCCCGAGATGGTCTGTAGGATAATCCTCACATGTGCAATATTGCACAACATTTTTATCAGAAGAAACATTCCCCTCCTGGAACCAGAGCCACACATGCCTGAAGAGGAGGAAGTGGAGGATGCTGACCTGCAACAGGAGGGGGAACTACAGAACACAGCTGCTGGTATACGCAGGCGGCAACGGATTGTAAATAATTTCTTCTGAATATGATCACCTTCACCACTTTAGTTAACAAATTTAAATAAACACCTATTATAATCACCATATCATGGTCTGGCTATTCCTTTTTACACACCTTCATCTCTACTTATCAGAATAAGAGTGTTGCCTCATGGAGCATTGCTGAGATACTGAGTAGGACACAGAACATCCCAGAGCTTTTGTGATGCCTAACATACAATGGTCACATACACACACACTCTTAATGACATTTATCATGTACATATCTCCTTTGAAGGCCTATAGCAGAGGACCACAACTATTTCACACATACATGTTGAAAGCAAGGTCCAACGCAGCATATGGCACACAACTATGACACCATCACTCAATAAGGGGAAAACAAGCCTCATATATGAGGCAGTCAATGTGCTTTGGCATCACTAACAGGAATGTCTGACAATACCCTTGACAGCAGTTAGTCCAAGTGCATCCAATATTTGCAAGGAATATCTGTGACTAGAGTTCCCTAGAAGCAGAACATCGACAGCACAAGTGCCACACATATGACATGGATTGCGCACATGACATTCCATGTACATGTCAGCCCATTTCCTAACTCCTGACACACCCATGCACCTGGTCACAACCCACCTGTCGGAAGAGGTCCCTGGAATACTAAGATGTGTACCCTGATAATACCTCCTCTACAAACACAGACCAACATTTGCAAACCAGTGTGCTACACCCTTTCCTAAGGTATGCCATTGTCAAAGAACATCTGACTGCATGGACGTCAGGTCAATTTATACACTGCCTTCTAGTTTCAAAGCCCTGTTAGCACATGTAGATTGCTTCCCCTTGTGAAAATGTCTGTTGGCCCTTAGAATGCAAGCCTCACCTACAGGACTGGTGAGAAACAGATGCAGCCCACACCTGTGATCACCTCCATGCACACCACCCATTACAAAAAGCCCTGCCCCTGATGATGCCTGGAACAGCATAGGAGTTGCCATTATGTCAAATACATCGTCAACCATTGATAGTAATTAAGCCGTGTAACACAGCCCTTGGGTTCATTTGTCACCTTCAAAAACACAGGACATACGCAGATTGACATGTCAACTGTCTAGTTTGTCCTCCAAGCAGTCTCAGTCAGACCACTGATTATGTATCTTGTCCAGTAGCTGGCTCTTGAATCATCTTGCATTCTGTCAGCCTGACTGGCAACTGTCTGTGCGTCACACTAAAGTATCCCTGTGTCTACATATGTACCACACTTGCGTTAGCAAACCTGCCATTCATTAGGGGGCATTGGGCATGGGCTTCTGCCATGCATACACAAATACATTGTATAGCATCATCTGCCTTTTAACTGTACCATTTGAGTTAAATCGTCTTGGAAATGCAAAATTCATGGCCCATCCCTTGTCTGGGTTGCATTTATGCATGAATGACAAAGTGTGACAGTGTCCCAGGGTCATAGGCAGGGATTGGGTACAGGGCTTTCAGCACAACTAGCAACCTCTGATAATGTACATGACTAATACACAAATGTCAGAACCATGACAGTTCACACGAAGCATCACAGTGCGCACAACATAGTGATGGGCCGTGTGGGGTGAATAGCTGCGAGAATAAACAGCACAGAGGCTATGATGTTCCCAGATGCAGTGGGAAGTGCAGAGGCCAACCTGTGTACAAATGTTGTAATGACACCTGCCGGAACATGACAATTGAGACATTATCTCACTCAGCACACCAAGGTTGCCCTGTTGACTGTCTCATTACACGTCTTTAGTGACAGGGTGGGACCATCCACATGTTGGTTCACATGTCCACATCTACTTTACTCACATTGATCAACAAAGGATACTCAGTATTTACAGGAATAGCTGCCGCTGACTCATGATGAGTCCTGGTCTGAACTGTGACAAATTACATCCCAAAAAATCTACAGGATCATCATTGGACCACACACATGAACAAGACACCTATGTGCAATTGATCACTGGAAATATGTGGACACGTGCTGTCTTGTATGCTGGTCCACCACAGCCACTTGATAGTTGGGGCTTACTTCTATGGCCTCAACTGTGGTGTCATCATACATATGAGATTGACCCTTGTCTGTCTGTGCAAACAACATGGTACCCACTTCCTCAATGTGTGTATGACTCACTGTGGGATTCATCAACTAGTGCCTAGGAAGCTCTTACCAATACTCTAGGACATAGGATGTAGAAATTGTGGACCTTTGACATGAACATGTGTCTGCCATCCATCTGGTGCATGCTATGTCACATGTGGTGTCTACGTGACCCTAAAACTTGGAAGTATACTTTGCGGGTGTTGTTACATGTATGACTTACACATGCCCTTGCTCATTCCAATTTTTACTTGCATCTTAGGCTTGGACACATGGACGTCACATTCATACAACCAAATGTACAATAATGCTTCATGTGATGTACACACACACTTGGTCAACCAACACATTAGTTGTCAAAGCACACACTTTGAGCCAAAGGCAATTAGGTATTGTACATATGTGCATCACATTGCTATCCTCTCCTTATGGCAAACATGCACAATTTGTGCCACACATATATGTGGGCCACACTTATGACCATCTATGACGTCAGCCAACTGTAAACATACTGTGAAGGGTGTAGTGGATGATGTTCCACTGCAGTATGATGTCACACATGTGAACATACACCATCAACACCATACTGTCTTCAATTAGCCAATCTCTGATGTGTTCCAAATGTAAAATAACCAAAAAAGAAGTAAAAATGCCCCAAACCAGTTAATGCACTGTAATTTTGACGTCCCTAGCGGTGTGCGTCATTTTTTGTTTACCAAAACTGTATCTGCATCATTTTTTTTGATGCACAGGAGTGAAATATAGCCCGCATCCAGATATTTGTACAGTACATGTATCATTATGTGGATTCAGGTTAATATTCATGTCTGTGTGTCAAAAAAAATGACGCAAATACAGTTTTGTGCAACAAAAAATGACGCATAACGCACAAAAGGCGGGACTTTTCATACAGGAAGTGATGTAATAGGATATCCTGTTTACAGATCATGTACAGTAGATGTACTTTCACTTTCACTTTGCAGTCTATGATCCTTCTAGACTGTGTGGCTGTGTAGAGAGTGGTGTCCAGAGATTTTGTGCTGTATTTGTCCTGTGTGCTATCTGTAAAGTCCTTTTGTGAAATACATTTTGTTTGTGTATACTGTAGTACTGTGTTTTGTCTACATTAGTCCATTTATCTTGTGTATTTCTTGTTTGTGGGAGTCTGTTGTAGGTAGTGTTAATTTGGGGATAGTTGGGCTCTTTTAGTGTTTAGGTTTACTTTTTTTCTGTCTTTTTACCCCTGCTTTCACCCATTTCCCCTTTCTATTTCTTTTACCCCTATTCCTTCTCTTCAATTATAAGTATGTCTGGTAGGCCTCGTCTTGGCAGGATGGGGGAAGAGGAGTTTGGGGGCTTCATCTGGCTGGTGACACATTTCTTGCCGCTCATGATCCAGGCAGGGGGCAGGGTCATACAGGGGTACCCGACAGAGGTGCGCAGAATCCGGTGGGGAAAGGTGCTGCATCACCTGCAGCGTGTGTATGCCAGCCAGAGGAGTGACCACCAGCTGAAGGACCGGTGGGCTTACCTCATCACCAGGGAGCAGGATCTCTTGGACCACCTGGGAATCATGATTGGTGGCACTGTTGGTGAGTACGACTATTGTTATTGTGCACAATTAAATGCTCTGTAGTGACATCAGTGGATTAGTGCAATGTCTTCCAGCTAACTTGATGACTGTGTGTAATTTTGGGGACATATAAGGGGATCATTGATGCACTATGGCAAGGATCACAATTGCGAGCTGTCAGGTAGCACGTGCTCAGCAAACTTACAGGTAACTTTACCATGAAGGAAATTGGTGCGGCCTTTCTGTCAGCACAGCTAACAAAATAGGAGCCAATCATGTCTATATAGGGTGTTATTGACAGAGAAGTACAGATGTACCAACATTTAGGCCAACTATGTTGACGCAATTGCTAGACTGACTTTAGAATCACTACATGATGCTGAAAATGAGTGCTGCCTTCACGCCAATTTATAATAGCAAAGTGGCTCAAACATTGGTCTCATGTGAGTCTGGTGAGTGTGGAAGGAAAGCGTTCACAGAAGTACTATGAATGTGTGGGATTATTGTGTTTCTTAATCTTTTTGGATAAATATCAGTTCATGATTTGAAAACATCGTGAAAAGGTGTAAGGTGCCCTCAGCTAATATCGTAAGATGTTTGTTGGCATCGGTTTAGCCACAATCCAAATATGGATGGCAGTCCAGGTGTATGCACATGGCTTTACATCTCCATGGTTGGTGCAAATCACCATAGCTGGGCCACATCAATTGACTATACTGTAACAACAGGATGGCTTACAGGAGTCCCTGCCCCTCCCTTTGTACATTGGGCATATGTGCACTAAATGTGTCATGGCCACAAGGCATGTTTGACTGGTAATGCAGTCCTCAAGTAACCAGGCGTTGGATGTTTCTCTTGGATGCACATGATGAGACGATTACACTCCATTTTTTTAGTGCTCACCAATTATGGGGCAAGTTTGCAACCACATGATAGTTAGGGCCAATGTTTGTGTGCAGATATGTGTGTAACTGTCACAGGAGACCCATGCTATGTACAAGTTGGCCGTGAAATATCAGATGCAGTACCATCATGTCTGAATGGCTGCCATTTACTTATTCAGCCTACACATTGTAAATGATACTGAAAATGTTGCACTGTGCACAGATTTTGAGCACATTTCTTCCTTCCATACCTTACAGGTGGACCGGCGCCCTACACTGTGGGAGAGGTGGTGACATTTGAGGACCCGACCACTACAGTAAGTGTTGATATGTCTGTTATGTGTTGTGTTTGCTGGTTATGGACTCGTGTGAGTTGGACGCATAGCAAGGTGTGATGCTGTGGGCAGGTTTTTCACTTGTTCCATGAGTGGGAATGCAGTTTTCACATGTTTTGAGTTAGCCAATGCGTATCCAATGGTATCATGTAGGGATTGTAGGACATCCCTGTAGGCCCCACTGTGAGTACAGGGGATAGTCATGTCTCTGACACTTGTATCACCAAGAGTGGCAATGGAAGTCAGCACCTATTTAGTCAGCCTGTCAGACCCCCATTCTCTAAGATTGGTGGAGCTAATAGCTTCCCAATAGACATCTGCTTCACTATTTACCTACGTAATTTTGAAACAGTAGGTAGAACCTCCTAGCATCATGTACTTCCACATGTAGTGCATCAAGTCTGTGGAACCTGAGTGTAATGGCCTAGGTGTGCATGCAATTCATGATCATGGGTGTTCTAGCAACTCTGTGTCTGATGTAAGTCAGGCCTCACTGGAAGTATATGTTGTGTACTAAGTTCTGATTTTCCTGACATGTCTGACCCTATGAGTGCTCTAGGGTTTGCTGACTCCAAAATGTAGATAGACCTTACCTGTGGTGTGTCTGTAGAGACAAACATGTGTGGATTAGCCTATACACTCCTCGGTGTACATGTTGTTGGCAAATTATAGTTGTGTATCCACCGCCCCCCCTCAAACATGGCCATGGGTTTGTGAATGGGTTACCTAGTGTTGATGCTACCAGTTTGTTACACATACCTGTGAATAAGTGACGGTTTGGTTGAATACTAGTATACACACTGAGGTTTGGCACTTGGTACCATACTGGAAAGTCCAGTTACAACTTGCAGACCATGTGCCTTTAGTTTTGCTTTCCGTACACTGACATTTGTAGCCCAGCTCTTAATGGAGGATATGCAGCATGATTCTTAGATGTTAACTGTCAGAACTCAGATTGCAAGTCAAGGCCAGTTGTTACCCATCTTGTGGGTTATGAATGTGCTTTGTGTGATGTGACCTTTGTTGTCTGGCCTGCTATGTACTTCCTCAGGGACATTCGATGCTCTGTATCGTGATATGAGCTGTTAGAAGTACAGTAGATGTAATGTCTGATTAACTTGCTGTGCTGTTTCACACAATGCAGTTACTAATGTGGCATATCTGCATTTGTCTTCACAGCAGCTAACATGACTCCAGACCAGGTCCGTGAATTTCAGTGTCGAGCCATGCGATACCAGCACATCCTGCTGGTGGAGTCGGGGTTCCGGAGGATGGCCCGGCGATATCGCCATGAACGTGCCTCCGGGGCATGGCAAGCCTTCCCACAGGGTGGGCCTACTGTGCCCACCACAGCCACCACAGAAACAACCACCAATCAGAGCCAGGTGGCCCCACCCACAGCTGCCTCTGTTGAATCTACATCTGCTGGACTTCCTGGCCCCAGCATTGCCACCGGTGCAGGACAGCCCACACAGACCTCCTCCACTGGTACCCAGACTGCCACTGCTCCAGCTGTTGACCCTGCAGCCTTCAATAGACTTGAACACAAGATGGACAAAGTGCTGTGCAAGGTGAGCCACCTGAGCCGGGACGTGCGGCACATTAAACGGTGGGTCAAGGATATCAAGAGGACCATCCGGAGGGCCAACCTCTAGACAGTTGAATAGATGGACATGATACCCTACCCTCCCTCCTCTTTCCTTGTTCTTATACTTAGTGGGCTTAATGTTAGGTTAGTATACGTTGTTAGTTTAGTCAGTGTTAGTGGGTGGGGGGTAGGGGGTCCTGCTTGTTTATTTTTTGATTTATTACATGTGTTTGGCTATGTTGGGGTTCTTGTGTGTAAAAAAAAAAAAAAAAAAAAAGAAAAGCAAAGCAAAAAACATAAAAATATAATTTACCAAAAAAATATATATTTGTTTAGGATAGTATAGTATGTGTTTAGGTTAGTATGTGTTGTCCTCAATGTGTCCCGTCTCATAAGGGGGGCGGGGGTAGATGTTTAGAACGTTTCATTACATGTGATAAGTAAGTGTAGCTTAGGTTAGTTAGGGACAGTTGTGGGTAATGAGTAGTCAGGGTAGATTAGGGTAGGTAAGATTTTTCCCTCAGTTTCCTCATCTATGGTTAGCTTTTAATAAATATTTGGTTACCCCTTAATAGTATGTGTTGAATGGTACTTGATCGTGGGTTTGGATTCCGTGTACATCTCTTTTGTACTATAACATCTGTGTCCAATGCTACAAACAAATCCCAACTGAGCTCTACCATTGGCAGCTAACCCAGAGCTACCTTGCAAAGTGTCTACCCTTTGTTGCAACCACCAATCACAGTTAATATGGATGACAATGTGTTTCTGTTGATAAGTGTGTTTTCAAAGTCACTAACAGTGCTTCCAGACTTGATATTGGGGAAACAGTTTTAGGTCTGACTGCAGTGTGATGATCATGCACACCCTTATAAGATGAGTTCTCATTGGCAATCTTGTATTCTTGTCTTCATGACCCACATACATCATTTGTGACACAGTTCGGCATGATTACCTATTTGTATGTTAACTCAGACACCTTCATTTGTGCAGTTTTTTGAGTGTTTACTTAGATTAGTGTGGCATGTTTATTGTGTTATTTTTGCACGTTGACAACATTTAGCGGCCACTATTTGATGACTTAGTTATCCCCTGAGGAAGCATTCTTCTGTCCAACACAGCATGGTGGTGTATGGTTTCTCACTTCATCAGATTATTCCCTCAGGATGGGCAGAGTATGATGCAATCATGGTCACTGTGCAGATTTCTCTAACTGCATAATATCTGGACAGTGTTATTGACAAGCTACGTTATTTGACAGTAGGGGCATTTCAATTATCTACTTTGCAGTTGATATGTCACATTACTCAGAGACAGATGTGTTGTGTAAGTGCTATTTATTGAAAAGTGCTGTAGTGCTATATGTACATTGTCCATGATTGTGAGTCCATTATAGTGATATCTTCCATTGTGATCCAACACAAGGGTTTACCAAAATGCTTTTGTCATGCTGGGGTTGCTGTTTCAGACAGTGCAGAGGGACAGACTTAGCCAATGAGTAGGAGAGAGAAAATCACTGGGCTGGATGACAAGATATACAGTGGTTAGCAGAACAGTGCTTGAGTACAGTTGTTGTAAGACTGTCATGTTTCAAAACGCAGGACTTTGGTAATAGTTGGCCATGTGGCAGGGACTAGTGCTTCCAGGTCATTTTCCTTGTGAATGTGATCTGTTCCATGTCTTCTTCTTCTGATGTGCGTGTTGCCTGCTTTGTCCTTGTTGTTGTTGGTTGTGAAGGGGCAACACACACCTCAGTGTTGGAAGACGTGGCGTCAGACATCCCGGTCTCTGCTCCCTGTGAAGGTCTTAAGGGCAGTACTGCTGCAAGGAGGGCCTGCTGGTTCTTGAGAATAGCAGCCACATCACAATGGCAGGCAGCCAGGTCGGCCCTGAGGGGTTCAATGTTGCATTCGTGCACGCGTTGACAGGATTGCTGTTGTAGGTGTTGGGTCAACTGTATTACAGCTGTGCTGATTTCCTTCTGGGTTTTCTGCAGTTCCTGCAAGATAGATGTTAGGGCTTGCATAGCTGCTGCCTGATCTGCAGATGACATCATGCACGAACGCACCCCCTCAAGGCTGGCTGCCATATTTTGCATCCCCACCCGCACCTGGTTGGCCATCTCCCGCTGTACTCCAACTGCAGTTCTCTCAAAGCTGGTGCCAGTGTCGTCTGAGTCCTCAGCTGTATTGGAGCTGGCAGGTCTTACAATTGGGGTGGTGGGTGGATCCTCTGCGATGGCTGCTTGTTCTGTGCTCCTCCTTGTGACTGAAGGTGGGGTCTGGAGGGTTTCAAGGACCTTTTGGATAGTCTCCTGGGGAATGTTTATCGGCTCGTCATCCATGTCATCAGGGAAATCTGGGACAGGCATATCGGCAAGAGATCCATCTTCCTCTGCAATGAAACAGGGTACAATTAGTGTGTCTGTGTTGTGACAATTTTGATGTGACGTGCCTGCCTTTTGATGAATTCACTTTGTGATCTTCAGTCCTTCAGATGGGCATTGTTTCAGGCCTATGGCCCACCTGTGTGTGACATGTATGTTATAGAGTTATCAGACTTGTCAGCCTCATCGCCTCTAGGTGTTGCTTTATGCCAAATAGAGAATTGCCACCTTCTTTTCCTACTCGACCCTCCGTGTCTATCCATTCTCATGATGAGACCTTTCACTGGCTGTGGGTGTTCTGAAGGCCCTGGCAGCACACTTAACTATCAGGACCTGCCCCAATCCCTGATCGTTCACATCGACTTAAATGTAATTGACATGTTGCATATCCTATGCATGGCAATGTTGTGATCTGATATGGATGTTGACATTGTTAATGTGTCCTGCTGATGTTGGGTAATGTGTGTTACATTGGATTGGCCTGATAGTCGTATCAGTGTCCTATTTCGTCCTCTGACTGTGCAGGTGTATTTCAGTGACCAGTTACATGTGTCCCCTCCTCAATGCTGTTGTCTGAGCAGTGACATTTGTGATGTTGCCTTGTTACCCAGGCACATGATGGACCCTGACATATGCAGCATGGGTGTGTCCTTAGTGCTGTGTCGCTCCTATTGTTGTTTACTTTGGCTGATGTTTGTGACAACTATGGGCATTGACATTTGAGTGTACTGGGGCGTTTGTCTTGTTTCAGGAGATTGTTGCAGATGTCACCCTCACCCCCTAATTTACGTATGTATGTTCCATGGGGAGGTTACTGCCATTGGGTACTTCAGCTGCACACAGATCAGAGGTGGTAGTGGCAACTGTTGTCGTAGTTACATTGCAGTTGTCGGTTTGGCTAGTGGATTGCTAATAGGGCCCTAGTTAATGTAGGAGGTATGTTGGCTGACGAGTGCCAGGATGTCAGTTTGACGTAGTGGCCTTCCCTCCTGTTGTGGCTTTCCCTTTGCTCCATCCTTGGCATGACAGCATGCCCCCATGGGACTGTTGTTGGTGTTGTGTAATGGTGTGCCCCAGGTCTTCTCAGAATGGGCCATGCCCCCCTGCCGTGCCCCTTTACCCATGCCACTCCATGTATATGATGACTTACATGCAATGTGTAGTAGGTATTCCCCCCCCCGGTTGCAGTTGACATTAGTGAATTTCAATTCCCCATGCGACTTACCCTGCATGTGCGTTGTGTCCTGGTAGTCTGCGCTGTCCTGTCCTTTAATCCCTGTGACGATCTCCTCAGGGATGACGGCTGCGACCATCTCCTCCATGTGTTCCAGGGCCTCCTGGTGTGCTGGACTCCCCCCTCCAGTCTGCAGTGCTGCCTTCCTGTTCCTGGCCATCTTTTCCTTGGTCCTGCGTTTGCAGTCATGCCACCGTTTCTTGCACTCGATGACTGTTCTGCGTACTTCTGCCACAATGTTAATCTTGTCGACTATTTGTTGCCATATAGCCTCTCTCCTACTGATTGGCAACTTTGATGTGACAAACAGTTGGTGCTGGTGTTCCGTCACCTCTTTAACCAAAATTTCCTGCTCCTCTGCACTGAAGCGACACTTTCTTTTCTTCTTAAAAGTGTCCTGGTTCTTGTGTGGGTCCTCCTGGCTGGTTCCTGGTCTGCTGTCATCTTCCTGGGGTCTGTAGTGGCATCTGGGATCCATTTTGGCTCTCCTCTGGTGAAATGGCTATGTTTGCTGTTTTTTTGGACGCTATTGCGTAAAAAAAAAATGCGCATATCCGGTTTGCGGTGTCGTAAATCGACCCACAGTCATTTCCGCCGCGTTAAAGTCGTTTTCCTTTGCGACTTGACGCACCTGTTGTTTGCGCCACCGTGCGTCAAAGTATAAATATGACGCCCGCACGGCGCACCAATATGGCGTTATCCGGCGGTAATATTTTTGACGCAAAACTGCGCCGTGCTCCCACATTGTTCAGGGCAAATTCCCCGGACTTTGTGAGTGCGGGGACACCATTACACGCGTGAACTACATATAGGACACTACCTATGTGTAGCTTGACAAAGGTAACTCCGAACATGGCCATGTAACATGTCTAGAATCATGGAATTGTCACCCCTAATACCATTTGGGTATTGGGGTGACAATTCCATGCATCCCCGGGGTCCAGCATGGACCCCGGGTACTGCTAAACTAGCTCTCTCGGGTTTTCTCTGCAGCTACCGCTGCTGCCAACCCTCTGACAGGTTTCTGCCCTCCTGGGGTCTGGGCAGCCCAGTCCCAGGAAGGCAGAACAAAGGATTTCCTCTGAGAGAGGGTGTTTGGAAATAGGTGTTGAGGGCTGGGGAGGAGTAGCCTCCCCCAGCCTCTGGAAATGCTCTGAAGGGCACAGATGTTGCCCTCCTAGCATAAGCCAGTTTACACCATTTCAGGGAGCCCTCAGCCCCTGCTCTGGTGTGAAACTGGATAAAGGAAAGGGGAGTGACCACTCCCCTGTCCATCACCACCCCAAGGGTGGTGCCCAGAGCTCCTCCAGTGTGTCCCAGACCTCTGCCATCTTCAATGCAGAGGTGTGAGGGCACAATGGAGACCTCTGAGTGGCCAGTGCCAGCAGGTGACATTAGAGGCCCCTCCTGATAGGCTCTTACCTGGTTAGGTAGCCAATCCTACTCTGAGTGCTATTTAGGGACTCTCCTGTGGGTTTCTCACCGGATAACAAATGCAAGAGCTCACCAGAGTTCCTCTGCATTTCCCTCTTCGACTTCTACCAAGGATCGACCGCTGACTGCTCCAGGACGCCTGCAAAACCATAACAAAGTAGCAAGAAGACTACCAGCAACATTGTAGTGCCTCATCCTGCCGGCTTTCTCGTCTGTTTCCTGGTGGTATATGCTCTGAGAACTGCCTGCCTTCACCCTGCACTGGAAGCCAAGAAGAAATCTCCCGTGGGTCGACGGAATCTTCTGTCAACACCACAGCAGTACGCGCTCTATTGGCGACAAAAATGCAAAAACCCAGCACTCTCAAAACAACGTAATTTATGCATTGTGCTGATATGTTGTGGTTTAACCTTTTGGATTGCAGAGTTTAATCCTGAAAACTTATTTTTAATATGCATACAAATACTGTTCCTTTGCAATGTATTGTTGAAGGTTTTCAGAGTGTGTTAGGGTGTGGCCCCTTTCCAGGGCCTTCCAGAGACTTTCCCTGCAACATGCCTGGGCGTAGTTCTGGGCTGGGCCAAGGCTCTATAAAAGAGAGCCAGCCCAACTCCGAGTGCTCACTATTCAGAGGTCCCGGTGCAGAGCAGCAGCTTCTTCCTGAGCTCCTGTCCCGGCGGCCTATTTGGATCTGCCAGTCTTCTGCCCTTCATCCTTCATTGGTGATCATTGATCCAGGCGGTAAGACGGTGGTTGGACTCTTCCAACACCGTTATTGAGAATTTTCATATTCTTGGTTTAATTCTTAAATGAGTAACAGATTACTTTCGCGCTACCATTTCTTGACATTTATATGATAGTTTAGAAATAGGCAAGACGCGTGATTTGTTTCATAAAGGTTTGACTTTGTTATTCATTGCGTGCTACCATTTCTTGATATTGGCATGATGGCTTAAGAATCGGCAAGACACGCGATCCGTTTTATGGTGTTTAAACATTGTTGTCCATTGCACGCTACTATTTCTTGACATTTACATGATGTTTTACGAATTGGCAAGACGCGCAACTCGTTTCATGAGGATTTTACTTTGTTGTTCATTGCGCGCTACTATTTCTTGACATTTACATGATGTTTTACGAATTGGCAAGACGCGCAACTCGTTACATGAGGATTTAACTTTGTTGTTCATTGCGCGCTACCATTTCTTAACATTTACATGGTGGCTAAAGAATCGGCAGAAGAAGCGCGATTCGTTTCATTGTACTTTGAATCTTGTTATTTATTGTGAGCTGTTATTTCTTGACATTTACATCGTGTTTTACAAATCGGTAAGACGCACGATTCGATAAATGATGATTTGACTTTGATATTCATTGCGTGCTACCATTTCTTGGTATTTTACATGGTGACACTCGAATCGGCAAGATGCACTATTCTCTCCTCGAGTTTATTTCATGTTGTTTATTGTATGCCACTATTCTAAGATATTTATTATGTAATATTTGAGTTGACAAGTTATGTGATTTGTTTCCTGAATCCATATTGTGTTATTCATGGTGCACAATCCTTTTATGGTGTTTACTATATATATATATATATATATATATATATATATATATATATATATATATATATATATATATCTGCAATATGTGCAATTTGTGTTGAAACATTTTAAGAGTACACAGAAGTCCAGAGTTTCTAGATGCTATATTGTATGGTCCTAGTATACATTCTCAAAACAGGATTTATATGACTGGTTCAAAATGTAGTCAGAATGTTTTTTCTGATTCTCATGTAAAGGAAAGTACTTGAATAAGAAAGTTTTCATTTAATTCATCTTGATTCCCCTACAGGTATCCGGCCATCTTGAAACTTAGTCATTTTAAACTTAACTCTTAGATTGTTCATGTTTTCAGAGTGACTAGGCTTAGAATCATAGTCTAGTATTGATTTCAGGAGATATAATTTTCATATTGTGTGTTCTAACCTTTTTCTTACTACAGGTCTCCTTCCCAGCTGTTCCCTTCCTAATCCCCTCTTCCCCTCTTGAACTCTCTCAGTCTCTGTGATTTATCTATCAAAGTCTTGGAGCTGTTCAGTGGTGGATGTGTTGGGAAAGTGCACAGACCCCGAGGATTTGGTGACTCTGACAGAATAGTGAGCCCACAAATTATTATCCTCCTGGCTTGTGTATGTTCTCAGCATGGACACGCTGGAAGAGTTAGTCAAGGCTTTCAACCAGCTCCAAGCAGAGGTGGTATCATCCAAAGAATTGACAACTAGCTTAGCAGAGAGAGTGAGTCAGTTGCAAGATAAGGTAGAGAAGAAGGACCAAAGTCCCACAGGTGTGTCTTGGCCAGGTACTTCTTCTCAGGCTTCTGGAAGTAATCCAATTTCCCTAAATGTTCCTTCTGCAATTCCTTTAGCTCCCCCAGAACGTTTCTCAGGTGACCCTTTGAAAGCGCAATCTTTCCTGGTTCAAGTGGAACTACACTTCACCTGCAGACCAAATACTATCCCCGATGCCCAGTCCAAAGTAGCTTTCTTGTTATCATATCTGTCTGGGGATGCAGCTACTTGGGCAATTCCTCTTGTGCATAAAAATAGTCCCTTGTTGTACAACTGGAGAAATTTTGTTCGTGAATTTGAGAGAGTTTTTGATCGTAGAACTGTAACACAGTCAGCAGATCGTGAATTATTAGATTTACGCCAAGGGAATCAAGACCTAGTGTCGTATTTAGCCAACTTTAACTGGCTGGTTGCCGAGACATCCTGGCCTGAAGAAAAACAAGCGGTCTTGTTTTACAAGGGACTCAAAGAGGAACTAAAAGATATCTTAGCGCAAATCGACCCACAACCTACAGACTGTCAAGAATTAATAAATCTTGTCTTGAGACTTGATCATCGATTAGCAGAACGTAAAGGAACGCGCAAAAAGATTGAAAAATATTCATGGCGCGTTCATGATAACAGAGACTCAAGAACTCCGAAAGAAAGAACGCCAGAACTGATGGAAATTGGAACCATCAGAAGACCTTTGACCAAAGATGAGAAGGACCTACGCAGAAAAAATGGACAATGTGTTTATTGTGGGCGAAAAGGTCATTTTGCCAAAGAATGTCCAATCAAACCAAAGAACAAGCAAGGTCCAGTTCAGAAGGTCGCAGCCAATGCACCAGTCGAGTTGGAAAACTAAAACACCCAAGATGCAGAGAAGGGTTGCTCTTGGGTGTCACCGTGGCCCCTTCACAACCTAGACATCTTAAACTGGAAATAAGAGTTCAGGTCAAGAAAAAGATCTATTTCAAAAAAGGTTTAGTCGATTCTGGGGCTACTGGGAACTCTGTTGATGTCCAATTGGTTTGTGCATGGGGGATCCCATGTATTGAAAAGAAGACCCCAGAAATCATCCAGGCAGTCGATGGAAAACTCTTGACTGGAGGTCTGGTAACTCTTCAGACTATCCCCTTGTCGATGATTTGTGAAGATAAGAATCAAAGAAAGAAACATAAAGAGAAAATCATCCTTGACGTGATCTATGCTCCCCAATATGGGATTATCCTCGGCTTGCCATGGTTAACTCATCACAATCCGGAGATCAATTGGGCAGAACGAAAAATTGTGTTCTCATCTGCGCTATGTAATGAACAATGTCTCCAAAAGATTCAAGTACCAAAAGTTTGCAACTCATACATAGCTACTGCCTCGGAGAAAGAAATTCAGCTGCCCAAACAGTATTCATCTTACAAAGATGTATTTGATGAGAAAGGAGCAGAGACTCTACCTCCTCATAGATCTTATGACTGTAAAATTGATCTAGCCCCAGGTGCGATACTTCCCAACTGTCGTGTATATGCCCTGTCAGAACATGAAAATCAACATTTACGAAAATACCTAGATCAATTTTTGGAGAATGGCTTCATTCGCCCCTCTAAGGGGGTCATTCTGACTCCCGCCGGCCGCGGTATCCGCAGGGCCGGCGGGAGCCGCCAGAATACCGCTGCGCGGTCACAAGACCGCCGCGGGTATTCTGGGTTTCCCGCTGGGCTGGCGGGCGACCGCCAGAAGGCCGCCTGCCAGCCCAGCGGGAAACACCCTTCCATAAGGATGCCGGCTCCGAATGGAGCCGGCGGAGTGGAAGGGGTGCGACGGGTGCAGTTGCACCCGTCGCGATTTTCAGTGTCTGCGTGGGGCCCTGTTACGGGGGCCCCTGCAGTGCCCCTGCCATTGGCATGGGCACTGCAGGGGCCCCCAGGGGCCCCACGACACCCCATACCGCCATCCTGTTCCTGGCGGCCAAAACCGCCAGGAACAGGATGGCGGTATGGGGGTCGGAATCCATGGAGGATTCCCCAGGGCAGCGGAAAACCGGCGGTACACCGCCGGTTTTCCGTTTCTGCCCGCGGCTGTACCGCCGCGGTCAGAATGCCCTTGGGAGCACCGCCAGCCTGTTGGCGGTGCTCCCGCGGTCCCTGGCCCTGGCGGTCCATGACCGCCAGGGTCAGAATGACCGCCTAAGTCTCTTGCAGCTTCACCTTTGTTTTTTGTTTCAAAAGCTAATGGAGAACTTCGAACTTGCATCGACTATAGGGGTTTAAACAAAGTCACCATCAAGAATAAATATCCTTTACCCCTAATTCCGGTCTTATTGGAACAAGTAAAGAGAGCAAAAATCTACACGAAGCTTGACCTTCGAGGTGCTTATCATTTGGTCAGAATGAGAGAGGGTGACAAATGGAAAACAGCGTTCAAGACAAGATATGGCCTTTTTGAATACACCGTCATGCCTTTTGGTCTGTGTAATGCTCCAGCAGCATTTCAATTTTTCTTGAATGACGTTCTTAGAGAGTACCTCAACATATTTGCCATAGTCCACATTGATGACATTTTGATCTACTCAGACAATGAAAACGAACATGTCCAACATGTCAAGAAAATTCTTGCAGCCTTCGAAAACACCATTTATATTGCAAACTAACCAAGTGTGAGTTTCATGTTACCACAATTGAGTTTTTAGGGGTTATTCTTACCCCTCAAGGTATGGTGATGGCTGAAAAGAAAGTAAAAGCCGTATCTGATTGGCACACCCCAAAGACTGTTCGTGATGTACAATGTTTCCTGGGGTTTGCAAATTGTTACCAGAGGTTCATAAATCATTTCTCCCAGACAGTGGCTACAATCCCTAAGCTACTAAGAAAGAAAGAAAAGTTTGTATGGTCTCCAGAAGCTGATCAAGCCTTCTCGACTTTGAAGGAAGCTTTCTCCAATGCCCCAGTCTTGACTCATCCTGATGCGAATCAACCTTTCATAGTGGAAGCTGATGCTTCAGATGTAGCAATAGGAGCCGTCTTATCACAACGAAATAAAGACACTGGTCAACTTCATCCTGTAGCTTATATGTCTCGGAAGTTGAACGAAGCTGAACAGAACTATGTAATTGCTGAAAAAGAGCTTCTGGCGATTCGTGACGCCTTTAAAGAATGGAGACATCATTTGTTGGGTGCCAAATACACTGTCACAGTATATACTGATCATCGTAATCTTCAATTCATGAGTTCCGCCAGACTTTTGACCCCTCGGCAATTACGCTGGATGCTTTTTTTTGCCGAATTTGATTTTGTAGTAACCTTCCGGCCTGGAAAAGATAATCGCAAGGCTGACGCCTTGTCCCGTCAAGCGCCTACCACGTTGCCTGCATTTCAAGCCTCCAGAGCTATCATTGCTCCTGACAGGGTTCTATGTATCATAAAAACTGAAGATTTCTTTGAAGACATTTGCAACTCTTTCACTGTTGAAAAATGGCAAACATGGGCCCAAGCAGATCCCACAAGGTCAATCAAGCAAGGTTTACCCTTTCATGATGCTCGTTTGTTCGTACCTACTACCAAACTTCGCAAGATAGTGTTTCATTGGTTGCATGTTATACCTACGGCAGGTCTCCCAGGTACTCCTAAAACTCTTGAACTGATCCAGCGCTATTTTTGGTGGCCTACCCTAACAAAAGATATAAAAGCAATGGTAAACAACTGTGAAGTTTGTGCTCACATTAAAACAAGTCATTCAAAACCAAAAGGGTTGATACATCCACTTCCAACCCCAAGTCGTTCAGGGGAGCACATTTCTTTAGACTTTATTACCGGTCTGCCAGTGGTTCAACAGCATTCAGAATTTCTGGTAGTAGTAGAGAGTCTCACGAAATATGGACATTTCATCGCCTGTTAAAAAATAACACCACTTCTAGTGAATTGGCAAGTATTTTACTGAACAGAGTGGTTTGTTATCATGGACTACCAAAGGTTATCCTCTCCGATCGGGGGTCACAATTTTCCTCCAATTTCTGGAAGACATGCTGTAAAACACTCCAAGTGACATCTTCGTTATCTACTAGTCACCATCCTCAAACAGATGGTCAAACAGAGAAACTAAATCAGACTTTGAAACAATACCTACATGCCTACGCTGAAAAGGCACTTCATTCTTGGACATCTATGCTCTGGTTAGCTGAATTAGCTTAGAATAACTCATTCCACACTTCTATTGGCGTTACACCCTTTTTTGTGTATTTGTCTATCATCCTGACACCTTGCCCATCACAATTCCTCAAGAAAGTTCTCTTACTCCAGCTGTGTCAGAAACCATTCAGCATTTACATCAAACCCAGAAACTGATTCAACAGCATTTAGAAAAAGCCAAACAAAAATCTAAAAGGCATTATGACAAGAAACATTGTGAGTGACCGCAATATCAAACAGGTGACAAAGTGTGGCTTTCCACAAAACATATAGACTTCAAGAAGAAGCACATGTTTAACCCCAAATTCATAGTTCCTTATACTGTCCTTCAGCAAATCAATCCGGTGACCTATAAACTACAATTGGCCAGATCCATTGGATTCATCCAGTGTTCCACACTTCCCTCTTGAAAAAGGTATTTCAAAAGGTCCACCCTCATCCAGCTCCTGTTTTAGTACAAGGGGAAGAAGAATACGAAGTCAAGAAAGTGTTGGATTCTAAACTGAGAGGGCGTAATCTATGGTACTTAATCTCATGGAAAGGTTAAGGTCCTGAAAGTAACTCATGGGTTTCCGCATCTGATGTTCATGCTCCAGTACTTGTGAGACGCTTTCATCATCTTAATCCAATCAAACCAGGCCCTAGAACGCGTCTGGGAGAGGGGAGTACTGTCAACACCAGAGCAGTACGCGCTCTATTGGCGAAAAAAATGCAAAAAACCCAGCACTCTTAAAACAACGTAATTTATGCATTGTGCTGATATGTTGTGGTTTAACCTTTTGCATTGCAGAGTTCAATCCTGAAAACTTATTTTTAATATGCTTACAAATACTGTTCCTTTGCAATGTATTGCTGCAGGTTTTCAGAGTGTGTTAGGGTGTGGCCCCTTTCCAGGGCCTTCCAGAGACTTTCCCTGCAACATGCCTGGGCGTGGTTCTGGGCTGGGCCAAGACTCTATAAAAGAGAGCCAGCCCAACTCCCAGTGCTCACTATTCAGAGGTCCCGGTGCAGAGCAGCAGCATCTTCCTGAGGTCCTGTCCCGGCGGCCTAGTTGGATCTTCCAGTCTTCTGCCCTTCATCCTTCATTGGTGATCATTGTTCCAGGCGGTAAGACGGTGGTTGGACTGTTCCGACACTGTTATTGAGAATTTTCATATTCTTGGTTTAATTCTTAAATGAGTAACAGATTACTTGCGCACTACCGTTTCTTGACATTTATATGGTAGTTTACAAATAGGCAAGACGCGCGATTTGTTTCATAAAGGTTTGACTTTGTTATTCATTGAGTGCTACCATTTCTTGACATTGGCATGGTGGCTTAAGAATCGGCAAGACGCGCGATTCGTTTTATGGTGTTTAAACATTGTTGTCCATTGCACGCTACTATTTCTTGACATTTACATGATGTTTTACGAATTGGCAAGACGCGCAGCTCGTTTCATGAGGATTTAACTTTGTTATTCATTGCGAGCTACTATTTCTTGACATTTACATGATGTTTTATGAATTGGCAAGATGCAAAACTCGTTTCATGAGGATTTAACTTTGTTGTTCATTGCGCGCTACCATTTCTTGACATTTACATGGAGGCTTAAGAATCGGCAAAAGAAGCGCGATTCGTTTCATTGTACTTTGATCTTGTTATTTATTGTGAGCTGTTATTTCTTGATATTTACATCGTGTTTTACGAATCGGCAAGACGCGCGATACGATTAATGATGATTTGACTTTGATATTCATTGCGTGCTACCATTTCTTGGTATTTTACATGGTGACACTCGAATCGGCAAGACACACAATTCTCTCCTCAAGTTTATTTGATGTTGTTCATTGTATGCCACTATTCTAAGATATTTATTATGTAATATTTGAGTTGAAAAGTTATGTGATTTGTTTCCTGAATCCATATTGTGTTATTCATGGTGCACAATCCTTTTATGGTGTTTACTATATATCTATATATATATATCTGCAATATGTGCAATTTGTGTTGAAACATTTTAAGAGTACACAGAAGGCCAGAGTTTCTAGATGCAATATTGTATGGCCCTAGTATGCATTCTCAAAACAGGATTTATATGACTGGTTTGAAATGTAGTCAGAATGTTTTTTCTGATTCTCATGTAAAGGAAAGTACTTGAATAAGAAAGTTTTCATTTAATTCATCTTGATTCCCCTACAGGTATCCGGCCATCTTGAAACTTAGTCATTTTAAACTTAACTCTTAGATTGTTCATGTTTTCAGAGTGACTAGGCTTAGAGTCATAGTCTAGTATTGATTTCAGGAGATATAATTTTCATATTGTGTGTTCTAACCTATTTCTTACTACAGGTCTCCTTCCCAGCTGTTCCCTTCCTAATCCCCTCTTCCACTCTTGAACTCTCTCAGTCTCTGTGATTTATCTATCAGAGTCTTGGAGCTGTTCAGTGGTGGATGTGTTGGGAACGTGCACAGACCCCGAGAATCTGGTGACTCTGATATCTTCCCCCTGCTAATGCAGGCATCAAACGTCTGCATCACCGATCCTCTGGGTCCCCTCTCATCTTGACGAGCATGGTCCCTGGAACACAGGAGCTGGATCCAAGTGTCCCCGACAGTCCAGTGTCCCTTCTGTCCAAATTTGGTGGAGGTAAGTCCTTGCCTCCCCATGCCAGACAGTAATCCTGTGTACTGCATGAACTGCAGCTGCTAGGGCTTCTGTGCACTTTTGCAAGACTTCCTTCATGCACAGCACAGCCCAGGTCCCCAGCACTCCTTCCTGCATTGCCCAACTCGCTGAGTTGACCTTCGACTTCGTGGGACCCTCTTTTGTTGTGCTGAGATGACCGCCATGCTCAGATCGCATGTTCAGGTGCTTCTGCGGATGCTGCCTGCTTCTGCATGGGCTCTCTGTGTTGCTGAGCACCCCTTCTGTCTCCTCCTTCAAGGGGTAACCTCCTGGTCCTTCCTAGGCCCTGGCAGCACCCAAAACCTTCAACCACAACTCTTGCAGCTAGCAAGGCTTGTTTGAAGTCTTTCTGTGTGGAAACAACTCTGCATCCTTCAGCACGCCGTGGGACATCTTCTGAACAAAGGATAAGTTCCTGGCACCTTCTGTTGTTGCAGAATCTTTGGCTTCCTGCACCCAGAGGCAGCCCTTTTGCACCTTCATCCGGGGTTTAGTGGGCTCCTGCCCCCCTTGGACACTTGCATGACTCTTGGACTTGGTCCCCTTACTTTGCAGGTCCTCAGGTCCAGGGATCCATCTTCAGTGCTTTGCAGTCAGTTGTTGTCTTTGTAGAATCCCCTATCTCGACTTTACTGTCTTTCTGGGGTAGTAGGGTAACTTTACTCCTACTTTTCAGGGTCTTGGGGTGGGGTATCTTGGACACCCTTAGTGTTTTCTTACACTCCCAGAGACCTTCTACACACTACACTAGGTCTGGTGTCCATTCGTGGTTCGCATTCCACTTTTGGATTATATGGTTTGTGCTGCCCCTAGGCCTAATCTCTCCTATTGCATTATATTGTGTTCTACAGTGTTTGCACTACTTTTCTGAGTGTTTTACTTACCTGATTTTGGTTTGTGTATATATTTTGTGTACTTTACTTACCTCCTAAGGGACTATATCCTCTGAGATACTTTTGGCATATTGTCACTAAAATAAAGTACTTTTATTTTTAGTAACTCTGAGTATTGTGTTTCTTGTGATATAGTACTGTATGATATAAGTGGTATAGTAGGAGCTTTGCATGTCTCCTCGTTCAGCCTAAGCTGCTCTGCTATAGCTACCTCTATCAGGCTAAGCTGCTAGAACACTACTAATCTACTAATAAGGGATAACTGGACCTGACACAAGGTGTAAGTACCACAAGGTACCCACTATGAGCCAGGCCAGCCTCCTACAGGTATGCACTCACACCCAGACAGACACTCTCACAGTCACTTTCATCCCCAGATACACTCCCTCACACCTATTCTGACACCCAGAGAGACTGTGGCCAACTTCCCCCATACACGGCCAAAGGGCCATGCACAACATGGGGTTAGGTGGTTAGGGGAGTTGACTGCAGGGAATGGCCATAGGCCAGCCCTTGCGGGCATCCCCTACTGCACACGGGCGAAGGCCGTGCACAGTACAAGGTTGGTTGCTTATAAGGAGTGATTGTTCAAGTGGTGGCCAAGCAGAAACGGGGGGCCCCAAACATTGTAATGTTGCAATACAACATTTCCCAATGCATTTTTCTGTAGGGGCTTTAGCCCAAACTGCTGAACGGAATTACACCAAATTTGGCAGGAAACTGTATCTTGGGACACAGATCATGATTTGTGTTATTTATTGTAAATCTGTCCTGTAGTTTTGGAGTGATTTAAAGGAAAAATAAATGTGTATATCGAGATGGAGCCTACGCACAGATCTTATGGTGAGACTTGATTGGCTGTCAGCACTTCAACCAGGAAGTGCTGGCAGACTTCTTGAGACAAATGTAGATGGTAGCACCCCATTGAAATGCACCGTAGTAAATGGCAGGTTTTGAGAGTCACAAAAAAGAGAATGTATAACGAGTGAGAACAGATTTTTGTTGCAATATAAATCATTTCTTGATGGTATATTGCCAATTTTAGGAATTGTGGTGCATTCTAAGGTGATTTTACCCTGTTAAAAAGCCTTCTGTTGGGATTTCATGAATCATGTTTGAGACAAAATTGTTTTCTCATGATTTTCTCATAGAGATTATGGAGGTGCTTCAGAAGCTAAAATGAGAGGAAATTGTATGTTAATTCACACTATCTTTCTTAGCCATATGAGAATGAAGTCTGACATTCTCAGTAACACATGTACCTCCAACATGAGCAGCCTTTCATTTGATTCCCTTGAATTCTACTGGAGCTTCCCAGAGATTTCTAAAGAACAACTAGAGCACTAACAGTCTCACTTATGAAAAAAGTGTAGCACACCTGAAGCAATCTTGAAGGATTCAAACTGGTAAAATGTAAAACATTTAATTTAGAAAGAAACAAAATGAGGAGATGCTTTTGTCATAGAAATTATGGTTAGTGATGTAGAAAGAAAAATTAGGGCTCGTTTTAAGTGAGTTCCCAAATATCTTCCTCTTCTAGTTCATTAAAACATTCTGACAGGCAGACTGAAACATGCACTTTCAACACCAGCAGCAGGCTGCCATTTAGCTCCCTGGTGATCAGCAGCTTTACTACAGTGTTCTAATGAGCAACTAGAGTGCTAACATTCGGAATTTATGCAGAAGTTTGCCACATCTGAACGCCATCTTGGTGGAATAGAAGTAGAAAACTGAAAGCATTTTCTACTGAGGATACCGCAGTAAATGAGGTAATTAGGTGCTTCATAGCAAATAAGTCTCCCAAGATGGACACCAGAGACAAAAGTGCTCAAATGTAGCACAGATATCACCCAAAACCCATACCCACCCTAAAAGCCATACCCATCCTAAACCCTAAAAATACTCTTGCAACTCAAAAATCCATACCCACCATAAACCATAAACATGCCCTTGCCACCCAAAAACCCACACCCGCCCTAACCCCTAAAAATGCTGTTGCCACACAAAAACCCATACCCACCCTAAATGCTCAAAATTCCCTTGCCACCAGAAACCCATACCAACCATAAACCCTAAAAATGCCCTTGCTGCCCAAAAATGTTTACCACCCTGAAAGCTAAAAAGACCCTTGCCTCTCCGAAACCTGTATTTACCCTAAATCCTAAAAATACTCTTGCTACCCAAAAACCCATACCCACCCTAATCCCTAAAAATGCCCTAGCCATCCAAAAACCCATACCCACCCTAAACCCTAAAAATGTTCTTGGCAACCAGAAACCCATATCCACCCAACACCCTAAAAACATTCTTGCTATCAAAAAACCCATACCCACTCTAAACCCTAAAAGTACCCTTACCGCCCAAAAACCCATAAGTGCCCAAAACCCTAAAAATGCCCTTGTCATTCAAAACCCATGCCCACCCTAAACCTTAAAAATGCCCCGGCCTCCCAAAAACCAATATCCACCTTAAACCCCAAAAATGCCCTTGCCACCCAAATACCATAACCATCTTAAACCCTAAATATATGCTTGCCACGAAAAACCCATACCCTACATAAATCCTAAAAATACCCTAGACCTTAAAAATGCCCTTTCTATCCAGAAACTAATACCCACCCTAAACCCTAAAATACCCTTGTCATCCAAAAAGCTACACCCACCCTAAACCCTAAAAATGTCCTTGCCGCCTAAAAATACACACACACCCTGCAATCTAAAAATAACCTTGCCACCTAAAAACCCTCACACATCCTAATCCCTAAAAATACCCTTGCCACACAAAAACCTATACCCACACTAATCCCTAAAAATGTCCTTGCCACCCATAAACTCATACCCACCCTAAACCCTCAAGATGCTCTTGCCACCCAAAAACCCATACTCCCCCTAAATCCTAAACATACCCTTGCCACAGAAAAAAGCCCATACCCTACATAAACCCTAAAAATACCCTTGCTACCAAAAAATCAATACCCATGCTTAACCCTAAAAATGCCCTTGCCACCCAAAAACCCATACCCAGCCTAAACCCTCAAAATGCTCTTTCCACCCAAGTAGGTGAAAGAGCACAGGCCGCAGGCCTAAGCGAAGCTAAAATATGCGTGACCATCAAGGTGTAAATGAACCGACGACATCCTCTCCATTGTCGGTACAAGAGTGCAAATTCTAAAACTATAATGCTCTAAAACCAAAAAAACTAAACACATATTAAAATGTACATAAAAATGATAAAAATGTTGAAGTTGACAAGCAAGGTATGTCAACAGGAAGGTCAATTTAAAGGGCAATTTAGTACTTGAAACGAAAATGCCAATGATTGAAGCTCAACAATAATTATGGTCTTGCAGGAAATCTCCGATGTCTTCAATGGTAATGGAAGCCAAAAAAGATTCCACCTCTGCAGGTAACAAATTGACCAGTGCATCAACTGAAGAATCCACAAAGCATATGCATGCAGTTGCCTCAACCTTAGGACCGGCCGAGGGGGCCACATTCCTCGCAGTGGCAGATGTAGAAGGAGCCAGGAAATCACAAGTGGTGGCTCATAAGTTGCCTCGCGTATCAACCATAGTCTCAATGGGCATGTTCATAAAAGAAACTTCATCAAGAACATTAACAGATTTGTGTCCACAGAAGCAACAGGCTGCATGGCAAGACACACCTTTGGAACACACTCGAAGAAGCATCCCAAGCAGTAGAAAATCGGCTGCAATATTGGTTGGAATGTCAATGACCAGTTCAGCTCAAGCTCCTCCAGCAATGGAACTCCGAAGTACTGCACCATGCGATCACAACACAGGTGGGCTGGTGGGAGCTCCATTACTCCGCTTTGCTGAGATAGGACAGCCATTGCATATCAAAAATAGCAACAGCAG
Source organism: Pleurodeles waltl (assembly GCF_031143425.1). NCBI lineage: Eukaryota > Metazoa > Chordata > Amphibia > Caudata > Salamandridae > Pleurodeles > Pleurodeles waltl. Next base: position 919,735,112 of record NC_090443.1, read on the forward strand.
AATGCCACCAATCACTGTCAAAGTTATTGAAAGTCCACCAAAGACACTCAAGAAGAGTGAATGGATGGCTGAAGGTATCACTCCAAAAAAAGTAGAGAAGGTGCTAAAAAATCCAGGCCCAACAGCCTTGAAAAAAGTGCACACATTTTGTTGTATTAGATGTGTTGAAAATACTGATTACCATCTCTCCAAACTGTTTGGGGAAGTTGATATTTTAAGAACTGCTTCACTGCTGATGACCTTGCTAGTTGGAGGTCATAGGTCTCTCTTGCTGATATCAGAGCCACATATGAAACAATAGTGCCTTTAGTCTGCTCAGCTTGTCAAAATGTAAATTCAAATCCGCAATGTCCTGCCACATTTCTGCTTTTATCTATAGTGTGGGAGAAGTAACACATGTCTGCAACAAGTTATAACTTGGGAAAACAAAATCTTGTAGGCGATTCCAGGCTTTATCCCTCAACACCCTTCACTACTCAGCATCACATAACTTCCATTTGAAAGTATCTGAAATACCGGGCGAACTCTTCCGGTAGGAAGCCAAGGTGCATATTTATACTTGTTTTGCGCCAAATTTGCGTCATTCTTTTTATGCAAATTCAGTGCAAAACTAACTCCATATTTATACTTTGCTGCTAGACCCATCTAGCACCAAATTTACGGAGTTAAAGTCATTTTTTGTACATGGAAACCTACTTTGCATCAATGAGATGCAAAATAGATGTTCCCGTGCAACAAATGACTCTGTGGCTTTAGAGCCATATTTATGCCCCATGCTAAAATCACGCACAGGGGCGAAGGGGTCAAATAATGGTGCAAAGCTTGCTTTGTACCATTATTCAATGCCTTGGTCAGGGCAGGTGTTAGGGGACCTGTGGGCCTATTTCCATGGTAGAACACCATAGAATAAGCCCACAGGTGCCCTCCTCAGGCCCCAGGGATACCTCCACCCACACCAGCAGGACAGCCGAGGATGGGGGACCCCATCACAGGTAAGTATAGGTAAGTACAGGTAAGTATTTTTACATTTTTTAAGAGCCATTGGGGGCCCTGAAATGGCTGCCCCTACATGGCACTGGGTGCAATGGCCATGTCCAGGGGACCCTGGTCCCTTGTGCTGGCCATTGGGGTGGTGGGCATGACTCCTGTCTTTTTTAAGACAGGAGTCATGTGGTATGGAGGATTTTGCATCAGAAAATGACGCTAGGCTGGCTAGAGTCATTTTCTTTACTCTAACCTGCCTAGCGTCATTTTTTTGGGTGCAAAACCCCCTTCTTCCATACTGCCAGCCCCACTCGGCTAATGTTTTTTTTTTACACTAGCCTACCCTTTGCACCGGCTTGCACCATTCCATAAATATGGTGCCCGGCCGGTGCTCAGAAACAGTGCAAGCTGGTGCTAAGCATTTTGGTGCAAAACTGCGTCAGTGCAGTTTTGCACCAAAAAGTATAAATCAGGGCCCAAGTTTGCTATGGCTGCATTACAAGTGCTGTGCAAGGACACCTGCATACAAATCATAGAATGACTAACAGCAGTCTTACATTCACTTCCAATAAGAAAGACCTCTGTTTCCCCGTTTAGACATTTGTAATCGAAAGGTAACTCCCACAGCTTGTGGATGTAACTGTCCCCTAATCACTTAAACCTGCCAACTTCAAAATGTTTCAAATGCTTGAGGAACTGAAACATAGAAAGGGGCAGATCAATCATCCCGTGTATGAGCCATACTGCCAATGGAATCTCCGCTACAGTATAAGGCAACTTTTCCAATTTCTCAATGTTAAGCATCATGTAACTCACTTCTTTTTTGAGCCATTATCGGCTGTTGTCTTGTCAAATTGAAGGCGGCAAATAACTCAATAGAGTTACTATGCTTCTAAGGCATGCAGCTGCTTCTGAGAACCTGCAATGTCCATCCCAGCTGCATAATGGCCCTAAGTTGACTCTGTCCGTAATGTATAAATGACATATGATTCTGAATGATGTCTGTTGCAGATGACACAATGTTACTTAGCGTGTAAATACAGTTGGAAAATGTGTTCATACCATTTTCAACCATGGCTAAAGCCTTTTTCATATTTTTTTATTAATCTGCCTCAAACATGCAACAGCTTCCATTTGCAAAAGCTTTCAAATTTCATTGTATATGGCACATAAAAAATGTTTTGAGTGTGGCTTTCTAGGACCCAACAAGCAATCCTGTAAGTTCGACTTCTTCTGAAAAGAGACTAAGGTGTTCTTTGACAGCTACTAACGTGGAAGAATGTAACCAATGTTGGCAAAGTTTACCCACACTACGGGGCTCATTACGAGTTTGGCGGACCACTCAGGCTACCTCCCCGCCAGCCCCATTAAGAGTTTCCCGCTGGGTCAGCGGATGCAAACCTGAGTTTCTGCCCACTGGCCTAGCAGGAAACAGCCTACAGCATTGTATCCCGCTCATAATCAAGCTGGCAGCAAAGCTGTAGAGCACAGGGTGCACCAGCAAACTCGCAATGTGCACTGTCTGCATAGCAGACTGTGAACATTGGGATGGTGCTGGCCAGGGGAGGCCCTGCCAAGATCATGGGCAGTGCAGGGCCCCCCCTGAATCCCCTGCACTCGTTCTCCACCAGCATTTTCATGCCGATGGAGTTGGGCAGTGCTCCCATTGTGTGTAATTAAACACTCATCTCGGGTACTAGCTCAGTGCAGAAAGTGATGTCCATAATGATGGTAACTGAATATTTCCCAATATTTTGTTGCGTTCATATATACATCTTCACTTTCAAATACATTATAATATTCAAGCTCAGGAAGCATGGAATCAACTGTTCTAACATCCCAGGCATCAGAAACAAACCCAGGTCCAATAACGTAATTTATAGAAAGACAGATAGAATTTGAATGACCTCACAGGTCCAAATATATCATATGGTACTTTATCCCAAACATCCCATCAGGAATCGGAACAGCTGAAATGTTCACAAGGGACAAGTCTCTTATGGGACCTTATGGGAAGAAAGGTAAGGTGTTAAAACCTCATCCACCAGATCAACAGCAGAGCATTCAGGAAGATAGTGACCATTTAGCAGTAAGAAGAAAATAGTGACAAACCCAATCCAAAGCTGGAAGACAAGCAATGTTAGCAGTACGCATGGATAGTACCATGGACAAACCAAATAATTGTTTTTCTAGCCAGTTATAAAGCTTACATGCTGTGGAGACATGTGCAGTTGCAGCTGCAGAGGAATTTGTTTGAAGAAAAGTTGTCAGTGTCAACAACATAAAACAGAAGCAGTCTGTGCAAAAACAGGAGCTGGTGCATAACTGGTAGATGATGTCATCCGTTTGTGTTGATTCAGACATTTCTTGTTGGTGAAGTGGTTATAGGAAATAGCAAAAGTTCATTCTCTGCCCTCCCCAAGCTGAGGGATACAATTGTAGCATAGTACTTACAGAAGCATTGTTGGGTGCTCGAAGAGGGATAGCCTGTAGGGTTGTGAGGGAGGCTAGGGAACTACCCAGGAATCCTCGTGATCTACTGTGAAGGATGTGTCACATGGTGCAATATGATGCTGTCAATTGAAACAAAGTGGTTTTCTTTAGACCCTGGCAGTGGTGGAATGATGACAGTTCTGGTACTGTGTATTCTCAGAGCTGGAACCGGTGCCCTATAAGATGGGCCAAACTCATTTTTCATGGCATTCTTTTCTCATACTAGTAGGAATCTACCCAGTAGATGTTGTTGGGAAATTCCTCATTCCCAAAGTGATGGTATAGGCAGATGAATTTTCATCATGGAATTGTTGTGTTTCTTGTAAAACAGCGACACTTTCATTTATATCAAATGGTGTTTCTGCTGCCACCATGCCGGGCCATCAAGATCGGGGACATACATAGGTACCCAAACAGGATCTGATAAAGGGTGTGTCCTCCCAAGGCCCTTCTGGGCTGATTATTTAGTGCTCTCTGGATCCCATGTAGGTGATGAAGCCAACTATTACCAGAACCTAATACCCTTGCTGTTAAGGATTGCTTTAAGTCTTGGTTCTTCTGCTCCAAAGCACAGTTTCCCTCAGGAAGATCTGGAGATGACAAATGGAGTTGAGTACCCATCATTGCCATGGTGTCTCTGAATGCCCTGGAGGCAAAGTCAGGGCCCTGGTCCGAGTGAGTGCTGCAACTGCATATGTCCTGATGAAGACTTGCAAATGGTTAATAACAGTTCCGGCATCAGCTAAACATTGTGGCCATATCCACAGGAATCTAGAACATGAATCATCAGCAACTAATATGTATTTGTATGCACCATCATGTTTTAAGGAGCCGCAATAGTCTAGGTACATACATTGTAGTGGCTTGTTGGACACCATGAGAGATGTCTGTGATGGAGCTTAGTATTGGTGTTTAGTAACTACAGCTGGTTGTGCTGAACCATGAGTGCAAATAATTGTTCTATATTGATCTAGAGGAATGCTGTTAGAGGGCATGGGGTATTCAAGTTCATATTGAAGAAATTCTTGGATCTGTAGGTTTTCCCTTGAATCCAACGTGAATGTAATACTTTCGCGTTTAGAACGCTAGCTTTGGTAACTGTTTCAAGGGCTGGCACTGGGCTAACGACAGTAATGTGTTTCCCTTGTGCAAGTGGCTTCTACTTAATGCCAGCCATCTACACAGCAGTCAGTATTTTTTCTGTCTGTGAAAATCGCTGCTCTCATTAGAGCACAAATGTGATTTGTATGCTATGGGTACGTGTCACCCTCACTGAATGTGACATAGGTGAACCCAATGGCATCAGGAATTATTCTGATGACGAAATTAGTTTTGTTGTCAGGTATGTGTAAGTTTTGTGCTCCTAGCATGACCTGTTGTAAAGCTCTGAGTATACGTGTAGGTTCTGGTGTCCAGTGTTTAGATGAAAAATCTGGAAGAAGCTCATGATGTGGTTTTATGTGTTGTGCATAGTAAGGACTGTATGTTCTGCAAAAATTAAAGAAACCCAGCAATGACTGGAGTTTCTTGATGGTGTTTGAGGGTTGAAGTTGAACTGATTTTTCTAGCGGGCTATGCTCTTACCCTCATCAGATAGCTTATATTCTAAAAATAGGACACTAAGAAAAGCAATTTTTATTTTTTTGAAAATGAATTTATAGTTTTGGGTAGCAAATCCTAAAAGAATGTGATTCACCTGGGACGAATGTGCATTGAGGTTGTCAACGTGAGATAGATGCCATCCACGTAGGAAAATGCCTCAGGATCAATTTAATGTAATATTGAAGTTACATGGACAGAAAACACCCCAGAGCTGATCTTATACGCCTGAGGTATACTGAATAAGTGCCTCTGGGAGCCAAGTGCACTGAAGGCACTTAAACCCCAGCTTTCAGGTGCTTGATTTTGGCAGAAAAAATCATTGGAAATGTGCAAGGTTGTTTTGTATTTTTTAGGCACTATACTGTTGATAAGTGTTGTGCTGTGTGCATTATGGATTGCAAATGTGTGTGTATAACTGTTTAAATGCCTGTAATCTATGACTATTGTTAGAAGTGGGTCTCTAGTTGGCAGTAGTTTGCACCCTGTCGAAGTAGGGGCCCTCACTCTAGTCAAGGTAAGGGAGTCACACAGTTAAGATAACTCCTGCTCACCTCATTGGTAGCTTGGCTCAAGCAGTCAGGCTTATCTCAGAGACAATGTGTAAAGTATTTGTGCAAACACACAGTAACACAGTGAAAACATCACAAAAGTACTACACACCAATTTAGAAAAATTGCCAATATTTATCTGAGTTAAAGAAGACCAAAACAACAAAAATCCAACATACACAAGTAAAGAAACCAATTTTCAAAGATTAAATGTAGTATAGTGCTTAGAAACACAATAGATTCAATTGGGGCTATCAAAACGGCTTGACGGAGTTTGCTTCCAACAGTCCAGCACCACCTATGACAGAGCGAGGACAGCCACGGAGTCATGTAGACCCCAGTTAAAGTAACTTGTAAAACGATGAGGAAACAAAGACGTTGAACGGAGACAGGGAGGTGAGTCGTTGCGGGAGCCAGTGCGGTATTGGTTCATTACTGCCATGGCGGAGGTGAGGCATCGGTTCCTTACTGCTTGGCAGGGGAGGTGAGGCTTTGGTTCCTTATGACTGCAGAGGAGGTGATGCAGCATTGATGGCGGGGCGTTGGTTCCTTACGACAAGACAGGTCCAATTAATTCAGCAGGTCAGACCTCACTCCAAGGGAGCGAAAAAAGGAAGTGAGGTTTTGTGTGGACACCTGAGTTGTCAAAAGTCTTTTGATACTCTGAGGGATGCCATGTGCTCTGACCCAGTCCTGAAAGCTTCAGATTATTCCAAAATGTTTACTGTCCAAACAGAAGCCTTAGAACTTGGGACAGGAATAGTCCTAACCCAAACAATTGATGAGGGACATGACCAACCGATTGCTTTTATAAGCTGAAGATTACTCCCTAGGGAACAAAGATGGAATGCCATAGGGATGGAAGCCTTTGCTGTGGTCTAGGCCTTGAAGAATCTGAGGCCATACTTGTTTGGCTCACACTTCATAGCTCAGACTGACCCCAGGCCTCTCAGGTGGCTTCAATAGATGAAAGGTGAAAACCCCAAACTGCCTAGGTGGTCCATATCTCTACAGGGAATGGACTTTAAAGTGGAACACATACCTGGGACTGCTCATGCCAATGCAGATGACCTTTCCAGGTTCTTCCACTTAGAGAATGAAGACTCCCCAGTGGAACAGTAGTTTCATGCCCTTTCGTTTGAGGTGCGGGGTAGTGTGAGGAAGGGCCTCTTCTTGCAAGGCCAGCCCCCCACATTTTGCATTGAAAATGGTGTGTTTCCACATTGTAAGTGCCCTGGACCCCTGCTAAAGGGGCCATATCTCTTTCCCCAAAATTGTACTATATATTGGCACTTTAGCCACCACTTCAGCGTCTGTGCAGTTTGTGTCTATAAGTATAAATATGGGCCTTGGTCTTTTAAGTGAATTTCTATGATTTTTTAAATTGTATTTCCTATCTATAACGAACCTGTAACCTTTGTTTTATCAGTGAATATCTATGTTTTTTTTAATGTATAGTAGCTTTGTCCTTGCACTGCGGCGGTTGGCCAAAGGGCCCATAAGCACCCAACTTTGCATCATGCACAGCTTTCACCTATGCACAGCAAAGGTTGTCGCAAGACCTGGCCTGCAACCTCTCTGGGTGTGAGAATAGGTATGACAGGGTGTATCTGGGGGTGAGAGTGGCTGTGAAAGGGTCTGTCTGGGTGTGAGAGTGAGTACATCAGTATTTTAGTGGGTGTGTCAGTGTGTGCCTGGATCAGTGAGTGGGTGCATTAGGCTGGCAGTAGGTCTGTCAGTGAATGTGTGAGAGTCTAAGGGCCGTATTTATACTCCGTTTGCGCCGAATTTGCGTCGTTTTTTTCGACGCAAATTCGACGCTAAACTAACGCCAACTAACGCCATATTTATACTATGGCGTTAGAGGCGAATAGCGCCAAAGTTCCCGGAATGTGCGTCATTTTTTAGCGTGAACCCCTTCCTTGCGTTAATGATATGCAAGGGAGGCGTTCCCGTCTAAAAAATGACTCCCAGGCCTTTACGTGGTATTTATACTCCCGGGCAAAAGAGACGCCCGGGAGTGGGCGTGGCTAAAAACGGCGCATTTGCGCCGCTTTTTAACGCCTGGGTCAGGCATGGCGTTAAGGGACAAGTGGGCTCAAAATGAGCCCAGAGTGCCCTCCCCTGCTCCCAGGGACCCCCCCTGCCACCCTTGGCCACCCCAGGAGGACACCCAAGGCTGGAGGGACCCACCCCAGGGACATTCAGGTAAGTATTTTTTTATTTTTTTTTAATAATTTTTTTTGGCATAGGGGGGCCTGATTTGTGCCCCCCTACATGCCACTATGCCCAATGACCATGCCCAGGGGACAGAAGTCCCCTGGGCATGGCCATTGGGCAAGGGGGCATGACTCCTATCTTTACAATGATAGGAGTCATGTTGATGGGGGATGGGCGTCGAAAATAAATGGCGCAAGTCGGGTTACGACGATTTTTTCGACGTAACCTGACTTGCCCCATTTTAAGACGCCCATGCGCCATTTTCCCCCTACGCCGGCGCTGCCTGGTGTACGTGGTTTTTCTCGCGCACACCAGGCAGCGCCGGTCTGCTTGCGCCGGCTAACGCCATTCAATAAATACGGCGCCCGCATGGCGCTTCAGAATGGCGTTAGCCGGCGCAAAACTTTTTGACGCTAAACTGCGTTAGCGCAGTTTAGCGTCAAAAAGTATAAATATGGGCCTAAGTGGTTCTGTGAGTGGGTGCGAACTATCTGAGTGGGTCTGCGAATGGGTGTATGAGGGTCTGACTAGGACTGTGAGTTGGTGCACGTGGTCTCATTGGGTCTGTGAGTGGGTACGTGAGTGTCTGAGTGGGGCTGTGAGTGGGTGTGTAAGTGTCTGAGTGGGAAAAAAATTGAAAGAAAGAGAAAGTGAGAGGGTGGGAGAAAATGTATTTGTTATTTAAAAAAAGTAACCTTTCAGTATGAGCCTTAAACATTTTTACTTAAACAAAAATAGGGTATGAGTCAGGTTGGACTCGAATCCCGAATGCACAGTGAGCTATTCTTTTTTTTTTTTTTAGCCCTTTATGGGCTATCTGGGATTGTGGTGGAGCCCTCAAGGGCTCCCCTGTGGTCCCCTAATGTTTTTTTTTTTTTTTTTAATAATTTTATTTTAGAAAAAGTCCTTTTACAGGCTATCTGGGACTGTAGGAGAAGCCTTAAGGCCTCCCCACGGTCCCATTGCTTCAGCAACTACAAAGCTGCTTTAAATAGCAGCTCCGTGGTTACTGAAGCAAATGTTTCATCTCTCTTCTCTGCACGCATACCTGCGTGCAGGTAACAGAGATGAAAGCTCAGCTTTTTGACAGCAGGACCTGCTTTACAGATCCCACTGTCAAAAAGTGCAGTGTTTCCTGTGACTTGGCTGCAGTTTCAAAGATTCAGCCAAGCCACAGCAAACAGCTATGTCTCAGCGATGGACACCCCAGGACATATCAGGAGCCGGCCCTGGGAGGTGGAAGTCCCCAAGGCCATCTGTGGCTCCACGAGGGCCCCCCCCCCCCCCTACCATGCACATAGCCTCCGGGTGGTGGTGGTCCCCGGGGCTAATGGGAGACTGAAAAATACCCCTTTTATATTATTTACTATGTATCCTGGGGAGGTGGTGGACCCCAGGGCACAGGGGGGCCACGCAGCCCCCCCACTCATAATTCATTGTAGCCCCAGGGAGGTGATGGTCCCCGGGGCTATTTACTATGTATCCCCGGGGAGGTAATGGTTCCCCGGGCTGTAGGGGAGGTCATCATGCCTCCCCAACATATGAGAAGCATTTTTGGCCTGGGATGGTGATTCCCGGGAAACGACGGGGTGCACAACCCTCCTGCTCATAATTCACCGAAGCCCTGGGTAGGTGGTGGTTCCCAGGCTGTTGGGGAGGCCATCAGGCCTCCCTCACATGATAAAAGCATTTTTGCCTTAAGGGTAGTGCTCCCAAGGGCTAATGGGAGTCTGAAATGGACCACCTTTACATTATTTAGTTGGTATCCTGGGGAGGTGGTGGACCCTTGGGCACAGGGGGGCCACGCAGCCCCCGTTCTTAATTCATTGTAGCCCTGGGGAGGTGATGGTCCTCAAGGCCTCCCCCACGTCTGAAAAGCATTTTTGTCCTGGGGTGGTGATTCCCGGGGCACGGGGACGTGCAGCACCCGTTCATAATTCATAGTAGCCCTGGGATGGAGGTGGTCCCCAGGGCTGTGGGGGAGGCCATTTGGCCTCCCTCACATGATAAAAGCATTTTTGCCCCAGGGGGTAGTAGACCGCAGGGAGCGGGGACCACGCGGTCTCCTGCTCATATTTTATTATCCGCCTTGGGAAGGTGAGGTCACTGTGGCTGTGGGGGTGCCAGGAGCCCCCCCCCTATTTAAAAGAAAAGAGTGTCCCTCGGACCTGGCCCAGGCTGGGGCTTTTTAAAAAAACAAGCGTAAGAGCCAGAGCGCCTGTTTTTTTAAAAAAAAATCTGTGAAATTGCGATCCCGTCGCGATCCTGCAGTAAAAATATTTTTATGCTTTTTTGCCATGGGAGGGTCCCTGTTAGACCTGACAGCCTTAGGGTGGTCATCCTCAACTTTTTGACTGCCTTCCTCCACTTTTTGACACTGTTTCTTCTGGGGTTAGGTCTCTGAGCACTTTATACCAGCAAATGTGCATATGCTATCTCCCTTAAAACATAGTGACATTGGCTCATACCCAATTGGCTTCTTTAATTTTGTTATAAGTCCCTAGTAAAAGTGCACTACATGTGCCCAGGGCCTGTAGATTAAATGCTACTAGTGGACCTACCGCACTGATTGAGCCACCCCAAACATGTCTCAGGCCTGCCATTGTAAGGCCTGTGTGTGCAGTTTCAGTGCCAATTCGACTTGGTATTTAAAAGTACTTGCCAAGCCTTAAACTCCCCTTTTTCTAAATATAAGTCACCCCTAAGATAGGCCCTGCGTAACCCATAGGGCAGGGTGCTATGTAGGGAAAAGGCAGGACATGTACCTGTGTAGTTTATATGTCCTGGTAGTGTAAAACTCCTAAATTCGTTTTACACTGCTGTGAGGCCTGCTCCATTCATAGGCTAACATTAGGGCTACCCTCATATACTGTTTGAGTGGTAGATTCTGATCTGAAAGGAGTAACAAGGTCATATTTAGTATGACCAGAATGGTAATACAAAATCCTGCTGACTGGTGAAGTTGGATTTAATATTACTATTTTAGAAATGCCAATTTTACAAAAAAAAGTGAGCATTTCTCTGCCCTGAAATCCTTCTGTGTCTTACAATCCACGTCTGGCTGGGTTAGTTGACAGCTCCCTTGTGCATTTCACTCAGACAACCCCAAACACAGAATGTGCAGTCACACTTGCACACAGCTGCATAATGAACGGGTCTTCCTGGGCTGGAAGGGTGGAGGGCCTGACACTTACATGTCAAAGGACAGTGGCCTGCCCTCACACAATGGACTGCCAAACCCCCTACTGGGACCTTGGCAGACAGGATGAAACTGAAAGGGGACTTGTGCACTTCAAAGCCACTCCTTGAAGTCTCCCCCACTTCAAAGGCACATTTGGATATTTAAACAGGGCCTCTGACCCTACCATCTAAGATACTTCTTGACAAGATACCTACTGGGAATGGAGCTCTGAACCAAAACCTGCAACCTGCTAAGAAAAGCTGCCTGGTTGCCCAAAGTGCTCACCTCACTGCTTTGCTGAGAAGGACTGCTGCCTTGCTGTTGCCCTGCTGCCTTGCTGCCCTCTGACTCTGCTGAGAAGTGCTCTCCAAGGGCTTGGATTGAGCTTGCCACCTGTTTTCTGAGGTCTCAGGGCCAAAAAGACTTCATCTCTGCAAAGAGCTCCTTGTGTGGAGAAAAATCGACGCACAGCCTGTCGGAATCGATGCACAGCCTGCACCGCAGTGAGAAAATCACCGTATGCCGAACCGGAACGACGCAGCCAGGCTCCCCAAGTAGAGATCAATGCAGCACCAGCATTGTGACCGGAACTTCGACGCACAGCCCACTGGATTGACGCATAGCCAAGCCGGAACGAGGCAGCCCGACTTCCTGCGAGAGGAATCAACGCAGCACCTGCTGTGCGAAAGAAATTTTGACGCATTGGTTTGTGTGCGCCTGGAGAAACCGACACACACCTCCAAGTTTTTCACACATCTCCTCCCCTGCGGTCCCTTGTGGATAATTCAGATGCAAACCAGGTACTTTGTGCTTGAAGAGACACATTGCTTTTAATAAGTTAATACTCTTTTTATCATTTTCTAAAGTAATATTTCAACGTGTACTTATCAAATCTTGATCGTTTGACCTGCATTGAATCAGAAAAATAATCTATATTTTTCTAAACGTGTGTTTTTTTTTTGTGGTGTTTATACTGCATTATTGCACGATTTATTGCACAAGTACTTTACACATAGCCTTCTAAGTTAAGCCTGACTGCTCAGTGCCAAGCTACCAGAGGGTGAGCACATGATAATTTGGATTGTGTGTGACTTACCCTGACTAGAGAGAGAGTCCTTGCTTGGAAAAGGGGTAATCTGACTGCCAACCAAAGACACCATTTCTAACAGTGCCTTTTGTATTTTTTTATTATTTTTTTCTGGGGACTCGGCCGAGTCTTAAGGTGGCTGCCAACACTTCCTGGTTTAAAGTGTTGGCAGGCAATAAGACCTCAGCACGAGATTGGGAGGGGTCGAAGAATAGCTGGCTGTACACTTACATGAAGATTAAGTCCATCTGCTAATCTGTCTCATGATGTGTGTATTTTAATGACCTCTAAATTTACTTTTATTTAGGTTTAATTGCTTTAGGAGAAGATCTTCACTTGGTTCTAATTATGAATTTGTTGTTTTATCTCAGGAAGAAAGGAAGGGCCTGATCGAATTCATGAAGATTCTGCCGGATGGTCACCTACTTTTCATCTTCATTCAGGAAAATAATGTGCAGTTAAGACTAACTTATTTTTCCCTGTTTCTCTTTTCTTTAGAAAGATAATGTTGGTGTTTGTACTGTTTAGAAATGTACACCTTCCGGATGCCCACTTTTCCAAACGTTCGATGTTGGTTAAGTTATTTATACAGAAATGTGGTTCCTTTATGTCTATGCCAGGATTTATAATGAAATATAATATATGCAGAATTTTCGAACAGCCTGGGAGTAGTAGGGAGCATCTTGGACCTCAATAAGATTTGTTTCTCTGGTCATCACTTTATGACTAGTATGCCATACTGACTGCTCTCAATATAACTTTAAGGGGGTTAATACACATGAAGTGATGTGATTGAATTTTGTTGTTTTCCTCCCCCCCCCCCCCCCTTTTTTTTAGCTGGGACGTTATTTTCCATTCCCACTTGGGAAGTTGTTTATGCAAATGCAAACATAGTCATGTATAATTTGTAGAGGAGTTTCAGTACTTTATGTACATACATTTCAAGATGGCTGTCCTGTTTTTCCTGTTGTGGTTGTCTCTGTATGGATTATTCCTTTGTTTTTGGGCACACGTTTAAATGCACACTATTAGTATGTGGGTTCAGGTGATCAAGCCCGTTTGGCGGGTGAAACGCGTCTTGAGCAGCATGCACTAAAATATATTTTCACTGCAACTCCGGAGTGCGCATTCTACTTTTGATTCATGTTACGTGATTTACTTCCAGCTGCTCCACTGGCTTTGGCCCTCCACCCCTCGAGGGTCCAGGATTCCGATGGGAGCATTTTGTGTGGATGTTGTTTATGAGGATTTCCTAGACCAGCTACCGTGTGCGAAAAATAGCATCAGAGAACGACTATGATGACAAAGAAGACCGAATTGTAGCTCAACTTCTAGGGTTAGGCGTGTTCGCATCGGGGGATGCGCGCCTCCATTTAGCATGGGTGATCGGGGAATCGCAGGGGCTTCCTGTCTCTAGAGGGTTACGAGAAGGATGTAATTTCTTTTCTTTCCTTTTCTGGATACGATTGCTACTGTGCAGACAGATTTTACTGACTACCCTAAGATTTATGTGGTATCTTCCTTGCCTCTCGATATTCTTTCGCCCAGGTTAGCTTTCCACGATCTAGACTATTTACGAACAGATAAGAGCTTTTGCCTGTGGGCTTTTTCACATGAGGTGGCCAGGGGAACTTTCTACATAAAACGAGAGTGGCGTACTGGAGATATACAGTTTTACTGCACCGACGGACAGTTTGGCATGAAGAGGGACACGGAGAGGCAAGCAGTGGCACAAGCACTATTTTCAAAGATTCCACCAAGTAGGGTGACCACCTGGCATTGAGGCAAATTCTGGACAGGACTGTAAAAAATTCAGGACAAAGGGTCAAAATTCAGGACAAAAATTCAGGACAAAGGGTCAAAATTCAGGACAAAAATTCAAGAACAAACGTCAGTTTTACAGACACACGCAAGAGATGCCATGTCTCACTATGTTGTCAGTGCATTTATGTACTCTTTTTTAACATAGCACTATTTATTCACTGTGGACCTTTTGTGATTGCCTCCTGGTGTGCTACATTCAGGTGTCACATTACGTCCTTGTTCAGTAGTAAATTAATGCCCTTCATGGCAAGGCCATCCCCCCTACCCAAATCTACCTGATCTTTCCTGAAGAGAAAGTAACAGCAACATTTTGACTATGTTTCTGAACATTTCAAAAACCCTGGCAAACAGTTTGGGAAACATTAAGGTAATTAACCTTATGCTAGTTTAAACAAATTGAACAAAAACTTCTGGCTTACCCCAACCGCCCATGGACTTTCCACCTATTTTTTTTTAAAGAGGCAGGGCAGATGGTGTGGGTGACAGTCTCACACCTGATGACGCAGAAAAAGAAGGTCCGACATATATTCATGTATACCGTGTAATCAATACATATAATGAAGTGTGATTTTAATAAAGAAATAATGTACGAGGGAAATTGTGCCCTCAGAGTAGTTCGCCATCATTATAAACGAGCTTTATTAATCACGAAGTATTAAAAATGTAGTAATCCGTCATAATCGCAAATGTATGCCATGATTTCTTGTTTGAAAACTGTTTAGCTTAGCTTAAATTTAGTACAGGCTTTGGCCTAGTTGCTTGGTTTCAAATTCTAACTGCGTGATGTTTTTCCTTGAACTAATGAAACATATATTCTTGCTTGAAGTTGTATTTTTCCAGTAGAAACTGGCTGGTACACTTATCTCCAAGGTTTCGTGCTAGGCCGGTTACATCCCCTTTGATACAAGGTCAGTCTCTGCAGGTGCGGACAATGAAGGTACAGATAGTAAAATAATTGGCAAACCATGATACAATTTGTGTTCCAAGACTCCAAGGACAGTGTATGCATAAATAGGCGCTAGTAAAAGACAATTTTTGATTGGACAATTTGAAGCCAACCTATGAACCCTCCAATGGAAGACCCTGCAGAATTTGGAATGTTTCTTACTTAAACCCACCGGACAAAGAGAAGTCAGCCATTTTCCTCGATGCCAGTTTGAAGCCTGATGCCAGACTCCGTTTTGGACGACACCCTGATGCCCTATTCTCTATCTGAGAGACAGAGACTTTAAGAATTCTCACCCTAGAGACTTTAACTTTGATTTGCCCCCGTCTTGCCCATGCAGTAACTTTGCCCCATTCTCCTTGCCGCTGCAAGGAAACTTGCCCTTAACTTTGCCCCTTTGAAATTTGCCCCATGCTGATCAACCGGTACCTGAAGGACGAAGACTTTTCTTGAATGCTGATTGTATTTGGTAAATATGAAAGGATAAATGTATTATGCATTGTGTTTTTCCTTTTAGGTACCAACTGCTATTTTGATAGGGTCCTAGCTAGAAGTTTTCCAAATTTGTGTTGACTAAATTCGTTTTTCATGAAGTCCCACATGCCAATGCTAATTAGAGGTTAGTCGAGGTATTCGTTCAATGTATCATGAAGAATTGAAATCTTGTTATGCTGACCGAATGTATGCAATTAGTCAAATACAGTTAGTCACATTGGTGATTTGCATTGCTATAACAGAGTGTATCATTATCCAGATTTTACGTAGATTGCGTTTCTTCCGCCGTTATGGACAGCTAGTAATGTTCATATACATATATCAATTGGTCTTGAGACATATATATATCGTGCTAGCTTTGTTAATATAGGGAAATAAATTCACTAACTTCTAATAAACTGGTGTGGTTATTCATGACTGAAAGGTCATGGTGCGCCGAAATACCAACTGTTATTGATTTCTGATGTGTTATATTGATCTATTAATTGAGTACTGATTACCGATTACAACACTCATTGATTATTGATCTGAGTGACTCGACTATTGAGGATGAGGAGAGCCCGACTCGGTTAAAAGATTCACCGACCTCCAACATGTCCAGGTACAGGTAATTTATAAGGGCTGGACGCGTTATCAGTAGATGGTAGCAGAGATTGATGGTTTAGCCCTTTGGGACCCCATCCGAACAATAGACAGAGTCAGGTTAGAATTTTCTTTGATAAAACAAGTTGGAGAGATGATGATGCCCTAAGTCCCCAATGACTTTCCCGGGATCTCGGAGCTTGCGAATGAGGAACATGGAGGTATGAGAATGGTCTCAGCATTTCTAGTGACGGTATGAGTGAAGTTAGGGTTTCGCGCTTGCACAGCTTATCGCCGCAGATTAATTGAGAAGTCTGTGAGGATTTAAGGAGTTAAAAGATATTAGAGGAGTGTTCCTCCAAAGGTGTGAGAGTAGGGAAGTCGTCGAACTTCACGTGTGTGTAGCGCTTTGAGCAGAAAAATTGTCCACGTGGTTGTTGATGTTGAGACGGGCCCTGCGAGGTCAAGAGACTCCGGAGTATGTTGAAAAGTGTATGTGACACTTGTTTGATGTTGTGATCTGGTCGGTTTAATAGGTTGATCGGGCGTGGTCAACAAGTCGGTATGAATGCTGCAGAGTGAAAGAAAACTTCGACTTTGAGATTTGACGAATTCTAAAGTGCACTAGAATAGTTCATTGATCAGTTGAGAGTAAAGTTTGCGGGTCAAATTTTGCTTGCGAAAGTGGGAAACCGAGAAAGATGGAATAACTGCCGAGGCTAGTGAAAAATCCCTGAGGTTTCTGAAGCGATTGTATTACCTTTCCTGTAGTAAACCAACAGATCTGTTTTATTCTTTTGATTAAGTGCTCGCGTTATAGTGCAGAAATTAGTTTATGAGTGAAGCCGAATGAAAAGAGGACAAGTCGTGGGACTTTGTCAGCCGCAGTGTGTGAGTGTGACGTCACTAGGAGCCGCGCTGGGATAGGTCGGTTGGTGAGAAGGGTCGCGCACGGATTGGACGCAGTCCGTGAAGCGCAATTGGAAGGGGAAAGGCAAGCGAAGAGTATTCCGGGAATTAAAGTCACTTATTGATTACATATTTTAGAAAAACAAAAGACGGAAAGATGAAATTTTTCAAAGCATTTAAGAGTGCCATGAGGGGAGATGTTTATATTAAAGCAAATGTAGGAGAAGAAACACCGCCTGAGGGTACACCTGCTTACATCATCATTGAAGAAAAAGGTGTAGCGCCATGTCTATGGTTAAAACAATGGTGCAAATTAACAGAGAAACATGGAAGTGTAGCGTTCCCTATCCACGGGTCGTTTAATTTAAGGGTTTTAGAAAATCTGAGATTTGCGCTATATTACATGAAAGGACCTCCAAGGCCAGCACAGTTTGAGGCATTAGCAATTTGGGAGCTAATAGCTAGAAACCAACAACAAAAGAAATTTGAGACAAGAATAAGAAAAGTAGAAAAGACACTAGCGGATGCTAGATGGGACAGCACACAAAAGGTTTGGAGATCAGACGTATTGCAGGGGATTAAATTGTTTCCAGCGATTACCGAGAAAGCGGAGACGGAAGGAAGGAAAGCCACCTGTAAGACAAACAGGAGTCAGTCCAGAGAGGGAGAGAGCAATAGAAACTCGAAAAGGGGAGACGAGTCAGATGATGAGGAATTCATTATACAATTGCTGAATGATCGCCCACCGCCATATGTGGAAAGCGAAAAAGGCTCAAGCATTAGTACTGCCCCTCCAGAACCAATACAGGGTAATGTAACACCAAATTTGAGAATATCTCAGAGGCCGAGCAGCTCTGACATGCCTTTCTCACCACGAATACCACGGATTCAGAGAATGTACCCAGACGTGCCAACATTGAAACCTGCTGATAACTATCAGCCACAGGTTCAAAGGCACTGTTGCGATGAGCATAATGTAGGAATGACTTCCGATTCAATGGCGCAGGGAGGACAAAACTATCAGAGACCGACATTGATTCAAGCTGAATCAACACAGTTCTCGATGCCCCAAAGCAAACGCAAGAAGCGCGAGTAGTAGAAAGCCAGTTAGGTATGCCAGCAATGATGAACCACAATGTGGGGATTAACATGCCACAGAATTCGGGGAACAGACAGAATCCAGATGCAATATCTCTACCTATCACTGTAGGTCCACCAGTACCACTGTACCTACAGGCAAATTCAAGCACCAGCGACCAAGGGTTAATGATACAGAATGGGACAGGGAGAAGATGCATAGAAACCACTCCAGAGACAACTCCGATAGCGGCACTGCCAAATGGATCTGGGTCCTTGTCGGAATTTAGTCCAATTCCAATTTGTGCTCCGTCAACCGTGGTAAGGTCACATCCACCACTATTAGTACCGTTAACCTCACAGACTGAAACATTACAGAAACCGTCAATGGCAGTTGATGTAACTGCTACATTGATGGGACAGAACGCGCAACAGTTAACACAGTGGTTCAACAGCCTGAACTCCCCACAGAGTACATCAAGCGGGAAGGGAGAAGAATACCTGAATAAAATAAGGTTGGGTATGGAGGCAGATGAACTGGTAGAGGGAACAATGGGTTTGAACAGATTAGAATCATACACAGAGGAAGAACTAAGATACATGTGCCCTAGGATTACAAGAGAAGTGAGCAACATACATAAGAAGTTACAAGAAATTGCAGACAGAAACGAGATCGATATAGGTAAGACCAAACACCTGAGCAGAAGTTACAGGTTAGACTTTGAGACAAAAGATTTTGAACACATGAGATCCGCAGGGATGAAAACACACCTTAAAGAGATACTGCAGAGTGCACTGGTTTGGAGATGTTTAGATAAGTGGGAAAGCAGGTGGGTTAAGAAAAAGGACAAAAAGAAAGAAAATACTTCAGAACGAAGTGAGAAAAAACAACAGAATGACGATCTGATAACCATGTTACCAATGAGAGAGACAGCAGGGGGAAAACTGGTACATGTACCATGGCACAGGTGCGATATTCAATCCTTTACGGATGACTTTCCCAAATTAAGAGAGAAGCCGATTGAGTGGTTTCAACAAACGGATAGATTTGTGAAACTCGCGAAGTGTCTCTGGGAAGACCTGAATACCTTATTTGAAATTGTGGTTCCGGCTGATTTGTGGGAAGATTGTAAAAGGGCTGTAGGTTGGCCAACGAGTGAACCAGAGAGAGATAGGGACACAGGTGCGCCATTACCTACAGTAATGAGTTTGTACCACAAGGTGATCGAGCACTTGAAAACCAAGGTTGCGTCGAAAAATGTGGATTGGCAGAGGATTGACAGAACAGCCCAAGAGGTTAAAGAGTCTATACATGCGTACTACGAGAGATTGTTGAAGGCGTTTAAAAATTACAGTGGCACGGAAATGATTGAGCCAAAAGACATGCTCCATTTTGTGTTCAGGTTTGTGGAAGGGCTGAGACCTGAAATTAGCCAGATGATTAAATCGCATTTGATTTGTTGGCAGTCAAAGTCGATCGATGAAGTGTTGAATTATGCAAAATACTGCAGTGATGAGATTGAGACAAAGCAGAAAAGATTGAAGGAAAAGGTGATGGTGATGCAGCTCAGAGCAGCTCAGACAGGTTTACAAGGTTTACAAGGTTTTCAACAACAGATGCCGCAGCAGCAGCAGCAGGGAAATGCTATGTTTCAGCCGCAGATGAGAGGCAGAGGCCGAGGAGGTTTTGTGAATAATGGTCCTGATTTGAATACCGTTATGATTCCAAATGGTATACAGGCAATGAAGAAGGTGATGCCATGTCACACGTGCGGAATTGTCGGGCATTGGAAACGGGAGTGCCCAATGATCGTGCAGGAAGGTGTAGGTCATCAAAACAATGATGTCAATGCATTTCAGACTATGAGAGGACCGAAACTGAGAGGTCCGAACCCAAATTTTCAAAACAATATGAACCAGATGCAGGGTCTACAACCCATGCAACCGCAACAGGCGCAAATGCCTCGTGTGCAAATGACACAATTGCAGCCAATGCAACAGCAGTTTCCTATGGTACCTAATCAGCAAATGCAAATACCCTTAGCACCAATGAATCAGCAGCAAGCAATGCTTCCTCAACAGGTCACGGGTCAGGGAATGAGTCAAAATGACACAGTACACCAATTCCCACTACACAGCGAGAATGGAATAAACGATGTATGGGAGAGTGGAAGTTCAGAAGAGGAGGGAAATTGTGTGCTTGCAGCATCTTTGGAAGTTGATCAAAAGGGTCCGTATGTGGAGGGAAGAGTTATGGGTCATCGCGTTTCATTCTTGGTTGACACAGGAGCTACACGTTCAACTGTTAGGAGCATTGAAGTGCCAAATTTGCCACTTTCAGGGAGAACAGTTCAAGTAGTGGGAGTAGCAAACAGGTACCTGACGAACCCAATCACAGATCCAGTACAAGTCAGAATTGGTAACTATCAAGGGTCACATAATTTTGTGGTATGTGACTCAAGCCCGATATCACTGTTAGGGAGAGACCTATTGTGCAAATTGGGATGTTCGATTATGTGTTCGAACGATGGAATTAGAATTCAGACGAGCAGTGATGGGGAAGAAGAGGACAGTGTAGAAGGGGATGAGATGGAGACTGTCGATGAAGAGTATCCTCTGATTACCCTTTTTCCGATGATCACTGAAGCAGATATTCCAGCTGAGTTACAGGAAACAGTCGGAAAAGAAGTGTGGGATATGACAGGAAAAGAGGTGGGATTGGTGAAAGGAGTGGAACCAGTGAAAGTGACTGTAAAACCCAATGTAACCTTTCCCCAGACCCCACAGTACCATATGGCACAAGACACCCTCATGAAAGTCGCCCAACTCATTGATGAGTTTGTAAAGCAGGGAGTACTGAAAGAAGTGTTAAGCAGTCCATGTAATTCACCAATTATGGGACTAATAAAGCCAAGTGGAAAGGTACGAATTGCGCAGGACTTGAGGAAAATAAATGACATAATAATTAAATGCTGCCCTGTAGTACCAAATCCAGCTGTGATAATGTTTCAAGTCCCTTGCGATGCCGAGTGGTTCTCAGTCATCGACTTGTCACAAGCATTCTTTTCGGTGCCTCTTCATGAGGACAGCCAATTTCTCTTTTGTTTCAAATTCTTAGACAGAGTTTACAGTTGGTGTCGAATTCCTCAAGGGTTTTCGGAGTCACCGTCAATTTTCAATCAGATTCTAAAGAAAGACTTGGAAGCGTTAGAATTGCCATTCGAGTCAACCCTAGTACAGTACATTGATGACTTACTGATTGCATCCAAGACAGAAAGTGACTGCACAGCCGACACCATTGCCCTATTGAACCATTTGGGAAGGAATGGACACAAGGTGTCTCCTTCAAAATTACAGTTCTGTCAGAAGAAAGTGAAATATTTGGGTCACCAAATAGAGAAAGGGTCACGGAGAATAATGAAGGAAAGAATAACAAGTGTACTTCAAATGAGTCCCCCAAAGACGAGGAGGGAGGTGAGGAAGTTTTTGGGAATGGTGAGTTACTGTCGCCAATGGATTCCCAACTTCTCAACCCTAGCAAAACCTTTACTGAAACTGACCCAGAAGGATGCATTGGATGAAATTGAACTGAAAGGAGAAGAGATGGATGCTTTTATTGAATTGAAAGAATGCATGTGCAGGGCTCCAGCTTTAGGTATGCCTGACTACACAAAGCCTTTCACATTGTTTTGTCATGAACGTGATGCATGTTCCTTGTCTGTCTTGACCCAAGCCCATGTTGGCGTAAACAGACCAGTAGCAAATTTTTCAGCTACTTTGGATCCGGTCGCAGCAGCACTGCCAGGGTGCTTGCGCGCCGTAGCCGCAGTTGGTATCAGCCTCACTCAGAGTGAAGGAATAGTGATGGGACACCCTTTAACAGTCATGGTCCCTCACTCAGTCGAGATACTTTTGACACGTTCCCGAACACAGCACATGACTGGTGCTAGACTCACAAGGTACGAAACAATAATTCTGGGATCACCTAATGTGCAGCTGAAAAGGTGCACTACGTTGAATCCAGCAACCTTGTTTCCCAGTGAAAATGCTGAAATTGAGAACGCTGAAGACATCGAGCATGACTGTCTTCAGGTGACTGAATTTTGCACCAAACCAAGACCTGATATCAAAGATACCCGATTGGAAGAAAATGATCAAATTATTTTTGTCGATGGTTCATGTTTAAGAGATGCACTGGGTGTATTGAAAGCAGGGTACGCTGTATGCACGGTAACAGGTGTTTTGGAAGCATCTTGGCTTCAAGGAGTTTACTCTGCACAGGTAGCAGAATTGGTAGCCCTTACTAGAGCTTGCCAACTCTCTGCATTGATGAAAGTTACTATTTACACTGACAGCCAGTACGGGTTTGGAATAGTGCATGATTTCGGACAATTGTGGTCACAGAGAGGCTTCATGACCTCTTCAGGATCGCCAGTGAAAAATGGCGAAAGAATAAAATAATTTTTACATGCCATTCAACTACCAGGAGAAGTAGCAGTGGTAAAATGCAGTGCACATTCGAAGGGACAAGATTATGTTTCTCTGGGAAATGGATATGCGGATCAAGTCGCAAGGTTTTGCGCATTGAACTGTATATTGCTTAGGGATGAATGGAATTTGATAAGTGAACCAGAACTCGAACCAAGCGAAATATTTGCTCTAAAGGTGATAGATACGATGGACGAATTGAAATCCTTACAGAATGATGTCAGTGAGGATGAGAAACTTTCGTGGACCAAATCACAATGTGTAAAGAGACTAGATGAATTATGGGTTTCAAGTGAAGGTAAATTCGGTCTTCCAAATAGCCTTTTGACACAGATAGCCAGATTTTACCATGGACAAGCTCATCTTGGGAGGGATGCCATGATTAGGTTGTTTAAAACTGATTGGTTTAACCCCAAATTCCATCAAGTTGCTGAAGCAGTTTGTCACCGTTGCGTCATTTGCCAACAGATGAACGCAGGGAAGGGAACCGTAGTAAATTTGAGCCACATTGGAAGGGCAGGGGATCCATTCAGCAGGATGCAAATGGATTTCATTGAGATGCCTGTGCATGGAGGCTTGAAATATGTGTTGGTGGTTGTGTGCATTTTTAGTCACTGGATTGAAGCATACCCTACACGCAGAAATGATAGTCTCACGGTTGCAAAACTACTCTTGAGAGAGTTAATACCACGTTTCGGATTCCCGATCACTTTAGAATCAGATAGGGGAAGTCACTTCAATAATGAAGTAATAAAATTGCTTTGTGCAGCACTGAACATTGAGCAAAAGCTGCATTGTAGCTACCGCCCTGAAGCATCAGGTCTAGTGGAACAAATGAATGGCACCTTGAAATCGAGAATGGCGAAAATATGTGCATCGACAAACTTGAAATGGCCTGACGCATTGCCTTTGGTACTAATGTCAATGAGAAACACCCCTGACAGAAAAACTGGACTGTCCCCACACGAGATTCTCATGGGCAGAGCTATGAGACTTTCAGCAGTTCCTGCAAATGCGCTTTTGATTATTACAGATGATATGGTGTTAGACTACTGCAAAGGTCTAGCTGATGTGGTTCGATCTTTCTCTCACCAGGTGGAGGCAACCACCTTGCCACCGATCCAAGGTCCAGGACACGCCCTGAAAGCAGGTGACTGGGTCGTGATAAAGAAGCACGTGAGGAAGTCGTGTTTGGAACCCCGTTGGAAAGGACCTTTCCAAGTGATTTTGACGACAACCACCGCTGTGAAGTGTGCGGGAGTTCCCAACTGGATTCACGCCAGTCACACAAAGAGGGTGTTGTGTCCCACAGATGAGGAAGTTGAAGCGCTGAAGTTACCAGTACCTGATAACAAAGTACCAAGCGCTGAGGCAGAGCGAAACAGAACTAGAAGCGAACAGGCAGAAATAGAGGAGGGAGAAATATTCTCTGAGGACGAAGCAACTGATTCACTTGGGGAAGACCAAGGAGGAGCCACAGACAGCGACCGAGCAGCTGAAGGTAACAAAGAGCCTGAAGCAGCTGAAGGTAACAAAGAGCCTGAAGCAGCTGAAAGTGACAAAGAGCCTGAAGAAAGTAACGGTGACAAAGGGCTCGAAACAGGCGAAGAAGCAGGAGAGCCTGATCAGAGGAGGGCTTTCCCAGAAGCAGACGATACAGAAAAAGAAAAGGAAAACCTGATTGACTCCCCAGAAGGAGGGAACAAGGCAGAACAGAACGAAGCTGCTCAAACTCCTTCAGAAGAGATTGCAGGTCCATCAAGTGGACACAGTGCAAAAAGAAGACCAAGTATATCGCCAGTAAAATTAAGAACTAGAGAAATGTTGAACGACAGTGAAGGGCCAAGAGTGAAAGAGAAAAGAAAGGAAGTGTCTGTTGTAGTACCAACACCAAGTGAAGAAAAGGACTTGGCCAAAGAGGAAAGTACCAGTGAGAAAGAATCAAAGAGAGATGCAAAATTGAAAAGAAAAAGGATACCAAGCAGGAGGTATTCCGGTCCGGAGTGGGCGTACATAGCCAATAACGATTGGTCAGACTAATTCGTATCCCTCAGTCTTGAGAACGAAGAGGCAGAACTTCATTTCGGAAATAAAAACTTTATGGACTCTGTTGATTGAAACCATTGATCACTTGATTGACTTTTCAACCGGCTAAGACATTGCTAACTTGATTGACTCTGAAACCGATCTTGAGACAACGCTGCTAACCGATAAGAGACTAAGCTGCTAAAGCAAACTGTGTGAACATTGAACTCGTTCAGCTTTGTAAATACCTGCAAATACGCTTTGATAAAGTGTCTTCAACTTTCTGATTCTATACAGATCATGACTAGCTTCACTACACAGGGGCGTAAAATGAAGTATTGTAAATACATGTGTATAGGCTTAATAACCGCATGCGTACTAATAATCGTAGCAATAGTTCTTGGAATGCATGGTAAAAGTGAGAGTGAGACGAATGATGCTTCTGCTTCTAAACCTATTATCGTTACTGAACTAACAGCTCTGCAGAGACTCGAGCAAGATGAGAGACACTTGCATGATAAGAAGGAATTTTCATCTAACGTTTTCTATCGCTTACTGAGTGAGTATGTTGAGACCATGGATGCGAAAGATTGTTATGTGTGTACACAAATACCTACCTCAGTAGTGGAAGGGGTAACGTATCACAGCATGCCTCTTACGTATGCAATTACATGTAGTATAGTAGCTTCCAGATTTTATGCTCAAAAAGACATTCACTATTTCTATACTAATTACGATGTTACTTTTGCATATGTCCCCATAATAGGGCATTTAAGTAAAATAGCTCGAGATTATTATGCCAAATTAATGAGGGAATTCTTCGAACCGATGTCACCTTTTCACACAGCTCACGCACATAGAGAGAATCTTACATGCTTGCTTTTACCAGTAGAAATAGAATTTTTAGACCGCACTGATGATAGGAAGAATGAAATGAAGGAGAAATTAGAGAAGGAATTACACGAAAGGACGTCTGTAGATAATTATGCTTTTGCTGCAATAAAGACACAAGGGAAAAAAGCTTTAGATACATTGCATGTAGGAAGATTTTGTATACATAGATTTCCATCATATTATGACACAGTTTTTGTGGGAACGAGTGAATGTAAACATACATATGCATTTCAATCTAAGTGGACGTTCATGCTGAATGGACAAGACCCAGTTATTCCTGGAGTCTATTATATTTGTGGACTCAACGCCTATTATCGTCTTCCTAAAGGATGGTATGGGAGGTGTTATTTGGGAATAGTGTTCCCAAAGGTTTACCAACTAGACGACTTAAAGAAATTTCCAAGGCTGTCTGAATCACATCGTGTTCAGAAAAGGGAGACAGCTTCTGGTGTGGTAGGAGATATATTTGGAGCATTGATTCCTTCAGTAGGAGTCATACTGAATTCAATCAAAATACGAAAGTTGTCTACTATTGTGGATAACATGCTGACAAAGTTTTCAGGAGCTATAATCCTGATGGATGCTGAACTTGCTGCTGAAAGAGCTATGACTCTTCAAAATCGGCTTGCCTTAGACATTCTTTTAGCAAAGGATGGCGGCGTTTGCAAAATGCTTGGCACGCGTCACTGTTGTACATATATACCAGACAACAGTGGAAAAATTAGAACGATGCTTACAAATTTAACTAAAGAAAGTGTAGATTTAAAGGAATTGAAAGAACCCGGAGTTTGGGAAAAGGTTGGAAAAGGATTTGCTTCCGTGGGAAATTGGCTCAGCAACGTTTGGAACGGATTGTTACTAAAAATAGTAAAGGGAATATTGATAATATTAATTTGTTTATTAGGCTCTTGGGGAATATGGAAAGCTTTCAAAATGTTAAAAGCAAGGAACAAAAGAAAAAGAGAAGAGAAAATAGAGAACAAAATGGTGGAAATATATAGAGAAAAGTCAAAAGGGACTAAAAGAAAAAGGGAATTGACTGAAGTGCCAAATTACTATACAGAATTTTAATGGAATAAAATTTGTGGGTAGATTTGATGTGATGACATAATTAGTCATCAGAGGAGGGATTGATGACGCAGAAAAAGAAGGTCCGACATATATTCATGTATACCGTGTAATCAATACATATAATGAAGTGTGATTTTAATAAAGAAATAATGTACGAGGGAAATTGTGCCCTCAGAGTAGTTCGCCATCATTATAAACGAGCTTTATTAATCACGAAGTATTAAAAATGTAGTAATCCGTCATAATCGCAAATGTATGCCATGATTTCTTGTTTGAAAACTGTTTAGCTTAGCTTAAATTTAGTACAGGCTTTGGCCTAGTTGCTTGGTTTCAAATTCTAACTGCGTGATTTTTTTCCTTGAACTAATGAAACATATATTCTTGCTTGAAGTTGTATTTTTCCAGTAGAAACTGGCTGGTACACTTATCTCCAAGGTTTCGTGCTAGGCCGGTTTCATCCCCTTTGATACAAGGTCAGTCTCTGCAGGTGCGGACAATGAAGGTACAGATAGTAAAATAATTGGCAAACCATGATACAATTTGTGTTCCAAGACTCCAAGGACAGTGTATGCATAAATGGGCGCTAGTAAAAGACAATTTTTGATTGGACAATTTGAAGCCAACCTATGAACCCTCCAATGGAAGACCCTGCAGAATTTGGAATGTTTCTTACTTAAACCCACCGGACAAAGAGAAGTCAGCCATTTTCCTCGATGCCAGTTTGAAGCCTGATGCCAGACTCCATTTTGGACGACACCCTGATGCCCTATTCTCTATCTGAGAGACAGAGACTTTAAGAATTCTCACCCTAGAGACTTTAACTTTGATTTGCCCCCGTCTTGCCCATGCAGTAACTTTGCCCCATTCTCCTTGCCGCTGCAAGGAAACTTGCCCTTAACTTTGCCCCTTTGAAATTTGCCCCATGCTGATCAACCGGTACCTGAAGGACGAAGACTTTTCTTGAATGCTGATTGTATTTGGTAAATATGAAAGGATAAATGTATTATGCATTGTGTTTTTCCTTTTAGGTACCAACTGCTATTTTGATAGGGTCCTAGCTAGAAGTTTTCCAAATTTGTGTTGGCTAAATTCGTTTTGCATAAAGTCCCACATGCCAATGCTAATTAGAGGTTAGTCGAGGTATTCGTTCAATGTATCATGAAGAATTGAAATCTTGTTATGCTGACCGTATGTATGCAATTAGTCAAATACAGTTAGTCACATTGGTGATTTGCATTGCTATAACAGAGTGTATCATTATCCAGATTTTACGTAGATTGCGTTTCTTCCGCCGTTATGGACAGCTAGTAATGTTCATATACATATATCAATTGGTCTTGAGACATATATATATCGTGCTAGCTTTGTTAATATAGGGAAATAAATTCACTAACTTCTAATAAACTGGTGTGGTTATTCATGACTGAAAGGTCATGGTGCGCCGAAATACCAACTGTTATTGATTTCTGATGTGTTATATTGATCTATTAATTGAATACTGATTACCGATTACAACAGTCATTGATTATTGATCTGAGTGACTCGACTATTGAGGATGAGGAGAGCCCGACTCGGTTAAAAGATTCACCGACCTCCAACGTGTCCAGGTACAGGTAATTTATAAGGGCTGGACGCGTTATCACACCTAATGACAGGATGTGATGTACCCATAACTTGTCTGTAGTCTCACTGCACTAGAGTGTATGTTTGGGACTCTACATTTATCTCACAAATGGGAGCCCGGACTACCAATCAAAGATAATAAAAGAGTAGAATGAAATCGAGATCAAATGGGAGATCCACGGCAAGTAATTCAAAGGGTTGTTGCTAACAACTGGATAAATAAAGAAGAGAAGAACAAGGTGGGACAATTCCTAAAATCAGACAAGATGGGTCCACCAAGACTATTTGAAGGTATTGGGTACCTGGGGAGTTGTCTGCACACAGGAGCGAAACAGAAGGGGCACTGTCAAGTGGTTGAACAATCAACACCCATCCACCTTGGCAAACTCTTCTTGTGCAATGGTTCGCTGTTAGTGCTTGTGAAGGGTGAGCAGGGGCCAGACCCCTTGCAAGGTTGTGCAAGGCAATTGCCCGCTTAGTCCATGTCTTTATATGGTTTTGAAATTGAGCAAAAGCCAAACTAGTGTCAAGTACACATAGAATCTTCAAAATATTTGGGATGTAAATTGCACAAACAAAATTTATAAATTTTAAAATGTAATTAGTGTTTCTTTAACATATGGCACTGTTTTCGCCTTCATACACAATTAGATCTCAGATTGAACTGGGAACCAGTTACCTTTTGATACCTAGTGATTAATATCTACCATTCTTACACTGATTTCCAGGATGAAAATCTCGGCAGAGCGAACGGTCCCTCCAAGCCCAGTTTGCTTTTTGGTCTTCTCTTCTGCTTTCTGTAGATGCCATCTGGCACTAGCGAAGATGGTGTGCTACCCCAATGATAGTATTATTTTGCAAACCTTCCCCTGCTCGTCCTTCATTCCTTCTTCAGAGAGGCCACACATCTGATTTGGTCGCTGCGGCGCCATCGGGAGCTCTTTCCACTCTAAAGCTAACTGTGACTGCGGGTGGATTAGATCTTCTGGACTTAGAATGCTTTTATTCAGCTGCAGATGTCCAATGGGTGGCTCACTGGCTTTCTGCCCACCTCCCTGCATGAGATGGGGTTTACCAGTAAAGACTTTTAAGGAAGGCTTAATGCACTGGTCATCGTTTCCTACTGACCATTCTATGGATCACCATCCGGGGTTATCATGCATGGCTTTCTCTCGCCTTGCCAGAACCTGTAAACTCACTGACACGAAGAAACCCTATGATCCTGTACTACCTTTGCTAAGCCTTCCCACTAGCACAGGATGGATGTGCTCAGAGCAACTCCATCAGTGGCATGTTGCAGGTGTCTTAAAATTGGGGACTTTGTTTCTGAACAGTGAGCTACTAAATTTCCAAACCCTTGTGGCAGACTACCATCTTCACCCCGGTCAACTCCTTACTTACAACCACCTTAAATAATCATTAAATGCCCTATTTCATGTCTGCTACCTAGCACTAACCCTACAAGAGGTGTGCCAGAAGTCTGTACCATAGGAAATGGTGGCAATCTGATAGAATGTGTGTACAGACCTATCCTGCAACATGGAAACCACTCCAGGTCTTCTTGTCATACTACCTGGGTGATTGATGTAGCCAAACCTCTGCGAGATATGGACTAAAATACTGGACTTTCCCCACAAAGTATCCCACAGCTGTCACTTTAAGTAAATTCATAGTGCTTCCTTGTGAATGCATTCTGTCCGTTGCTTGCCATTGGCCTTGTGTTTTGTAACTCACAATTTGTTGCTTTCAATTTGCTGGCTTTATTTGTTTTAGGCTATGCAGCTTGAATTCGTCCCTTCCCTTGCCAAAACCTTATTTACAGTATCCTGCTGAGTGCTCCCTTTCTGTAAACAGGCCTGCAAATCATGTTCTTATCTTATCATATTTGCTGTGCATTCAAAGAACAAAGTCAAATTTCAGGCTCTGTCTTCGGTGGGAACTTAGGGGGTGATTCCAACCCTGGCGGGCAGCGGTAGCCACCCGCCAGGCGGGAACCGCCATTTGGCCTCCATGCGGCCAAAATACCGCTGCCCCCATTTCAACATTCCCGCTGGGCCGGCGGGCGCTAACCAAGTTAGCGCCCGCCGGCCCAGCGGGAATGAGGCCTGCAACACAGGAGCCGGCTCCGAATGGAGCCGGCGGTGTTGCGGCCGTGCGACGGGTGCAGTTGCACCCGTTGCGCTTTTCACTGTCTGCTAGGCAGATAGTGAAAAGCTGGCCGGGGCCCTGTTAGGGGACCCCTGCACTGCCCATGCCAGTAGCATGGGCAGTGCAGGGGCCCCCAGGGGCCCCAGGACACCCCTTACCGCCAGCCTCTTCCTGGCGGTGAAAACCGCCAGAAACAGGCTGGCGGTAAGGGGGTCAGAATCCCCAGGGCAGCGCTAGCGCTGCCCTGGCGGATTCTCCCAGCCGGGGCAAAAACGGCAGAAAACCACCGGCCCCGGAGGGGCGACCGCAGCTTTACCGCCGCGGTCAGAATGGCATGTGAAGCACCGCCAGCCTGTTGGCG
This sequence comes from Pleurodeles waltl, assembly GCF_031143425.1. Classification (NCBI taxonomy): domain Eukaryota; kingdom Metazoa; phylum Chordata; class Amphibia; order Caudata; family Salamandridae; genus Pleurodeles; species Pleurodeles waltl. The sequence continues at coordinate 919,765,670 of NC_090443.1, forward strand.
GTGCTTCCGTCATTCGTGACCCTGGTGGTCCAAGACCGCCAGGGTAAGAATGACCCCTTTAGTGTTTACTTTCCTTTCTCTGACTTCAAAGTGAGAGGATTTATGCAACAATCTTGCTGGATACTGGGGTTAGGAAAGAGTTTTTTCTATCACATGACAACATTTAAATAGACTTCAGAATATATCAGAATTGCACCCTACTCTGTATCACTCCACTTTACGCCACTCCATGCCACTGTTCTCTTCTCCATTCGGAACCACTCCACATTATGCCACTGCTCTCTATGCTACTTCACACTATGCCTCTCTACTCTACTCTGTACTACTCTACTCTAAGCCACCGCACTTTGCGCCGCTCTACACCACTGCGCTCTGCTCGTCTGCACGCCATACCACTCCAGTCTAGGCAACACCAATCTAATCCGCACAACTCCACTCTCTGCCACTCTGCAATGCTGCACTCTATGCCACGGCACTTTACACTACTTTACTCTATGCCACTTTATGCAACTCCACTCTAACCTGCACTTCTCCACTCTAAGCCACCTCACTCTACTGTGAAATAATCTACTTTATGCCACTGCACTCTGTACCACTGCATTCTATGCCACTGCACTCTACCCTGCACCTCTCCACTCTATGCAACTGCACTCTACTCTGAAACAATCTATTCTACGCCACTGTACTCTATACCACTCTAACCACTGCAATCTAGTTCAATGCACTCCACACCACTGCAAGCTGACACACTGCAACACTGCTCTGGCCGCCACTATACTCTACACCACTCTGCCCTGTACTACTGCATTTTGCACCAATATACTCTATTCCACTGCATTATATGCCACTCTACTCTCCCCAATGCCACTCTATGCAACTGCACTCTACACCAGTGCACTCAACTGCTCTGCCCTTTACTCTGCACCACTGTACTCCATGCCACTGTTCTCTGTACCACTCTACACCACTGCACTGAAACTCTACTCTGCAACTCTGCACTCTACACCACTCTACTCTATGCCACTGCATTCTAGGCACTCTACTCTACTCTACACCACTCTACAATACTCCACGCTGCACCACTCTACACCACTACACTCTATGCCACATGAGTCTACTCTGCACTCTATGACACTGCACCACTCTGCATTACTGCACTCTCTGCTACTCTATTGTATGCCACTCTACTCCACTGCACTCTATGTAACTCTACCCCATGCCACTCTATGCCACTGCACTCTGCGCCAATGCACTCTAATCAACTGCACTGTACGCCACTGCCCTCTACTCTGTACCACTGTACCCTACGCCACTGCTCTGTGCCACTCTACTCCACTCTACATCACTGCACTGACACTCTACTCTGCAGTGTTGCACTCTCCACCACCGTACTATACACCAATGTACTATGTACTACTGCATTCTATGCCACTGCATTCTATGCCACTGCACTCTGCATCACTCTACTCTACAGCACTTTGCCCTAGTCTGCACCACTCTACACTACACCACTGAACTCCCTGCAATGTGAGTCTACTCTGCAATCTATGCCACTGCACCACTCTACACTACTGCTCTCTCTGCTACTCTATTGTATGCCACTCTACTCCACTGCACTCTATGCCACTCTATTCTGTCCCATGCCACTCTATGCCACTGCACTCTAAACCACTGCACTCTACGCTAACGCACTCTAAACAACTGCACGGTACCCCACTGCACTGTACTTTGCACCACTGGGCTCTACGCCACTGCTCCTATGCTACTCTACTCCACTGCACACCACTATGCCACTAGCTTTAACCCATTCTGAACAGCAGCTACTCTGGTGTAAAACATTGCTAATGGCTAAAACACATTAGCAAAGTCAATAACTCTTTCGTAGATGAGACCTATTGGCTTTGCCAATGTTTGTTCGTACTATGAGGTACTGAGGTACCTGAAAGAACTGTGAAAAATACAATTACATTATAATAAAGGCTGCTACAAAATGCACAAATACATTTCGGTTAAATAAAAAGAAAGTGCTTCTCAAATACAGATTTGAATAATATACAGTTTATACCTAGTGATAAAAAAATGTATAACACTCCATTAAAACCACACACTTCACAGCTCACCTTGGAACACCATTACAATACCTCTCTGAAAGAAATATCTTTGCCACCAGAAAACTTCAAGTGACTCCTTTTAGTAAAGTCAATGCAGGTTTTCAAGCCCCTTTGTATTTGCAGATTTACCAGTTGTGCACATTTGCATGTCTTTAGGGAAGGAGACCCACTGGCAAGAAGGCTTTTTCTTATATGTCTGCCCCTCCCTCCCTCAGAGCACAGGAGACCCCCTGCCTTCCAGCCCAGCTGGGGAAACTCCTCTGCCAGTAATTTCGCCCTGCCTCCGTTGCCCTTTAGGTGAAAGGCTAAAATTACGGACAAATGCCGTCCGTTAAAGCTTTCATCACGGACAACGGACAGCAGGGCGTAATTACGGACAGTGCGTGAAATTTACGGACGGGTGGTCACCCTACCACCAAGAGGTAGTAGCCCACTGGCAAATAGTGATAATGAAGTGGGACTTCAGGGTGAGCTCAAATCATTGGAGAAACTAAATAAATCATAGATATCAAAAAGGTGGGAGGCAATCTCCCTCCAGAATTATATTGCTAAGGATATGATCCCAAGGGGCTTATGTATTTATACAGTTCCATCATATGACTCCCCTAATCCTAAAATGCTGGAAGAATGTGCCGAAAACTCAGTGGCCAGCTCAAAGCTGATGTTATAGATTCAGATCAAATTTGCCTGGTCAGATAAGGATAAAGGGAAAGTAACCTAGACTTCCACGGAATATAACCAACTTAAAAATAATTCGAAAAGATCTCTATGTGCCATAAATGTAAAACAAACGAGATTTATTTTTCACACATAATATTAATTCAGATGTTTTTTCGGTATAAATCTTGTAATAACATATAATTTTTAGTAACAGAGTATCATATTTTACATTTGTATAGGTAGGTGCGCCTAAAAAACAGTGAAAGTGCTAAAGTGCAAGTGAGTGACGGTGATATATACAAGTAGTGCAGAGTGTGGTGGTACGAAAAATATGGACTCCCAGTAGCTCCTACAATCCAGGAAGCCCTGAAGTGTCACAATTTTTTAAATATTTATCTCATCCACTCTTTGGAAATGTGTCGACGTTTCGACCCCGTAAGATCTGATAAATCACCTGATTTATTCCCTACACTGGAATTTAGGTGCTTCCAATGCAATTATTCTTGTCCTGATGATGACCCCTCCCTGACTCACCTGATTACGGGGTTGAAATGTCGACACATTTCCAAAGAGTGGATGAGATGGAGAAGTCACAGCTGACTCGGCACTCCCCCTGGGACCCTTGAGGGCAGTTTTACCGCCAGGAGTCTTCACCCTGTCCCGTCGGCCACTTTCCAACCTAAGGTGCTTTACAGGGGGTGGACTGGCAGTGCTTTGGCTCCGTGTCACACTGGCTGCCCTGGTGGGCGGTGCACTCCACACACCTTTAACACGCACCACTGGTATCGGACTTTTTTTGGCTGAGGTGCTACTACGGGACCTATGAATTTGAGGGGTGGGGGTGGTGGCAAAGAGGTCAACGTTGCTGAGGAAGAGTTGCTGACGAAGACTGGGATGGGTAGCTGGAGGGGGTTTGGGAGTGGAGGAAGAGGAGGTGGTTGTAGGAGGTGTAACTTTAGGTGATTTGGGTGCAGGTGCAGGTACTGGAGGCTGTCGTGAGGTGGATGGATGTTGGGTGTGTGGGTGCCCGCGTTTGTGTACTTTGGGAGGGGGCGTCACAGACACACTGGGAGTGGACACAGGGGACGTGTAAATGGTAGTGGGGGTGGTGAGTGCAGGTGAGCAGGGTGTGGTGCTGGGTGTTCTGGTGCGAGTCCTAGTGCCTGTAGATGTAGTGCATGCAGGTGAGAGTGTAGACGACACTGGGAGGGAGGAGGGAGACGACGAGGAGGGGGACACAGTGGAGGCAGTGGATGTTGTTGTGTCTGTATGTGGGTGATGCTTGTTTGAGTGCCTGTGGTTTGTGTGGTGCTTATGTTTGCCTGAGCTACTTTTGTGTGTTGAGGTGTATGCATGCTTGTCTGATGGTGTGCTTGGGATAGGCTGGGGTACAGGGGACTGGGTCTGGGTGGAGGAAGTTGGAGGGGGGAGGCTAGACACAGGGACAATGGCTGCCATCAGTGCTGAGGCCAGAGATTGCAGGGTTCGATGAAGGGCAGCCTGACCAGAATGAATGCCCTCCAGGAATGCATTACTGTGTTGCAACTCCCTTTCTACACACTGGATGGCATTCACAATGGTAGACTGCCCAACAGTGAGTTTCCTGTGGAGGTCAACGGCCGCCTCACTGAGGGCAGCAGGGGTGACTGGGGCAGGGGCTGAGGTGCCTGGGGCGAAGATGATGCCCACCCTCCTGGGTGAGCGGGCACGGGGCGAAGGCTGAGGGGCTGCTGGGAGGGCGGTGCTGGTAGGGGAGGTGGCGGCTGTACCTGTAGAAGTGGGGGGCACAGATGGTGCCGCCACCACAAGAGAGCTCCCATCGGCAGACAAGTCTGTGTCGCTGTTTGGTGATCCGGTGACCGAAGTGAAGCTCCCCTCGCCTTCCGTCCCACTGGTGTACTCAGACTCTGTGGTGTGGCCCTTCATGGCCATGTGGGATGCAGCTCCCTCGTGCTCCGGTGCCACTGTACCTCCACCTGATGATGCTGATGCACACAAGAACAGGGAGAGCACAAAAAGGGGGGGGGGGCGACAGAAGAAAGACAGGTTGAGTGCATGGCTTACCGCTACCGTTGGCGGACAATACAGGCACAGCAGCCCCCTGCACTACGCCGTGCTCTTGGCCCCTACAGATGCAATTCCTGGGATGTGGCCTACATGGCTATGGTGGTCATCTGCACACATAGATGACACAGGGGCATGTATACCTGTACTAGGCACTCTACAGAGGTGGGGTGGAGTGGCACATGGCCTGCATTACGGAGGGGCCTAGCCTACGGAATTCGCCCTGGCCTAGGGAAACCCACAGCCCTCCTCCCCCACCCAGGCCCCTCCACTGCGCGCAAAGTCCGCAGAATGAGAGTGTACTCACCCCCTTGTGTCTGCTGTGATACCCTCAAGCGCCCATCCAACTCAGGGTAGGCCACCGCCAGGATCCTGAAAATCAGGGGGGTCATGGTGCGACGGGCACCACTCCCACGTTGGGAGGCCATCCCCAGCTGAGCGTCCGCCGTCTTCTTGCTCTAGCGGCGAATGTCCTCCCATCTTTTCCGGCAGTGGGTGCCCCGTCTCTGGTGGACCCCCAGGGTCCGGACGTCCTTGGCGATGGCACACCAAATGTCCTTCTTCTGGTGGGCGCTGACCTACATGACATATACAGGGGAAGAAGAGAAGTCATTAACAACAGCACCGTCGAAGTGGGTGGCCCCCATCACTACCCTTGCCATGTGGCACATGCATTCACACTCCTTCATGTTCCCTGAACTCTGCCCTCTTCCTACTGACATCCAGCCCTCTCCACCCAGGCATAGGCCATACAACGTGCTCCCTGTGTACTTACCTGTTGGTCTGGAGGACCGTAGAGTAGCGTGTACTGGGGGAGGACCCCATCGACTAGCTTCTCCAACTCCTGAGCAGTGAAGGCAGGGGCCCTTTCCCCAGACGCAGCAGCCATTGTCTCTTCCAGACCGAGGTCACAGCAGCACTTGCAGTGTAGGTCTTCTCCTGTCGAAGATCAGGTATTGAGTGATTGAACAGATAGAAAATGGCAGTCACTTCCGCGGCAGTGACGTCCGCGGCGGTGCGTATCATCACCGCCGGCGCACTTGATCATTGGCTCCTGGGACCCATAGGGTCCAATGTTAACCAATGCAGCATTGCGCCGCGGTCTACGACCGCCTACCGCGACGGTGTACAACGCCAGCGCAGATACCTCACATCCCATTGTCCTACTTTAGAGGTCAGGCAGCCGCCATTTCAGGGGCCCACATGGCTTCATTTACTACTGCGTCACACATACCTAGGCCTACACTCAACACACTAACAGGAAGAGTTTTGTATTTGGTGTCGTGTTCTGTGTAGCTGTGGGTACATACCTGGGAATTTGTTGACTCTGTGGTCGCTGTTGTCCTTCCTAGGCACCGTCAGCTCGGACATGTGAGGAGATGGCGGAATCCTCCGGTGTACCGACCGCTGGTGGACCTGTTGACAATGGAGGAGCGACATTTAATCATCACCTACAGGTTTGACCGTGCCACAATCCAGGAACTGTGTACCCAGTTGGAGCCAGACCTGATATCACCAATCCGCCATCCCACAGGAATCCCAGGTGCAGGTGCTATCAGTGCTCCATTTCCTTGCAAGTGGGTCATTTCAAACAACAGTGGCCATAGCATCAGGGATGTCCCAGCCTATGTTTTCCAACGTGTTGTCCAGAGTGTTGTCTGCCCTGCTGAAACACGTAAGGAGCTACATCGTTTTCCCTCATGTGGAGGATTTGGCTACAGTGAAAGGTGACTTCTATGGCCCTGGACATATCCCCAACATCATAGGTGCTATTGATGGGACCCATGTAGCTCTGGCCCCCCCCCCCCACAGGACTGAACAGGTGTACAGGAACCAGAAGAATTATCATTCCATGAATGGACAGATGGTATGTTTGGCAGACCAGTACATCTCCCAGGTTAATGCTATGTTCCCTGGCTCAGTGCATGACGCCTACATCCTGCGGAATAGCAGCATCCCGTATGTGATGGGTCAACTCCAGAGGCACCGTGTGTGGCTATTAGGGGACTCTGGTTACCCCAACCTGTCCTGGCTATTGACCCCAGTGAGGAGTCCCAGGCCCAGGGCAGAGGAACGCTACAATGAGGCCCATGGGCGGACTAGGAGGGTGATCGAACGCACCTTCGGCCTCCTGAAGGCCAGGTTCCGGTGCCTCCATATGACAGGTGGTTCCCTATTCTACTCACCAAAGAAGGTGTGCCAGATCATCATCGTCTGCTCAATGCTTCACAGTCTTGCTTTGCGCGCCAGGTGCCTTTTCTGCAGGAGGATGGTCCAGATGGCAGTGTTGTGGCAGCTGTGGAGCCTGTGGAGCCTGTGGACAGTGATGAGGAGGAAGCTGAGGAAGAAGACATAGACAACAGGGAGTCAGTCATACAGCAATATTTCCAGTGACACACAGGTGAGAATATTTTGTTTTACTATTACATTCACTTTCACACTTCTACCTATATCCTGTCTGTCATTTAGTAGCAGTATATGGTAACTGAGTTGTACCTTTCCATTACGGTTTCACAGGTGTGGTTACCAACGTGTGTCATCTGCTTGCATCCTTCATGGACTTGTGATGTGTGACATGGGTATGTTGACATTACAATTGAAAATGCATTTTGACACTGTCATTGATAATACAAATTTACCAAATCACAGACTGACTCCAGATTGTTTTGGGCTTCAAGGGTGTTTATTTAAGTGCTCAAAAATGGAGGGGGGTTGTAAAATGGTGATGGTGGAGGAATGTCCATGGCAGAGTCCAGTCTATTCGTCTCACAGGTGCTTTGCCCATATGGGCATAGGAAGTGGAGCTGGGGCAGTTCCAATATGGACAGGGTTACAAAGTGGGACAGTGGGAGGACAATCAGGGTGGTCTCATTTCCTGGCGGGGGTCTTGCCATCTTGCTCTGTCCTGTTCCTGGATCTCAGGGACCGCTTGCGGGGTGGTTGTCCGTCTGCAGGGGTGGGGTGCTAGTGTGGTGGTCCTGTGGCGGGGCGTCCTGTCCACTAGCGCCGGCGGAGGTCGTGGGCAGTTCATCATCCATGCTAGTGTGAGGGGCCCCTTGGAGTGCCACGGTGTCCCTCATGGTCTTTTGTATGTCCTTCAGCACCCCTACGATGGTGCCCAGGGCGGAGCTGATGGTTCTGAGCTCCTCCCTGAACCCCAAATACTGCTCCTCCTGCAGGCGCTGGGTCTCCTGAAACTTGGCCAGGACCGTCGCCATTGTCTCCTGGGAGTGGTGGTATGCTCCCATGATGGAGGAGAGGGCCTCGTGGAGAGTGGGTTCCCTTGGCCTGTCCGCCCCCTGTCACACAGCAGCCCCCCCAGTTCCCCTGTGTTCCTGTGCCTCCGTCCCCTGGACCGTGTGCCCACTAACACTGCCCCCAGGTCCCTGTTGTTGTTGGGGTGGTGGGTTATCCTGGGTTCCCTGTAGTGGTGGACACACCGCTGATTGACGTGTCCTGGGTACGGAGGTATGGGCCCGCTGGGTGGGTGCTGTGCTGGTGTTACCAGAGTGTGGAAGGTCAGTGTTGGGCTGTGCCTGTGCAAGGGGAACCGACTGTCCCGAGGCCCACAATGGTCCGGGCTGGTCATCTGGATCCAGTTGGCCAGAGCTGCTGTCGTCACTGTGGGCCTCTTCTGTGGGTGGAGTGGAGATGTCTGGACCCTCCTGTGTGGTGACGTTCCGTAGTGGTCCTGCAGGGGTATAAGAGCATGATTATTGCATGTGTGTGTATCATGGTGTGCAATGGGTGGGTGTGCATGTACCCCAGTGCAAGCATTCCTGTGTGGGGGTTTTTGTGATGATGGTTTAGGGGGTTGTTATGGGTATGTGCAGTGAGCATGCTTTAGTGAGGGGTGACCATGCTTAGTTGTGTCATGCAGGGCTTGGTGTTGGGATGGGTGGTTTGTGTTATTAGTACATTAGTGAGGAGTTGGAGTGATAGGGGAGGGGGTGAGGGTGGAGTTGTGTGATGGCATGCAGGTAGGGTGGGGGATATGATAGTTAAGATTTGACTTACCAGTGTCCATTCCTCCACCGACTCCTCCGAGGCCCAATGGATACATGATGGTCAAGACCTGCTCCTCCCATGTTGTTAGTTGTGGGGGAGGAGGTGGGGGTCCGCCGCCAGTCCGCTGTACCGCGATGTTGTGCCTGGAGACCACTGAACGCACCTTCCCCCGTAGGTCGTTCCACCTCTTCCTGATGTTTTCCCGATTTCTTGGATGCTGTCCCACAGCGTTGACCCTGTCCACGATTCTGTGCCATAGCTCCATCTTCCTGGCTATGGAGGTGTGCTGCACCTGTGAGCCAAATAGCTGTGGCTCTACCCGTAGGATTTCCTCCACCATGACCCTAAGCTCCTCCTCGGAAAACCTGGTGTGTCTTTGGCGTGACAGGGGGTCGTGTGGGTGATGTGTGGGGTGGTGTATGTGGTGATAAGTGTGGTGATTTGTAGTGGTGTGTGGTGTTTTGTGCGTGGATGTTGTGTGGGTGATGGTATTGTGTGCCTCTGTGTGGTGAGGTTGTCTATGCTGTGCTCTCTCTCTGTCGCTTTGTCTCTAATTTATGGTCGTAGGGGTTTGTGGGTGGTGTGGGTGTGTGTTTTATTTTGTGTTGGGTGTGTGGGAGTGGTGTTTGTATGTGTATCAGGTGTGTGTATTTGGAATTGTCCAATGTGGCGGTGTTTTGGAGATGTGTATGTATTTTGAGCGCAGCGGTGTGTACCGCCAATGGAATTCCGCGGTTGAAAGACCGCCGCGTGGATTTGTGGGTCGTGATAGCATGGGCGTGTTTCTGTTGGCGTGACGATGGAGGAATTGTTTTCGCCAGTTTAACACTGACCTTTGGTGTGGCGGACTTGTGTGGGTGTCTGAATTTCGGCGGATTCCGAGATGCGTGTCATAATAGCTGTGGAGGAATTCCGCGTCCGCGGCGGTATATTGGCGGTCTTCTGCACGGCGGTAAACGCCTTTTACCGCCAATGTTGTAAGGACCCCCAATGTGTTTTGGATTATCATTTTGTCCCTCAGGATACTTTGACTATGAAAGACTAGGATACACTTGTTTAAATATGTAAGAAAGTTAAAATTAAGGAATGTCATTGTATGAGAAAAGATAAGGTAAGAGCAGAGGAGGTCCGTGAAGTGAAGGCCTCTATGAGTGATTTAAAAATTGGCGATGCTGATCTAAGTTTGACCCTGCACTAATTAGAAATGGATGGTGATGATCAGGACCCTCCCAGGACCCTCCCTAGACCTCCAGACAATACTGAAAAGTCTGGATATCAATTATGACCATGCGGGTCAGAGTGGTTTTAAACCACAGTAAAATGTTCTTCTGATTATTCCATATATGATAATATTGATACATACAATGATATGGTGGGTGATGGCTTACTGAAATTAAAATAAAAGCGATGGCATACCAGGAATACACAACATAATTTAAGTCCGATTCAAAGACACACCATAGATATACTTGGCCAGGATAAGGATGTCATTGTTAGACCTTCAGATAAAGGAGGCAACATAGTGCTCATGTCTAGTGATAGCTACGTACAGGAGGCCATGCGACAACTCAGTGACGTGAGATTTTATGAGGTCACCAACATAGAGGAATACACCAAGAGTGTCACAGGTATAAGGGATAAATTAACTGACTGGAAGGGCAGAGGTATTTTGGAGTGGGAAGAATATTGCTTCTTGATAAAAGTCTCCCAAATTACCTGTGTTCTACATCTTACCTAAATTGCATAAGGACAAGACCAGTCCCCCTGGAAAGCCCATTGTTTCCTCCATAGGAAGCATCCTGGAAAATGTGTCTAAATATGTTGACTTTTTCCTAAGGGATTGGGGGACAGATTAAGGAAAGTGGCGCCACTTTCCTTGCGCTCCTTAGCGGCCCTTACAGCCACCATGTGTACATCGTATTTAAAATATGGTGCACAATGGCGCAGGGTAGGGGACAATAGCATTTTAAAAAATTCTGCAGGAGTAGTGCCAACATTTTGGCGCAACTCCTGCAGAGTACATAGGGGCCCATAATAAATAATGGTATGCCCCCTTTTAACGCCTGCTCTGAGTAGGCATTAAAAGTGCCGAAAAAAATGGCTCAAGGAAATCTCTCATATTTCTTTGGGTCATTTTTTCAGCTACCCTAAAGGGGGAATGCCCCCTTACATACATTATGCCTGGCGCAGGCTTAATGTGGCTTAAGGGTTTACAAAGTGGCGCAATGCATGCATTACACCACTTTGTAAATATGGTGCGGGAGAAGGCCACTTTAAACACTGCCTTTACACTATGCGGGTGCTAAGGTGGCGCTAGGGGCACTTAAAAATGCCCCTGTGTATCCAGTCTCCCCCCCGTATTTTAAGGATAGAAAGGATTTTTTTCTGGGAAATTGGAAGGCCTCCACTGGGAAAAAGATTCTGTTTTGATGACTCTTGACATAGGCTCTTTGTTTGCTTTTTATTGATCATGATAAAGGCATCTATGCACGTAAGCATTTTTTCTGAAAGGCAGGTCCATTAAGTTTTTGTCACATACTGAAATGTTACTTGAAATGGTTCAATAATGTTTGTGTAATAACATTTTTCTGACTGATGTGCTTCCTGAGCTTGAACAGGTCATAATATGGCTTAGATACATAGATTGCTTGTATTTGATCTGGAAAGGTAGTGGCAAAGAAGCGGCTGCTTTTGTGTGGAAACTGGGTGATAATCCACATAATTAGAAATAACTTTGTAGTCTATCTGGATGTTAAGATGGAGATTGTGGATAGTCATGTAGTAACCAGCCTCCACAGAAAGCCCACAGCAGGCAACAGTCTGCCTCATGCTCTCAGTAGCCGTCCAGAAAGTTTGAAGTGGAGCATCGCCTACAGGGAGCTACTGAGAGCAAAAAGGATCTGTAACACAAAGGATGCCTATCAGCGACAGGAAGACACTAAGCTGGAAAGGTTTAAGGAGAGAGGATACCCGCAATGGGTGTTGAATAAGGCTAGAGAGAAAATGAAGAATATCGCCAGGACAGAAACTCTCTTCAACAATAATGTCAGTGATGTTACTGATGACCAAACAGCAGTGAGGGTTATATTGACATAAGACAATAAGTCCAGAGAGATGCAGAGTATCTTTGCTAAACATTGGGCTATTCTTATAAATTATCCTCATATTGATGATGCAGTGGGGGACAGTCCACAAATTATTTTCAGGAAAGGTCATAGTCTGAGAGATACTGGCACACACAAAGCCTGAGGGACCACACATTACAAGTAGTTTTTTTTCCCATGTGGGCATTGTCACACATGTAAGAACAGTAAAATGGTACAAAAATGCTCTGCCCGCAAAGGAGGGAATTTGTGATAAAACAATTTATTACATGCAGTCCCAGAATGTAGTATATGTTTTAGAGTGGCTGTGCCGTCTAAGATACGTTGGCAGTACGACCCACATGGTGAAGAAAAGATTGATGGAACATATGAGGGCCATCACAAAGAAGATCCTCACTACCCAGTGGCTAGACATTTTAAGGAGAGGCATAATAAGAACAATGTGTTCCTTTTCTTTTTTGCTATATAACGAATACTGAGTAGAGTGAGAGGAGGGGACAGCACATTGAGCCTCCTCAAAAGAGAATCCAAGCTCAGAGCTGGAAGCTAAAGTCCCAAAGAGACTCAATTCAGAAGAAGAACTGAATGTACACTTACATGAAACATAAGACCATCTGCCATTTTGTCTTGTCTTGTGTGCATTTTAATGGCCTCTAAATATACTTTTATTTAGATCTCATCACTTTTAGAGATCATTTTCACTTGGTTCTAATTTTGTGTTTGTTGTTTTATCTCAGGAGGAAAGGAAGGTGCCTTTGACAATGCATGAAAATTCCTCAGGATGGCCCCCTACCCTTTTCTTCATCTTCATTCAGGAAAATAACGCGCAGATTAGACTGACTTCTTTTTTCCTGTTTCTTTTTTTCTTTAGAATGATAATGTTGGTGTTTTGTACTGTTTAGTAATGTGTACAGCCCAGATGCCCACTTCTCCAAACGTTCGATGTTGGTTACATTACTTATACTGAAATGTGGTTCTTTTATGTCTGTACCCAGATTTCTAGGGTTACAATGAAATATAATATATGTAGATTCTCCGTACAACCTGGGAGTAGTAGGGAGCATCTTGAACCTCAATAAGATTTTTTTCTCTGGTCATCACTTTATGACTAGTATGCTATATCGACTGGTCTCAATATAACTTGTAGGAGTTAAATACACCTCAGGTAATGTGATTGAATGCTTTTGCCAGGTTATTTTAAATTTCTACTTGGGAAGGTATTTGTGCATATATGAAAGTAGTCATTTATAGTTTGTAGAGGAGTTCTGATACCTATGTACGTATAAGCACTGGATTTGAAACATTTCAAGATGGTCATCATCTTTTTCCTGTTTTGATTGTCTCTGTATGGATTAGTACTGTTGTTTTTTTTGGGGGCACACAATGTATAAATGCACACTCGTAGTATATGGGTTCATGTGATCAAGCCCATTCTGTGGGCGTAACAAGTCAAGGACAGCATAAAGTAAAATATATTTTCACTGCAACTCTTGAGTGAGCATTCTACTTTTGGTTCCTGTTATGTGGTTTGATTTCCAACTGCTCTGTTGGCTTTGGTGCTCCACCCCTTGAGGGTCCAGGACCCCGGTAGGAGCTTTCTGCAAGGACGTTGCTTATGAGGAGTTCCCAGACCTCAGGATCTAAATATATATATATATATATATATATATATATATATGTGTGTGTGTGTTCAAAGTAAGCACAGTCTTTCCCTCCTCCGGACCAGCAGCATGGCGGCACATGCATAAATGGCACCACAATTTAACTTCATAATGTATCATGTTATTTCATTCCTGGTGTACCAATGTCCATTAAGCAAAAGTGCAAAACATATTAAAAGAAACGAAACGGCATCCATTTGACTCCAGGTTATAGTAGTATAGTGCTCCAATTTACTTTCTCCTTTGCTTAATTTTAATCACATTTTGACAGAAAATCATATAACATGATTGTAATGACATTTTGTAAGATGCTCCTTATTACTCCTTTACATGTTATTATCAGGTTCCATATGCATTCATGTGACAATCCTAGATGTTATGTCATGCACTTTCTTCCATTGACATATGTTCAAAAGCACATTATCAAAAATTTTATGTATCTTTTCAATGATCCTTGTTATAAAATATTCACAATGTAAAATATGCTATTAACATATTCTTCAATTGAAATCTAGTCCATTTAATTAACAAAGAGGGCATAAAGTACCAATATAAAGTCCAATAGTCTTCTTAGGATTGAAGCACGATAACATAACTCCAAACAATAGCTTTGAAAAAAAAAAGTAAAAATCAGCAATATGATGTCCAAAGCACTGTACTCTATTGTACAGAACTGCAAATGCAAATACATAATGGTATTCAAAAGATCCAAAGTAAGGTGCTAGCATTCAATAACATTTATGAAACTAATGGTCAAAGTGCTATATATTTAAGATTAAGGCCCTCATTACAACATTGGCGGTAAATGGCGCTTACCGCCGTGCTGACGGCCGCCAACAGACCGTGACCGTGGCGGTATACCGTTACTGGTATTGTGACCCAAACAGAGAAATCTGCCACTATACAGACACCCACACAAGTCCGCCAGCCCAAAGGTCAGTGATAAAATAGCGGTACCAAAACCCACACCGTTATGCCAACAAAAATACCCCCATAGCATCATGACCCACGAATCACCGTGGCAGGCATTCAACCACGGTAAACCATTGGCGGTACAGACTGCTGCGCTCAAAATACACACACTAACAAAACTGCACCACATTGGAGAATTCAAACTACACACACCTGACACACATACACACACCACACCCACACACCCAAACCAATATAAAACACACACCCACAATACCCACAACACCTTACAACGAAAAACAAATGTTGCCAACTGAGAGAGAGACAAACCAGGAGCACCCTCTGAATATGAGCCACATGACACTATCACCCATACACCATCCACGCACCTCACAGCACACACCCCAACACATCATCCCACACACCCTCACACATACCACTCACACTACACCCATGGCACCACAAAGACACCCCAGATTCTCAGCTGAGGGTCACGGTGGAGGAAATCATCCGGGTAGAGCCACAGCTATTCGGATCACAGGTGCAGCAGACGTCTATTGCTAGGAAGATGGAGCTATGGCGGAGAGTCGTTAACAGGGTCAACGCTGTGGGACAGCAGCCCAGACCAAGGGATGACATCAGGAAGAGGTGGAACGACCTACGGGGGAAGGTGCGTTCCGTGGTTGCAAGACACCAGGTAGCTGTACAGAGGAGTGGCGGTGGACCCCCACTTCCTCCCCCACAACTAACAACATGGAAGGAGCAAGTCTTGGCGATCATTCATCCTGAGGGCCTGTCAGGGGTAGCAGGAGGACTGGACTCTGGTAAGTCAAATCTTTACTACTATGTCCCCCACCCTACATGCATGCCATCACAAACTCCTAACCCTACCCTCACCCCATGACTCCACCACCTCACATATACCCGACTATCACAACCCACCCATCCCAATACCAAGCCCTGCATGCAACACCAATGCATGGACACCCATCACAGACCTGCATGGACACCCATCACCACAGCATGCACACTAGTGACAATCACTTAGCCAAACCCAACACAACTCACACAAGCCAAAGCTGCCTTGCTAATACCAACCATAGAGGGAAACATATCCATGCATAAGATGGCACACGCAGATACAATAACACTGCATTTACATCCCCACAGGACCCCCACTCAACGTCACCGGAGAGGAGGTGCCACCAACATCCAGCCCCCCCCCCCCAGAATAGGCCCACAGTGATGACAGCAGCTTTGCTCGCCTGGATCACAATGACCAACCTGGCCCATCAGGGACCTCTTGACAGTCGGTTACCCTGCCACAGTCCCATCCCACCACAGAGCCTCACCGCTCAGGAAACACCACCACAGCACCCACCCAGCGGGCCCATCCCTCTGTCCCCAGGACACGTCAATCAGCAGTGTGTCCACCACTACAGGGACCCCAGGCAACCCCAACCCCAAGACAATCAGAGACCTGGGGTCAGTGGCAGTGGGCACACGGTTCAGGAGACAGAGGCACAGGACAACAGGGAAGCTGGGAGGACTGCTGTGCAACAGGGGGAGGACAGGCCCAGGGAACCCACTCTCCACGAGACACTTGCAGGGATCCTGGGAGCATACCACCATTTCCAGGAGTCCATGGGCCAGATACTGTACAAGTTGCAGAAGTCCCAGCGGCTGCAGGAGGGACAGTACCTGGGGATCAGGGAGGACCTGAAAGACATCCACACCACCCTGGTCACCATTGCAGGGGTGCTGGCAGACATGGCCAACACCATGAGGAAGGCAGTGGCACCCCAATGGGCTCCTGACACTAGCCACACTGAAGAACAGCCCTCCACCTCCGCCGGTACTAGTGGACAAGAGGCCCCACCACAGGACCAACAGGCCACCAGCACCACACCCCCTGCAGAAGGAGAACCACCCCGCAAACAGTCCCTGTGATCCAGGCAGAAGTCAGAGCTAATTGCCAAGACCCCCGCCAGGAAATAAGACTCGTCTGAATGTCACCCTTCTGTCCCACTCTGTCACCCTGTCCACCTTCAACTGCCATTGCTCCCCTTTCTATGCCCCCTTGGACACTGCACCTGTGATACAAATAGACTGGACTCTACCCAGGACTTTCCTCCATCAGCAACCCAGTGTCACGACTCACGTGCTGCTTGCGCCTGGAATTTGCAGATCTGGTGGCGTGAATCTTCAATGTTCGGCTTTGGCCCAAAAAGGGGCGACTCTTTCTGGTAGCCACGGTGCTGTAGGCGATGGAGACACCAAGAACAGACCGTGCCCTTCAGAAAGTAGCGCCAGAGGGAAAAAACCCCTTAAAAAGGGGAAAAAACCTCCAAACAGGAAGACTCCTGGAGAGAAACAAGAACAAACAAACAGGAATCCAAAAGGAGCAAAAATCAGAAAACGCAGAATGCTGAATCCAAAACCAAAAGGCAAGGAAATCAGGAGCGAAGACACTAACTGAGCAGAAAGTGTTGCAGCGCAAAGAAAGAGGAAAAACACAGCCCTTATATACCAAAAAACAGGAAGTGACCCACAGGAAGTAAAAGGACACCATCTTAGATAGGGAAATAATACATAGAACAGAATAGTAGAGGAACCATAGAGAATAGGGAACAAGGAATGCTGGGAAAGCACAGGAATCTGGGAAGGAGGAAAAAACATAAAGAAAGGCACACAACAGACTGCCAAAAAGAAGAAAGGACAAAGAAACGAAGAAAAACAGGTAAGAGGGTTCAGAGACCCCTGGGACAGTGAAAGGCAGAAGGAAGAACGAGGCCCCAAGCAAATCTGGGGCCTCGAAACGCGCAGGAGAGGCTGGGGGCGCGCCGCGTCTTAATAACGCGGTGCGCGGCCCGAGCCGAACGCCCGGCAGAAGTCGAGCTCTCGGCTCGCGCCGCACCGCGCGGCGCGACAGTAGGTCCCCCTCCCGAAGGCCCAGGTTTAAGAGGGAATAAACAGTGAAAGCGTTGAATCAGGAGAGGAGCGTGAACGGAAGAGGCATCTTCCCATGAACATTCACTGAGAGGATAACCCTTCCAATGAATCAGATACTGAAGTCGTTTATGAAAAAGACGAGAGTCACAAATTTCCTGCACTTCATATTCAGGAACATCATCCACAAGGACAGGAGGTGGACAAGGAAACTGACGTGAGTAAGGATCAGGCACATAAGGTTTAAGCTGAGAAACATGAAAAACCGGATGGATCTTCCATGTATGGGGTAAGTGAAGACGGACAGTGACAGGATTGACCAACTGGATAATACGGAAAGGCCCATAGTAACGAGGTGTGAACTTGTTTTGAGAGAGACGTGAGGGCAAGAATTTGGAGGAGAGCCAGACTTTATCTTGCAGATGATAATTTGGATTGGTTGTACGTCTCTTGTCTGCAGCCTTCTTCATATACCTCTTGGTATGTAACAAATTAGATCGAATTAGTTTATGGAGTTGGAGAAGGCGTTTGGAGAAATAGGTAATAGCAGGTAGAGGAGAGTTGGATTGTGGAGAAGTAGGGAAAGAGGTAGGATGAAAACCATAGGAACAGAAAAAGGGAGTGACCTTGGAGGCACTATGGACTGAGTTATTGTAAGAAAATTCAGCTAAAGAGAGGTAAGTGCTCCAGTTACTTTGGGTAGAATTGCAAAAGCATCGAAGATATTGCTCTAGTCCTTGGTTCAGACGCTCAGTCTGTCCGTTGGTCTGAGGATGGAACCCTGAAGACAGGGCTCTATTTATATTCAGTGTTTTACAAAAATGCTTCCAAAATCGGGAGATGTACTGAGGTCCTCTATCAGATATTATGGTATGGGGAAGTCCATGGAGACGGAAGACATGATCTATGAATATTTGACTTAGTTCTTGAGAAGTAGGCAGCCTTTTTAGGCCAGTGAAATGAGCCATCTTTGTGAAAGAATCTACTGTGACCATGATAACACGGTTTCCTGCTGATGGTGGGAGTGAACACATAAAATCAGTAGAGATAGTATGCCATGGGGCCGATGGAACAGGCAAAGGCTGTAGTAATCCTGCCGGTCTGGTGTGAGGTATCTTGACTTGGGCACATATGGGGCAGGCCTGAACGTATTTTTCCACATCCAGTTTCCAGGTAGGCCACCAGAAAAATCGTGAAAGTAGTTCTTGTGTGGCTTTGATGCCTCTATGACCAGCTACAGGGGAATCATGGCACATTTGTAATGCTTTCTTTTGCACCTTGTTTGTAGGGAGGAATATCAGGTCTTGGTAATAAAAATATCCTTGTTTCTTGTACAATAATGGTCTTAGTTCTTCTATGTCATGGTCCGATAGGTTGGCGTATTCTTGTTGTACTTCTTCCAGGAAAGACTGAGCCACTCCAATGATCTTACTGGGTTCTAGAAGATACTGGGATGAGGAAGGAGAACACTCTGGATATCGGCGAGACAGAGCATCAGCCAGAATGTTTTGAGATCCTGGAATATATGTAATATAAAAATCGTACTGACTGAAGAAAAAGGCCCAGCGGGCCTGACGACTATTCTGGCATACAAAATTTCTTAAACATTGTAAATTACGGTGGTCTGTCCTCACCTCAAATGGTTCCTTGGAACCCATCAGAAACTGTCTCCACTCAAGGCAGGCTGTTTTCAGAGCCAATAATTCCCTTTCAAGTACGGAATAATGTTGTTCAGCTGTGGAAAGGATATGAGACAAATAGAAAACAGGATGTTCAAGGCCATCATCCTCTTGTCGTTGGAGTAAGACAGCTCCGATGGCTCTCTCAGAAGCATCAGTTACTACTATAAATTGTTTGGTGGTGTCTGGATGTCTTAAGATGGGGGCTTGGGTGAAGGCTCTCTTTAAGCTTTGAAAGGCTGCTTCAGCAGCCTCAGTCCAGACAAACCCCTTCTTTAGATTGTCCTTCTTTAAGGTGTGAGTTATGTGGCTAGTCTGACTGGCAAAGTCTAGAATGAATTGTCGATAGAAGTTTGCTAAACCTAGGAAACATTGTGTTTCTTTTATGGTAGAAGGAGAAGGCCACTCTAGGATAGCTTGTACCTTTTCTTGATCCATAGCTATGCCGGTGGGACTTAAATGATAGCCCAGATATTTGACTTCCGTCATGTCGAACTCACATTTCTCTGGTTTGCAAAATAGTTGATGATCACGAAGTCTTTGAAGAACTTGTTTCACATGGGAAGTATGGAGTTCAGGATTTCTAGAATAAATTAGAATATCATCTAGGTAGATCACGACTGTCTGATTCAGTAGGTCTGAAAACACTGAGTCCATAAATCTCTGGAAGATTGCGGGGGCGTTAGTAAGACCAAACGGCATAACCCTATATTCAAAATGGCCAAATGGGGTCCTGAATGCTGTCTTCCATTCGTCGCCTTCTCTTATGCGTAAAAGGTGGTAGGCTCCTCGTAAATCCAATTTAGTAAAACGTTGGGCCCCTCTGATTGCTTCCAGTATGTCCCTGATGAGAGGTAAAGGATAACGATCTTTAATGGTAATTTTATTCAGACCTCGAAAATCCAGGCACGGACGAAGATCCTTAGTCTTCTTGGGCACAAAAAAGAGAGGGGCCCCAGCCGGAGACGACGATGGAACAATAAGACCACTCTGTATATTTTCGTCTAGATACTCCTTTAGAACTTCCTTTTCGGGTTCCGTGAGGGAGTATATCCTCCCAAAAGGAACAATTGTGCCGGGTTCCAATGGAATTGCACAATCATATTCTCGATGTGGAGGTAGCACAGGTTTTGACGGTTTTTGGAAAACATCCTGAAACTCCAAATAGTGGTCTGGGACCCCTTGGACCGTATTAATGGACATACCAGTGGCACCTTCAGTAGCTAAGGATCTTTTCGGAGACCAATACTTGTCAGAAGTAAAACAGTTCTCATGACAAAATTGCGAAGACAAAGAGACTGTCCGGGTAACCCAATTTATATATGGGTTATGTCTGATGAACCACGGAATTCCAAGAATGATGGTATGGTTAGGGGACGTAATAAGATCGAAGGAGATGTGTTCTTGATGGTTTCCCACCTGTAGACTTAACATCAGGGTAGTGGTGTCTACAGGACCAGAGGATATCAAAGATCCATCCACAGTGTGTACCTTTTCGGGTACTTCTTTTGCTTGAGTAGGAACTAGGTTAGTAGCAGCCCAAGTCTTGTCCATGTATATACCACTAGCACCACAATCTAGTAATGCCATAGTCTTTTCTTGACGACCGTCAGGAAGTTGTAACAGGACAGGAAAGATGAACAAGGCAGTTGTATTGTCATTAAAGGAGCTGATGGAAGGTATAGCTGTAGATCCCGTCCCCTCCCTTCTTACAGAGGACGGGAGTTGGCGTTTCCCGAAGGCCTGGACGGACGTACTGGACAGGTACGGAGCATGTGACCAGCAGAACCACAATACAGGCACAACCCTCTCTTGCGTCTGTCTTCTCGTTCACTAGCAGAGAGCGGACCTCGGGTAGTATCCACCTGCATGGGTTCCCCTTCGATGTCTCTAGCAGGAGTGCGAGGTTCCTCGGGACGCTGCAGGTATGCACGTGAGCTACTTGGCTGGGCAAACCCTCTACTCCTTTTCTTTTCCGATCTCCGTTCCTGAAGACGATATTCGATGGACAGTGCTTGATCCATCAGGCCACGAAGATCTTCCGCTCTGGTAGAATGCACTAGTTCATCCTTTATTTCTTCTTTGAGTCCTCTACGAAATAATGTTACCAGAGTACGTTCCACCCAAGTGGTCTCTGCCGCCAGCTGACGAAAACGGGTTATATATTGCAGGACGTCTTGGGAGCCTTGTTGGATGTCGCACAAGGCTTCTTCAGCGGAGGCTTCCAATCCAGGACGGCTAAACATCTGTTTGAAGCGACTCACAAAGGCGGAATAGTCTGACAATACAGGGTCGTTGGAGGACACCATCGGGGTTGCCCAGGCCAAGGCTGGACCGGATAAGGCACTGATAAGATAACCCACCTTGGTCCTGTCGTGGGAGAATTGAGTAGGTCGGAAGGCGAAATACACCGTTAAAGCATCCAAGAACTCGCGAAGCTTGGTTGGTTCACCAGAGAAACAAGGGGTAGAAGCGGAGATTGTCGGAACATCACTGGTGCGGAGGGCCAAAGCCTGTCGTAACGCAGCATTTTCATTACGTAGTTGTTGCAATTCCTGGGCTTGTTGCTGAATCGTGGTCAACAGAGATTGCTCCGGATCTGCAGCAGCCGCCACTGTATTATCCATGGTGTTAGAGGACGTCGGAATGGTTGGGCGCTGCAATCTGTCACGACTCACGTGCTGCTTGCGCCTGGAATTTGCAGATCTGGTGGCGTGAATCTTCAATGTTCGGCTTTGGCCCAAAAAGGGGCGACTCTTTCTGGTAGCCACGGTGCTGTAGGCGATGGAGACACCAAGAACAGACCGTGCCCTTCAGAAAGTAGCGCCAGAGGGAAAAAACCCCTTAAAAAGGGGAAAAAACCTCCAAACAGGAAGACTCCTGGAGAGAAACAAGAACAAACAAACAGGAATCCAAAAGGAGCAAAAATCAGAAAACGCAGAATGCTGAATCCAAAACCAAAAGGCAAGGAAATCAGGAGCGAAGACACTAACTGAGCAGAAAGTGTTGCAGCGCAAAGAAAGAGGAAAAACACAGCCCTTATATACCAAAAAACAGGAAGTGACCCACAGGAAGTAAAAGGACACCATCTTAGATAGGGAAATAATACATAGAACAGAATAGTAGAGGAACCATAGAGAATAGGGAACAAGGAATGCTGGGAAAGCACAGGAATCTGGGAAGGAGGAAAAAACATAAAGAAAGGCACACAACAGACTGCCAAAAAGAAGAAAGGACAAAGAAACGAAGAAAAACAGGTAAGAGGGTTCAGAGACCCCTGGGACAGTGAAAGGCAGAAGGAAGAACGAGGCCCCAAGCAAATCTGGGGCCTCGAAACGCGCAGGAGAGGCTGGGGGCGCGCCGCGTCTTAATAACGCGGTGCGCGGCCCGAGCCGAACGCCCGGCAGAAGTCGAGCTCTCGGCTCGCGCCGCACCGCGCGGCGCGACACCCAGCCCATTGCAATACCCCCTCCACTTATTACCACCTAAATAAACACCCTTGGAACAAATACAAGTATGGAGTCTGTCAATTGATTGAAATGTGTATTCGTTCAACAAGCTGGAAATATTGCATTTCTAATCTACTGTAATATTAACATAGGTATAACCTGTAATGAGGCGCAGTAAACACACCAGGAGCCAAAGTGTGACACAGACATCTGAAAATAGAGATGTCAAAGGGTACAGTAAGTGGCCATAGACATAGGGAAATCAGGCTGCCATGTGCAATGTCAAACATAAAACTGCAATGGAAGGTGAAGTTACAGTGTCCTGTGAGTCACTGGAAGTACTGTTCAATGAGTGTACTTCTGTTATCCACATCTTCTTCCTCTGCCTCCTCTTCGTCACTGTCCACAGGCTCCACCGCTGCCACAAGACCATCTCCCGGCTCATCCTCCTGCAGAAAAGGCACCTGGCGTCTCAAGGCCCGGTTATGCAACATGCAACGATGATCTGGCACACCTTCTTCGGTGAGTAGTACAGGGATCCACCTGTCAGATGGAGGCACCGGAATCTGGCCTTCAGGAGGACGATTGTTCTCTCAATTATCCTCCTTGTTCGCCCATGTGCCTCATTGTAACGTTCCTCTGCCCTTGTCCTGGCATTCCTCACTGGGGTCAGTAGCCATGAGAGGTTGGGGTAACCAGAGTCACCTGCAAATATCGAGGGATACCTGTTAGCCACACACTCACCCTTAGGGCCAAACCCACACCCATATACCTACATCAACTGAGTGGAAACCATGGGCTCATCTATAAGCCACACCTGGTGCCTCTGGAGTTGAGCCATCTCATATGGGATGCTGCTATTATTCAAGATAAATGCATCATGCACAGAGCCAGGATACTTGGCATTCACATGGGAGAAGCACTGGTCTGCCAAACACACCATCTGCACATTCAGAGAGTGAAAGCTTTTTCTATTCCTGAACACTTGTTCATTTCTCCGGGGGGTGACAAATGCTATATGTATACCATCAATGGCACCAATGATGTTGGGGATATGTCCCAGGGTATAAAAGTCAGCCTTCACTGTGGCCAAATCCTCCACCTGGGGGAATACAATGTAGCTGGACATGTGTTTCAGCAGGGCAGACAACACTCTGGTCAGCACGCTGGAGAACATTGTCTGAGACATCCCTGATGCCTTGGCCACTGTCGCTTGGTAGGAACCACTTGCCAGGAAATGGAGCACTTACAGGATCTGCACTAGAGAGGGGATAGCTGTGGGCTGGCGGATAGCTGAAATCAGGCTTGGCTCCAATTGGGCACACAGTTCTTGGATTGTGGCCCTATCAAGTCTGTAGGTCAGGATAATGTTCCTATCCTCCATTATCTCCAGGTCCACCAGGGGTCAGTATACGGGGGGATGTCTCCATCTCCTATTCATCCTCAACGGTTGAACTCTAGGGTGAGAAACGGTGAGCAGAGGGTCATATTCACACATATGCTAAAATAAAATGCATTTCTTCCTTTACAGAAACAGTATGTGAATTCAAGAGTCAGTTGATGTGCCAATGTCTGCTGTGACGCAGTTAGGTGCCATGGCCTGTGCCCCCCTGAAATGGCAGCTGCCTGACCTGTGAGGAGAGACAAGTGGAAATGAGGTAATTTCATTGGTGTTGTGCGCCGTTGCAGTCAGCAGTTGACGACTGCTGTGCAAATTCACATTGGTTATCATTGGGCCCTATGGGTTCCAAGAGCCAATGGCGATGTACGCCGGCGGTGATGGTATGCACCGCCGCGGACGTAACTGCCATTTTCTATCTGTTCACTCACTTGCTACCTGACCTTCAACAGGAGAGGACCTACACTGCAAGTGCTGCTGTGACCTGTGCCTGGAAGCGACAATGGCTCAATTGTCTGGGAAAGGGCCCCCACCTTAACTACAGAGGAGTTGGAGAGACTGGTGGATGGGGTCCTACCCCAGTACGTTTTACCCTATGGTCCTCCAGACAAACAGGTGAGTGCACTGTGAGCATGATGCGTGGGCCATGAATGTAGGGATTGCTGTGTGTGTAAGCCTTGTGTGTACGGGGGGCAGAGTGCTGCATGTCTGGTGGTCAATATCTGTGTGTAAGGGGATGGGAGGGATATTGTGGGTCATGAGTGTAACAGTCCGGATGGTATGATTAATCCCTTTTCTGCTGTATTTTTTCTGCAGGTCAGCGCCCATCAGAAAAAGGGTATTTGGCGTGCCATCGCCAAGGAGGTGCGACCCTGGGGGTCTTTGACAGGCGGAGCACCCACTGCCACACACAGTGGGAGGACCTGCGCCGCTGGGCAAGGAAGACGGCGGAGGCCCAGCTGAATGCCATCCAGCGTGTCAAAAGGCATTTGCAACAACCAAATGCATACCTGGAGGGCATTCACTCTGGTGTGGCGACCCAACAGAGAGCATTTCAGGCTCTGGCCTCCGCACTGATGGCTGCCATTGCCCCTGTCTCCAGCCTCCCTCCTACACCCTCCAACGTCCTCTAACCAGTCCCAATCCCCTCAACCCCAACCTATCCCAAGCACACCTTCAGACCAGCAATCACCCAAATCAACACACAGAAGTGGCTCAGGCAAACACAAGCACCACACTTGGTCTCACAGGCACTCACACAAGTACCATCCCCATACAGACACACCAACATCCACTGCCTCCACTGTGTCCCCCTCCTCCTCTTCGTCCACCTCCCTCCCAGTAGCATCTCCACTCACACCTGCATGCACTACATCCTCATCCACTACCTCCATCACCAGCACGCCTATCACTACACGCCCCTCACTGGCAGTCACCACCCCTACATCCATGCACACGTCCCCTGTGTCCTCTCCCACTGTGTCTGTGACCCCTCCTCCCAAAGTACACAAACGCAAGCACACACCCACCCAACAGCCATCCACCTCACAACAGCATCCAGCTCATGCACCTGCACCCAAACACAGCAGACTGACACCTCCTACAACCACTCCCTCTTCCTCCACTCCCAAACCTTAACCCTCTTCCTGCCCCAATGTCCCTAAGAAGCTTTTCCTCACCAACATTGACCTCTTCCCTACCCCTCCCCCCCTGTCCTTCACCTCGGGCCAGGGTGGCCAGAACCCAGCTCAGCACCTCAGCCACCAAGTCCACGTCTGCTGTGGTTTCTGCAGCTGTGAGAGGCTCAAAGGAGGCACCCGTCAGCCCAGCCAGTGTGCCACCAACACCTGCCAAGGCCAAGAAGGTTCCGCCTCCTGGCAAGGGCAAGAAGGGGGCAGCTTCCAGCAAGGAGAGGGAGGCACAACCAGCCAGCAAGGCCAAGTCCAAGACTCCAGCTGGCAGAAGCAAGGGGGCACCACCATCTGCCAAGGGCAGGAAGGGGCACAGAACACCAGTCAGGGCACTTCAGCCGTCTGAGGCTGCAGGTGAAAGCCTGGAGGTTACCACCACAACCACCAGCACCGCCACCTGTACCGCGGCTAGCACCGCCGCCAGCACCGCCACCTGCACCACCGCAAGCAGCACCACTGCCAGCAGCAGCAGCCCCAGTGGTCAGCTGTCTGAGGCTGCAGGTGAAGGCCTGGAGGCCACCACCACAACCGCCAGCACCGCCACCTGCACTGCGGCCAGCACCGCCACCTGCACTGCCGCAAGCACCTCCACCTGTACCGCCACCTGCACCACCGCAAGCGGCACCACTGCCAGCAGCAGCAGCCCCAGTGGGCAGCCATCCAAGGCGGCAGGTGAAGGCCTGAAGGTCACCACCACAACCGCCAGCACTGCCACCTGCGCCGCGGCCAGCCCTGCCACCTGCGCCGCGGCCAGCACCACCACCTGCACAGCCGCAAGCAGCACCACTGCCAGCAGCAGCATCCCCAGTGGGCAGCCGTCCGAGGCTGCAGGTGAAGGCCTGGAGACTACCACCACTGCCAGCACCACTACCTGCAGCGCAACTGCAATTCAATGAGCAGCCGTCACCGCCGGAGAGCAGTGTGTAGTGGTCACTACATGGGCTGCAGTGCGTCCTGGCCCCTGCAAAAGCTGACACCCAAGTGAGAGACTGTGACTCTGCACTTCAAAACATCTGCATCACAGGGCACAATGCCCCCTCCAGAACCAGTGGAAGAAGGCATCCACTCACCCCCTCCTTGCCAGGATAAAGCACACTGGGCACAAAGCCCACTCCAGAACCAGTGGAAGAAGGCATCCACTTTCCCCATTCTTGCCAGGATGAAGCACACTGGGCACAAAGCCCCCTACAGAACCAGTTGAGAAGCCATCCACTAGAGAGGCTGTGGCCTTGCACTCCCCAGGACCATGCAAGGTTAGGAACTCACAACAAAACACAGATACATAAGAGCCACAACCAGATCCTAATATCAACTGCCATGCTATATGACTTACATCTTGCAAGCCCACACAATGATTTACTCCTGTAATCTTTTGCAGTGGATATGAGTTATGGCATAAAGTCATGGATAATGACCCCATTTCACAACCCAAGCACAGCAGCAGAGCTTGCATATAATGAGGGACATCGGAGGACAGGACCATTGTGGAGAGGACATTTGGCATCCTGAAGTCCAGATTCACATGCCTGAACATCACAGGAGGCAGCCTCCTATATGCCCCAGAAAGTGTCTGCAAGATCATATTGACCTGTGCCATCCTGCACAACATGTGTGTACGGATGAAAGTACCATTATATGAGCAGGTTGATGACCTGCCTGATTAGGAGGAAGACGATGGTGGAGAAGTAAATGAGGGGGAAGACCACAACACAGCTGCTGGGATACGCTGCAGGCTGCAAATTGTACAGAACTTCTTCACATAATCATCACGTAACTCACCTTGTACATTTTGTCACTCATCCACACAAACTGGCCTTGATGTCCTCAATCTCTCCAACATATACTTTAAGATTATCAGTCTAAGCTAAGGGGGCACGTCACAAATACAAATCTGATGAGTACTGTAGCAACATCACATGTGAAGTGTTAGAGTGAACTGCCACCATCACACACATCACAATTAGCCCCATCACTTGAATGTGACAACTGAAGGACACAGTTTATGGACCACTACATATAATTTACATCCACGTTGCCAACTTGTATAACATCAGCACATCACACACAACAACATGTCTAAAAATGAACTTAATAAGGGGTCCACACATGAGGCAGTGATGTCAAAATATGGTGGGACGGTAATGTTTGAACAGACCACTAACACAACTCAGTGTGAGATTTGCAATGACTACATGGGGCATGTGTGACAAGGTGGGGACATCATTGGTGACAATGCCCAACATGATTAGCCCAGGTATGACAAGCAATGTGAGAAATGGAGCATGTGCAGTAAATCCATGGAAATCACACCTGCCACTGCCATGGTGCCCAATCCTGTCACAGGGTACACAGGACCTCATTCTTTGCACAAACATGTCTATGGAATGCACATCAGAATGGATGAGAACATATGTAGCTAGGGCTGCATGTCCATCACAAAGTAATTGTAATACAAAGCAAAATGTTCAGATTGTCAACTGGCTATTGTGTTCAATACATGAAATGGTAGGAAGGTAGGCAGAGTGTGTCAATCACAGTATGTAGCAAAGATGTATGCATGTAAGACAGCTGTGTAGTCCACACAAAAGTCATCCATATACTCGAGATCAACATATGGAGACATTTGTCGCATAACATTTGCCAATTTGCAAGCATCAGCAATCATCAACAATCCCTGAGCTGTGAATGTTGCATGAAATCTGATGCTCTGTAAGACAACTACGTACATCACATAAGTGAACACAAATTACAATCACATACCATGACGCTTGCATAGTTCTGACTGCCATACATATGTGGATACACTGTGGTCACACTTACAGACATATGCATTACGTGTATACATTTGCATGCTGCTGAATCTGTAATACACCCATTGGTGTAACACAACATTCACACACAAATCACATTGTACAATGGACTACCACATGTGGCCATACACAAAATGCCATATTGCATCCCAGCACATACAATTATAATGTTGATACAGGGTGCCTACATCAACAAAACTCAAAATCACGCAATCACGATTAGAGTTAAAAAAAAGACGCAAATGCGTCTAAAATATCTGCAAACGCAAACTACGTGACCCATGGGCCCTTAGTGTATTTTCCACATTCGCACTCCTCGCAATGCTGATTTACTGTTAAATTGATGACCAAAGGTAATGCCTCAATGTAAATAGACGCAAGTAAGTAATGCGTCAGAAATAATCACGCAAATATCAGATGAGTCAAAAATACATGCATAACAGAAAACGTGATGCAAGGGCACAGGAAGTGATATAATAGGATATCCTGTTTACAGGCATGGTACAGTGGGTGTGCTTTCACTTTCTCTTTACAGTCTGTGCCTCTTTTGACTGTGTGGTTGTGTTTTGGAGTTTACTGTGTGGTTGTGTTTACTTGCTATTTAGTCTATCTTGTGCTGTCCCTCCTGTTGTGTTTATTGTTGTATTTTATTGTCATTTGTCCTACTGTTTGTGAATTTGTTGTATTCAGTGTATTTTACCTTGTACTTGTGCTGTCAGGTATCTGTCTGAGTTAGTACTATAGGCGGATTAGTTGGGTGATAGAATTTTTTGGTGTTAAGTTTCCTTTCATTACTCTTTTTTTCTATTGTACTGTCTGATATTTATTCCTACCTGTACCCCAGTGCAATACCTGGCAGGGGGAGGCTGACCAGAATGGGGGAGGAGAAGCTGGGAGGATTAATTTGGTTGGTGGCCCACTACCTCCCATTGATGCTAGAGATTGGTGGCCGTGTGATCCAGGGCTACTGTACGGAGGCAAGGCGGCTGCGGTGGGGAAAGGTGCTCCACCAATTGAAGAGGGTGCACCACACCAGTCGCAATGACCATCAGCTGAAGCATTGCTGGGCTGACCTTGTACGCAGGGAGCAGGATCTACTCGACCATCTTGGTGTGGTGATTGGTGGGCCTGTTGGTGAGTACCCCATTGGCTAACCAATTACTGTTCACTGCACTTGAATGCCAGTAGCAGATGTATTGGCGTGCTGAATGCAATGCATTTGGACATGTCGCATGCAACTAGGATGGAGTGGCACTGTGCCAGTATAGACATGGGCTTCACATATCCTAACATTTAACCAATGCAAGTCAGGAGTTTGGATAGTCATGCACATCCATCATTAAGTCACACATTTCATGGACCATGGCAACATCTGACTCCCCAACATTGTGTCATGTATGATAAGGTTAAACACTGCCAGCATACCATTTGTGAGTGGATTGGGATAACTAAGTACGACAACCAATATATGGTGCAATAATTTTAGAGTTTCATATACATGAACCCTGCCAGTATGTTTACAAATAAAGAATTCCAGCCTTAGGGGGCACTTGCAGTGGGCCATTTGATGCCATCAGCTAATCGTGGCACATCAGTCATGGATTACACAATGCATGTGAATTGCAGACTAACTATTTAGCTGCTTGTCCTCCACAAAGGGCCTCTGTGTGCCTTGCAGGACAAGCCAGAATACCTGGATCAGTTGTCTTGCAGAGCACAAGGGCTGTATCATTTATCTGCTACCCAACTCCCCCTCATACCATGGAGTTCCATCTTCTACAGATTGACCACACATGGTTGTTGCAGAGTATAGCACTACATGAGTCTCAGGCCCAGTGTAAGAGTGCAGATGTATGCCCCTCATACACCAGAGTGACAGTCTCATTGTGAGTATGCAGTGGTATGCCTGTTGCACTGTCCACAACCTGGATGAATACCTCACTCTTCTGAAATAGTACATACTGCCATATGTAGTCCACTATTAGTGACAGTTATGTGATACTAACCATGGTTTTCAATCCATATATTTCAGGTGGACCTCCCCCTACACCATTGGTGAAGTGGCAAGATTTGAGGACCCAGATGTATCCAGTAAGTGTGATTTTGTCTGTCCTTTGTAGTGTTGAAGTGTTTAGTGTGAGTGAGTCATGAATTCAGCACCCAATGCTAGTGGTGATGAGCTGTAAAATGATCAGAAAGCAGATCAGGATGGATGGTGACAATGTGTCGCATTTAAGTGGTTCCCCATGCACAAGCAGAGTGTCATATCATGTGAGGCTTCTGGCACTTAATAGCCAGCATTGTGTAAACAAGGTGATGACAAGACACATGTAGCCTCTTATGTGACTCAGATGTGCACTGTATATAATGGCCCTGGAACACACCCTCATTCACACAACACAGTGATGCACCATTTTCATGAAAAATTGGGCCATCCCTGTATTGTGATGTACATGTAGGAATGTGTGGGCATTTGTCTACTATCATGGTGCCAATAATCTTGTAGTCCACCTATGTGACAACTAAATGGAATGTGATAGGCTTGCATGCAGGTCAAGTACAATTGTGTGCTGGCATGGTTATGGGTGTGTGAGGAATGATATTGGCTGATCAGGTATTGATGGGTGTCTACACCTGGACACATGAATGTAGAAGTGAGAGAACTATGGATACACCTTCATATTTTGTCATGACCGAAATTATGGTCCACCCCTGACTCCATGTATGAGTGGGTATGCATTGGTGGATGAGCTGGACAGTTGAGATGTTGATCTGCATGGCTATACCCCTAGGGCACAGGAGGTGGGATCAACAAATGTGTACGTAGATGTTATGCTCACTGTGCAGGTGGCAGTCCAGTTGATCGGGCTTGCATGTGTACCTATCAACACTGAACCCTTATGGTAAACAACATCATCCCATACTCACAATAACAGCATCAAGTTTCAGGTGATGTTTGGTTGACAATTTGACATTTAAGAAGAGGAATAGAGGCCCTGATCAATGTGAATTTGACACTGCCCTAGCATTGTCACACATGGTGCAAAGTCTACGCACATATGAATTTGTTTGTTACCTAATCTTGTTGTGGATGGCTATGGTGTAAGGGAAATGGTGCTAAAGAAGCATTGTCGTTTCATCCATCAGGGCCATTGTACCATCCGGATTTTGAGTAGGAGTGCATGTGCTATTCGATGTTGATAGTAAGCTGATTCACTGTACATACTCCACAAAATGCTGACACTGATGGTTGCCGGACCTATTTTTACAGCTGCCAACATGAATGAGAACCAACTCCGTGCATTTCAGAAGAGGGCAGTGCGCTATAGGTACATTTTGGCAGTGGAATCTGGGTTCAGGAGGATGCACGCTGCTATTGATCGGAGCGATCCACAGGTGAGAGGCGGGCATTCAGCCAAGGGAGACCCACACTGCCCACACAGGCTGGACCAAGCACAACTGCTGTGTAGGGGCCCACAGCCACCAACGTCACCATTGCTCCAGCTGATGCACCCACAAGTAGCATGACACAGCCACCCACATCAGTTGCTATCAACATGAGTGCCATACAAGATCCACAGAGGGATGTACAACTGGTTCTACAAAAGTTGGACTCCATTGAGCAAGAGGTGGCCAAGAATAGCAAGGCCCTCAAGAATATTAAAAAAAAGACTCAAAAGGGACAACCTATGAATGACATTATGCCACTCCTCCCAAATTGACTCACCTCCCTCCTCTTTTTCTACTCTTTTGAGGGTATTAGGGTGTTTGTTGTAGGTCAGAATAGGTTAGTGTGTTTGTTAGGATAAGTAGGTTTGGTGGGGTGGGTTTACTATTTTTTATATTTTACTATGTTGCAGTGATGTTGGGGCTTTTATATATTTGTAAAAAAATAAAAAAAATAAAAAGAGCTTAAAAAAGAAAATACAAAAAAATATATATTTGTTTAGTCACAGTTAGTAAATGTGTAGTTTAGTGTATTTTTTGTCCTGCATGTGTCCTGTGATATAAGGGAGGTGGGGGGGGAGCGAATGTTTAGAGTGTGTCATTAAATGTGTAAGGGAAGTGTAGCAAAGAGCAGTTAGGGTCTGTTGTGGGTTATGTATGGTTAGGATAGGTTAGATTAAGATTGATGTTAATTATTATTATTTAATTGATTTATTTATCATAATAAATGTTATTGGGTACTCCTTTACTTCATGTGTCATATGCTTGGGTCTCATGGGCTTCCCATGGGTGTACAGTGCAAATTGTGTGTTGTCCAGGGAACTTTGTTCTACATCCAAATCCCTCCCTTGACACTTACAACACCTCCCTATGACTGAGCTGACACATTGGCAGCTACAACACATCTACTTACCTGTGCATCTGCTATCCAGTGTTCCCACCACTCAAGCTGGCTATGTTGACCATGTATAGAACATGAGAGGTGTGGGAATTCAGCTAACATTGTATATGTTTTGTTTTGGGATGTTTGTCACTGTGGGACATGTTACTACTGCTTACATATCATTCATATCCTGCTAAGCTCACCAGTGGCAATAATGGATCAGTTTGAGTCCCTCTGTTTCACACCAATGTGTCCTAGTGGTACTCCCAGCTGACGAATTTGCCAAATGACTGTTTCACAACCATTCTTGCAGTATGTAGTGGGTGTGGCATACATGTTTTCAGAATATATCACATATTCAGTGAGTTGATTGTAGGGGATAAGGCCAACATCAACGTACCACATGTAGGTACAATGTGCATAGATATGTGCCCACATATACATTCACTCTTGTACTGACACTCTGTGAGTTGAGACATGTTACGCACATGACAAACACTAGGCATAGTAGAAGTGTCACAACACACATAAACCTGCTGGCTGTGTAGGTGGTGTTTATTTACAAGTGTATCAGTGCAAAGTATATACAATGTCCAGGTCTGTGACCCCATTTGTGGAATTCATCCAATTGGGACACAACCCAAGTCCAGGTTTGAGGGACATGTCACGGGCCATGTTTGGGTAAAGTGTCTTTCAGTGCAGAGGTACATTAAATTGCCAAATGGAAAGTTAGGACAATCAATAGCAGTCCAATGCAGAGAGGTCAACAGTGTGTTGAGGTGGAATGCCTATCTGTCAGAGTGCCAATACTGGCATGCTGTCAAGCACAGGACTAAGGAAAACACTGCCCATGTGGCATGGGCTGGTGCTACCGGAAACTCCTACAGGTGAAGATGATCTGTTCCACATCTTCATCCTCCGATGTGTGTGGTCCTCCTCTACCCTTGATGGTGGTAGTGGGGAGGTAGGGGGAGCCACACACACCTCAGTGGTTGCAGATGTGGGCCCCCAATTCACAGCAGCTGCCATCTGTGGCACTACATATGGCATCACTGCAGCAAGGAAGAGCTGCTGTTTTTTAAGTATAGCTGCAACATCCCTTTGGTAGGCAGTCATGTCTGCCCTGAGGGAGACCAATTCCCGGTGCATGGAGTCCTTATTGTTCTCAGGCACACTGCTGCCAGTTTGTGAGGGCAGTTGTTGTGGTCTTTCCCTCATAGCAGCAGCTATGTCCCTCAGACACTCCTGGACTCCAAGCATTGGGGAGTATGTGCGTCAGTTGGCTGCCGTCTGTTCTGTTGCCGTAACCATGCACTTCCACATCCCCTCAAGGCTGGCTGCCATTGTTTGCATCCCCTCCTGCACCTCCTTGGCCAGGTCCCGCTGGACTCCCACCACTGTCCTATCAAAGCTGGTGCCTGTGTCATCAGAGTCCTCTGCTGTGTCGGTGCTGGCAGGTCGTACTCTTGAGGTGCTAAGTGGGGCTTGGGGGATGTCTGCTAATTCAATTCTCTTCCTTGCGACTGTAGGTGGTGTCTGCATGTTCACAAGGACTTCTTGGAGGGTCTCTTGGCTGATCGTTGCCAGCTGGTCATCAGGGTACTCCAGAACAGGCAGGTCCGTAGGGAAGCCATCACCCTCTGCAATGAAATGGTGTATAATCAGTGTATCTGTGTTGTGGCAGTTGACAAGTCACTTCACTGACTTGATGATTGAGGCCCATAGTCATTATAGGGCCATGTTGATGTTGAAGTTGTTCAGTACAATAATAATCAGTGCCGCACTGCTTCACTTTGGTGACACAAAAGTGTACCGTATGCAAGTGATAATGGGGCACCCCTGTGTTGTCCCCCATATTGGAGCAAGATTTAGCTGCCAACGTAATTGTAGGCACACTTGCACCATTGTGCAAGGATGTATGTGTAGAGGGGTGTGACTATTCATGTTTGTGAAAGCTCCCTTCATGCACATTAACAATCACCAATGGCACTCTGGCACTTCTGTGTGAGCTGTGGAATGCAGCAAACTCAGAAGAGCCAAATCGTCATTTACATAGGATTGTTTATGTGCATGGAGTTACACCTTCACGGTCTTTAACGATATTTCTGGCATTTTGCTCTTCCTATGCATGCTGCAGATTGCAGCAGACATAGGAATTCAGAACTGAAGGCGGTACAAATGTATTCCTCCTCGTTGCACCCTGCTAATGCCACCTCTGTGGCTGGCGTAACAGGTTTGGTCCTACCTCAAGTGTACAATATTTCATTCATCTGAGGCAGCATTGAAATATATTGTGTGTTGCTGTAGCACACCCACAGTAACACCCATTGCACCACCTTCCACACACTGTCATGATCAGGTGGCTAAGTATTTTCAAGGTGACAGAATGCCAGAAAAAGTGTCTTAATGCTACCTTATCAATACAGCGCAGTGCAAAAGTGATGATCCTGTGGCTCTAAGCACAGCGCCATATTTACAAGGTGGCGTTAAGCCACTTTTTGTGGCTTAACACCACCTTGTAAATATGGCCCCTTCCCACACAGCACTGTGCGTGGAAGGGGTGTGCAATGGATGTTGCTGTGGGCGTGCCACAGCAACACCCATAGCATTTTGATGCTGCCTCAGATTTATGAAATACTTTTATTCCTCCTCTTATTTTGCTTCGTCCATGCGTGCTGGATTCTGCCACACGCATAGAAAAAGCAAAATGTCAGAAATGATTGTTTATGTGCGGGAAGGTGTCCGTTCCTGCACATAAACAATCACACCCCTCAACACAGACATCCTTGCATGATGGTGCAAGGATGCCTATGTTGGTGCTGGCAGCTAAATTTAGCGCTAGCGCAGGGGGAAATTCAGGGGTGCGCTGTATTTCCTTAAATACGGCGCATCCTTGCATTTCTAAACTGACGCAGCGCAGGCAATTTTGGTGCAGCATCACTTTTCTTTAAATCTGGGCCTTAGTGATATCACAACCAGTGGCATGGTGATTGTACATGCCATCCATCCCATGTGCTGCATTTGTACATGTGGGTATTTAGGCCTGGCGTTCTTAATTTCTCCAGGTTGTGTATGTTTCAATGGTGCATTGCACTCCCAAGGCACAGGTACATGGGTAAGCTTATGTTGGCATGGTGCAAGTTGCTTAATGTGCAATGTGTCCCTCTGCGCTCCTTTGACATACATTGTGTGTATCCTATGTGCCTCACCCTTCTAACATTGGCATTTTTGCACATATTTCCCCCATGCAACTTGTCCTGCATTTGTGGTGTTTCCTGGTACTCTGCACTGTCTTGCCCTTGTATCTTTGTGATGATTTCTTCCGGGATAACCAGTGCACCCATCTCCTCCATCTCGTCAAAGTCCTCTTGCAGTGCTGGACTCCCACCTCCAGTTTGCAGTGCTGCCTTCTTGTTCCGTGCCATTGTTTCCTTGGTCCTTCTCTTGCAGTCATGCCAGTGTTTCTTGCACTCAGTAACTGTTCTCCTAACCTCTGCCATACTGTTGACCCTATCCACAATCTGCTGCCAGATTGCCTCTCTCCTCCCAATTGGCAATTTAGAGGTGATGAAGAGTTGATTTTGCTGCTCCGTCACCTCTCTCACCAGTATTTCATGCTCCTCTGCGCTAAAACAACACTTCTTCTTTTTCTTCTCTCTCCCCTGGGTCTTGTCTTTGTCCTGCTGGCTGGTTCCTGGTTGACTGGGGTCTCCCTGGGGTCTCTCCTGGCTTCTGGGATCCATTAAGGGGCTCATTTGCACTGTTTCTCCATTTGTTTCTCTTTTTGATGCTATTGCGGGCTAAAATGGTGCATTTCCGCTTTGCGACGTGTTTCCATGTCGTAAACCGGGTTAGAGTAATTTTTTCTCCATTAACGTCATTTTGCCTTACGACAAGGAGCAATGGTTAATGGGGGAAAAAATGACTCTAAGCATTTTTTAACGACACTCGTTGGCTAGGTGGCGCTAAAAAATGGCGCTAGTCAGCGCTAACCTCTTTGACTCAAAACTGTGTTAGCGCAGTTTCGGGTCAAAATGTAGAAATCAGGCCCTCAGTTCCACTGCTCTGCCAGCAGAATTAATCATTCAGCACTAATTGTAGTTAAACTACAGAATAATTTGTTTGGGTGCATGCTTTGTATAGTCTGTTTTTGATGTCTAACAAATATATGGATGACGTTCTGGGGGTTGAGCACCAGCACAGGCTCACCAGCAATCCTATTCACTGCTTTCATGCTACAGCTAGCATGAAAGCAATGCCAGGATTGGTCTGAGCAGCTTGGCTAGCCACTCGAACACAGCCCTGGGGTCTGTGCACTTTCTGCAACCTGGCTGTTAAATACAGCCGGGCTGGAGAAACCTGAGTGCACTTTTGTGTTTGGATGGCATAAGACAGCCGACCAAACACACATGCGCACTTAGGTGCACAGTCTCTCCTCCTCCCTGCTCCCACCTCCCATGGCCCAGCCCCGCCCCTCCCTGCTGGCAGAGCAATCAGCACAAAAATAAAACAATAGTAAACTATAATTTTATTTTTCTGCTGCTGGCTCAGCCAGGTGGCAACGCTCCTTCGCCACAGCGAAAGAGCCGCCCCTGTTCAGATGGTTCTGTCTGTGTGCAGGGCTGCACCTCTTACCTGTTGTGGTATTTTGCTCCATGGCGCTGTTGGTGGATGAAGGTGAAGAAAACTTGTCACCGAACTGCATACTACTCTGCATTTGGCTAGTGAGTGATGCTGTTGTTTTACACACACACTGTGATGTGTCATGCTGGATGGGAGGTGAGGATGTCAGAGTTACAATAAGTATTGGAAGGAGTGGCATAATACTTCTTCCATTTGTCCTTGACCTTTGTAAAATGGCAGATCAGAATGGAGTCCTGTTAATAGTGGACAAGGCATTTCGAATTTCAGCTTTTCTGCACCAATGATATGGATAGAGTAAAACGTTAGCACAATGAGCATGTTTCTAAAAATAATTTCTGTTTTAGGGGCGTAGATTAACATCAGTAGTGGAAATGCATTCAGGATTTGCATATTCTTTTTATTTTTTTTCTCATTTTCTGAAAGCAATGAATGATAAAGCATGTCTGCTGTAATGTGCGCAAATACGGGTGCTATAAAAAAATAACTGGTGACGGTTTAATTGTATCCATTCAACCATCTTAGTAACACTGACACCTATAGCTAAACATTGAAGAGTATAATTATAGGGTATTTAAAAATGAATTGTCATCATATGTATTGCTAACAGTCAGAGAAGGTTATCATGACTCTCGTGTTTTATTGCAGGCTGTTAAATCTATTCTTCAACTTCAGTGGCCAGTTTGGGTGCTCTGAATTGCTGCTCTGACTAAATTTGATTAGTAGTACTATCTGTGTGGCTGCATTTGTTTATATAGTGTGTCAGCCCTTTGCAATGCACACACATTTATTATACAGGCACGCCATTGTTGGTTAAGCCCATTGCTCCAAGGAGTGAGACCCTCTTGGAAATGATGAGACAATACAACAGTATGGTGGTAATTACACGGTATAAATAGCAAGGGTGTGGGTCAGGGGTGGCAAGGAACCAGTCTGTCATCCTCGGCTGCCCAGGAAGCTGCTGATTGAAGTGTTTGCCGATTGGCACTGTCTGTAGTCTGTGAGGTGTTTGGCATATTCCTCTGTTTGACACTGAATTTACCAGCATGCAACCAAATGAATGACTTGACAAATAGAGGAGAGAATGGGTTTGTTGTGCAATGCGGAATTGGTGTCACCTATGACACTTGAGTGGCTTAAATAACACCATGCACAAAGACCTATTGGTTAAATAATGCACCGAGTTCAATTCATCTGCAAGGTTAGCAAAGAGATTTCAACTGCAGACTTAGAGCATGATTACGAGTTGGGCGGTTGAAGTGCACAACTCCAATGGTGACAGTGGTGAGGCGGCTGTCAAGGCGGCAGCTTCACCACCATCGTATTATGATGTTCCACTGGGCTGACTGGCGGAAACATGATATTACGACGTCTCCACTGGTCACTTGGAGCCAAGGCCAATGCAGTTGAACACAGCACCCTCAGAATGTGCACTTCCTGCCATAGCAGACAGTGCACATTCTGAGGGGGCTTGCAGGGGGCCTCAAACTCTGCCTGAGACATGCTCATGGGCAATGCAGGCCCCCCCCTATGGCCCTAAACTCTGCCTTTTCACCAGCATTTTCATGGTGGGGACCCTGACGAAAAAAAGGTGGCAGAGGGGAAAGTCGTGATCAGCACGGCAGTGCTAAACTCTGCACTGCTGTGGCTGACCACAACTTTGATGACCTCCAACCCATAGGGATCCCTGATCCTGGCAGAGGCGGCGGTCTCCTGGAGGTCTGACCTCCAGGATCGTAATCTGGTGGTCAGACCATCAGGATTGCAGCAGTCTGACCGCTACTGTGAATTTGGTGGTCCTAGCACCACCAAACTCGTAATGAGGCCCTTAATAACTAGAGGTTTATCCTGGCTGTGTGAAATTGAACTCCTTTTTCATTACCTGATCACTGCTAAGTGGGTGAAGCAGAACTCGGTGGAATCTCTCAGAGTTTTTATGCAGCTCTAGGAATTCCTCAAGTTCCACCCACCCATAATTGTGATCCATTTATGTCTGCAATAATGTCATCTATGGTAGGTGTCAGGTGTTCTTTTCCTTTACTTTGTACAGAATTGTTGGGGAGCCACATATCTATGCAGAGCCAGATGGCACGGGCTGCTTTGGCTTGATAGCAATTAACATGGGAAACACCCATGAGTGAGACCTGACACCTTCACTCCTAACTTTTTTAGCCTTAGCAGTCTCTCTTCCACTAGGAGCTGGAGGTAGAAATGCACTCACCTCAGTCTGTTGGATTGTCATATTGATATGGAGAATAATAGTAATGCCCTTGAGACACCCTAGTCCAATAAAAAGTTGTGGGATCTCCTTTAAAAGTTCTTCTATCTGACTCTCCTGTACTCCTGCTCCAGGTCCTCCAGTCCTCCGCTGTATTGCAGTCGAAGAGAGGCCCTTTCTGTTTCTTGCTGACATAAAGCTCACTTCTCCATGTCTCTATTGGAAACAATTGTCTCTATCGCCCCTGCCAGGGGTTGTGACTGCTGCCCTTCGTATGCATTGATCTTTTTAATCAGTGGGCAAATGGTGGCTTCAGTTCTTGATGTGCTTAACATGCATTAAATAGACCAATGCCCTAGTGTCAATGAGGGTGGACATTGGTATGCCTACAACCTTGACTATGCTCTTGGGTTGATGCCTCCTGCCCCTCTTTCCCTACTTGGAACAGGAGATTAAACTATTTTTTGTCTTTATCTTGGGTGTTGAGTTCTTGAGGGTGGGACGTCCTCAAGGCACACTGTTGATCTTCATGTAATCGCTGATGTTGCAAGGCCATTGACGGTCTTTCGAACCCTACTTTCTTTCATCCCCAAACACACTGATGAAGTGGTTGGGCTTACTGCACTTCGAACAAGGCAAGGCACTTGTCCATTTTGTGAAATTCTAATCTGCGGTTCCTGCATCTAGTCAGTGTGCAGGTAATGAACTCCCTGTTTAGGATTTGTAGTGGTCCTTTGTGTATGAATTTGATTGTTTATTCTTTGACTTGTACCCTCTTGTTGCGTTCTGGTGCACTGCTCCCCTGGTTAGGGCAGTTTCCATTTCCTCTGCTCTGCTATTTAACAACTCAAGAGATTGTGCCGTGACAGGAATATATTGCAGTCACCTTTCCACTTGACCCATATGAAGAGCTGCACCATTGAGGACCTGCATCCTTGAATGGTTTGACTCCCCACTTCTTTTGTTTGGCATCTTCTTCACAGGTGCTGGCTATCTCTGGCAGGTGAGTATAGAATCCATCAATTCTTTGTTCCTCTCTTTGATGAGCTTGGTATAATTTGAATCTCTCTTAGGGTGGAGCCAAGGGTCGGAATAAGGATTCAGTGCTGTGATTGTTGCCCTTAAACTCATGATCAGCTCCCATGGTCAGGAGGTTTTCAAAAGCTTTATACACCTCTCTCCCCTGCAAAATGGAGTAGTAGTGAACTTGAGCAGCCCCTCTGGTTTCTCTGGTGGCTCTGAAGTAATTATTTAAGCCGCTGGCTCACATTTTCCATCTGGGTGTTGGGGGTCGCCAGCTCTCTAATTGGCAACAGAACAGTCATAGATGTGTGCTTTGTTCTTGTGGAGGTGCTGGTGCTTTGGCTTGTGCCGCTAGTGGGTCATCAGCTATGTTGCCATCCTCTGAGTGATGGCTGAGGTATCACTTTGTGTTCTGATTTGATGCTCTTACTGTGGTTTCTCTCTACCGCAGATGTTTTTATTTTTATTTTTCTTGTTTTATTCTTTTCTGGGTGAGCTTGCACTGCTATCTGTTTATCCCTCTTGGGTGGTCTGTAACGTAGTGCCCTCGCAACTGCTACATGTGGAGTAAATTGCTCTGTTTCCCTGGCTTCTCCTTCCCCTCGCCATCGGTTCATGTGGCACTGAGCAGATTTTGCCTGTTGTGGTGGCCCTCCTTGCTGTGGTGTTCACCTCGATTATGCTGGTTCTGCACAGGTGTAGTGCATTTCAAGGTGCATGCTCTTCACTGTGGTCCAGAACCATCCTCAACAATTTTAAGCTTAGAGGCATGGTCTCCTGAGTACACTGTACAGAGGCACACTCTGCCTTACATGTGCTGCCTTTAATGTTCTTGGCTTTCCATTATTCTGAGCATTCACACACTTGACCGTGCATCATGACCAGTGCCGTAAATAGAAATACTATTTTGAATACCTTTTTGCTTCTCAGAAATGCTGGGACACTCCCATTAAATGTATTGCAGCAATGCTGATAAGTTCAGGTACTCTCCCATTCAAATTAAAGAATTGCAGACACTCAGGTGGTCATTCCGAGATTGGCGGTCATTACCGAAAATCGCCATGCAAGCGGCCGCCGAAAGACTGCCAGTGATGGTGGTGTGAAGACCACTGCATTGCGAGTCACCCACACAACACTGCCCAAAATACACCCAAAAAACGACACTGACGGCCGAAACGACGGGGTGAAGGAGGCGGCTGCACCACCAGCCACGCCACACCAAGAACATTCTGCCCACCAAATAATGATTCACAAATCAGAACCGTGGTCCGAACACTGCAGCTATCCATTGGCGGTCTGAACTGCTGCAGGAACAAAAAGGCACCAGCACACTGCACCACATTGGACCATACCATTACCTAACACCTGAAACACATACACACAGCTGTCCATAGCACTACAAAACACCCCCCTACACATCCCCATAACCCTTTGCATCCAGAAACACTGATAGAGTTAGGCAAGAGCACACTGAAAGGAGGCACTGCACCTAGATATCACAGGCATCATCACACTGAATAAGCATCACACAACACACCACTACACACAAACACCACAGAGCACACGCACATACCACTACAGAACTCACACCAACAAACAGCACACCCAGCATCCCTGCACAACATACACCCCGACCCACAACACAACCACCATGGCACCACCAAAAAACCCATGATTCACAGATGAGGAGCTGAAGAAATTGGAGCCGCGACTGTTCGGAGCACAGGTCCAGCAGACATCCATAGCCTGGATGAACGACTTATGGCAGAGGATAGTCATCAGGGTGAAAGCAGTGGGGGAACCATCCACGCACAAGGGAGGACATCAGGAAGAGGTAGAATGACCTAAGGGGGAAGGTACTGGCCATGGCTTCCAGGCACCAAATCGCAGTCATGAGGACTGGTGGTGGGCCCCCACCGCCTCCCCCAGAATTGTCATCATGGGATGAGAAGGTCCTGGCCATTCTACATACAGAAGGGCTGACGGGAATACCTAGTGGACTAGACATTGGTTAGTCAACTGTACTCCCCTGCCAACATGTCCCTGCGCATAGCATGTACCCCCACCACCCTCTCACCCCCTCACACCACCCTAATGTGCACAAGCCCACCATGGACCCAATACCCACCCCCTCCTGACACCATTCCCTCACAGGCCCATCCAGTGCATAGATACCTCACACTGCAGCAAGTACCACAACTACCACAATGCAACACTCCCTACCCTTGCATGACTGCTACATCCACATCACATTTCTGCCATTGCATTTTAAACCACGTCACTCCCCATCACCAATAAGAATGAGGAATGCACATCAGTACATGGCAATGACAGTAGCAAGACAAACATTAACTATTCACCAAAATAGGCCCATTGCAACATTCCACTGATGGTAACACAAGCAGTGGGATGGTAACTGTCAATGCCATTACTGGCCTGCAAATCCAGTCAATGATGGCATACAACCATGTGTGCCACTGCTACAATACCATCATCTGACACAATACCTCTCACACGTCTCCCAAATACTGACACACAGCAGAGGAGCACAGAGACATAAAGCCCAGGCCTGGAAGCAGATCCAATACGGGAGGACTCCCCTGGAAGTCTGGATATGGACGACAAACCTGGCCCATCAGGCATGAGTGGTCAGTCCACCATCACCGGCCTCACCCTGCCCACAACTGAAACCACCTCCCCTGTGGCAGCCAATGCACAGCAGAGCTCACCTTCCCATACCAGTGTCCCAAGGTCACATCAAACATCAGTGTGCCCCACAGGACAGGGGCAGGAGTCGACGTTGCGAATCGAAGACAATGACG
This sequence comes from Pleurodeles waltl, assembly GCF_031143425.1. Classification (NCBI taxonomy): domain Eukaryota; kingdom Metazoa; phylum Chordata; class Amphibia; order Caudata; family Salamandridae; genus Pleurodeles; species Pleurodeles waltl. The sequence continues at coordinate 919,809,201 of NC_090443.1, forward strand.
GTCCTGGTGTCAGTGGGAGAGGGCACACTGCACCAGGGGCACCAGCACAGGGGGCAAGGGCCAGTGGGAGGGCAATCATGGGCCAAGGGACAAGGCAGGTACAGGACACGACTAGCCAGGAGCCCATCACCACAGTCCTAGAAGCCTACCAGCAAACCCACAACAAGATGGGCCATATAATCATCACCTTGGAGGACACCCAAAGACTGCAGGGGCAATACCACCAGGAGGCCATGCAGCAGTGGCAGGTGCTCAATGCGACCATGGTCTTCATATTAGGAGAGTTCCAGGAATTGAACAATATCCTGCGGACATCCTCCACCCAACAGCAGGCCCCATCCAGTAGTCAGGTAACACCACTGTCAATGACATCAGCACCTGATACTGGAATGGAGGCCCAGCAGGAGAACCCACAGGTCACCAGCACCCCTACCCCTGCAGCTGAGGGACCCCCCCGTAAAAGAGGTCACCCATCCAGAAATCCTCCAGGACCTGAGGCCAAGAACAATCCCCCCACCAGGAAGTGATCCCTCTTCTGAACTGTCACCCTTGTGTGCCACTGTTACACCCTGTTGGCTATCCAAAACCAAGATCACATCATTCTGGGTAAATGGATACAAGACCTGTGAGACAAACAGCTGTACCACCCACTCTGATCAGCACCCAGACCATTAATAAACACAATTTAACACAACTCATGGTGCACGTCTCTTCATTGTATGTAGTGGCAATCCTGTTTCCAAGCAGCAAATATATAAACATTTTGGCACCACAACAATGTTGAAGTGACAGATGTACTGGGACACCCCCGCAGGTGTGTAAGCACATCCAAATTGAAATGATATGCAGTGTCAACGATATCAACAGACAATACAGTAAACAGCTTGCAGACAGAGATGTGACCTGAAGAGGGGAAATGAAATGGAAACAGCACAATGTTGTAAGGCATGTGAACCAAGTCATACATCCACAGCATTTGAACACATATACAGGATGACTGGCCTAGCAGCTATGATACCACATATGTTAGGGCCTGCATAGGCACTCACATATGTGTGGGACAGAAAAGAAGTAACATAGTTACCATCTTCTATTGTTCACCTCCCTGAGCAGTCAGGAACAGGTACTTGCCACACAACAACTGACATTGCAGTATGACATGCCTACGCAGCAGGCCAACACTGATAAGTCCCCCTAACATTTCCCCAAAAAGGCAGACTGAGGACCCTAAACCTTTGGTACAACTATAAGGCTGTACCACAATGGCACCAGCATTCCACACATGCCTTTAGCAGCAGTGCATTCCCACTACCCCTCATGGTAAGTCACCTACCTTTCAGGTCGGAAAGCAAGATGAAATGCTGTAGTCCCCACACACACCTTGATGCATGCAAACACTGGCTACAGACTGGCTTCAGCAATACATCTTCCATGTGCAAATGACATACAATTCACACATACCTGTAACTCATTGAAAGTAGTGACGAATCATGTCAGTCCTGTTGTCATGTGCCTCATCCTCGTCTGCTTCCACCTCAGCATCAGAGTCACCATCCCAAAACACTGCCCCAGCATTAATGTCCCCCTCCTCCAACAGTGGGATGTGCCTTCTGAGGGCCAGATTATGGAGCATGCAACAATGATCTTGCAGACTTTCCCTGGTCAGTACTGTAGGGCACCACCGGACATATGGAGGCAACAAAATCTAGTTTTCAAGAGACCGAAAGTCTGCTCAATCACTTGTCTCGTCCAGCCATGTGCCTCATTGTACCTGTTCTACCCTCCTGTAGATGGATGTCTCACAGGTGTCTGGAGCAAGGGAAGGTTGGGGTATCCAAAGCCACCTGTGTGGAAAACGGAACATGTTTATAGGTAACAATGCTAGGCAGAGTGCTGACTGTGTTTGGAGGGGTACAAACGTCTGACATGGAGAGCAGTACATATACCTATGAGCCAGGCCCTTTCTCCATATAGCTGCGACATCATTGAAGGGACACTGCTGTTCCTCAGGATGTAGGAATCATGTACTGATCCTGGGAATTTTGTGTTTACGTGTGTTATGTATTCGTCTGCAAGACACACCACTTGTACATTGAGCGAATATGTACTCTTTCAGTTTCTGCAGACCTGTTCATTAGTCCTCAGAGGTACCAAGGCAATGGGAGTCCCATCAATGGGCCCAATTACATGTGGAAGATTTGATATGTTGTAGAAGGCTGCTTTCACAGTGGGCAATTCAGGACATTGTGGGAATCTGATGTATCTGTGCACATGATTGAGTAGGGCATCCAGCACATCCTGCAACACCTTACTGAATTGGGGCTTTGAAAAACCTGCAGCCAGTCCCACTGTAACCTGGAAAGAGCCACTTGCCAGAAAATGTAGGACTGACAACACCAGGACTGTTGGAGGAATGGCATGGGGATTTCTCAAACCCACCAGAAGGTCTGGCTTCAACTGGGCGACCAGTTCCCTTATGCATGATTAAGTCAATAGGTCAGGATGGTATGGCGCTCTTCCATGGTATCAAGATCTACGAGAGGGAGGTAAACTGGTGCATTCCTCATCACTACTTTGTGGCGATATCTATGCGGGGACACAAACAACAATCAGGGAACCTCTCACAATGTAGGGCACAAAGTATGACATACAATATTCACTTAGTTTTATTCATGCAAGTTGTCTGTCATGTTGTGGGAAGACACATTACTCCACACCCCATTCCTAACCAGATGATGGCACCTAATCCCTGTGTCAATGGATGTATACAGGACATGTACACATACACCTTCCATGTGTTCCACTATACGGATCATGTATGCTGACGACTGTAGTGACAAGTGTGGTGATCTCAGCAGACACTCACTACATGTGTCATTATCGATAATGTGTGACCTAATGTATCTATTTGTGATGACATGCAGGTAATTACGCAGTGTGAACCCAGAACAGTCATGTTACAGACTAATATGGCATCGGCCTGTCCGGCATGCATTGGACAGCTGGAAGTGACCTTGTTCAGCAGGCGGAAGTCGTCATGGTGGAAGGCGGTCTGAACCACTGTGCAACTCCTTATTGGTTAACATTGACGTCTATGGGAGACTGGGACCAATGATGATCACTGCTGGCGGTGACAGTCATGACCGCTGTGGTGGAAACCGCCATTTTGTAGGGGCCAGCTCACTTGACTCCTGGCATTCGGGCAAGACAGACCTCCACTTTGTGTGCTGTTGTGTCCTGTATCTTGGAGCAACAATGGCATGCACTGCAAGGGATAGGGTTCCCAGCCTTCACTACAGAGGAACCGGAGAAACTGGTGAAAGGGGTCCTACCCCTGTATGGGCGGTTGTACGGTGCTTCAGGGCAACGGGTCAGTACAACGTCCTTAGTCCCACATGTCGGGTGGTGTTTGACGATATATGTGTGTGCGCATTGACATGTCATGACTGATCAGGTGTTTTGCATGCAAATGATATGTGTGGGATATTGGCAGTGTGCATGGTCCGTCTTTGTTGTGTGTCGCTAAAGGTTACAGCTGTATTGGTATGATTTACATCATGCCCCCCATTTTTGGAATGTTTCCCAAGCAGGTCCGCGCCCACCAGAAAAAAGGGTTATGGATCGCCAAGGAAGTGCGGACCCTGGGGGTCCATATCCGGCAGAGCATGAAGCTGTGGGAGGACGTGAGACGCTAGGCCCAGAAGACCGCAGAGGCCCAGGTGGGGATGGCCTCCCAACGTGGGAGGGGTGCCCATCTGACCCTGGCCTCCCTTATAACCCACATACTGGTGGTGGCATACCCAGAGTTGGATGGGCACTTGAATGCAGCACAGCAGTCACAAGGGAGTAAATGTTGACTTCTGCATGGTTGTGCACTGTGACCCTCACTGGACTTGGAATGCACCTGGTCAGAGGAGATTTAGGTAATGTACAGTCCTGGTTGCCACACCAATCATGTAGGACTGTGTCACGTTAGCTATGTTGAGCCATGCAGGAAAAGAAGTGGTGGTACTGTGACACATTTTCACCTGTACGTATGGGTTGCTCAAGTATTCTGTCATGGAACTGGCTGCATCTTCTATCTCTGCATGGACTGTAGCAGTACAAGGTGGTCATATTGGCACTATATATGGGTCATGACAGGCATGTTACGTGAACACTGCTATTGCTTCACTTGCTACATCAATGTACAGCTGTACCACATGTGGCCCACACATTTCTGTCAGTTAGTTAGTGTGCTCAGTCCCTCAGAGCTCAGATTTGCATCATCCCGTAATGGATGACGTGTTAGGATATGTTCCTGGGCTGGATTGTTGTATAAGTCATTCATGTAGTTGATAGGCATGTAGTGGTCTCATTCAGGTGTTTAGACTGCAGTGTTGGGGTGTTCTCTGATGAGATTGGGAATTGCTTGCATGACTCAATTGTAAATGATTGCATAATGGTCTCTTGTTTGCCTGGCATGGGCTGTAATATTTATTGTTTGTATGTGAAGTGGATGTGTGGGTTATCACCATTTCCTCCCTTTCTGTTTCTCCCACCCTCCTTATTTCTCTTCACCTCTGTCTACGTGTGCATTAGCATCATCTGGCGAAGGAGAAGTGGGGATGCAGCAGCCCACGGGACCCGGGAGGCTGGCACCAATGAAGTCGATGGGATCAGTGGGACGGAGGGCGAGGGGAGCACCACGGGGAAGACTGAAGCAACCAACTCATCTGATACAGATTCCTTCTCGTATGGCAGCTCCCTGGTGGTGGTGGACCCATCTGGAACATCCCCAGCACCATCCTTGTCTGCCACCCCTTGTAGCACCCAACCTAATTGCCTGTGCCGCTCACCCAGGAGGGTGGGCATCTCCTTCACCGCAGGCTCCTCTACTCCTGCCCCAGTCAGCCCTACTGCCCTCAATGAGGAGGCTAATGATCTCCTGAGGTTCATCTCTGTGGGGTAGACAACCATCGTGAATGTCATGAAGGGACTGGCATCCCAGATGCAGCAGTCCAATGTGTTCCTGGAAGGCATTCACAGTGCCTCGTCTGGCCTACAGAGATCGTTTCAGGCTCTGGCCTCCTCGTTGACAGCAGCCAGTATCCCTTGATCTTCTGTCCCCCCTCCAGCTACCTGTTCCTAATCCACAACCCCTCTCCCTGCACCTGTCTGAAGCACACCTACAAACCAGCATACACCCACTACAACAGACAAGGTGCACATAGACAGTCATAAGCATCACAAATGTTCACACAGGCATGCACACACAACACACATCTGCAATCACAACAACAGCCACTTCCCGTCCACCTCCTCCCTTACAGTCACATCTCCACTCATACCTGCCAGCATTGCATCATCACACACTGCTCCTGCTAGCATTCCTGTCATACCCTTAATCACCACAACAGCAGAATCACAGGCACACACCCCACACACCAAATCCTCACTCACCATGACTACTGTCTCTGCAACCTGCAGCACATCCACCTCACTTGCACATACCACTGCAACGTTCACTTACACATCTCCCATTCCCTCTCTCTGCATCTCTACCCCCACCTCATAAAGAATGCACATGAACCCATTCACCCACCATGCACATGCACATATTGCGCACACCAGAATCCCCATACAGCACACCAACACGTCAGACCAGCACTCCCTCTACCTCCACTCCCAACCCTCAATCATGTGACCACCCCGTGTACCCCAGAAAGTTTTCCTTGATGCCCTTGACCTTTTCCCTACACCTCTCCCACCACATGTTCCCTGTAAACACCGTGTCCCCTTGCCCCTCTCAGGCCCTTCCACGTCCCATTCCTCGGTGCCCCCTCTGGTGTTTCCCCTGCTCCTCCACCCAACAAGAAATCCACCCCTCCCAGTGCCAAAATCACCCCTCCCAAGCCCAAAACATGCCCCTTCCACATCCAAGCCTCCCCAACAGCCCACACACCCCTGAGGTGCCTGCCTGTTCCATTGATGCCCCTATGACGTGGAGGCCTATTTGCTGTCGGGAGTCAAGTAGGGGCCAAGATTTTTGGACAATGTGTCCTGATTTTCTGGACATTGGTCTTGCCATTAGTACATATTGTATATAGTTTATTTTATTATTTTGTTGTTGAATACAACTGCCCACATTTCTGTGGTTGTCAAGTTGAGATGCATGTCCTGGCTTCCTTCTACATGGTGGTGTGACATCTGTGTGCAATGGTATGTGAGAGTGGTGTGTGGGTTGTTTCTCTGTTGTTGCATGCACTGGGTAGATGGGTGGTGCTATGGGCATGTTGTTATGCATCTGACTGCTTGCTTATGGGATTGTATGGGGTGCAGTGTGCGTCCGTGTGAATGGTGCTTCATGTGTAGATTTCCTTGATTGTTGGTTGTACGAGATGTGTCACCTGTGTCATTGTTTGGATGTGTGTTCACTGCTATTGATTGTGTGTCATTGCTACATATAGTTCATGGTGTGTGTATGTGTGGTGTTACACAACGTGCCTGTCTATGCCTGCGTTGAGGTGTTTGTGGTCTAGTTGTCGTTGTGTGGTTATGAGGTCTGTTGGTGGTGTTTGTGTGCGTTGTGCTGTATGTTTGGCACATATCTGCTTGGCTTTATGTGTGTATTTGGTACTTGACATTGATGTATATTGTGTGTGCCTGTGTGTGGCCTTCGCTGTCTGTGTGAGGAATGTGTGTTATGTGTGGGAGTGTATCACTGCCATTTCCTCCCCTCTGTGCTAGGCGTACTTAAGGTTGTCGTCTTCATTGCTGTTTGTAGCCCTGAAGGTGTATGGCGAGATACAACAAAGGGAATACTAGCAGTTCATTTGCCATGGCGGCCGCAAAGCCGTCTCTGTGCCTGGAGTGGGTGTCTCCTTTTGTACGTTCTGTTTCCGCCAGGTTTTTCGTAGTGGCCAATCCGCCCCAGATATCCTGGCGGCGTGCTGACTCAGAATATGGTGGGCGGTACATTGGCTTCCGCCAGCATGAAGTTGGCTTCTGCCGCCGGAAGCTGCTCGTCGGCAGTGCTGGTGGTGAGTTGTCTGTGTTGCGTTGGATTCACCGCCTTACTCGTTATATGGGGGTCTGCACTGCCACTCTGGCGGCGGTCATAACACCGCCGCCGGCGTGGCGGTCAGGTTACCCCCGAACTCAGAATGACCACCTCAGTACCGAACATTACCTGCCCATGTAAAGTACTGCCATGCCATATTATTAGGAATGGGGGGATTGCACAGGATGGTCAGGGACCTCATCACCAGGGAAAGGGGGCTCATTCAGGGCTACCTGCTGGTCCCAACAATGACAACTCACTCACTGGTGGTACACTGTGGAGTGACCCTGGATGGTGTAGTGTCCTGCTGGACACATTACTGCACAGCCACTCTGGAGGGCTGGCCTTAACACCCACCCCATACCCATCCAACACAGGCATCACCAGTCTGTTGACCCTGCAAATAAAAGAGCCTGGGAGCATGTGCTCGTGACTAGTTATTACTAACCTAACTTCGGGCCTCATTTCGAGGCTGGCGGTCTTTAGACTGCCAGCCTCGTAGTGGTGGTCAGGACCGCCGCTGCTCTGGCAATATGACCACCACATTAAGACCCTGGTGGTTAGACCGCCAGGGTACTACCATCATCGCCTGGATCCATTATTCCGATGGCTTGGCTTTGTGGAGGTCAGAATCAGCCAGCACCGCACTCCTGTTTCCAACTTTGTTCTCCACCAGCCTTTTCATGGCGGTATTACCGCCATTAAATGTCTGGCAGAGAACATGTGCAGGGGGCTAGAGGGGGCCCATGCACTTGGTATGGGCAATGCAGAGGTCCACCTGCCCAGCACCCTCACAATGTTCACTGTCAGACAGTGTGCATTATGAGGGTGCTGGTGCACCCTGTGGTGGCAGCATTGTTGACGGCTCGATTACAAGCAGGCAACAATGCTGCCACCAGTTTCCTGCTAGACTGGCGGGCAGAAACCTCGGTTTCCGCCCACCAGCCCAGCAGGAAACTCGTAATGAGTCCATTGAGGAGATAGCCAATGTGGTGGCAACCTCCCCGTTGGAAGTTTGGCACACGGTTAAAACTGTCCGCTGAACTCCTAATCAGGCGCTACATGTCCATTTCAGTCATTCACTTAGTATGTGGGCCCAAGCCCCACGACATTACAGACAGTCAGCTATTGCTTTATGTAAACCTCCTGCAGCAACTAGCCATCGGGCTGCGTGAGATGTACAGGGACCCTCCGTACAAGCTAAGACGCTCTCCATAGGTGGCACTGTGTCTAATGGGAGCAATTGCCCTTTCCTCAGGCAATCCAGAAGGAAGCTAGAAAGACCTTCACAGTGTCCTGTCCTCCACGACTTTGTGTGAAGAATGCAACATTGAATATGATGTAGATATGTGATTTTTTATTTTAATTGCTTTTGGCATGCCACAATTAGATATATCTATAGCAGTTTATGATTAATAACAATGTGTGGCACATGAAGCCATATTAATTGCCCACATTTCCACAATTTATGATCATAGTTAGGACGGTGCGAAGTTTCAAAGCGTAATGTCTTGCAAGTCTGTACTCGAGTATCTGTAGAAAGGAAGACTGTACCAGAAAAATTAAAAACTCGCTCCTCCATAAAGTGCCAAAATTTCGCGAATTTCGACAAAGGGCAAATAATTCCTAGTTTTTTTAAATTTTGAATGTCAGGAAGCACTGTGAGGCAAAGATCGAGTGAACTCCAGCTGAGGATATTGTCACTCTCAGATCACATTTAACCACAGACCAGGATCCAATCCAACCTTGTAAACTAAACCTCAAGGCGGCTGAGTTCCCAAAAGCACACGTAGCTTTTAGCTAATGATTCACATGAGTCATCCATGAAAAGGGGCAAAAAACTAATAACAAGATCTTTCTTCATCTATTTCATCCACTCCCAACTTTCACTGAACACTGTTAATGACTCAGTTGCTTATTCAAGGATCTGAACGGCCTTCTCTTTGTGCATCTGTTTATCTCTCCTCCTTGCTCATAGTTTGTGTTAACCGCGGATATATAAGAGCAAGTCATGAGCTATTCTGCATGCCGCACTGCCATCTAGAGGTACTGGAGGGAGTTTAATCTCCATGTTTTAGTGAAACATATTTTAGAAGGCCAGTTTAAAATTTCCAGGAAAGCCTCAAGGGATATTGATGCATTATGTTATGTGAATTGCATTTTTATAATGCATGTCTTCCTCTCGTGTGCACTGCTTGGCTGGAATGTCACCTGCCATATGGCTGTACTATGTGGCCTGCTTGCACGACCATGTACCCTTTCTTTAAACAAGTCGTAGTATTTATTATTTTCAAAGAAAAAAGTATTTGAAACATGGTATGATTAGAAAGACATTATTAGCGTAACTCTACGCAATGGAGCTTATTTTATCAACCTCAGAAACATGGTAGACATCAAAGCCAAGATTTCAAAATGTGGTCGGCGCAGCCTGACCCCTCTCTGTCTAACTGTGCATCAATCCACTGGGCTATTTGGCAAATTATTTTAGATGCCCTCCTAAGAACTCGTGAACCTCGTTTTAATGAGGAGAACATATGAGTTTATGGTGAGTGCTATCATCTTTGGAACTAGGGAACTAGGTGCCAGATTTAGCAACATTTGGTGTAACCCAACTGAGCAAGACAACTTGCTGCTCTGCTTTGTGTCAAATGGAGAGACATAATTAATAACATGATGCATTCCTGCTCTTTTCGCTGACACCAACGTAGGAACCCGTGCACCATGGTGCAAGTGTGCCTGCGATACAGGCAGGATTGCTTCTGTGCAAGAAGGAACACCTTCCTGCACAAAACAGTGCTAAGATGCATTTTCCTCTTTCTGCTTGTCCCATAGAAATCAGTACACATAGAAACAATCAAACATAAGAAGAAATAAACATATTTCAACTCTTTATGCTTTTGCTAGGAAGGCATACCGTTTTGACACATTTCCAAGTTTACTAGCCTTAGTAAACCTGGGAATGTGTCAAAAATCATGAGTGGATGCGTGGAACACCCATGACCCTCCCATGCAACATCTTCCTATCGCAGTCCTAAAGCAGAGTAATGCAAGGCAGTAACTTGCACTGCCTTGCTTTATACAAAGCTACTATGCCACCCAGAGCCATGAAATGTGCTTCTTGTGGTTTAGGAAATCTAATTTAAGGGTTTACATTGCGTTGTATCATCTTGGGTGGTACAACGTCGATGAAAGCACTTGAAAAGTTTTGGCCCCAGTTCAAGTCTCTGCATGGGCTCAACATCCTGTGATTCTGCGCACATCACTTAGGCCCTCATTACAACATTGGCGGTAAAAGCCACTTACCGCCGTGCAGAAGACTGCCAACACACCGCCGCGGCCGCGGAAAACCGCCACAGCGATTATGACCCACAGTTCGGAATCCGCCAAAATCTAGACACCCACACAAGTCCGCCACACCAAAGGTCAGTGATAAACTGGCGAAAACAAAACCTTCCACCGTCACGCCAACAGAAATACGCCCACACTATCACGACACACGAATCCACGCGGCGATCTTTCAACTGCGGTATTCCATTGGCGGTACACACCGCCGAGCTCAAAATACACACACTTTTACAAAACACAGCCACATTGGACAATTCAAAATACACACCCCTGATACACATACACACACCACTCCCACACACCCATTACAATATAAAACGCACACCCACATCACCCACAAACCCCTAGTACCAAAAATTCAGAAAGAAGGCCAGTGAGAGACACCACCAGCAAGAACAACAGCATCCACTGGCACACAACACCATCACCCACAGAACATCCACGCACCTCACACAACACCCCACTACATATCAGCACACTTATCACCACACACTCCACCCCACACATCACCTACACCACCAGATGGCACGGCAAAAACACCCCAGGTTCTCGGAGGAGGAGCTCAGGGTCATGGTGGAGGAAATCGTCCGGGTAGAGCCACATCTATTCGGATCACAGGTGCAGCACACCTCCATTGCAAGGAAGATGGACTATGGCGAAGAATAGTGGACAGGGTCAATGCAGTGGGACAGCACCCAAGAATTCTGGAGGACATCAGGAAGAGGTGGAACGACCTACGGGGGAAGGTGCGTTCTGTGGTCTCAAGACACCACCTGGCGGTTCAGCGGACTGGCGGCGGACCCCCACCTCCTCACCCACAACTAACAACATGGGAGGAGTAGGTCTTGGCGATTCTGCATCCTGAGGGCCTCGCAGGAGTAGGTGGAGGAATGGACTTTGGTAAGTCAAATCTTTATTATTACATCCCCCACCCTACCTGCATGCCAGCACATACCCCCACCCTCACCCCCAGCACTCCAACTCTCACATATGTCCCAACATCACAAACCACCCATCCCAACACCAAGCCCTGCATGCAACAACAAAGCATGGACACCCATCACTAAAGCATGCCCACTGCACATACCCATACAACCCCCTAAACCATCATCACACAAGGTCCCACACAGGAATGCAAGCACTGGCGTACACGGTCACCCACCCATTGCACACCATGCCACACACAGATGTAATAACCATCCTTTAATACCCCTGCAGGACCCCTACCCAACGTCACCGGACAGGAGGGTCCACACATGTTCACACCACCAACAGAAGAGGCCCACAGTGATGACAGCAGCTCTGTCCAACTGGATCTAGATGACCAGCCTGGCCCATCGGGGACCTCTGGACAGTCGGTTCCCCTCACCCAGTCACAGGCCACCACAGACCTTCCCCCCTCTGGAAACACCAGCACAAGACCCACCCAGCGGGCCCATACCTCCGTCCCCAGGACACGTCAATCAGCTGTGTGTCCACTACTACAGGGAACCCAGGCTAACCCACCACCCCAACAACAACAGGGACCTGGGGGCAGTGGCAGTGGGCACACGGTCCAGGGGACGGAGGCCCAGGAACACAGGGGAACACAGGGGAACTGGGAGGGCTGCTGTGCGACAGGGGGCGGACAGGCCAAGGTAACCTACTCTGCAAGAGGCCCTCTCCTCCATCATGGGAGCCTACCACCACTCCCAGGAGACGATGGCAACGGTACTGGCCAAGTTTCAGGAGACCCAGCGCCTGCAGGAGGGCTTCAGGGAGGAACTCAGAACCATCAGCTCCACCCTGGGCACCATCGTAGGGGTGCTGAAGGAACTTGTGAACACCAGGAGGGACACTGTGGCACTACAAGGGGCCCCTGACACTAGCATGGATGATGAACTGTCCACCACCTCCGCCGGCGCTAGTGGACAGGACGCCCCGCCACAGGACCACCACACCAGCACCCCACCCCCTGCAGAGGGAGAACCACCCCGCAAACGGTCCCTGAGATCCAGGAACAAGACAGAGCACGATGCCAAGACCCCGCCAAGAAATGAGACCACCCTGATTGTCATCCTACTGTCCCACTTTGTCACCCTGTCCATACTTAAACTGCCCCAGCTCCACTTCCTATGCCCATTTGGGCAATGCACCTGTGAGACTAATAGACTGGACTCTGCCATGGACATTCCTCAGCCATCACCCCTCACCATTTCACTACCCCCTCCAATATTGAGCACTTAAATAAACACACTTAAAGCACAAAACAATCTGGAGTCTGTCTGTGATTTCAAAATAGTGTATTAGCAAATACAGTGACAAAATGCTCTTTCAATTGTAATGTCAACATACCTATGTCACACAGTTCTAGTCCATGAGGAATCTAAGCAGATGCCACACAGTGGGACCCACATCTGTGAAATCGTAAGGGAAAGAGACAACTCAGTGACCATACACTGGGTGAAAATGACAGACAGTAGAGAGGTAGTAGTGTTAAAGTACATGTAGTAGGCAGGTCTGTACTCTTACCTGTGTCTCACTGGAAATATTGCTGAATCACTGAGTCCCTGTTGTTCTTGTCTTCTTCCTCTGCTTCCTCGTCTTCACTGTCCACAGGCTCCACAGCTGCCACAACACCGCCATCTGGACCATCCACCTGCAGAAAAGGCACCTGCCGTCGCAAAGCCAAGTTGTGAAGCATACAGCAGGCCACAATGATCTGGCACGCCTTCTTTGGTGAGTAGAATAGGGATCCACCTGTCATATGGAGGCACTGGAACCTGGTCTTCAGGAAGCCGAAGGTCCGCTCGATCACCCTCCTAGCTCGCTCATTGTAGCGTCCCTCTGCCCTTGTCCTGGGATTCCTCACTGGGGTCAGTAGCCATGACAGGTTGGGGTAACGAGAGTCACCTGCAAATGGCGAGGGACAACTGTTAGACACACACTAACCTGGAGTGATATCCCCAGACCCAGACAACCATTCCCACTGTCTTGCTTCCAGGTGCTCACCTAATAGCCACACACGGTGCCTCTTGAGTTGACCCATCACCTAAGGGATGCTGCTATTCCGCAGGATGTAGGCGTCATGCACTGAGCCAGGGAACATGGCATTCACATGGGAGATGTACTGGTCTGCCAAACATACCATCTGTACATTAATTGAATGATAACCCTTCTGGTTTCTGTACACCTGTTCACTCCTGTGGGGGGGACCAAAGCCACATGGGTCCCATCAATGGCACCCATGATGTTGGGGATGTGTCCCAGGGCATAGAAATCACCTTTCACTGTAGACAAATCCTCCACCTGAGGAAAAACGATGTAGCTGCACATGTGTTTCAGCAGGGCAGACAACACTCTCGACAATACGTTGGAAAACATAGGCTGGGACATCGCTGATGCTATGGCCACTGTTGTTTGAAAAGACCCCCTTGCAAGGAAATGGAGCACTGACAGCACCTACACTTGAGGGGGGATTCCTGTGGGATGGCAGATTGCTGACATCAGGTCTGGCTCCAACTGGGTACACAGTTCCTGGATTGTGGCACGATAAAGCCTGTATGTGATAATCACATGTCGCTCCTCAATTGTCGACAGGTCCACCAACGGTCGGTACATCGGAGGATGCCGCCATCTCCTCACATGTCCCTGCGGACGGTGCCTATGTAGGACAACAGCGAGCACAGAGTCAAACAACTCAGAGGTACGTACCCACAGTTTACCCAGAACACCATTCATACACAAAAGGTAGCCTGCATGTGTGTTGAGTCTAGGTCTAGGTATGTGTGATGCAGTTGAAAATGAAGCCATGTGGGCCCCTGAAATGGCGGCTGCCTGACCTCTAAAGTGGGACAATGGGATGTGAGGTAACTGCGCTGGCGTTGTACATCATCGCGGTAGGCGGTCGAAGACCGTGGCGCAATGCTGCATTGGTTAACATTGGACCCTATGGGTCCCAGGAGCCAATGACGATGTACGATGGCAGTGACGGTACGCACCGCCGCGGACGTGACCGCCATTTTCTATCTGTTCAATCACTTGATACCTGATCTTCGACAGGAGAGGACCTACACTGCAAGTGCTGCTGTGACCTCGGTCTGAAAGAGACAATGGCTCGAGTGTCTGGGGAAAGGACCCCTGCCTTCACATCGGAGGAGTTGGAGAAACTCGTGGATGGAGTCCTCCCCCAGTACACACTACTCTACGGTCCTCCAGACAAACAGTAAGTACACAGGGAGCATGTTGTATGGGCTATGCCTGTGTGGAGAGGGCTGGATGTAAGAAGGAAGGAGGGAGAGTGCTGCGTGCATGAAAGACGGTGAATGCATGTGCCACATGGCAAGGGTAGGGATGGGGGCCAATCAGTTTGACGGTGCAGTTGGTAATTACTTACTCTTCCACCTGTACATTTCATGTAGGTCAGCGCCCACCAGAAAAAAGAAATTTGGCGTGCCATCGCCAAGGATGTCCGGACCCTGGGGGTCTATCACAGACGGAGCACCCACTCACGGAAAAGATGTAAGGACATTCAACGCTGGAGCAAGATGACAGCGGAGGCTCAGCTGGGGATGGCCTCCCAATGTGGGAGGGGTGCCCGTCGCACCATGACCCCACTGATGTTCAGGATCCTGGCGGTGGCCTACCCGGAGTTGGATGGGTGCTTGAGGGCATCACAGCAGCCACAAGGGGGTGAGTACACTCTCATTCTGTTGACTTTGCGCGCAGTGGAGGTGTCTGGGTGGGGGATGTGGGCTGTGGGTTTCCCTAGGCCAGGGCGAGTTCCGTAGGCAAGGCCTCTCCGTAAGGCAGGCCATGTGGCACCCCACCCCACCTCTGTAGAGTGCCAAGTACACCTAGTCATGCCCCTGTGTCATCTATGTGTGCAGATGTCATCCATAGCCTTGTAGACCATTTCCCAGGAATTGAACAGTGGAGCCCAAGAGCACGGCGTAGTGCAGAGGGCTTCTGTGTCTGTCGTGTCCGCCAATGGTAGCGGTAATGCATGCACTCAACATGTCTTTCTTCTGTCGTCCCCCCCCCTTTTTGTGGTCTCCCTGTTCTTGTGTGCATTAGCATCATCAGGCGGAAGAGTAGTGGCACCGGAGCACCAGGTGGCTGCATCCCACATGGCCATGGAGGGCCACACTACGGACTCAGACTTCACTAGTGGGACGGAGGGTGAGGGGAGCTCCACGGACAGGAGCTGACACCAGGGACACGGACTCGTCCTCTGATGGGAGCTCCCTTGTGGTGGCGGCAACATCTGTGCCACTCCCATCTACAGGTACAGCCGCCACCCCCCCTTCCAGCACCGCCCTCCCAGCAGCCCCTCAGCCTTCGCCCCGTGCCCGCTCACCTGGGAGAGTGGGCATCACCTTCGCCCCAGGCACCTCAGGCCCTGCCCCAGTCACCCCTGCTGCCCTCAATGAGGAGGCCATTGACCTTCTCAGGTCCCTCACTGTTGGGCAGTCTACCATTTTGAATGCCATCCAGGGTGTAGAAAAGCAGTTGCAACAAACAAATGCATTCCTGGAGGGCATTCATTCTGGTCAGGCGGCCCTTCAGCGAGCTTTTCAGACTCTGGCCTCAGCACTGATGGCAGCCATTGTCCCTGTGTCTAGCCTCCCCCCTCCAACTTCCTCCACCGACCCAATCCCCTGTACCTCAGCCTATCCCAAGCACACCTACAGACCAGCATGCACACACGTCAACACACAAGGGAAGCTTAGGCAAACATAAGCACCACACATCCCACAGGCACTCACGCAAGCATCACACACATGCAGACACACCAACATCCACTGCCTCCACTGTGTCCCCCTCCTCCTCGTCTCCCCCTCCCTCCCAGTCTCATCTACGGTCACACCTGCATGCACTACCTCTACAGCCACTATGTCCCTCTCCAGCACACCCACCACCACACCCCGCTCACGTGCAGTCACCAACCCCACTACCATTCACATGTCCCCTGTGTCCTCTCCCAGTGTGTCTGTTACGCCCCCTCCCAAGATACACAAACGCAGGCACACACCCACCCAACAGCCATCCACCTCACAACAGCCTCCAGTGCATGCACCTTCACCCAAAGTCAGCAAACGAACACCTCCTACAACCACCACCTCTTCCTCCACTCCCAAACCCCCTCCAGCTACCCGTCCCAGTGTGTCCAAAAAACTTTTCCTGTCCAACCTTGACCTCTTTCCCACACCTCCCCCACCCCGTCCGTCTCCTAGGTTCCGAACTAGCACCTCAGCCACAACATCTCCGGGACCAGTGGTGCCTGTAGTCACCGGAATCTGGAGTGCACCGGCCACCAGGGCAGCCAGTGTGGCACGGAGCCACAGCACAGACAGTCCCCCACCTGTGAAGCATCTGAAGTTGGCCAGTGCCCGGCGGGAGAGCGGGAAGAGTCCAGCCACCAAAGCCGCACCCAGGGTTCCCGGTGGGAGTGTGGAGTCAGCTGTGACACGATCCAAGGTGGGGAAGGGCCACAAGAAACCCGGCAAGTCTGGGAAGAGCAGCACGGCGGAGAAGACCGCCATCATCCCCGCTGCCCAGGAGGCCACCTCCAGCACCAGCCCAGCTGCCCAGGACAGGCCCGCCAGCACAAGCCCACCTGCCCAGGAGGGGCCCGCCAGCACCAGCCCAGCTGCCCAGGACAGGATTGCAAGCACAGGCCCAGCTGCCCAGGACAGGACCGCCAGCACAAGCCCAGCTGCCCAGGACAGGACCGCAAGCACAAGCCCAGCTGCCCAGCACAGGACCGCAAGCACAAGCCTAGCTGCCCAGGACAGGCCCGCCAGCACAAGCCCACCTGCCCAGGAGGGGCCCGCCAGCACCAGCCCACCTGCCCAGGACAAAACTGCAAGCACATGCCCAGCTGCCCAGGACAGGCCCGCCAGCACAAGCCCAGCTGCCCAGGACAGGCCTGCCAGCACAAGCCCACCTGCCCAGGAGGGGCCCGCCAGCACTAGGCCACCTGCCCAGGACAGGCCCGCCAGCACAAGCCCAGCTGCCCAGGACAGGCCCACCAGCACAAGCCCACCTGCTCAGGAGGGGCCCGCCAGCATCAGCCCACCTGCCCAGGAGGCCACCGCCAGCACAAGCCCCACTGGGCCATGAAGGACCGCCAGCAAAAGCCCCGCTGGGACATGAAGGACCGCCAGCAAATGCCCCGCTGGGCCATGAAGGACCACCAGCAGCTGAGTCCCTGCAATGGAGACCTCCGCCTCAAGCACCGCTGAACAAGGCACCGCCGTCTCAAGTACCGCTGAACAGGGCTCCGCCGTCTCAAGCACCGCTGAACAGGGCACCGCCGTCTCAAGCACCGCTGAACAGGGCACCGCCGTGGGCACCACTATCTCAAGCACCGCTGAACAGGGCACCGCCGTCTCAAGCACCGCTGAACAGGGCACCACCGTCTCAAGCACCGCTGAACAGGGCACCGCCATCTCAAACACCGCTGAACAGGGCACCGCTGTCTCAAGCACCGCTGGCCCATGAGCGGCAAGGGCACTGACGCAACTGAGTCTGTCACGGGTTGAATGATGCACTCTGGGCACAGAGCCCCCTCCCGAACCAGTGGAGACTGTCATCCACTACCTCTGTCCTTAGCAGGATTAAGCACTCTGTGCACCATGCCCCCTCCAGAACCAGTGGAGACTGTCATCCACTACCTCTGTCCTTAGCAGGATGAAGCACTCTGGGCACCATGCCCCCTCCAGAACCAGTGGAGACTGTTATCCACTTGAGAGACTGTGGCTTTGCACTCCCCAGGGTTGAACAGTGGGCAAACCACCCACTTGGGAGACTTGAGAGACTGTGGCTTTGCACTCCCCAGGATTGAACAGTTGGCATACCACACACTGTAGAGACTTGAGAGACTGTGGCTTTGTACTCCCCAGGATTGAACAGTGGGGAAACCACCCACTGTAGAGACTTGTGAGACTGTGGCTTTGCACTCCCGAGGATTGAACAGTGGGCAACCCACCCACTGTAGAGACTTGTGAGACTGTGGCTTTGCACTCCCCAGGATTTAACAGTGGGCAACCCACCCACAGTAGAGACTTGTGAGACTGTGGCTTTGCACTCCCCAGGATTGAACAGTGGGCAACCCACCCACTGTAGAGACTTGTGAGACTTTGGCTTTGCACTCCCCAGGATTGAATAGTGGGCAACCCACCCACTGTAGAGACTTGAGAGACTGTGGCTTTGCACTCCCCAGGATGGAACAGTGGGCATGTGGCCCCCTCGTGGATTTGGCGTCGTGCACTCAAGTGGCTGAGGTGCCCCCTTTCCCTCCCCCTGAGGTGCCTGTTTAGTTGCTCTCTGATGCCCCTGCAGTGTTCTCTCCGTCATGGTCGGGGATCTTGTGTGGGCCTCGCCCATACCGTGTGGTCCCAGTGTTCCACTGACTTTATTAGAGCACTACCTGGACTACTATGCTTGGTATATATTTTGTACATGGTGTATATATATATATATATATTTCTGCCTACTTGCTTTTAATATATTACAATGGTTACACTCATTTTCTATTGTCTTTACATTCTTCCGGGGGTTTTGGGGGGTGCAACTGTGATGTATTGATATGCATTAGTGTGTGTGTTGTAGTGGGTGAGGGTGGGGGTGGGGGTTTTGCGTGTTGCGTGTGTGTGTCACTCTCTTTTCCCTCCCCCTCCCCTGTGTCGTAGGTGCAGTACTCACCATGGTCTTCGCCGGCGGCGTTAGTGCTCCTGGTAGAGGAGCAGGAAGACTATTGCAGGTAGAATTTGGAGTTTTGGATCCATGGCGTCCTTGTTCCTCGTGGCGTGTGTAGAGGTGAGCGTTTTTCCTTCGGGATTCCTGTTTCCGCTGTGTTTTTATCTGCGATGAATCCGCCCCGGAAAAGGTGGCGGATTGGCCTGTCATAATAGTGTGAGCGGTACATTGTCTCCCGCCTGTCTGTTGGCGGTGACCGCCGCGCTGTTTGTTTGTACCGCCGTGGCAGTCGAAGTGTTAAAGTGGCTGTCTTTGTTGGCGGTTTCCTCCACGGTCGTAATTGCTATTTTTTTACCGCCGGACTGTTGGCGGTCTTACCGCCGCTTTAACACCGTCCGCCAGGGTTGTAATGACCACTTTAATCTCCTTGTGAATATAAAACATGACTATGACCTTGCATAATATAAATAGTGTCCCTGCACAGAGCTCCAATATCTGTGGGTTGGGTTTGGGCTACATATAGCTGCGAAAGGAAAAAATGCTATGCTGAGCAGGAGTTAACCTTATGGTGCAAAGATGCAGGTCAAGTAGTGTGGTCACAGGTTAACTGAAATGTTGTGAAATGACTATCTCCCTAAAATTAAAACTCAACAGTATTTTCTAGGATGACATGGTACCATTGTTTGCTCCAGTTACTCCTAAATTACCATCAAGAATCCTTTCACCACTTCATTGATTAACTTTTCACTGTATCTAAGAATAAAGAAACAAATCGCAAACCTTCAACTTTATACATTGTTGCCATGCGGCCCATTGTCAATTGTGATGCCTTCAACCAAAATAGAATATTTCAGGTACCAGCGTGCATCACCCTTGAATTTGTGTTTTATTAACATTATAAATAGGGGCTGAACATCACAACAAACAGACAGTTGCTGGCTAAAAAGCAAACCTTGCTGAATGAGTCACGAATGGCATACGATCATCTGGGCACCATGTTTTGAACTTCACTTTGTTTTGGATTCTGTTCGAGCTTGTTTCAAAAAAGTGAAACTTAACAATAATCCTGCCTACCGATTTCACTATTTCATTCACATCATTAAATCATGAATGTGCTCTGTCCTGTGCATGTTTGCATTTCTTGTCTATATCTATGGGCCTGGGAGCCAGATTGACGTAATGGCATTTTGTTGAACTAACATCCCTAACTGGCAAGACAGTATATCAGGAGCAGAAGCAGTAGTTTTTTCGGACACAATACAAAGAACATGTAAGGAGGCTACGAAACTGTGGGGCATATTTATGAGCCCCTAGCGCCACCGTATTTACAAAGTGACACTTTTTGTGGCTTAATGTATGATTTTTTGTAAACCTGAAGCAGTGCCAAAATCTAATGCCACCCCAAGGGTGGCGTTAGCAAGGCACAATGAGGAGGAATACTTTTATTCCTCCTCGTTGTTTGCTTTTTCTATGTGTGCTGCATTCTGCAGCTTGCATATGAAAAGCAAAATGCCAGACATGATTTTGTATGTGCAGGAAGGTATCCCTTCCTGCACATAAACAATCATTTCAAAATGACGCTTTGGCAATTCTGTGTGTGTTGCTTTCTGCAGCACACACAGAAATGTCAAATCGCCATTAGTAATTGTTTATGTGCGGGAAGGGACACCTTCCTACACATAAACAATCAAACCCCTCAATGCAGACATCCTTGCACAATGGTGCAAGGATGCCTGCGTTGGCGCTAGGCAGCTCAATTTAGATGCAGTGCAGGGAACAATACAGGGGTGCGCTGTATTCAATTAAATATGGCACATCCCTGCACTGTGAAAATGACAGAGTGCAGCACTGCAAATTGTGGCACAATGTCGTCCTCCGTCATTTTCCATTAAATATGGGTCCAGTATGTCTTTTCATTCTATGATGAATGGAGGTGAATTTTGTACAAATAAAAAATAATGTGTGATTCTATGCGCACACCCCAAATGAATTGTGATCTGCCAGTTTTGTGAGCAGTGCTTGCAGTTTACGTGGTTCGCATTGGTCCTCACATGAACCACACAAAGGAAAATATTTATCATGTAGTAGCATTACAATTGCACCATGCAATGTTGTGTAAGCACGAGGTAACTACTAAGTATGCCCATGTGCTTCATTGTACCGATTTTCAGCCCCTGTTCTCGGATTCCTAACAGAGGTCAACAGCCAGGACAGGTTTGGGTATCCGGAGTCACTTGTAAGATGTGAGGGACACACATTACCCATGTACAATGGCATGGATTACAACTCCAGTTGTCATACACTGACATATATTGTGTGAAGACTCAAGCTCACCTATGAGCCACACTCTGTGCCTCTGTAGTCATGCCATCACCTCTGGGTCACTGCTATTCCTCAATAAATAGGCATCAGGCACAGATCCAGGAAACTTGCAAGTGACGTGGGAGATGTATTGATCAACAAGGCACACCATCTGGACATTTAGAGAGTGGAAACTCTTTCTATTCCTGTAGACCTGCTCATTTGCCCTGGGAGGGACCAAGGCAATATGGGTCCGTCAATGGCCCCAGTCACACGTGGTATGTGTCCCATGGCATAGAATCCAGCCTTCTCAGTGGGCAAATCTTCAGCCTGGGGGAATGAGATGTAGCTGCTCATCTGTTTGAGCATTGCAGCCAAAACCCTTCCAAGCACTACATTGGCTGTGACATTCCTGCAGCCAAGCCCACTGTCACCTGGAATGAACCACTTGCCAGGAAGTGGAGCACTGAGAGTACCTGTACTACAGGGGGAATTGCTGTAGTGCTACGGATAGCAGGAATTAGATCAGGCTCCAATTGTGCACACAGCTCAGTAATTGTGGCCCTATCCAAACGATAGGTGAGTATGATGTGCCAGTCCTCCAGTGTAGCCAAGTCCACAAGGGGGCTGTACATAGGTGCTTGTCTCCTCCTCCTATTCCTCTGCAGCGATTGGTATCTAAGTGAGCCAAAATTAAAATGTCTGAGACTGCAGGAAGTATGGACAAACAACATCACAGTACACAGTGCATGTATGTATGTAGAAGACTTGAATTGTCTAGGCGTGTACAATCTATACCAATGTCGCACATAAATTAGTCCAACATGAGTACTAGCATTACGAAATGGCAACCCCCTGTCCTGTATGCAGAGACAGGTGGAAGTGACCTCACTCCGCTGGCATTTGGCGTCATGGCAGAAGGCATTCTGCACTGCCATGCAGCTCCTCATTGGCTAACATGGAGCTCTATGGAGTATAGGAACCAATGATGATCAATGCCGGCAGTGACAGTGTTCACCGCCGCAGATGTGACCGCCATCTTCTCTGTGCCACTTCACTTGATTCCTGACTCACTGCACTTGAACATCTCCACTGTGTGTGCTGCTGTGACCTGTGTCTGAAACCTGCGATGGCCTGTGCTACAGCCTTCACATCGGAGGAGTTGGAGAAGCTTGTGGATGGGGTCCTACCCCTGTATGGGCAGTTGTATGGGCCTCCAGACCAACAGTACATCATGGGTACATTGGATGCGACATGGCTGCATGGAAATGTATGTGTTTTGCTGCCAGTGTGATATATGGGGGGTGTATTGGCTGTATGCAATGTGTGTGCAGAGTTAGGGGTCATGTGTGTGCTTAATGTGAGTCATATGCTGAATGTAAGCCATTTGTGTAACAGAATGGATTGTTGAGTAAAGGGTGTCCTTCTGTCTGTGTCCCCTCTGCAGGTCAGCACCCATCAATAGAAAGGGTTGTGGTGTGCCATCGCCAAGGACGTGCGGACCCTGGGAGTCCATAGACGGTAGAGCACTACTGCAGGAAAGGGTGGGAGGACCTGAGATGCTGGGCCAGGAAGACCGCAGAGGCCCAGGAGGGAGGAGTACCCGTCGGAGCCTGACCCCCCCCAATGGCCCGCATACTGGCAATGTCCAATCACGTGCTGGAAGGGGGATTGGGGGCAGCACAGCAGCCACAAAGGGGGTGAGTAAGCGTGTGTGGTAGTTCATTTTTTGTTGCCTGGCATGGGTGTGCGTGCAAGGTCCTACTCAGTGGATGCCTCAATATGCTGTTTTAGCTTTTCCAGTGTGGTCCTGCTTAGCTATGTAGGGTGGTATGTATAGTTGGTATTGGTAAGTAGCTAGCATACCATGGCAAACAGGGCTTAGTGAGTCCCAGTAGGTGTGCAGATAGTATTGTAACTGCTGTTGTACCCAGGTAATGGTTTGTCATTCTGGTCCATACTGCACTGTGTTAGTCCCAGTGAGTGAATGTGATGTGTATGCCATATGTGCTGTTGTTGCTGTGATTGACCATGTGCTCCCTTTCTTTCACCCCCACCGCTGTCCTTTTGTCATCCTGTCCTTGTATGTATTAGCATTATCTGGCGAAGGAGCAGGGGCACCAGTGAGTGGGCGAGCTGCAGCCCACAGGACCCAGGAGGTGGAGAGCACAGACACCGAGGGGACCAGTGGGTTGGAGGGTGAGGGGAGCACCACAGGGGAGACTGGAGCAATGACTACAGACTCAGATTTCTCCACCGATGGAAGCTCCCTGTGGTGGCGGACCTCCCTGGGACCACCCCAGCTACTAGATCTTCCGCCACCCCATACCAGCACCACCCTCCCATTAGCCCCCGCCCAGTTGCCCCTGCCCGCTCTCCCAGGAGGGTGGGCATCTCCTTCGCCCAAGGCATCTCAGGCCCTGCCTCCGTCATCCCTGCTGACCTCAGTGAGGAGGCTATTGACCTCCTGAGATCCATCTCTGTAGAGCAGTCAACCATAGTGAATGCCATCCAGGTGCAGCAATGCAATGCCTAGCTGGAGCGCATTCATGGTGGCTTGGCTGCCCTACAGAGATCGTTTCAGGCTTCCTCTCTGATGGCAGCCAGTGTCCCTGGTTCTACCGTCCCCCCCTCCAACTACCTGTTCCCAGTCCCAAAGCCCTCTCCCCCAACCCATCCCAAGCACACAATCTGACAAGCATGCACCCAAGACAACAGACAAGACTTGCACAGACAAACACAGGCACCACACTTCACTCCAAAAGCACACATACAGCCAACACACAGATGCACATTCTAGAGCAGCCATTGCCTCCACTGTCTGCCCTCCTCCCTCACAGGCACATCAACACTCACACCTGCATGCACTGCATCATCAGTCCCAGATCCTGCCACCTATACAGCCTTGCCCACAGTCACCACAACAGCAGACACGCAGACATGCACCCCTCAGACCACAAGCGCAGTCACCACCATCACAACCTCATGCAGCACACCCACCTCACTTGCAGATACCACAGCAACATACATACATCCTGTTTGTCCTCTCCCAACCTTTTTGCCCCTCTCCAATTACACATAAACGCTCCCAGTCAGACACCCAACAGCCATCCACCTCACACATGCACACATTGTCCATGCACCTGCACCCAAGTCCAGCACACCTGATTCTCCTACCTCCACTCCCTCTACCTCCACTCCCAATCCTCCTCCCACAGCCCACCCCATTGGTACTATGAAGCGTTTTCTTTCCCACCTTGACCTCTTCCCTCCCCCACCCCGTCCTGCCCGTAAGAGGAAGATCCCTCCCCCAGACCAGTACCTCCAGCTCCCAGTCGACTCCTGT
Source organism: Pleurodeles waltl (assembly GCF_031143425.1). NCBI lineage: Eukaryota > Metazoa > Chordata > Amphibia > Caudata > Salamandridae > Pleurodeles > Pleurodeles waltl. Next base: position 919,833,917 of record NC_090443.1, read on the forward strand.
TCCACCCCCTAAGACAACACCTGCCACTAAGGGGCAGAAGAGTGGCACTCCACCCCGTCCCAAGCCCACTCCTCCGCCCCTTAAACAGAAGGGTAAAGAGCCACCCCCTCCCCAACTGAAGTCCAAGGCCCCCTCTCCCAAGAAGAAATACCCCCACCACCCCTCATCCCCCCGCCCCCTGAGGTGCCTGCCTATTTTCAACATGATGCCCCTGCCCAGTGGAGTGCCTGGGCTGTCAGGAGTCAAGTTGGACCTTCGACGTTGCCCTTTGGCATTGTACTTACATTGGACTGGCCCATTGCCCTTTCTGTAAATATATGTTTATTATTTTATTTAGGTCACTATACCCAACGTATTACAGTGGTTAGGTATGTGTCTTGGCTTTCTTTGCTCCTGGCTTATGTTGTTGTTGAATTGCTCTGCAGATAGTTCTCGATGTGTGGTATGTGTATGGAGTGTGTTGTGCATGTCGATGTTTCACTCACTCCTCCCTCCCTTGTGTGCTAGGCGGCTGACTTACCATTGTCACCTTCGTCGGCATTGGCGTTGGCGCTCCTGGATTACCATTGTGTGGTACAGCATCGGCAGGACTTCCAGTTCAGGTTCTATGGCCGCTGCGGACTTCTCTGTGTCCTTGGAGGTGACTGTTTCCTTTTATATGATTAGTTTCGTCCAGGCTTTTGGTAGCAGTGGTCCAGCCCCGGAAATCCTGGTGGTCTGCTATGTCATAATATGGTGGACAGGTCATTGACTTCCACCTGCCTGAAGGTGGTTACGCAGTGGTCAGTGGACGGACCGCACTGGTGGTTCAGGTGGTACATTGGCTGTCTATGGGCGGGATCACCGACATGGTCATAATTTGGTGGTCTTCACCGCCAGCCTGGTGACGGTACTACCACCATCACCGGAGTGTCATAATGAGGGCATAAGAGTGCTGCATTCTTTGCATTCCTATCACTTCGTTCCCTCTTGGTCTGAAGTAAAGCAGAACACAAAGTAATATTTGTTTTTAATGTTGCATTCATTACATAAGTTATTGTTTTTCTATGTTTCCTTTTTTTGGGGGTAGTCAAATACATTTTATTCAGTTTTTCTTTTATTTTTAACTATGCATTTAATTTATTAGTATATATTTTATTTTTTTATTTATGAGTTAAATGCAATATATTTTGAATTTTGGGTATTTATATATTTTGTTGAAGATTATTAGGAGGTGGATTGTTTTAGTAGTCCCTCAAAATCGCGTCATTTTCTGTACTGTTGGTTACACTGGAATGGGAATAGTAAGGAATCCCAATAGTTTTTTCTACTGTTGCTTAGGCTGGAGTGCCAATTGTACAACTAATCTCTCTGAAGTTCAACACTTTCCCTAATGCTGCATAAAATTGAGTAGGAATAACAAATATAACCCCTCCCCCCCGAAGTCCAACACTTACTTTACTGTTTAATAGAATACAGTTGGAATTGTGTAATAATATTTTGGAAAAAATTTGTAATGTTGAAACACTTCAATAAAAATAATTTAGTATTTTATGGGTGTATTTTTATTGTTCAGCATTTGTATTAGTTTTATAAACCGGTTTTGTAAATGTAATATTTTTATATTTAATATATGTTTAATGAATTGTTATATATATGTATATTTGAATTGTTTTTACTGATAATGTTAGTTTTGAATGTTTTTAAATCAGTCCCAAAACAGGTTTTCCCAATTAAGTTTCCTATAGAGTCGTTAGAGACTCATACAGTCAAACCGCTGAATGGAATTAGACCAAATCTGGCAAGAAGCTAGACACTGGTACACAGATTGTGCTTTTTGTGATGTGGTGTAAATCTGTTCAGAAGTTTCTGAGAGATTAAAGGTTAAAAAATATTGAAATCTAGGAAAGAAAGGATCTGCTGACCCACCTGTTCCGTCCAGAGATCTGATTGGCTACCAACACTTCAACAAGAAAGAGTTGGAAGACATTTTGGAACTCAGCTTCAGGTGAGTCCCACAAAAAAAGATTTAAAAAAAAAGAGGCCAGGGTATGGATACTCTGAGGGTGCAGGGGTCCCCCGGGGACACCACCACAGCTAAAAAGCATTTTTCTTTTGTTAAATTCTCAAACAAATCTGAGGATGAATCCGTGGATTTTTTCATGATTTAAGAAAAAGCCTGTGCTGTAAATTTATTTTGTTCCCAGGTAGGCCAGGTCCTGGTGGCACTGAGGTGTTTAAAAAGGAAGGGGGTGCATGTGGCTTCTAAAGCTTTCCAGAAGCCCCGGGGACCATCATCTCTCCAAGGCAAATGTGTTTTAAACTGTAAGGGGGCGCCTACCCCCCCAAACATCCCAACGGGTGCCACCTACCAGGTGCTAGCTTTAACCAACTTCTCTGTACTCTCAGCCTCCTGGTCTGCAGCCCTGCTGACTGCCTGTTCCTCCTTCTCACCACTCTCCCCGTATTCTTAGCCTCTTGGTCTGCATTACTGTCTGTCCTTCTCACCTCTTTCTCTGGGCTCTCAACCCCATGATCTGTGTACCTGCTGCCTGCCTGTCCCTCCTTCTCACCACTTTCTCCTTCTTCTCGGCCCCGTGGTCTGTGTGCCTTGTGCCTGCCTGTCCCTCCTTTTTACCACTTTCTCCTTCCTCTTAGCCCCATGGTCTCTGTGCCTGCTGCCAGCCTGTCCCTCCTTCTTACTGCTTACTCCACCCTCTCAGCCCTGTGTTCTGCGTGTCTGCTGCCTGCCTATTTGTTCTTCTCACTGCTTTCTCTGTGCTCTCATCCCTGTGGTCTGTGTGCCTGCTTCCTCATTCTCACCACTTTCACCAGGCTCTCAGCCCTGAAGTCTGAGTGCCTGATGCCTGCCTGTCCTTTCTTCTCACCGCTTTCTCCTTCCTTTCTTCCCCATGGTCTGTGGCCTGCTGACTGCCTGTTCCTTCTACTGGCAGGAGAGCAGTTTGAGTGAGAATTGGAAGAACACACCTGGAGGTGTTTCTTGTGTCAGTGTTCGATTTTATTTTGAACTCACCCCAGATACACTTGAACTAAATTGTATATTTCCTCTTGAACCTAAAAAAAATCCTACTATTGTTTATTTCAAATCTCGTAGTGAATATACACTTTTTAAGTCTCCAAAGTGAAAAAATAGGCCATTATAATTGACTTTTACACATTCTCAAAATGTTGTATTTTGTCCCAATGAGAACATGGATCTGTCCCTTAACATCATTATTAAGCTCTAAAACTGATGGACCCACAATTTTCTAATTTGCTTCAAGTACTGATTTTGGCTCAGAAAGGCAATTTTGAGCTTAAAAATAAGATTTAGTTATATCAGGTCGAAAGTCAGTAAATTGAGTGTTATTTTACTCTCAAAGTAATTATCCACTTTCTCCTCCCTCTCAGACCTGTGGTCTGCGGGCCTGTCTGTCCCTCCTGCTCATTGCTTTGTCATTCCTCTCAGCCCTGTGGCCTGTGTGCCTACTGCCTGCATGACCCTCCTTCTCACTGCTTTCTTCTCCCTCTCAACCCACTGGTCTTTGTGCCTGCTGCCTGTCTATCCCTCCTTCTCACTGCTTTATCTTCCCTCTCAGCCCTGTGGTGTGCATGCCTGCTGCTTGCCTGCCCCTCCTTCTCACTGCTTTCTCTAAGTTCTCAGTCCCATGGTCTGCATGCCTGCTGCCTGGCTCTCCCTCCTTCTCACTGCTTTGTCTGGGCTCTTTGCCCTGTGGTCTGTGTTCCTGCTGCCTGTCCCTTCTTCTCAGCGCATTCTCCTTCCTCTCACCCCTGTGGACTGAGTGCCTGCTACTTGCCTGTCTGCCCTTCTCACTGCCTTATCCAGGCTCTCAGCCCCATGGTCTGCATGCCTGCTGCGTGCCTCTCCCTCCTTCTCATGGCCTTGTCCAGACTCTGTCCTGTGGTATGTATGCCTCTGCCAGTCCCTCCTTTCAGCACATTCTCCTTCCTCTCAGCCCTATAGCCTGGGTGCCTTCTGCCTGCTGGTCCCTCATTCTCACCGCTTTCTCCTTCTTCTTATTCTTGTTGTCTGTATGCCTGGTGTCTGCCTGTCCCTCCTTCTCACTGCTTTCTCTTCTCTCTCAGACTTGTGGCCTGCATGCCTGCTACCTGCCTGTCTTTGCTCCTCACTGCTTTCTCTGTGTTCTGCATGCCATCTGCCTGCCAGTACCTCCTTCTCACTGCCTTCTCTGTGCTTTCAGCCTCTTGGTCTGTGTGTCTGCTGTCTGCCTGTCCCTCCTTCTCACCACTTTCTTTGTGCTCTCAGCCTCTTGGTCTAAGTGCCTTCTGCCTGCATGTCCCTCCTTCTCACCACTTTTTCCTTCCTTTCAGCCTTATTGTGTGTGTGCCTGCTACCTGCCAGTCCATCCTTCTCACTGCTTTCTCCAGGCTCTCAGCCCCATGATCTGCATGACTGCTGCCTGCTTGTCCCTCCTTCTCACCGCTTTCTCTTCCCTCTCAGCCCTGTGGTCTGTGTGCCTGCTGCCTAACCTCTCCCTCCTTCGGAATGCTTTCTCTGGTCTCTCAGCCCTTTGGGCTGCATGCCTGCTTCCTGCCTGTCCCTCCTTCTCACTGCTTTTTCCTTTCTCTCAACCCATTTTCTGCATGTTTGCTGCCTTCCTGTCCCTTTTTCTCACTGTTTTCTCCTTCCTCTCACTCCTGTGGTCTACATGCCTGTCCGTCCTTTTCAACACTTTCTCCTTCCTCTCAGGCCTGTGGTCTTTGTGCCTGCTGCCTGCCAGTCCCTCCATCTCACTGCTTTCTCTACCCTCCCAGCACCATGGTCTGGGTGCCTCCTGCCTTTTCCTCCTTCTCATCACCACTTTCTCCTTCCTCGCAGCCCTGTGGACTGCATGCCTGGTGCCTGTCTGTCCCTCCTTCTCACCAATTTCTCTTTCGTCTCAGACACTTGGTCTGTGTGTCTGCTGGCTGTCTGTCCCCCCTTCTAACCGCTTTCTCTGTCCTCTCAGCACCATGGTTTGCATGCCTGCTACCTCCCACTCCCTGCTTTTCATCACTTTGCCCTCCTTCTCAGCTCTGTGTTCTGAGGGCTTACTGCCTGCCTCTCTCTTCTTCTCATCACTTTCTCCATCCTCTCAGCACTGTGGTCTGTGCTCCTGCTGCCTTCCTGTCCCTGCTTCTCACTGCTTTCTCCTTCCTCTAACCCATGTTTTATAGATACCTGCTGCCTGCCTGTTCCCGATACTCACCACTTTCTCTGGGCTTTCAGCCCCGTAGTGTGCTTGCCTGCCTGTCTTCCTTCTCAGGCTTTCTCCTTCCTCTCAGCCCTGTGGTCAGCATGCCTGTTGTCTGCCTATCCCTCCTTCTCGGTGCTTTCTCCTTCCTCTCAGTCCCGTGGTCTGCGTGCCTGCCTGTCACTCCTTCTCACCACTTTCTCCATCCTCTCAGCCCCGTGGTCTGCATGGCTGCTGCCTAACCCTCCCTCATTCTCATTGCTTTGTCCTCCCTCTCAGGACCTACTGCCTGTCTCTCACTTCCTTTCACCACTCTCTCCATCCTCTCAGCCCTGTGGTCTGAGTATGCCCTGTCCCTCCTTCTCACTGCTTTCTCCTTCCTCTCAGCCATGTGGTTTGCATGCATGCTGGCTGCTTGTCCCTCCTTCTCACCACTTTCTCTGCGCCTTCAGCCCCATGATCTGTGTGACTGCTGCCTGCCTGTCCCTCCTTCTCCCCACTTTCTCCTCCCTCTCAGCCCCATGGTCTGTGTGCCTGTCTGTCCCTTCTAGTATCAGGAGAGTAGGTTTAGGGAGAATTAGAAAAACACACATGGAGGTGTTTCTGATGTCAGTGTTTGTTTTTATTTTGAACTCACATCAGATACAATTGAACAAAATTGCACATTTTCTCTTGAACTTAAAATAACCCAAATGCTATTTATATCAAATCCCGTAGTGAATAAACACCATTCCAGCACCAAAGTGAAAAAATAAGCCATTATAATTCCCTTTTACACTTACTCAAAATTTAGTATTTTGTCCCAATGAGAACATGAATCTGTCCCTTAACATTGCTATTGTTGGAAAGTGGATTATTGGTAAGAGCAGATAAGTATCTACACTTAGCAATAGGCCACTAACCCCACTAAGTCTAGTCAGGTCTCAATAAATTAATCCACGCTCAACCCTTGGTAGCTCAGCAACGAGCAGTTAGGCTTAATTTAGGAGACAAGTGTGTAAAGCATTTAAAAATCACAAAATGGTAAATAAGTAAAACACAATACAAATCATACTCCAATTTATTTAAAAAAATATTATATTTTTATCTTTAAAATTACTCTAAAACAACAAAACTCCAACAAAGGAAACCAGAGATATGACTTTTTAAAGCAAAAATGTTTTTTAGTGCATAGAAGCTCAACCGGGGCAAAGTCAAAATTTAAGTCCGACTGCGATGGAGCCCTACTAGTCTACAGTGAGCGAGAGGCCTCGGTCAAAGTTTTATATTCAGACTTAGGCCTATATTTATACTGTTTGTGCACCGCATTTGCGGAATTTTTTGACGCAAAAGTGGCGCAAACTTACATAATACAATTATATTTTGTACGTTTGCACCACTTTAACGTAAAAAATTACGCAAATGCGGCACAAAAAAAATATAAATATGGACCTTAGGGACATATTTATGTGCCACTTTTTTGGTGCAAATTTGGCGCAAAACTTGTTTCATATTTATATTTTGGTGCTAGACCTGTCTAAACATGTTGCACATGGAAACAGATAATTAGTTCTATGAATGAGACATGTCCTACATGTTCAAGCAGTCGAGCTCTCTACTTGAGAGGAGAAGGCCTGACATTAAGTGCCACCTAGCAAAGCATTACATCCTGGTCTGTATGACCACATTTGTGCATGTGTATATCTACTGTGGAGTCTGCATAGGCTGCTGAGTACCAATCATTAATGGCCGAGATCCCAGCTCTATTAAGCCACATACCAATGCCCTGACTACATCATCATATTACATTGTCAGGTGCCTGATGTATCTGCACATAGGGAAGAACCAAGTGGAACATCCTAAACCTGCAGCTTCCCATTCAAACATGTGCTTCTGTTGCCATATGCACTCACACAGTGATGTTGAGGATTAGAGCTGCAATCTATGCCACATTGCAGCACTGGTACACCGTGGTACAGCAGAGTGTGTGACAATAATTGCAAACATGAACTAGAGAAACATGAGTGTCCATTTGGAGGCTGGCACACATATACAACATATCTCAGCACACATTTGCCACCATAATGGCCCTGGCATAGTAAAATGTCAGGATTCAGTACAAAAAACAACCTACCACTACAATAATGGCATATGTAGCACAAAACCTGTTACATTTACAAATTATCTTTACATGTGTTCTGACATACAGAAATATAGGTGCCAGTGATGTGACTGCATATGCAATAGTTAAATGCCAACTTCTGTTCATGCTGGAAGATCATAATGTGACCTTGAACATCCCCTTAAGACACCGATCTTGTAATGTGCTACTAAAATGCACTCACAATTGTTTCTACACACACATGGCACATAACATATTTCACTAACACAGGTGTACATGACATCAAAAGCAACTGAGATGCAGGGGGCAACCACTTGGCACACGTGTACCTGAGCAACAAGACAGAACATCCAACTACAAACTATAGAATCAGCACACAATGCCACATAACTTGTCTGGGGAAATGTGATGTTAAAGCAGTCCAGGTATACTGCATACTCTGAGTCCAAATTGTAATGGGTGACACATGTCTGAGCATGTGTTGGAGTCAGGCCATCTTATATCATCAGTTATAGGTATGTCTAAACACTAAGGGCCAGATGTAGCAAACTTTTGCGAGTCGCAAATGGCCCGAATCGCTATTTGCGAATCTGCAAAATCGGAAATGGGATGTAAAAATCCCATTTCCGACTCGCAAAAAGCGATGCGAGCCGTTACCGACTCGCAAAATTTGCGACCCCATTTTGCGACCCGCAAATAGGAAGTCGCAATTTGCGAGTCGCAAACCATATGCAATAGCAACTCGCAAATTGCGACTAGTCGCAAAAAGCCCAGTTTGCATGTCCAATTTACCACTAACTCAGAGCAGATGGTAACCATTACCAAAGTATAAAAGGAGACCCAGAAGTCATCTGGGTTACTCAAGATGGCGGAGATATACCTGATAGGAGTGAGGAGGAGAGCCCACGCAGCCCAGCAGAGGAGGAAGAGGAGCCAGAGACAGGAGAAGATTTAAAGAACAAGGCAGACACTCTTCCAGCAAACTGAGGAGGAAATCTATGATAAATACAGACTTAGCAGCGCAGCTATACTAGATTTAATAGATTTACTCAAACCACAGCTAGAACGCCAGACTCTGCGCGGCTGCACCATCCCTACGCATGTGCAAGTGCTATGCTCACTGCACCTCTTGGCCTCGGGGAGCTATCAGGGGGTCATTGCTGTGGCAGGTGGGGTATCCCAAAGTGCACTATCAAGGTTCCTCCGGGCATTCCTAGATGCCTTACTCACACACATGTCCTGATACATATACCTACCCAGGAATGAGGCAGAAATCAACAGCACAAAGTTGGACTTTTACCGGATTGCCAACTTTCCCCATGTCATAGGGTGTGTAGATGGGACACATATTCAAATATGCCCCCCTGCAAACCTGGAATATCTGTTCCGCAATAGAAAGTGTACCCACTCACTCAATATTCAGGTTGTTTGTGACGGCCATTATGTCATCACTGACATTGTAGCTAAATTTCCAGGCAGTACTCATGACTCCTACATTTTTAGGCACAGTGGGATACACCAACGCCTGGAACGTGGGGAGTTTGGAGACGGATACCTCCTAGGTAGAGCTGCATACACCTTGTAGACATGCACACAGATCAATGTGCACACCAACCAGGACTTTCTAACAGTGTACTTTTTGTGCCCAACAGGTGACAGTGCATATGCACTACGGCCATGGATACTGACTCTGTACTTAACACCCAGCAATGAATGTGAGAGGCGATACAACATTGCACATAAGAGGACCAGGAACCTGATTGAAAGAACCTTTGGATTGCTGAAAGCACGGTTCAGATGCCTTCACCGTAGTGGAGGTGCCCTCCAGTATACCCCCATAACGGCACTCAAAATAGTTGTCGCATGCGCTATACTGCACAACATTGCCACCCGACGTGGGCTACCTCTCACCCCTGCAGACCCATATTCTGAGGATGAAGAGCAAGAGCAACCACATCGCCATCATGGGGATAGGAGCATCGCAAATCAAGGCAGACTGAGACGGGAAGACATTGCAACCCAATACTTTGGAAGGTACGTGCCAACTTCTACCTTACTCACCAATTGAACAAACACTCCATTTGTTAAGTGGAAATAAAAAATTATTTAATATGTGCAAAAACCAAACTATATACAATGAAAAACTGTTCAGGGACTTTAAAAAGTCCACCTGGCATGGGACACATTGCCATCATGTGCCCCAACATCAGGGACAGTGGTTATTTCACAGCCTACGGCGGCCTCTGCCAGCCTGGCTGGTACCAGGTTGCTCAGCAGTGCTCTGCCTCGTACTCCCACTCCGTAGCACCCTGGTGTCACCAGCAGAGACACTGCTGAAAGTGGAGCCCTCCTCACTGTCTTGTGGGGTGTCCCCTGTACCCCTGGACACCTGCCGTGCCTCCATGAGGTCTATCGCATGGGTGATCCGGCCCAGGCCCCTTGCCACATCACCCGCAAAGTTGCCCATTTCAACCTGAAGGCCGACTGTTCTCCTTGACAGCCCAGTTGTGTTCACTGCCAGTCTGCAAATAGAGGAGGCCATCCTGTCCAGCCTGTGGAGCAGCTGGCGGTCCCTGCACCGCGCACCCTCACTCTGCGTAAGCAGTCCAGCCACCAGTTCACGCATTGACAGGGCTAGGTCACCAGTGTTGTTGCCAATTACCTCCAGTTGTGCATGAACCTGCTGCATGCTGTTTGCATGGTTCCTTTCGAAGCGCTGCAGAACCCCACTAATCCGCCCTAACTGTTGATTCTGCAGGCGCTGACCCCGTAGCAGTTGTGCCTCCGTCGGTGTGGTGGATGGAAGCCCTGACTCTGCCTGCAGCCCTGCTCTCCTCATCCTGCGTCGCCTGCGCAGCGGTGGAGGCCCTGTGATGTGTGATGTGGCACTCCTGGTTGTTGCTGGTGCAGGCTCCGAGACCACTGTTGCAGCGGGTGTCGCCATAGAGGGGATGGTGTTGGTGGTGCAGGTGGGAGTGGTGGCTGCTCCTATTGTCTCCTCATGGGGCTGGCTGACCATTGGCACCTGGCTGCTGTGGTTGGTGGTGGTGTCTTGTGGGAGACCTGTGGGACATGGGGGAAACACTGTCAGTGTCTACTATCTGTTGCACACTTCCTAATAAACATTTGCCTATTAACTGCCTACTTGACTACATTGCCCATAATGCATCATGCCGGTATATGCTACTCTGAAATGGAGCTATCTTGGTTGTGCATGCCCCTGTGTACATGGTGGGTGGGGGTATGACATTGATGGGGGTACAGGCATATCACATGGTACTCACCGGTTGATGTTCTGGGCTCAGAGGTGTCCAGTTCTCCAAATCCAGTTACTGACTCCGGCTCCAGGGTCTCCTCCACCCTTTCCTCCAGGGGTGTGGGTGGTGGTATGGAAGATGGTCCCCCTCCTGTGCCTCTCATCTCCCGGAGCCTTTCAGCCACCCTCTCCTTGGTCCGGGAGCGGAGGTCGAACCACCTCTTCTTTAGTTCATCCACACTCCTGTGGCTGACCCCCAGGGAGTATACCTTCTCCTGAATTTCCTGCCAAATTCGTTTTTTGGCAGAGTCAGGCACATTGAGGGCTGCCTTCCCAAAAAGCTCATCATGGTGCTGACAGCACTCCTCTGTGAGCACCTCCAGCTCCTTCTCTGCAAACTTCAGCTTTCTCTTCCTGGGAGTGTCAGCCATGGTTGCTGTTGCTCTGTTAGCTGTGCTGCAGTTAAAAAGGGTGTGGTCCTCCCTCCTCCCAGGTGTATTTGTAAACTTCCTGGCTGTGATGTCATCATCATGTGCCAGGAAGTGTTTTCCAGAGTGTTCTGGAGTGGTTTCTGGAGTGTTCTGCAGCACCTGTATTCAATTTTCAGCACAGTCGTATATATATTTGTTTAGGATTAGTTAGTACATGTGTAGTTTTAGTAATTGTTGTCCTATTTGGGTCTTGTTTCTTAAGGGGGGTGGGGTGTTTAATGTGTAATTTAAGTTTAACATAGGTTATATAGCTTTATTTGTTGGATACGTATAGTTAGTATAGGATAGTTTAGGATAGAGTAGGTTTTAGTTGTTTTTTCTCTTGTATTTAAAATACATATTTTTGCATTCTTCCATACAATTTGTGTAATTTGCTTAAGTCTCAGGGTCTTTCCATGAAAGCACTGGGCAAATTGGGGGATGGCCTAGGTAATCCGTCCTGCCTTCAAATCCCTCTTTTAACATGTGCTTCACCTATTGACAACTGAGCTGTCACATTGGCTGCAACATCACATCTACTAGTCCATGATCTGTTGTGCAGCCTAGCCACCATTCATTATGTCTATGTATGGTTTCTCTTGGACAGGTAAGTCTGGTACTTCAGCTGTCATTGTTGGGGGTCCTGATTTTACAATGTTGGGAAATGTGACAGAGCTGACATCAGCCCCAAATGAAACTCTGTCCTGCATCATAGACCGGTGCCCATCACTGAGAAGGTTAGCTACCTCTGTACCACACCAATTAGTTATTCTGGTACTCCCAGCTGGCTACATTGCCTTTTACTTGGTTTTCTGCCTGGCCTGCTGTATTTCTTGACCAAAATCTATACATATCCATCAGTTTATAAGAAGTCTACATCATACACCATTGTCATGTTCGGATCCTTGTGTGTAGCTTTGTGTCTCCACAGTTCTGCTCTCATGTACTGATCTTCTGTAATCATTGACATGGATTCACACAATACTATCATTTAGCTGAGTAGATGGATCACAGAAAACGTAGACATGGAAAATGTGTACAGGGTGTTTATTTACAGGTGAAAGTGTCTAAGCGAAATATCAACAATGTCCAAGTCTGAAATCCCATTTGTGAATAACAGTTTTTTTGACACAATCAGAGTCCAGTGTTGAGGAATATATCATGAAACATGCTTCAGAGTAGTGTTGATAAGTGTGGAGGAACAAAAATTGCCCATTGGTAAGTGAGACATAATGACATTATTTCAAAGGTGTGTGGGGAAAGAGTGCACATATCCTACTGTGACAACACTGGCATTATCTTAAGCCCAGAAATAAGGAAAAAACTGCTCATGTGGCATAGACTGGTACTACTGGGTACTTTTCTGAGTAAAAGTTATTTGTTCCACATCTTCATCCTCTGATGTGTGTTTTGGTTCCTGTGCCATTGGTGGTGGTGGTGGAAAGGTAGAGGGGGGCACACACAATGTGGTAGTTTAAGATGTGGAGCCCCAATACCCGGCAGCTGCCATTTGTGGTATGACATAATGCAGCAAGGAGGAACTGCTGATTTTTCAAAACGGCTGCAGCATCTAAGTGGTAGGCAGCCGTGTCTTCTCTGAGGGAGGAACCTTAATGCTGAATGGAGTCCAGCTTGTTCTCTACCATGCTGCTGCCAGTTTGGGAGGGCAGTTGTGGTCTCTCTCTCATGGCAGTAGCTATGTCCACCAGACACTGCTGAACTCCACGCATTGGTGGGTGTGTGCCTCAGTTGGCAGCTGTGTGTTCATTAGCTGTCATGAGGCACATGAGCACTCCCTCTAGGCTGGCTGCTGCGGTCTCCATCCCCATCTGCACCTGATTGGCCAGCTCCGACTGGACTCCTACCACTGTCCTCTGGAAGCCTGTCTCTGGGTCCTCGGAGTACAGAGCTGTGTTTGTACTGACAGGTAGTATATTTTGGATGTTGGGTGGGTCATCTGGGGTGGATGCAATATTGATTGCCCTCCCTGCACTGGAGGTTGTGTCTGGAGAGATACAAGGACATCCTGAAGAGTCTGTTGGCTTATGGTTGTCAGCTGGTCATCCAGGTCATCGAAGAACTCCAGAACAGGCAGATTAGCAGGAGAGCCATCATCCTCTGAAATGACATGGTGTAAAATCAATCCTTCTATGTTGTGGCAATTGACTTGGCACGTTATTGAATTACTATTGGAGGCTCAGTGACAACTTACAGCCCAAAAAATGTTCTTGAACATTATGGGTCCAATTTATCATCCCTTTGCCCCACCTGAGTGTCACGTAAAGGGAAGCTCAGGTGGCGCAATAGGCTGTGTCATATTTATAAGGTGTGATGTATTCCCTTATGGTGGCTTGACACCATCTTGCTGTTGTGGCCCCTTTCCATGCATCAATTTGCGTGGTAGGGCCTTGCAATAGCTGTTGCAGTGGTCGGGCCACGCCACCACACATTGCATTTTGCCCCTTTCCCAGTTTTACTGTTTTCATACACCAGAAATGGCACCAAAACCATACACCACCCCAGAGATGGCATTACCAAGGCACAATGATGTAGTTTACTTTGATTGCTCCTCATGTGAATGTATATGTATGTGTGCTGCATTCCACAGCACACATGGACCTAGCAGATTGCCATTTTAGTTTCTGGTTATGCTGGAAGGTGCTCTTCCTACACAACTATGGTCTCCCTCTCTATGCAGCAAAACTTGCACTATGTGGCTAGGGATGCAGCATTGCGGCAGTGAAGCTAATTTACCACTGGCACAGGGATGGACCCAGGGATGGCCGGCATGGGTATCATTTATTGATGTGAACAGAAGTTTGTACATGACAGTGCCTGATACCACTAAATTATGGACATAGCCAGTTGCCTTATTTTCAACTTTGATCAGGGCCTCTAGCTAGTTTAATGGAGATACTGCAGCTAGTTGTACTAGTGCATACATGGACCCTCATTATAAGTCTGGCAGACCTATGACCACCAGACTGCCATTGGCAATATGACCACTGCCAACAGCGCAGGTGAAAATGGCACATTTTGACCGTGGGGAAAGCCCCACGGGCCAATGGCCTGGCACTGGCAGGTTGCGGGCAGCTTACGGACTGCAATGCACATGTCTTGTGACCCAGCATTACGATCAGTGCTGTCCTCCAGATTATGTTCCCATTTTTTCACCAGTCCAACTGCAATGCACAGGTTGGTAGTAATGTGGTGTGGTGTGCCCCTGGGTGCCCCTGCACTGCCCATGCACCTGGCATGGGCAGCAGTGCAGGGGCCCCTATGGCCAGGCTCTTTGCACTTTCCACTGCATAATTTGCAGTGTCAATTGAAGCATGTACTGTCACACCCAATGCAGCCCAAGATTGAGCTGGCTCTATTTGATCCAGCAACAATGTTGTGGTAACTTCCCCACAGAGCTGACATGAGGAGACAGATTGCCACCTGCCATCCCAGTGTGAAACTCATACTGCCAACTGTGGAGGAAAGACCACACTGGCACTCTTACCAAAGCCAGACTTGCCCATGTGCCATCCCTCACCATTCAATGTGATAATGTGTACCATGATGTTCACAGTCATACACCATTTGTTGTGTTTGTGTGATTGTTTTCCCATTCCTATGCGGCTCACATGGTTGTGGATTCAGCCTGCATTTGTTTTGTTCTACAGATTGCAATCTGTAGTGCAAATATTTCTTTAGTGGCACAGTTCTGATCAGTGTCAATATGTGTAGCTCAACATTGCACCAGGTTAGTTATGCAGAGTACTGCCATGTTTACTGTGATACGGGACCACCCTGCAATTCCCCCAGCAGCTGCACAGATTAGTTCCCCCTGCACCCAGACAGGCATTGTTGCAGCATGATGGAAAAGTGGCTGCTTTGTAGGGTTGTCTTGTTTATGTGTGGGGTGGAGTTCCTTTCTGCACATGTATGAGTAATGTTAGCTAAAGTGCCATTTTAATGTGTGCTCGAAGATGCAGCACACATATGTTTCGGTAATGGGACATGGCAGTAGCAAAGTGTTTCTGCAAGAGACACCACCATGACGTAACCCCAGGAATGGTATTGACTTTCTTCCTAGTCTCTGATGTCTCAGTTGTGTGGGTAGGGTAGGTTTGACTATATGCAAGGGGTGTTGTGATGACACAGGCACAGTAATTAGACATGCCTTCCTTCCAATGTGCTGCATATGTACATGTTGGTATATACCTCTGCTGATTGACGTATGTCCAGGTTGTGTATGTGTTGTGGTGCATGGCACAACCAAGGAATGTGTACATGTGTTGCTTATGTTTGAATGGTGCATCTTGATTCATGGGCAATGTGTCCCACTGCAGTCCATTAACATGCATTGAGTGTGTCCTTTGTGCCTCCCCCTTCTGGCATTAGTGAAATTGGCAGTTATTTCCCCCTGCAACGTACCCTGCCTTTGTGGTTGTTGTTGGAAGTCTGCACTATCTTGTCCTTGTATTCCTGTGACCAGCTCTTCCGGGATGACCGCTGCAACCATCTCCTCCATCTCATCCAAGTCATCCTGTGGTGCACGACTTCCACCTCCAGTTTGCAGTGCTGGCTTTCTGTTCCTAGCCATTTTCTCCTTAGTTCTACACTTACAATCATGCCAGTGCTTCTTGTACTACGTGACAGTTCAATTCACCTCTGCCACACTGTTGATTTTGTCCACCATTTGCTGCCATATTGCCTCTCTCTTACCAATTGGCAATTTGGAGGTGATGAACATCTGGTGTTGGTGCTCCGTCACCTCTATGACAAGGATCTCATGCTCCTCCTCACTGAACCAACACTTGCACTTTTTCTTTTGCTTCTCCTGGGACTTCTGTGTATCCTCCTGGCTGGTTCCTGGGTGTATGGGGTCGCCAGGGGGTCTCTCCTGGCCTGCTGCCTCCATCTTCCCTTTGAATTGCACTCTTTCCTGCTTGTGCATCTAAAGTTGATGCAAAAGCGGTGTTAAAATGGTGCAAATCTGTTGCGTCATGGTTACATGCCACAAAATGGGTTAGAGTCAGTTTGTCTTACGACAGGGCGCAAGGGTTAACGTCAACATTTTTTACTCCAACCATTTCTGAGTGCCATTGTGTGTCATAGTATAAATATGACACCTGAATGGTGCTGAAAAATGGCACAAGCCGGCACTAAACTTTTTGACGCAAAACTGAGTTTGCGCAGTTTTGCGTCAAAAAGTATAAATATGGGCCTTAGTCTTTTTCTTGAAGATTTTTCTCACCAGGATGAAGTCACAAGTCTGGATACGCGTTGCAGGAAACCTTGGTCAAGAATTCTACCTTTGGACTTAAACTTTTTTGAGTAATGGAAATCTTCATGGGGGCCGAAATTGAAATTGAATCCGACCTCTCTGGAGCCCTCTTAGTATGTGCTGCGGGGGAAGCCTCGGTCAACTTTTCACGTTTGGACTTGGAAATATTTTTGGAGCTTTTTCTCTCCAACGTCGGACGACCCGCCAAAGCAAGTCAATTTCAAGTCGATGTTGTAGGATTGCCTTTCCACAAGCCCCCGGTGGATTCCTGGAAGTAAGGGGCTCTGGAGCTTTTCAGTGGGATGAACCACAAGTCAGGCCAGGTCACGGTCGACGTAAGCCGGCTTGACCCACGACTTTGGGGTGGTATGTTTATTGAGCTTTTTTCGAAACTTGCTCCAAACTTCTCCAAACTTCTGCATCTTCTTCCGGAATGTCTTTGAAGGTCATTTAGGAGTCCACAACTCACCCCAAGGTTCCAGGAGCTCTGAGTTGCTCCTCAAGGGTTAGGACTCCAACTCCCAGAATATACCTGGCTCAAATCCAAAAATGACCACTAGTCACTGGTCAGTTTCTTCAGAGCTTGATGCCGGTGACTCTGGTCAGCTATTTTCTACCTGTAGCAAACAGGGACTCCCTTCTTGAAGCAGTAGAAGACAGGCACAGTCCTTTTAGCGGTGAAGCGGTGGGGGTCACGTCCGCGGCGGTGCGTACGTCACCTACGGTGTACATCACCATTGGCCATTGTAACCTATAGGGCCCAATGACAACCAATGAAGAGTTGCACAGTGGTACTCGACCGTTCCGGCAACGGCGCACAACGTCAGCAGCATTACCTCATTTCCACATGTCCATCCACACAGGACAGGCGGACGCCATTTCAGGGGGCGGGGCAGGCCATGGCACCCAACATCAGTCATAACATGCAATGCAGTATAGTGTTTTGAAATGTGGAATACTGACCAGCTGCTCACCGTTTTGCCCCCTAGATTACAACCGCTGCGGATGAATAGGAGATGGTGATATCCCCTGTGTACAGACCCCTGGTGGTCTTGGCAACAATGGAGGACAGGCACATTATCCTCACCTATAGACTGGACTGGGCCACAATCACAGAACTGTGTGCCCAATTTGAGCCTGACCTGATATCTGCTATCCTCACCCCACTGGGATCTCCACTCTGGTGCAAGTCCTATCAGTGTTCCATTTCCTGGCAAGCGGCTCCTTATAAGTGACAATGGGCTTGGCAGCAGGAATGTTTCAGCAAATGTTCTCAATAGTGCAGACCAGAGTATTGTCTGCCCTGATTAAAAAACCTGCACAGCTACATTGTTTTCTCCCGGGTGGAGGATTTGGCCACAGTGAAAGCTGACTTTTATGCAATGGGACATATCTCTAACATTATTGGGGCTATTGATGGTACACATATTGCATTTGTCTCCCTCCAGAGAAATGAACAGGTGTTCAGAAATCGAAAGAGCTTTCACTCGATGAATGTGCATAGTGTGCCTGGCGGACCAGTACACCTCCCATGTCAATGCAAAGTATCCTGGGTCTGTGCATGATGCCTTTATCCTGAGGAATAGCAGCATCCCATGTGTGATAGCTCAACTCCAGAGGCACCGGGGGAGGCTAATAGGTGAGCCCATGGTTCCCATCCAGTATATTTTGGTGAATGGGTATGGTGTTGGCCATAAGGGTTAGTGTTTGGCTAACAGGAATCCCTTGATATTTTCAGGTGACTCTGGTTACCCCAACCTCTCATGGCTGCTGACCCCTATGAGGCAACCCAGGACAAGGATAGAGGAACGTTACAATGAGGCACATGGGTGAACAAGAAGAATAATAGTGGGGACATTCAGCCTCCTGAAGGCCAGGTTGCGTTGCCTCCATCTAACAGGTGGATCCCTGTACTACTCACCCAAGAAGGCATGTCAGATCATCGTGGCATGCTGCATGTTGCATAACCTTGCCTTGAGACGCCAGGTGCCTTTTCTGCAGGAGGATGAGGCTGGAGATGGGCGTGTGGCAGCAGTGGACCCTGTGGACAATGAAGATGAGGAGGCAGAGGATGAGGATGAGGACAACAGAACAGCTATTATACGACAGTACTTCCAGTGACAGACAGTTAAGACACTGTAACTTCACTTTGCATTGACAGTTTTGTATCTGACATTGTACATGGGAGGCAGATTCTCCCAATTCTATGGCCACTTACTGTAACCTTTGGCATCTCTATTTTCAGATATCTGTGCCCCACTCTGGCACCTGGTGTATTGACTGCAGCCTACTAGGGGTCATTCCTATGTATTTATTCCTGTACAGTTGTATTGCAGTGTTTAAAGCTTGTTAAACAAATACTTTGTTCAATCATTTGACGGACTCCATACTTGAATTTTTTAAATGGTGTTTATTTAAGTGCTAAGAAGTAGAGGGGGTAGTGGAATGGGCTGGGTTGATGGTGGAGCAAAGTCCAGGATAGAGTCCAGTCTATTGGTATCACAGGTGCATTGTCCAAGGGGTCATAGGAAGTGGAGCAATGGCAGTTCAAGGTGGACAGGGTCCCAGAGTGGGACACAAGGGTGACAATCAGGAGAGTCTTATTTCCTTGTGGGGGTCTTGGCAATGTTCCCTGGCTTCTGCCTGGATCGCAAGGACCGTTTGCAGGGTGGTTCTCCTTCTGAAGGGGAGGGGTCCTGGTGGCCTGTTGGTCCTGTGGCGGGGCCTCCTGTCCACTAGCGGCAGCGGAGGTGGAGGGCTGATCATCGGTTTGGCTAGTGTCAAGGGCCCGGTGGTGTGCCACTGCCTCCCTCATGGTGTTGGCTGTGTCTGCCAACACCCCTGCAATGGTGACCAGGGTGGCGTGGATGTACTTCAGGTCCTCCCTGATCCCCAGGTACTGTCCCTTCTGCAGCCGATGGGTCTCCTGCAACTTGTCCAGTATCTGGTCCATTGTCTCCTGGGAATGGTGGTATGCTCCCAGGATGTTGGTGAGTGCCTCCTGGAGAGTCGGTTCCCTGGGCCTGTCCTCCCCCTGTCACACAGCAGTCCTCCCAGCTTCCCTGTTGTCCTGTGCCTCTGTCCCCTAAACCGTGTGCCCACTGACCCCAGGCCCCTGATCGTCCTGTGTTTCTGGGGTTGCCTGGGGTCCCTGTAGTGGTGGACACACTGCTGATTGATGTGTCCTCGGGACAGAGGTATGGGCCCGCTGGGTGGATACTTTGGTGGTGTTTCCTGAGGGGGGAGGCTCTGTGGTGGTATGGGACTGTGCCTGGGTAACCGACTGTCCGGAGATCCCTGATGGGCCAGGTTGGTCATCCATATCCAGGCATCCAGAGCTGCTGTCATCACTGTGGGCCTCTTCTGTGGTGGGAGTGGATATTGCTGGCACCTCCTCTCCAGTGACATTGTGTGGAGGACCTGTGGGGATGTAAATGCAGTGTTATTGTTTCTGTGTTTGACATCCTGTGCATGGGTGTGTTGCCTGTATGGTTGTGATTGCCCTGTCAGCTTTGCCTTGTGAGTAGTGATTTTGTGGGCTAGGTGATTCTCTCTAATGTGCATTCTTTAGTCATGGGTGTCCAGGCAAGGATGTGAGTGATGTCCATGCATTGGTGTTGCATGCAGGGCTTGGTATTGGAATGGGTGGGTTGTGATGGTGGGGTATATGTGAGGTGGTGGGGTGATGGGGTGAGAGTAGGGGTAGGGGTATGTGATGGAATGCAGGTGGGGGGGTGATAGTAATAGAGATTTGACTTACCAGAGTCCAGTCCTCCTGCTACTCCTGACAGGCCCTCAGGATGCAGTATTGCCAAGACTTGCTCCTCCCATGTTGTTAGTTGTGGGGAAGGAGGTGGGGGTCCACCGCCAGTCCTCTGTACAGCTATCTGGTGTCTTGCAACCACGGAATGCACCTTCCCCCGTAGGTCATTCCACCTCTTCCTGATGTCATCCCTTGTTCTTGGGTGCTGTCCCACGGCGTTGACCCTGTCCATGATTCTCCGCCTTAGCTCCATCGTCCTAGCAATGGATGTCTGCTGCACCTGTGATCCGAATAGCTGTGGCTCTACATGACCCTTAGCTCCTCCTCTGAGAATCTTGGGTGTCTTTGTGGTGCCATGGGTGTAGTGTGTGTGGTGTGTGTGAGGGTGTGTGGGGTGATGTGTTGGGGCCGTAAGATCCGTGAATGGTGTATGGGTGATGGTGTTCTGTGGCTTTGGTTCTGTGGGTGCTCTTGGTGTCTCTCTCTCTCTGTTGTCAATTTATTTGAGTCGAAAAGGGTTGTGGGTAGTGTGTGTGTGTGTGTGTTTTATAGTGTTGTGTGTGTGTGTGTGTGTGTGTGTGTGTTTTATGGTGTTGTGGGTGTGGTGTGTGTCAGGTGCGTGTAGTTTGAATTGTCCAATGTAGTGTTTTTTAGTGTGCGTGTATTTTGAGCGCCACCGTATGTACCGCCAATGGTTTACCGCAGTTGAATGTCCGCCGCAGTGATTCGTGGGACATAATGCTGTGGGCGTAGTTTTGTTGGCGTAACATGTGGGTCTTGCTACCACCGGTTTATCACCGACCTTTGGTCTGGCAGACTTGTGTGTGTGGCTGTATAGTGGCGGATTGCTATGTGTGGGTCATAATATGGGTAGCGGTAAACCGCCGTGGCGGTGGTATGTTGGCGGCAGTTGGCATGGCGGTAAGCGGGACTTATCACCAATGTCCTAATGAGGGCCTAAGTGTGATACCAAACTTGAAACATCTCTTTATTAATTAATAATAGAGTCTCCCCATGGTAGCCTATGGAGCCCATTCACTACAATGGGGAAAAAATGAATGTGGCTATTTTTCCCTCACTGTGGCTTATAAAACATCTTTTACAAGGTCCCTGCTTGTAGTTACACTGCACCCAAACCTGGGAGCACCTAGTGCACACCTTAGGGGTGACCTATATGTAAGAATACTGTAGTTTAGGACTTTAGGGGTACTTTTAATTCCAAAGTCGAATTTGGGGTTAACTTTAACTTAAAAACAGCCAGCAAGGCAGACCTGCCTTTAAAATGACACTATGCACCACAGTAGTGTACCTATGGGTGTACTACCTATGCTGGGGTCCCTAAACCTACATGCCCTACCATATACTAGAGTCTTATAGGTAGGTTGACACCGGCAAATAAAATAAGCTTAATTTGCACAATCTTTTTAATCAGAGCACAGGCCCTGGGACTGGTTAGCAGTTCCCAGAGCACCATCAGAGTCAGGAAAACAGTAGCATAAGTGACAAATGGGGCAAAAAGTTAGGGGGCTTCTGAAATCAGCCCAGTTTTCCCACCGTTATTAAACCCTAACACTGATGAACCCACAATCTTCTAATTCACTTCAAGTACTGATTTTTGCGCAGAAGGCACTCTTGTGATTCAAATCATGCTTTAGTCATATCAGGTCTGAAGTCAGTAAAATGAGCATAATTTTTACCCTCATAGTAATTATCCACATTATTCTCCCTCTCAGCCCTGTGGTCTGCAGGCCTGCCTGTCCCTCCTTCTCACTGCTTTCTCCATCCTCTCAGCTCTGTGGTCTGCGTGTCTGCTGCCTACCTCTCCCTCCTTCTCAATTCTTTTTCCTCCCTCTCAGCCACTTGGTCTGAATGCCTTCTGCCTTCCTGTCCCTCCTTCTCACTGATTTCACCTCCCTCTCAGGCATGTTGTCTGCGTTCCTGCTACATGCCTGCCCCTCCTTCTGACTGCTTTCTCCGATCTCTCAGCCATGTGGTCTGCCTGCCTGCTGCCTGTCCCACCTTCTCACCACTTTCTCCTTCCTCTCAGCCCTGTTATCTGCATTGTCTGTGTGCCTGTCCAACCTTCTCATTGCTTTCTCTGAGCTCGCAGCCCTGTGGTCTACCTGCCTGCTGCCTACTTGTCCCTCAGTCTCACTGCTTTCTCCTTCCTCTCAGTTCCATTTTCAGCATGCTTGCTGCCTGCCTGTCCCTTCTCACAGCTTTCTCCATGTCTCATCCTCTTGATCTGCATGCCTGCTGACTACCTGTCCCACCTTCTTGTGACTTTCTTGGTGCTTTCAGCCTCTTCATCTGCATGCCTGCTGCCTGCCTGTTCTTCTTTCTCAACAGGTTTTCCTTAATCCCAGCTCTGTGACCTGCGTGTCTGCTTCCTGCTTGTCCCTCCTTCTCACCACTTCCTCCTCCCTCTCAGCCCTGTTGCCAGGTTTCCTGCTGCCTGCCTGTCCCTCCTTCTCAGTGTTTTCTCGTGAGCTTTCAGCCCCGTGGTCTACATTCCTTCTGCCTGCCTGTCTCTCCATCTCATCGCTTTCTACTCCTCACAGCCCAATGGTCTGCATACCTGATGGCAGCCTGTCCCGTCTACTTTCAGGAGAATAGATTTAGCGAGAATTAAAAAAACACATGTAGAGGCGTTCCTATTTTATTTGGAACTCACACCAGATACGGTTGAACAAAATTGCACATTTAGGTGGTCATTACAGCCCTGGCGGTCGGTGTAAAAGCGGTGGTAAGACCGCCAACAGGCCAGCGGTAAAATATGAGCAATTACGACCGTGGCGGATACCGCCAACAAAGACAGCCACTTTAACACTCCGACCGCCAAGGCGGTACAAACAAACAGCGCGGCGGTCACAGCCAACAGACAGACGGGAGACAATGTACCGCCCACACTATTATGACAGGCCAATCCGACACCTTTTCCGGGGCGGATTCACCGCGGATAAAAACATGGCGGAAACAGGAATCCCGAAGAAAAAACGCTCACCTCTAAACACCCCACGAGGAACGAGGACGCCATGGATCCGGAACTCCAAATTCTACCTGCAATAGTCTTCCTGCTCCTCTACCAGGAGCACGAACGCCGGCGGCGAAAACCATGGTGAGTACTGCACCTACGACACAGGGGAGGGGGGAGGGAAAGAACAGGGACACGCAACACGCAACACCCCCATCCTCACCCACCACAACACACACACACTAATGCATATCAATACATCACATTTACACCCCCAAACCCTCCGGAAGAATGCAAAGACAATAGAAAATGAGTGTAACCATTGTAATATATTAAAAGCAAGTAGGCAGAAACATATATATACACCATGTACAAAATATATACCAAGCATAGTAGTCCAGGTAGTGCTCTAATAAAGTCAGTGGAACACTGGGACCACACGGTGTGGGCGAGGCCCACACAAGATCCCCGACCATGACTGAGAGAACTCTGCAGGGGCATCAGAGAGCAACTAAACAGGCACCTCAGGGGTAGGGAAAGGGGGGGGGGCACCTCAGCCGCTTGAGTGCACGACGCCAAATCCACAAGGGGGCCACATGCCCACTGTTCAATCCTGGCGAGTGCAAAGCCACAGTCTCTCAAGTCTCTACAGTGGGTGGCTTGCCCACTGTTCAATCCTGGGGAGTGCAAAGCCACAGTCTCTCAAGTCTCTACAGTGGGTGGTTTGCCAACTGCTGCATCCTGGGGAGTGCAAAGCCACAGTCTCACAAGTCTCTCCAGTGGGTGGTTTGCCCACTGTTCAATCCTGGGGAGTGCAAAGCCACAGTCTCACAAGTCTCTACAGTGGGTGGGTTGCCCATTGTTCAATCCTGGGGAGTGCAAAGCCACAGTCTCTCAAGTCTCTCCAGTGGGTGGTTTGCCCACTGTTCAATCCTGGGGAGTGCAAAGCCACAGTCTCACAAGTCTCTACAGTGGGTGGGTTGCCCACCGTTCAATCCTGGGGAGTACAAAGCCAAAGTGTCTCAAGTGGATGACAGTCTCCACTGGTTCTGGAGGGGGCCTTGTGCCCAGAGTGCTTCATCCTGCCAAGGACTGAGGTAGTGGATGTGATACTCCACTGGTTCTGGAGGGGACTTTGTGCCCAGAGTGCTTCATGCTGCTAAGGACACAGGTAGTGGATGACAGTCTCCACTGGTTCTGGAGGGGGCTTTGTGCACAGAGTGCTTCATCCTGCCAAGGACTGAGGTAGTGGATGTGATTTTCCACTGTTTCTAGAGGGGGCTTTGTGCCCAGAGTGCTTCATCCTGCCAAGGACTGCGGTAGTGGGTGTGATACTCCACTGGTTCTGGAGGGGGCTTTGTGCCCAGAGTGCTTCATCCTGCTAAGGACAGAGGTAGTGGAGGACAGCCTCCAGTGGTTCTGGAGGGGGCTTTGTGCCCAGAGTGCTTCATCCTGCCAAGGACTGAGGTAGTGATGTGATACTCCACTGGTTCTGGAGGGGGCTTTGTGCCCAGAGTGCTTCATCCTGCCAAGGACTGAGGTAGTGGATGTGATACTCCACTGGTTCTGGAGGGGGCTTTGTGCCCAGAGTGCTTCATCCTGCTAAAGACAGAGGTAGTGGATAACAGTCTCCACTGGTTCTGGAGGGGCTTTGTGCCCAGAGTGCTTCATCCTGCCAAAGACTGAGGTAGTGGATGTGATACTCCACTGTTTCTGGACGGGGCTTTGTGCCCAGAGTTCTTCATTCTGCCAAGGACTGAGGTAGTGGATGTGATACTCCACTGGTTCTGGAGGGGGCTTTGTGCCCAGAGTGCTTCATCCTGCTAAAGACAGAGGTAGTCGATGACAGTCTCCACTGGTTCTGGAGGGGGCATGGTGCCCAGAGTGCATCATTCACCCCGTGACAGACTCAGTTGTGTCAGTGCCCTTGCCGCTCATGGGCTAGCGGTGCTTGAGACGGCGGTGCCCTGTTCAGCGGTGCTTGAGAAGGCGGTGCCCTGTTCAGCGGTGCTTGAGACGGTGGTGCCCTGTGCAGCGGTGCTTGAGACGGCGGTGCCCTGTTCAGCGGTGCTTGAGACGGCGGTGCCCTGTTCAGCGGTGCTTGAGACGGCGGTGCCCTGTGCAGCGGTGATTGAGACGGTGTTGCCCTGTTCAGCGGTGCTTGAGATGGCGGTGCCCTGTTCAGCAGTGCTTGAGATGGCGGTGCCCTGTGCAGCAGTGCTTGAGGCGGCGGTCTCCATTGCAGGGACTCAGCTGCTGGCGGTCCTTCATGGCCCAGCGGGGCTTTTGCTGGCGGTGGCCTCCTGGGCAGGTGGGCTTGTGCTGGCGGTCCTGTCCTGGGCAGCTGGGCTTGTGCTGGCGGTCCTGTCCTGGGCAGCTGGGCTTGTGCTGGCGGTCCTGTCCTGGGCAGCTGGGCTGGTGCTGGCGGTCCTGTCCTGGGCAGGTGGACTTCTGCTGGCAGTCCTGTTCTGGGCAGGTGGGCTGGTGCTGGAGGTCCTGTCCTGGGCAGCTGGGCTTGTGCTGGTGGTCCTGTCCTGGGCAGGTGGGGTTGTGCTTGCGGTCCTGTCCTGGGCAGCTGGGCTGGTGCTGGCGGTCCTGTCCTGGGCAGGTGGGCTTGTGCTGGCGGTCCTGTCCTGGGCAGGTGGGCTTGTGCTGGCGGTCCTGTCCTGGGCAGGTGGGCTTGTACTGGCGGTCCTGTCCTGGGCAGGTGGGCTTGTGGTGGCGGTCCTATCCTGGGCAGCTGGGCTTGTGCTGGCTGTCCTGTCCTCAGAAGCTGGGCTGGTGCTAGAGGTGGCCTTCTGGGCAGCGGGGATGATGCGGTCTTCTCCGCCGTGCTGCTCTTCCCAGACTTTCCTGGTTTCTTGTGGCCCTTCCCCACCTTGGAGTGTGTCACAGCTGAGTCTACACTCCAACCGGGACCCCTGGGAGCGGCTTTGGTGGCTGGAGTCTTCCCCCCTCCCGCCGGGCACTGGCCAACTTCTGATGCTTCACAGGTGGGGGACTGTCTGTGCTGTGGCTCTGTGCCACACTGGCTGCCCTGGTGGCCGGTGCACTCCAAATTCCGGTGACTACAGGTACCACTGGTCCCAGAGATGTTGTGGCTGAGGTGCTAGTTTGGGACCTAGGAGACGGACGGGGTGGGGGAGGTGTGGGAAAGAGGACAAGGTTGGACAGGAAAAGTTTTTGGGACACACTGGGACGGGTAGCTGGAGGGGGTTTGGGAGTAGAGGAAGAGGTGGTGGTTGTAGGAAGTGTTTGTTTGCTGACTTTGGGTGAAGGTGCATGCGCTGGAGGCTGTCGTGAGGTGGATGGCTGTTGGGTGGGTGTGTGCCTGTGTTTGTGTATCTTGGGAGGGGGTGTCACAGACACACTGGGACACAGGGGACGTGTGAATGGTAGTGGGGGTGGTGACTGCACGTGAGCGGAGTGTGGTGGTGGGTGTGCTGGAGAGGGACGTAGTGGCTGTAGAGGTAGTGCATGCAGGTGTGAGTGTAGACGAGACTGGGAGGGAGGAGGGAGACGAGGAGGAGGGGGACACAGTGGAGGCAGTGGATGTTGGTGTGTCTGCATGTGTGTGATGCTTGAGTGAGTGCCTGTGGGATGTGTGGTGCTTATGTTTGCCTGAGCTTCCCTTTTGTGTTGAGGTGTGTGCAGGCTGGTCTGTAAGTGTGCTTGGGATAGGCTGAGGTACAGGGTATTGGGTCGGGGTGGAGGAAGTTGGAGGGGGGAGGCTAGACACAGGGACAATGGCTGCCATCAGTGCTGAGGCCAGAGACTGAAAAGCTCGCTGAAGGGCCGCCTGACCAGAATGAATGCCCTTCAGGAATGCATTTGTCTGTTGCAACTGTCTTTCTACACCCTGTATGGCATTCAAAATGGTAGACTGCCCAACAGTGAGGGACCTGAGAAGGTCAATGGCCTCCTCACTGAGGGCAGCAGGGGTGACTGGGGCAGGGCCTGAGGTGCCTGGGGCAAAGGTGACACCCACCCTCCCAGGTGAGCGGGCACAGGGCGAAGGCTGAGGGGCTGCTGGGAGGGTGGTGCTGGAAGGGGGGGTGGCAGCTGTACCTGTAGATGGAGGGCACAGATGTTGCCGCCACCACAAGGGAGCTCCCATCAGAGGACGAGTCTGTGTCACTGGTCTCAGCTCCTGTCCCCGCCGTGGAGCTCCCCTGACCCTCCGTCCCACTGGTGAAGTCTGAGTCCATAGTGTGGCCCTCCATGGCCATGTGGGATGCAGCCCCCTGGTGCTCCGGTGCCACTGCTCCTCCGCCTGATGATGCTAATGCACACAAGAACAGGGAGACCACAAAAAGGGGGGGGGGACAGAAAAAAGACATGTTGAGTGCATGCATTACCGCTACCGTTGGCGGACATGACAGACACAGAAGCCCCCTGCACTACGCTGCGCTCTTGGGCTCCACTGTTCAATTCCTGGGAAATGCCCTACAAGGCTATGGATGACATCTGCACACATAGATGACAGAGGGGCATGACTAGGTGTACTTGGCACTCTACAGAGGTGGGGTGAGGTGCCACATGGCCTGCCTTACCTCCTTACCTACGGAACTCGCCCTGGCCTAGGGAAACCCACAGCCCACCTCACCCACCCAGACCCCTCCACTGCGCGCAAAGTCAGCAGAATGAGAGTGTACTCACCCCCTTGTGTCTGCTGTGATGCCCTCAAGCGCCCATCCAACTCCGGGTAGGCTACCACCAGGATCCTGAACATCAGAGGGGTCATGGTGCGACGGGCACCCCTCCCACGTTGGAAGGCCATCCCCAGCTGAGCCTCCGCCGTCTTCTTGCTCCAGCAGCGAATGTCCTCCCATCTTTTCCAGCAGTGGGTGCTCCGTCTGTGGTGGACCCCCAGGGTCCGGACGTCCTTGGCGATGGCACGCCAAATATGTTTTTTCTGGTGGGCGCTGACCTACATGAAATGTACAGGGGGAAGAGTAAGTTATTACCAACTGCACCTTCAAAGTGATTGGCCCCCATCCCTACCCTTGCCATGTGGCACATGCATTCACCGTTGTTTCATACACGCCGCACTCTCCCCCCTTCCTTATTACATCCAGCCCTCTCCACACAGGCATAGCCCATACAGCACGCTCCCAGTGTACTTACCTGTTTGTCTGGAGGACCGTAGAGTAGCGTGTACTGGGGGAGGACCCCATCCACGAGTTTCTCCAACTCCTCTGTGCTGAAGGCAGGGGCCCTTTCCCCAGACACTCGAGCCATTGTCTCTTCCAGACCGAGGTCACAGCAGCACTTGCAGTGTAGGTCGTCTCTTGTCGAAGATCAGGTATCGAGTGATTGAACAGATAGAAAATGGCGGTCACGTTCACGCCGGTGCGTACTGTCAGTGCCGGCGTACATCGTCATTGGCTCCTGGGACCCAGAGGGTCCAGTGCTAACCAATACAGCATTGCGCTGTGGTTTTCGACCGCCTACCGCGAAGGTGTACAACGCCAGCGCAGTTACCTCACATCCCATTGTCCCACTTTACAGGTCAGGCAGCCGCCATTTCAGGGGCCCACATGGACTAATTTTCAACTGCGTCACACATACCTAGGCCTAGACTCAACACACATACAGGCCACCTTTTGTGTATGAATGGTGTTCTGTGTAAACTGTGGGTAGGTACCTCTGAGTTGTTTGACTCTGTGCTCGCTTTTGTCCTTCATAGGCACCATCCGCTGGGACATGTGAGGAGATGGCGGCATCCTCCGGTGTACCGACCGTTGGTGGACCTGTCGATAATGGAGAGCGACATGTGATTATCACATAAAGGCTTGACCGTGCCACAATCCAGGAACTGTGTACCCAGTTGGAGCCAGACCTGATGTCATCAATCCGCCATCACACAGGAATCCCCCCTCAAGTGCAGGTGCTGTCAGTGCTCCATTTCCTTGCAAGTGGGTCATTTCAAACAACAGTGGCCATAGCATCAGGGATGTCCCAGCCTATGTTTTCCAACGTGTTGTCCAGAGTGTTGTCTGCCCTTCTGAAACACATGCGGAGCTACATCGTTTTCCCTCAGGTGGAGGATTTGTCAACAGTGAAAGGTGATTTCTATGCCCTGGAACATATCCCCAACATCATAGGTGCCATTGATGTGACCCATGTGGCTTTGGTCCCCCCACCACAGGAGTGAACAGGTGTACAGAAACAGGAAGAGTTATCATTCAATGAATGTACAGATAGTATGTTTGGCCGACCAGTACACCTCCCATTTGAATGCCATGTTCCCTGGCTCAGTGCATGACGCCTACATCCTGCGGAATAGCAGCAGCCCTTATGTGATGGGGCAACTCCAGAGGCACCGTGTGTGGCTATTAGGTGAGCACCTGGGAGCAAGACAGTGGGAATGGTTGTCTGGGTCTGTGGATATCCCTACAGGTTAGTGCGTGTCTAACAGTTGTCCCTCGCCATTTGCAGGTGACTCTGGTTACACCAACCTGTCATGGCTACTGACCCCAGTGAGGAATCCCAGGACAAGGGCAGAGGAACGCTACAATGAGGCCCATGGGCGTACTAGGAGGGTGATCGAGCAGACCTTTGGCCTCCTGAAGGCCAGGTTCCGGTGCCTCCATATGACAGGTGGATCCCTATTCTACTCACCAAAGAAGGTGTGCCAGATCATCGTGGCCTGCTGTATGCTTCACAACTTGGCTTTGCGACGACAGGTACCTTTTCTGCAGGAGGATGGTCCAGATGGCGGTGTTGTGGCAGCTGTGGAGCCTGTGGACAGTGAAGACGAGGGAGCAGAGGAAGAAGACATGAACAACAGGGACTAAGTGATCCAGCAATATTTCCAGTGAGACACAGGTAAGAGTACAGACCTGCCTACTACATGTACTTTAACACTACTACCTCTCTACTGTCTGTCCTTTTCACCCAGTGTGTTGGCACTGAGTTGGCACTTTCCCTTACGATTTCACAGATATGGGTCCCACTGTGTGACATCTGCTTAGATTCCTCATGGACGAGAGCTGTGTGACATAGGTATGTTGACATTACAATTGTAAGAGCATTTTGTCACTGTAATTGCTAATACACTATTTCGAAATCACAGACAGACTCCAGATTGTTTTGTGCTTTAAGTGTTTTTATTTAAGTGCTCAATATTGGAGGGGGTAGTAAAATGGTGAGGGGTGATGGCGGAGGAATGTCCATGGCAGAGTCCATGCTATTAGTCTCACAGGTGCATTGCCCATATAGGCATAGGAAGTGGAGCTGGGGCAGTTTAATTATGGGCAGGGTGACAAAATGGGACAGCAGGATGACAATCAGGGTGGTCTCATTTCTTGGCGGGGGTCTTGGCATCGTGCTCTGTCTTTGTCCTGGATCTCAGGGACCGTTTGCGGGGTGGTTCTCCCTCTGCAAGGGGTGGGGTGCTGGTATGGTGGTCCTGTGGCAGGGCGTCCTGTCCACTAGCGCCGGCGGAGGTGGTGGGCAGTTCATCGTCCATGCTAGTGTCAGGGGCCCCATGTAGTGCCACAGTGTCCCTCCTGGTGTTCACGAGTTCCTTCAGCACCCCGACGATGGTGCCCAGGGTGGAGCTGATGGTTCTGAGTTCCTCCCTGAAGCCCATATACTGTTCCTCCTGCAGGCGCTGGGTCTCCTGAAACTTGCCCAGTACCGTTGCCATCGTCTCCTGGGAGTGGTGGTAGGCTCCCATGATGGAGGAGAGGGTCTCGTGGAGAGTGGGTTCCCTTGGCCTGTCCGCTCCCTGTCGCACAGCAGCCCTCCCAGTTCCCCTGTGTTCCTTGGCCTCCGTCCCCTGGACCGTGTGCCCACTGCCACTGCCCCTAGGTCCCTGTTGTTGTTGAGGTGGTGGGTTAGTCTGGGTTCCCTGTAGTGGTCAACACACTGCTGATTGACGTGTCCTGGGGACGGAGGTATGGGCCTGCTGGGTTGGTGCTGTGCTGGTGTTTCCAGAGGGGGGAAGGTCTGTAGTGGCCTGTGACTGTGTCAGGGGAACCGACTGTCCTGAGGTCCCCGATGGGCCGGGCTGGTCATCTAGATCCAGTTGGACAGAGGTGCTGTCATCACTGTGGGCCTCTTCTGTTGGTGGTGTGGACATGTGTGGACCCTCCTGTCCGGTGACGTTGGGTAGGGGTCCTGCAGGGGTTATAAAAGGATGTTTATTACATCTGTGTGTGGCATGGTGTGCAATGGGTGGGAGACTGTGTACCCCAGTGCTTGCATTCCTGTATGGGACCTTGTGTGATGATGGCTTAGGGGGGTTGTATGGGATGTGCAGTGGGCATGCTTTGGTGATGGGTGTCAATGCTTTGTTGTTGCATGCAGGGCTTGGTGTTAGGATGTGTGGTTTGTGATGTAGGGACATTTGTGAGAAGTTAGAGTGATGGGGGTGAGGGTGAGGGTGGGGGTATGTGCTGGCATGCAGGTAGGGTGGGGGATGTAATAGTTAAGATTTGACTAACCAGAGTCCATTCCTCCACCTACTCCTGCGAGGCCCTCAGGATGCAGAATCACCAAGACCTGCTCCTCCCATGTTGTTAGCTGCGGGGGTCCGCCGCCAGTCAGCTGAACCGCCAGGTGGTGTCTTGAGACCACGGAACGCACCTTTCCCCGTAGGTCGTTCCACCTCTTCCTGATGTCCTCCCGATTTCTTGGGTGCTGTCCCACTGCGTTTACCCTGTCCATGATTCTTCACCATAGCTCCATCTTCCTTGCAATGGAGGTGTGCTGCACCTGTGATCCGAATAGCTGTGGCTCTACCCGGACGATTTCCTCCACCATGACCCTGAGCTCCTCCTCCGAGAACCTGGGGTGTCTTTGCCATGCCATGGGGTGGTGTAGGTGATGTGTGGGGTGGAGTGTGTGGTGATAAGTGTGCTGATATGTAGTGGTGTGTTGTGTGAGGTGCGTGGAAGTTCTGTGGGTGATGGTGTTGTGCGCCTGTGGATGCTGTTGTTCTTGCTGGTGCTGTCTCTCTCTGGCCTTCTTTTGGATTTTTTGGTAGTAGGGGTTTGTGGGTGATGTGGGTGTGTGTTTTATATTGTATTGGGTGTGTGGGAGTGGTGTGTGTATGTGTATCAGGTGTGTGTATTTCAAATTGTCCAATGTGGCTGTGTTTTGTAAATGTGTGTGTATTTTGAGCGCGGCGGTGTGTACCGCCAATGGAATACCGCGGTTGAAAGACCGCCGTGTGGATTCGTGGGTCGTGATAGTGTGGGCGTATTTCTGTTGGCGTGAAGGTGGAGGTTTTGTTTTTGCCAGTTTATCACTGACCTTTGTTGTGGCGGACTTGTGTGGGTGTCTGAATTTTGGCGGATTCCGAACTGTGGGTCATAATAGCTGTGGCGGAATTCTGTGGCCGCGGCGGTGTGTTGGCGGTCTTCTGCATGGCAGTAAGCGGCTTTTACCGCCAACGTTGTAATGAGGGCCTTTGTCTTGAACTAAAAATAACTGTAATGCTGGTTATATCACATTCCGCAGTGAATGATTACCTTGTAAGCCCTCAAAGTGAAAACAGGCCAATTTAATCAACTTTTATGCATACTCAAAACATTATATTATGTCCCAATGAGTGCATGGATCTGTTCCTTAACTTTGTTACTAAGCTCTAATAGTGATGGACCCACAGCCTTCTAAATTGCATCAAATTCAGAATTTTTTGCAGAAGGCAATCTGTGGTTCAAATCATGCTTTAGTTAAATTAGGTCAGAAATCAGTAAAATGAGTTTTATTTTTCTCTTATAGTAATTATCCACTTTCTCTTCCCTGTCAGCCATGTGCTCCTTGTGCCCGCCTGTCCCTCCTTCTCACTGCTTTCTCCACCCTCTCAGCCCTGTGATCTGTGTTCCTGTTGACTGCTTGTCCCTTCTTCTCACCACTTTCTTCTCCCTCTCAGCCTTGTGGGCTGTGTGGCAGCTGCCTGCCTGTCCCTCCTTCTCACTGCTCTCTCCACGCTGTCAGCCCCATGGTCTGTATGCCTTCTGCCTGCCTGCTGCCTGCTGCCTGCCTGGTACTCCTTCTCACCTCACCACTTTCTCCGTGCTCTCAGTCCTATGACCCCCATGCCTGCTGCCTGTCCCTACTTCTCACTGCTTTCTCCTTTCTCTCAAACCCATGCCTGGCGTGCCTGCTGCCTGCCTGTCCCTCCTTCTTACCACTCTCTCCTTCCTCTCAGCCCTGTGGTCTGTATGGCTGTCTGTCCCCTCTTCTCACTTTTTTCTCCGGGCTTCCGGCCCCATGATCCACATGCTTACTGCCTTCCCAGTGCTTTCTCCTTTCTCTCAGACCCAAAGTTAGCGTGCCTGCTGCCTACCTGTCCCTCCTTCCCACTGCTTTCTCCTTCCTCTCTGCCCTGTGGTCTGCATGCATGCTACCTCCCTCTCCTTCCTTCTCAATGCGTTGTCCTCTCTTTCAGCCCCATGGTCTGAATGCCTACTACCCTACCTCTCCCTCCTTCTCATCACTTTCTCAATCCTCTCACCCCTTTGATCTGCATTCCTGCTGCCTACCTGTCCTTCTTCTGACAGTTTTTTCCTCCCTTTTAGCCCTGTGGTCTGCATGCCTGCTGACTTCCTGTCCCTCCTTTTCACAGGCTCTCAGCCCTGTGATCTGCATGTTTGCTGTGTGCCTGTCCCTCCTTCTCACCACTTTCTCCTTCCTCTAAGCCCCATTTTCTACATGCCTTTCTGCCTACCTGTCCCTCCTTCTCACTGCATTCTACATCCTCTAACCCAATGGTCTCTGTGCATGCTGCCTGCCTGCCTGTCCTTCTCCCTCCTTTCTCTGGGCTCTCATGCCATGTTCTGTGTGGATTTTCATTAATTTCTCAAAAACTACTGAACAGATTTACACCAAATTAGAAAATGTGTGAATTCTGGACCAAGAGCTACCTTTCTGATAAATTTGATGTAATTCCATCCAGTGGTTTGTGCGCTATTCATGTTCAAAATCCCTATGAAAAAATGCGTGGGGAAAAAGTGATTTGGGATCCCCTTTTTTCTTGGTCCCGCTTGAAGGATCACCTCAAAACTTTCCAGACTGATGCTGAAGTGAGTGTGGTATTTTTTGGTAAAATTTTGTGAAGATTCACCAAATGGCGCCAAAGTTAGCAAAACAAAAAAAGCTTTTTCTCTAGAATCTAGGTCCTAACTATAACTACCTGGAGGCAAGAGCCACTAGATACTACATATATTCACTAAAAAAAACAAAGGTTACATGGAAGTTATAGTTAGAAAATAGATTTAAAAAACCTTACAAATTCACTGAAAAAACAAAGGTTACCACAAACATCATAGTTAGGAAATCGAAGTTAAAGAAATGTACAAATTCACTGAAAAAAACAAAAGGCTACACAGACGTTATAGTTAGGTCCTGAATTTGCTAACACAAAACCATAGTAATTGAACTAAATTTTACGCCCCCGCAATGCACTATTTATGAGCTCACATATTACAACACTCATGACATGATGACATGGTTCTCAGTGAAAATATATATATATAGCTGACCGCTTTTTTTTTTAGACCAAATATATATTTATATGCAGTCAAATCACAACTTGGTGAAGGCAAAACACATTGGTGTTGAGCGGTGGTGGCATTTTCTAATAAAATATTGAGGAATCTATCACCCAGGAGTGCATCGTCCTGTTTGGAGTGAATATATATATACATATACGTATATTTAGGACCTTTTTTGCCAATAACATTGGCGCCACGTGACAAATCTTCACAACAATTTCTGAACTAGTTTACCACTCACTTTAGCTGCTGCCTTGAAAGTTTTGGGGTGATTCGTCAAGCGTGGGCCAAGAAAAAGGGGAGGTCCCAAAACGAATTTTCCCAAAGCAATTTCCATTAGCGATTTTGGACACAACTACAGCCCAAACCACTGGTTGGAGTAACACCAAATTTGGCAGAAAACTAAATCTTGGCACAGAAAAATCTCTTTTTGTAATTTGGTATACATCTGTTCAGTAGTTTTTGAGTTATTAAAGAAAAAAGATGTATTTATATCTAAGGATGCGGCTCCACTGTGGATCCACATCAGTGGAACTGCGGATCCACATGCCAACAGCAATGCCATGAGTGGATGGATGCAACGTGACAGGAACGTTGCAGCCACCATTTACTATATCAGGACAAAAAGACTGACATCTGAAATTGAATGAAAGTGCCAGGGTATAGGTACCCTGACCCCATGGCTGTGACAAAGGGGTCTAAAAGCGATTCCTCACGGGGACTAATTTTATTTAAAAAAAATGTTTTTGTTCAGTGTGGGAATACAGCTGATTGCAGAACCCCCTCACTTCTTTCCCCATTTGTCACTCATACTGGTGTTTTCCTGACCCTGATGGTGCCCTGGGCCCTGCTAAACAGTCCCAGGGACTGTGCTCTGATTAAAATAATATATTCAAAATTGGCTGTACCAACCTACCTATAAATCCCTAGTAAATGGTAGGGCATGTAGGTAGGTGCCCCAGTATAGATAGTACACCGATAGGTGTACTGTTGTGGTGCCCTCCAGTGTCATTTTAAAAGCAGGTCTGCCTTGCTGGCTGCTTTTAAATTAAAGATAACCCCAAGTTTGACTTTGGCATCAAAATTACATAGAAGTCACCCCTAAGGTATCCCCAAAGGGACCCCAGGGTGGGTGCAGTGTAACTATAAGCAGGGACTTTATAACATATGTTTTATAGGCCCCGGTGACAGGAAGATAGGCAAATGAATTTTCCCCATTGTAGTGAATGGCTCCTTAGGCTAACATGTATAATATAGTCTTATGTTCCATAGACAGGGTCTAAATATAGCAAGTTTGATATCATATTGAAAGTTATAATAAATACAACAACTTGCCAATGTTGAAGTTAATGTAACATGGATAGGGAAAGAGTTTTAGAACTCTTGCTAAAAGCTACCAACTTCAGTCCTGTAGTGCCCTTCTGTGATTAGTCAGCCTCTGGCAGCCTGAGCCAGGCTGCCTTGATGAGGTGTGAAGTGGCCTGGAATGAAAATGGGAAGCATCTGGTGGGAGGAGATCTGCCTCATCAGATGGTAGAACAGGATGGGGGGAGAGCAGCCAAACTGGACTCCAAAGGAGGGAAGGACATGTGGGACAGGAACTGGACCTCCTCCATTTCCTACAGCCCCAGTGTATTGCAAATAGGTAGGTTTGACTACTGACATTGTGTTTCACCATTGTGCATATTAGTTGTTCAATGTTCACCAGTTGCAGATTACATTTTGTATTCAGTTTAGCTGCCTATTGGCTTTATCATGGCATTAGACATTGCAGTTGAGACATTGCAGATGAGCTGTGTTTTTCCACATGGTAAACTAAGCTTGTGTTTTTCGCATTTTCTCTTATTGAACACGATAGCATGATAAGAAAGCACATGTTTTTTGTTTTTTTTCTTCGGTGCAGGGAACAGTTTGGCCTTGGAAGGGGAGCCTTGAGAAGTTGGCCAATTTTCAATGTTTTTTCTTCAAACTCTGACCTACAGTAACCAGCATGGTTGAATATTTACATCTGAGAGGGAGGGGCCTTTCAGAAGGCTTTTTACATGATTGTTTAAGCTATAAAAAGATGCCACTGGTCAGTAGCGGTGGGAATTTCCGAGACCTCAGTCAGGATTAGATGTCAAATGTCTGACACAGACATTTGTCCCATGAGGGTGGATATCTCTTTCTCGCAGTTGAACAGGGGTCATCAACTTGCTGGCATGAGAAAGATGAAGAGCTTGGCAGGCCCTAGGGTGATGAATTTTGACTTTATCCTTCTTTTTGCAATTATGCTATAATATAATTACATATATTTGCTGTGTACATTTCAGTTGAGAATCACTTTGATATATTTTACTTTCATTGCTGTGACTATTTTTAAACATGTGCCTTCGACCTACTAATCCGTCATTTTTTTAGGAGCCTTGTGGTGGAATAATAATAAATGTCTTCTTTAAACTAAGAAGTGCATTCCAGAGATTTTTGTCAGCTCGGTCATTAGTGAAAGCAAAGCATTTTGGCATAGATCGTCAGTCTAAAAAAGGGAGTTGGAGATTGGAAGTGCACGATTTAAAGTGTAATTTTTTTGTTTTTGTTTAGCGAATTAAAGGAAGCACCGCAAACCATCTTTGAAAATGCCTGTGAAATTAAACTGCCTTATGGTGTTGTGACAAACATGTTTTCTTGTTTATCAGGACTTTCTAAGTTTTGGGATGGGTGCTTGGACAAAACAAAAGTGTTTTCATGTTAAGAAAAGGTGCTTTTTGAAAGGAATAATGTCCCTTTTGTTCTTGACAAGAGGGTTGGGATATTTTTGTCTGCTTACAGAAAAATACATGAGAGCTGTAAACAGTTAGAACATGAAAATAAATTTACGTGAGCAAATTAGCCAAAGCAAATTATTGCAAGATAAAACTGAAATCTACAAAGCTGTTACAGGAGAATCTGGCTTTTTTACAAACCAGTAATGAGGAGGTTAAAAAAGGTGGGGGTCAGTGTGAGCCTCATGAGAAGAGCGTATATCTTCGTGGGCAGAGTAGCCCACCGTTTTTGGCAGGAGTTGAAGTGCATTCTTTAAAAGATTACACTGAGCGAGAAGTTGACGATGTTACTGGTATATTCAGACCACTTTTGTAGAGTACGATGTGTATAATGAATTCAGACCAGACACAGGTACTGTTGCAAAATGTGCAGTTTCTGGGAATTCAGTGGAATCCAGAACATAGAGAGATGTTGTTACATGTAAACCAAAAGATTTTAGAGTTTGCTACTATTGGCATTAAGCAAGAGACACAGAGTTTCATGAAAGTTTTTGATTTTTGGACACAGTATAGCCCTCATCTGAGCAAAATCTTAACTTTTTGGTACAAAGTAACTAGGAAAAAACATGAGTTTGAATGGAGTGAGGAGCAGCTGTCTGCTTTTGATTTGGCAAATGAAATAATTCAACAAACTTTAGATTTGTGCGCAGTGCAAGAGGGAAACACTGATTTACATGTAAATCAGGGACAATATGCAAACTGGAGCATGTGGCAGAAACGGGAGGACAAGGGTGCCCCTGGGGTTTTGGATTAGAAAACTAGCTGACTTTGTGGAGCGCTATGCTCCTTTTGAAAAACTGCTTTTTACTTGTTATTGGGCTCTAGTGGATACTGAGCAAATCACACTAGGTTATAATGTAATTCTGAAATCTGAACTACCAATCATGCAGTGGGTGAGGAGTTCACCTAAATCTCACCGTATAGGACATGCACAAGAGGCTAGTATCATACACTGGATCTGGTACATACAAGACAGGGCTCGAGTAGGACAGACAGGCACTGAAGCCCTACATGAACAGGTGTCACAGGCCCCTGTACAGGATGAGGAGAGGGTGTAAGGGAGTACCACAGGTAAAAGAGTCACCAGTGAAATGGAGTGCACCATTTGAATTCTTGTCCCCTGAGGATAGAAAGCATGTTTGTTTTACTAATGATTCATTGAAATACGTGGGTACTAAAAGGCAATGGAAAGCAGTGTTATACAATCCTGTTACTGAAAAGTCGTTGTCTATCACATGAGAAGGAAAAAGTAGCCAATATACAGAGTTGTACAATGTGTGTCAGGCTTTAAAGCAAGAGCTGCCTGAGACGTGTCATTTTTACACTGATCCTTGGTTCACTGCCAATGGATTATCCATTTGGCTTTCCACATGGCATGCACATAACTGGTTCACTCATTCAAAGGAGGTGAGGAGCAAAGAGTTGTGGCAGGAAATTTAGGAAATGTTAGAACAGAGTAAAGTCATAGATGCTCATTGTCCCATTGACTCATTAGAACAATGGTTAAATTCCCTTGCAGACGAGAAAGCCAAATTTCAGAGACAGAAGTGGCAATACAGGATTCTTACTTGGTGGGGATGGCTACATGGGCACACCAAAAATGTGGACACCTGGGAGAGAAAGCCACTTACAGGTGGACAGAGATTAGAGGGATGCACATTACCCTAGATTTTATAAAAACTGTGATTTTGCAATGTCCTATTTGTCAGCACACACAACAGTCAAAGAAAAATTGGGGAGAGGAAAGTTACCAGGACGTATATGGCAAATTGATTATATTAGACCACTACCGATTAGTAGCGGGTGTCAATACGCCTATAACGTAGTGGACACTTATTCTGGATACTTGATTGCTGTCCCTTGCAAATGTGCTACTCAGCACAATACTATCAGAACACTGTACTTGTTAATGTTATACTATGGAGTACCATTCCAGATCTAGAGTGACAATAGGTCACACTTCAAAGCAAATTGGTACAGGATTACTGTTCTCAGCACAATATTGAGTCCATATATCATATTCCTTATTGTCCACCGGCCTCAGGACTGATTGAGAGAATGAATGTTTTATTGAGCATTTAAATGAAGCCCTCCAGATTCTGAACAATAGACCATTAACAAATGCAGAAACACCTCTGATGTGAATGTTAATTCCAGCTTTGCAAATACAATCGTATGTGGCCACCAATACCATCACATACTGGGAAATAAAACCCGGAGTGTTAGCTCCTTACAGAGCCACTCCTGAATCTGCAGATCTTGACTTACATGCTTTACAAGCTTACAGACTAAAACCCCTAGACATATCATTGTGTGAAACAAGTGTTGGAATACAGATTCCCCCAGAGCATTTTGGATTGATTGTTTCCAGATCTGTGTTGGCCCTTAAAGGTATTAAGGTTTTAGGGGGAGTGATTTATGCAGATTACCAAGGAGAAATCAAAGTTGTTCTGTTAAATAGTGGAGAAGCTGATTCATTCATGCAAATTGGAGTCAGAATTGCACAACTTGTCATAAGTGCAGTGAATGGATGTTTGGTAAGGAAGGAGTCTGCCCCAGCCCATCTGACAGTTCAAGGAAAGGGAAGCTGTGATGCAGCAGATCAGTGCTAAGCTGTGGGTTGAATCACCAAATGGCCCTCAAAAGTTGCAGAAATTAGAGCAAAGGGCCCCAATAACGTCCTGCTGATTATCAAACAAAGAAAGGAAAAAGGAGAGCACATTTCAGATGACAAATGTTATTTGCAAGAAAAGTCATACTTGTTTCTTTTGCAGCTCCTTCTACGACTTGCCTCTGACCATGAGTGTGCTGTGTGGTCTCCCTTTGGGCGTTTGCGCGTGGGGTCGGGGGAGGGACCGCACCCCCAACCTGAACCTGATCGATAACCTTTGTGCAACGCTCCTTCTGCTTTTAAAGTACAAAGTCTATGGATCCATTTTGCGCAAATTGTGTCCTTCATTGAAGTTCTACATGGGAACAATACAGAGTACCATGGATGTTCTGTCAACTTGTTTGATTACATTCTTCCACTGGAACTAACCCATGGCTTGTTATCATCTAATGACTGCTGCCAGTCTCATTAAGCAAAAGTACCAGATAGCTGGCTGTTTTTCATGTGGAAACCTGACTTTCACTTACATTCCATCAAACCTTTCAGGTGGACCGTGTACCTTTTCATGATTAGAACTCATGATGTTTCCATCTAATATTACACCAACTTGCTATCCTAGAGACACTTTTCAATCAGTTATTATCCCAATCAGAATATATAAGCTTTCAATCAATCAATCAATCACTGCATTTGTAAAGGCGCTACATACCCACGAGGGTCTCAAGGCGCTGGGGAGGGGGGGTGCTACTGGTCGAAGAGCCAGGTCTTGAGGAGTCTTCTGAAGGCCAGCAGGTCCTGGGTCTGTCGTAGGATGGTGGGGAGAGTGTTCCAGGTCTTGGCGGCGAGGTAGGAGAAGGATCTGCCGCCACCGGAGGTTTTTTGGATGCGGGGGACTGTGGTGAGGGCAAGGTTGGCTGAGCGGAGGCTTCGGGTGGGGGTGTGGAAGCTGAGTCGGTTGTTGAGGTAGGTGGGTCCGGTGTTGTGCAGTGCTTTGTGTGCGTGGATCAGGAACTTGAAGGTGATCCTTTTGTTGACGGGGAACCAGTGCAGGCCTCTCAGGTGGAGTGTGATGTGGTTGCGGTGGGGGACATCGAGGATGAGTCGGGCCGAGGCGTTCTGGATGCGTTGGAGTCGTCTCAGGAGCTTGTTTGTAGTTCCTGAGTAGAGGGCGTTCCCGTAGTCGAGTCTGTTGATGATGAGGGCCTGGGTAACTGTTTTTCTCGTGTCGAGGGGGATCCATTTGAAGATCCTGCGGAGCATACGGAGGGTGTTGAAGCAGGACGCGGAGACGGCGTTGACTTGCCTGGTCGTGGAGAGAGTGGAGTTGAGGATGACCCCCAGGTTGCGTGCGTGGCCCGTGGGTTCCGGGGCTGTGCCTAGTGACATGGGCCACCAAGAGTCGTCCCAGGCTAATGGGGTGGGTCCGAGAATGAGGACCTCCGTCTTGTCTGAGTTCAGCTTCAGTCTGCTGTCCTTCATCCAGTCGGCTACGGCCTTCATTCCTCGGTGCAGGTTAGCTTTGGCGGTGTGGGGATCTTCGGTGAGGGAAATGATCAGCTGGGTGTCGTTGGCGTAGGAGATGATGTTGAGGTTGTGTTGTCGTGCGACGTGGGCGAGGGGGGCCATGTAGATATTGAACAGTGTCGGGCTGAGGGAGGATCCCTGTGGGACGCCGCAGATGATCTTGGTGGTTTTGGAGCGGAAGGGTGGGAGGCAGACGCTCTGGGTTCTGCCGGAGAGGAAGGATGTGGTCCAGGCCAGGGCCTTCTCTTGGATACCGGCGTCATGGAGGCGTGCTGATAGGCTGCGTTGGCAGACCGTGTCAAAGGCTACTGATAGGTCTAGGAGGATGAGGGCGGCTGTTTCTACTTTGTCCATCAGGGTCCGGATGTCGTCAGTGGCGGCAATGAGGGTGGTCTCGGTGCTTTGGTTACTGCAAAAAACGGTTTGGGAGGGGTCCAGGATGTTGTTGACTTCGAGGTAGCGGGTCAGCTGTTTGTTGACAATCTTCTCTGTCACTTTTGCCGGGAAAGGGAGCAGGGAGATGGGCTGGAAGTTCTTGAGGTCCTTGGGGTCCGCCTTGGGCTTCTTCAGAAGGGCGTTGATCTCGGCGTGCTTCCAGCTTTCTGGGAAGGTTGCTGTCTCGAAGGAACAGTTGATTGTTTTCCAGAGGTGGGGCGAGATGGCTGCGCTGGCTTTGTTGAAGATGTGGTGAGGGCAGGGGTCCGATGGGGATCTGGAGTGGATAGAGTTCATGGTTTTGATGGTGTCTTCGTCGCTGACTCTGGACCAGACGGTCAGGTGACTGGTGTGAGTGGTAGTCGCAGGGGTGGTGGACTCGGTTTTGGGACCGGGGGGTCGGGGTTGAAGCTGTCGTGGATGTCGGTGATCTTGCGGGGGAAGAAGGTGGCCAGGGTGTCGCACAAGTCTTGAGATGGCGGGATGTCGTTGGTGATGGAGCTGGGGTTGGAGAGTTCTTTCACGATGCTGAAGAGCTCTTTGGTGTTGTGTGCGTTGTTGTCTAGGCGGTCCTTGAAGGCGGTCTTCTTGGCGGTCCTGATGAGTTGGTGGTGTCTGCGGGTGGCGCTCTTGAGGGCTGTGTGGTTGTCTGGTGTTCGGTCGTGGAGCCATTTCTTCTCTAGCTTCCGACAGGTGTGCTTGGAGATCTGGAGGTCCTCGGTGAACCAGGCGGCTTTCTTGTTGGTGTGGTTGGTTGTAGAGGTCTTGAGAGGGGCGAGGGTGTTGGCGCAGTCGTTGATCCACTGTGTGAGGTTGGTCGCGGCAGTGTCTGGGTCGGTGGGGTCGGTGGGTGGTCTCAGGGCGAGGGCAGTAGTCAGTTGGTCCTCCGTGACCTTG
Organism: Pleurodeles waltl; assembly: GCF_031143425.1. Lineage (NCBI taxonomy): Eukaryota > Metazoa > Chordata > Amphibia > Caudata > Salamandridae > Pleurodeles > Pleurodeles waltl. Next base: position 919,876,729 of record NC_090443.1, read on the forward strand.
CCCCAGCAGCGGCGTGGTAGCTGTTGGGTGCGGTGGTGTGTAGTGGGTTTTCTGAAGGTGAAGTGGACGCATCTGTGGTCGGTCCAGTGTGGTTCGGTGGTGTGGTTGAAGGAGACATGGGGGCTTGCAGAGAAGATGGGGTCGAGCGTGTGTCCAGCGGCGTGAGTGGGTGTCGTTACGAGCTGTTTGAGTCCGAGGTTGGCGAGGTTGTTGATCAGGGCGGTGGAGTTGGCGTTGTTGTTGTTCTCGAGGTGGAAGTTCAGGTCCCCTAGGAGGATGTAGTCCGTGGAAACGAGGGCGTGGGTGCTGATGAGGTCGGCGATGGTGTCTCTGAACTGTGGGCGGGGTCCGGGAGGTCTGTGATGAGAGTTCCTCTGAGGGTGGTGTTGGGGTCAGTGTGGATCTGGAACTGCATGTGCTCGGCGGTGGTGAGGGTGTCATCGGTGTTCGTTGAGATTTTGATGGAGTCTTTGTGGATGATGGCGATTCCTCCTCCCACTCCATTGGTGCGGTCTCTGTGGGAGATCTTGTAGCCCTGTGGGATGGCTATGGCGATGTCTGGTGCTCAGGTGGCGTTCAGCCAGGTCTCCGTCAGGAAGGCGACGTCGGGGGTGGTGGATTCTAGGAGGTCCCAAAGTTCGATTGCGTGCTTGCGAGCGGAGCGGGTGTTGAGGAGGATGCAGCGGAGGTGGTTGGGTTCTCTGGCTGGTGGTGTGGAGGGTTGGATGCTGGTGAATCTACAGTTCCGGCAGGTGAAAGGCCCCTGGGTGCGTTTCGGGGTGGCCCGGTAGCAGGGGTGGTCTCGTCTGGTGTTGAGTGCGTGGAGGGTGCTTGCGTCGTAGTGCAGTCTGGCGTTGCGGGGTTGCAGGTTCCAGGGGTTCTGGTGCTGGGTGCCGTCCAGGAGCGGATGGGCGCAGACGGGCTTGCCTTTAATCTTTAATCTTTTCATTGTAGGTGTGGCTGATTCAAACGTTTATAAGATCAATACGTTAATCCACTTCCATTGCTTTACAGTGATTGCTTTTATTATTGCATTATGTTGCTGTATACAATGCAAACCTAATTTGCTTCTGATGTTTTCTTTTTCTTTGAAATAAGAGAAAAGTAAACAAAGTCATTGGTCAGAGGGTGGAGATGTAGTGAAATTAGGTAGGTTTGACCACTGACTTTGTGTTTCAGCACTGTGCATATTAGTTGTTCAATGTTCACCAGTTGCAGATTACATTTTGTATTTAGTTTAGCTGCTTATTGGCTTTATCGTGGTGATAGACATTGCAGTTGAGACATTGCAGATGAGCTGTATTTTTCCACATGGTAAACTAAGCTTGTGTTTTTTCGTATTTTCTCTTACTGAACACAATAGCATGATAAGAAAGTACATATTTTTTTTTGTTTTTCTTCAGTGCAGGGAACAGGTTGGCCTTGGAAGGTGAGCCTTGAGAAGTTGGCCAATTTTCAACGTTTTTCTTCCAGCTCTGACCTACAGTAGCCAGCATGGTTGAATATTTACATCTGAAAGGGAGAGGCCTTTCAGAAGGCTTTTTCCATGATTGTTTAAGCTATAAAAAGGTGGCCCTGGTCAGTAGCGGGTGGAATTTCCGAGACCTCGGTCAGGATTGGACGTCAAATGCCTGAAACAGACACTTGTCCCGTGAGGGTGGATATCTCTTTCTCGCAGTTGAACAGAGGTCATCAACTTGCTGGCATGAGAAAGATGAAGAGCTTGGCAGGCCCTACGGTGATGAATTTTGACTTTATCCTTTGTTTTGCAACTATGCTATACTGTAATATGATTACAGATATTTGCTGTGTACATTGCAGTTGAGAATCACTTTGATATGTTTTCCTTTCATTGCTGTGACTATTTTGAAACTTCAACCTACTAATCTTCATTTTTTTTAGGACCCTCATGGTGGAATTATAATAAATGCCTTCTTTAAACTAAGAAGTGCATTACAGAGATTTTTGTCAGCTCGGTCATTAGTGAAAGCAAAACACCCAGACAACCAGATGCCCTGATTAGATTAAGACAGGCTAGAAAGGGGTGGTGTTGGAAAATGGGTTATTGGTAAGGGCAGGTAGGTACCTACACCTAGCAACAAGCCACCAACCTCCACTTAGGTACAGTTAGGTCTCAGTAAATTAATCCCAGCTCAACCCTTGGTAGCTTGGCAACGAGCGTCAAGGCTTAACTTAGGAGACAGTGTGTAAAGCATTCAAATATCACAAAACAGTAATCAAATAAAACACAGGAAACAGTTTAAAAATCCAAAACCAATTTGTAAAAATAGTTTATATTTTTATCTTTAAAATGACACAAAAACGAATAAAATCGGATAAAGGGAACCGGAGATATGAATTTTTAAAGAATTATTATTTTTCTAGCGCTTAGAAACAAAAAGCGCCAATCGGGTCATCTGGTTGCACCACGACCGGGGCAAAGTCAAAGTTTCAGGCCGACCGCGATGGAGCCCTGCTCGGCTACAAGTCGCGGGAGGCCTCGGTTAAAAAGTTACCTTCTGACTTAGTCTTTATTTTGAAGATTTTCTTCAGCGGGACGAACCTGCCAGTCGAATCCGACCTCCTGGAGCCCTTGTCCAGATACGTGATGCTGGATTCCTCGGTGGAGATTTTTACCTTCGGACTTAGTCGTTTTTTCGAGGTGAAAATCCTTCGACCGGGGTAAACCTGGATCTTGATCCGACGTCCGTGGAGCCCTTCTCGGATACGATGGCTGGGAGGTCCCGGTCAACTTTTTACCTTCGGACTTAGGGCCTCATTATGACCCTGGCGGGCGGCGGAGGCCGCCCGCCAGGATCCCGCCCTCCATTATACCGCTCCGCGGTCAGAAGACCGCGGAGGGTATTATGAGTTTTTCCCTGGGCTGGCGGGCGGTCTCCAAAAGACCGCCCGCCAGCCCAGGGAAAAACTCCCTTCCCACGAGGATGCCGGCTCGTAATCGAGCCGGCGGAGTGGGAAGGTGCGACGGGTGCAGTGGCACCCGTCGCGTATTTCAGTGTCTGCAAGGCAGACACTGAAATACTTTGCGGGCCCTCTTACGGGGGCCCCTGCCGTGCCCATGCCATTGGCATGGGCACGGCAGGGGCCCCCAGGGGCCCCGCGACCCCCCCTACCGCCATCCTGTTCATGGCGGCTTTCCCGCCATGAACAGGATGGCGGTAGGGGGGGTCAGAATCCCCTCGGCGGCGCAGCGAGCTGCGCCGCCTTGGAGGATTCTAAGGTCAGTGGAAAACCGGCGGGAGACCGCCTGTTTTCCCGTTCTGACCGCAGCCAAAGCGCCGCGGTCAGAATGACCAAGGGAGCACCGCCGGCCTGTCGGCGGTGCTCCCGCCCCCGTTGGCCCTGGCGGTAGAGAACCGCCAGGGTCAGAATGAGGGCCTTAGTCTCTTTTTTGGATGTTTTTCTTTACCGGGACGAACCACGAAGTCAGGCCGGGTCGCGGTTGAGGCAAGCCGGCTAGAATTTCCGCGGCGGGTCGGTCCCTCTCTGGATCTTTTTTTCAAAAATTCTCAAATCTTCTCCAAACTTCTGGGGCTTCACCCAGATGTTCTTTTAAGGTTCTTTTGGGGTCCACAGCTCACCCCAAGGGTCCAGAAGTTCTGAGATGGTCCTTGGGGGGTGCGGACTTCAACTCCCAGAATGCACCTGGCGCAAACTCCTTTTTGGCCACTGGACAGTGGTCATCTGGTCACTTTTCAGGAGTTGGTGCAGGGGACTCTGGTTAGCAATTTTTCACCTGTAGCAAACAGGGAGTCCCTCCTTGAACCAGTTGAAGCCAGGCAATGTCCTTCTTGTGGTGAAGCCCAAGTGTGCAGCTAGTGCAGTCCTTCTGAGTGCAGGTTCCAGGTGCAGGCCAGGGGGCCAGCAGGGCAGTCCTTCTTCTCCTTTAGTTCTTTTCTTCTTGAAATCTGGCGGGGATCTGAGGTGTGGGGGCAGGTCTGCCAGTTTTATCCTTGCTCCTGGGTGAAAAGCAGGGGGGTCCTGGTTCTCCAATCAGGTACAGGGTCATCCCCCTGTGATGACTACTTCCTGGGAAGTGTGGCAAAAATCCATCCCAAAAGGCAACAGTCTCTAAATATCCAACATGGCTGAATCAGATTTTTGGAGGTTACATCTGGCTGAGCCCACCCACTGGTGTGGCTAAAAATCATAAACACACCCCTCTCCTGCCCTCTCCTAATCTAATCAAGGGGGCACCTAGTTGTCTGGGGTTGCAGGATGTGGGGGTGTTGCTGGTTGCTCCAAATGTCCTTCTCTGCCTTTGAAGACCAGTTTGGCAGCCCTCCCCCTTCCTGCCTCACCATCTGCTGAGGGGAGATTCTCTCCCACAAGCACATTCCTTTGTGTGAAGCCAGGCCACTTCACACCTCATCAAGGCAGCTTGCCTAAGCTGCTACAGGCTGGCCAATCAGAGCACAGCAGCAAAAACAATGCAGGGTTGAAATTGGCAACTTTTTAGGTAAAGTCTATAACTCTTTACCTGAACAAGTTATATTAAATCCAACAACTGGAAGTTGTGGGATTTATTACAACAATGAATTTGATACCAAATTCTTGGTATGCAACATTTAAGGAGACTTTAAAATTTTAAATAAAGTCTCCCCATTCTAGCCTATGAAGGCCATTTACTTCAATGAGGGAAAAACGAATTTGGCTGTTTTTACCTCACCAGGGTTTATAAATCTATTTTTATAAAGTCCCTGCTTATAGTTACATGGCACCCAGCCCTAGGGGCACATAGGGCACACCTTAGGGGTGACTTATATGTAAAAATAAGGTAGTTTAAGACTTTGGAAGTACTTTTAATTCCAAAGTCGAATTTGCATATAACTTTAATTTAAAAGCAGCCAGCAAGGCAGGCCTGCCTTTAAAATGACACTGGGCACCTCAGCAGTGCACCTAGGTGTGCACCACCTATGCTGTGGTCCCTAAACCTACATGCCCTACCATATACTAGGGACTTATAGGTAGGTTAACTTAGCCAATTATAATTAGCCTAATTTGCATATCCATTTTACACAGAGCACAGGCCCTGGGACTGGTTAGCAGTACCCAGGGCACCATCAGAGTCAGGAAAACACCAGCATAAAGTGGAAAATGGGGGCAAAAAGTTATGGGGCCTCTGCAATCAGCCCTGTTTTCTCACAGGTGGGTTAAGGGAAATTTAGCCAAACCACTTTGTGGGCTCAGCCAGATCTAAACTCTAAGATTTAGGGGGTCATTACAACCCTGGCGGACGGTGTTAAAGATGCGGTAATACCGCAAACAGTCAGACGGACAAAAAAAGGGAATTATGACCCAGGCGGAAACCGCCAACAAAGACAGCCACTTTAACACTTCGCCCGCCACGGCGGTACAGACAAGCAGCGCAGCAGTCACCGCCAACAGACAGGCGGGAGACAATGTACCACCCACAGTATCACAACAGGCCAATCCGCCACCTTTTCCCGTGAGGATTCACCGTGGATAAAAACACGGCGGAAACAGCTTTTGCTATGGGAAAACGCTCACCTTAACATATCCCACGAGGAACGACGACTCCATGGACCCAGAACTCCATATACTACCTGCCCTTGTCTTTCTGCTCCTTCACGACCAACAGCGACGTAGGCGCAGAAGATACCGGTGAGTACAGCACCTACGACATGGGGGAGGCAAAAGTTAGGGGGACACCCACCAAACACCCCCACCCTCGCATATTACAACATACACACCAATGCAGTCACAAACATCACAGTAACAACCCACAATTCCCCCGGAATAATGCAAAGACAATGCGAATTTCGGACAAACTTTGTAATGTGCCAATATACATGTCATACAAAAATAAACAAATATATGTATACTAAAATCACTCTTATTTACATGTATACAATCCGAGAAGTAGTGCAGATATGTACACAACAATGTCCGTGCACAAACAGTCCAAAAATGCATGGGCGAGGCCCACAATAGATACCTGACCAAAATCGGAGAGAACACTGCCGGGGCATCAGATAGAAACACTACAGGCACCTCAGGGGGAAGGGAAGGGGGGCCACCTCAGCCACATAAACGCAAAGCCAGATCCACGACGGGGCTCCATGCCCATTGATGTATCCTGGGGAGTGCAAAGCCACAGTCTCTCAAGTCTATACAGTGGGTGGGTTGCCCACTGTCACATCCTGGGGAGTACAAAGCCACAGTCTCTCAAGTCTATACAGTGGTTGGGTTGCCCACTGTTACATCCTGGGGAGTACAAAGCCACAGTCTCTCAAGTCTATACAGTGGTTGGGTTGCCCACTGTTACATCCTGGGGAGTGCAAAGCCACAGTCTCTCAAGTCTATACAGTGGGTGGGTTGCCCACTGTCACATCCTGGGGAGTGCAAAGCCACAGTCTCTCAAGTTGATGCAGGTCCATACTGGTACTGGGGGGTGACTGGTGCCCAGACTGGATGAGTCTCCCGTGAATGGTAGTGTCCTGTCACTGTCCCAGCTGCTCATGGGATAAGGATGCCTGATGTGGCGGGCCATTCATTCCTATCCGGTGCATTGCCCTCTTCAGCGGTGCTTTGACATGGCAGTCTTTGCCCTCTTCAGCGGTGCTTTGACATGGCGTTCTTTGCCCTCTTCAGCGGTGCTATGACATGGCGTTTCAGGACTGTTCAGCGGTGCTTTGACATGGCGGTCTTTGCCCTCTTCAGCGGTGCTATGACATGGCGTTTCAGGACTGTTCAGCGGTGCTTTGACATGGCGGTCTTTGCCCAATTCAGCAGGGCTTTGACATGGCGGTCTTTGCCCTCTTCAGCGGTGCTTTGACATGGCGGTCTTTGCCTTCTTCAGCGGTGCTTTGACATGGCGGTCTTTGCCCTCTTCAGCGGTGCTTTGACATGGCGGTCTTTGCCCTCTTCAGCAGTGCTTTGACATGGCGGTCTTTGCCCTCTTCAGCGGTGCTATGACATGGCGTTTCAGGACTGTTCAGCGGTGCTTTGACATGGCGGTCTTTGCCCTCTTCAGCGGTGCTATGACATGGCGTTTCAGGACTGTTCAGCGGTGCTTTGACATGGCGGTATTTGCCCTCTTCAGCGGTGCTTTGACATGGCGGTCTTTGCCCTCTTCAGCGGTGCTTTGACATGGCGGTCTTTGCCCTCTTCAGCGGTGCTATGACATGGCGTTTCAGGACTGTTCAGTGGTGCTTTGACATGGCGGTCTTTGCCCTCTTCAGCGGTGCTATGACATGGCGTTTCAGGACTGTTCAGCGGTGCTTTGACATGGTGGTCTTTGCCCTCTTCAGCGGTGCTTTGACATGGCGGTTCTGATACGGACATTGGTGTGTGGCATGATGATTTCCACACTGGACATTGGTGTGTGGCATGACGTTCCATCATTGCCCAGCGGGGCTGTGGCATCCTGGCCCCTCCCGGGCTGTGACTCCGGCGGTGGTCTCTGGACCAGTGACGATACTTGAGCCCTCCTGGGCTGTGACTCCGGCGGTGGTCTCTGGACCAGTGACGATACTTGAGCCCTCCTGGGCTGTGACTCCGGCGGTGGTCTCTGGACCAGTGACGATACTTGAGCCCTCCTGGGCTGTGACTCCGGCGGTGGTCTCTGGACCAGTTACGATACTTGAGCCCTCCTGGGCTGTGACTCCGGCGGTGGTCTCTGGACCAGTGACGATACTTGAGCCCTCCTGGGCTGTGACTCTGGCGGTGGTCTCTGGACCAGTGACGACGGTGCTGGCGGTTGTGTCTGGACCGCCGGAAATTATGCACACTTCTCCGCCGTGACACTCACAACAGGCTGGGCAGACTTCCTCTGGACCTTCCCCACCTTTTTTGGAGTTACAGCTGACTCACCAATCGCCTTCGATCCCATTTCACTTGTTGTCCCACCAGGAGTCTTGCCACGGTCCCGTCGTCCACTCTCCAATTTCGGAGCCTTTACAGGGGGTGGGCTGCCTGTGCCTTGGCTCCGGGTCCTACTGCCTGCCTTGGTGGACGGTGCACTCCAAAAACCTTGAACAGCCACCACTGGTCCTGGAGGCTTTTTGGCTGAGGGGCTACGACGGGACTGATGAATTGGGGGGAGGGGCAAAAAGGTCAATTTGACAGAGGGACAGTTTCTGACGAACACTGGGATGGGTAGCTGGAGGGGGTCTGGGAGTGGAGGAAGAGGAGGTGGTTGTAGGTGGTGTCACTTTAGCTGTTTTGGATGCAGGTGCAGGTACTGGAGGCTGTCGTGAAGTGGATGGATGTTGGGTGAGTGATTGCTGGCGTTTGGGTACTTTGGGAGTGGGCTTCACAGACACACTGGGAGAGGACACAGGGGACGTGTAAATGGCAGTGGAGGTGGTGAGTGCAGGTGAGCGGCGTGTGGTGCTGGGTGTCCTGGTGCGAATCCTAGTGCCTGTAGATGTGGTGCATGCAGGTGTGTGTGTAGACGAGACTGGGAGGGAGGAGGGAGAAGAGGAGGAGGGGGACACAGTGGAGACAGTGGATATTGCTGTGTCTGTATGGGTATGATGCTTGTGTGAGTGCTTGTGGTGTGTGTGGTGCCCATGTTTGCTTGAGCTACTTGGGTGTGTCGACTTGTCTGCATGCTGGTCTGTAGGTGTGCTTGGGATGGGCTAGGATACAGGGTATTGGGTCTGGGTGGAGGAAGTTGGAGGGGGGAGGCTGGACACAGGGACAATAGCTGCCATCAGTGCTGAGGCCAGAGATTGCAGGGTTCGCTGAAGGGCAGCCTGACCAGAATGAATGCCCTCCAGGAATGCATTACCGTGTTGCAACTCCCTTTCTACACCCTGGATGCCATTCACAATGGTAGACTGCCCAACAGTGAGTGACCTGAGGAGGTCAATGGCCTCCTCACTGAGGGCAGCAGGGGTGACTGGGGCAGGGCCTGAGGTGCCAGAGGCGAAGGTGATGCCCACCCTCCTGGGTGAGCGGGCATGGGGCGAACGCTGAGGGGCTGCTGGGAGGGCGGTGCTGGTAGGGGAGGTGGCGGCTGTACCTGTAGAAGTGGGGCGCACAGATGGTGCCGCCACCACAGGGGACCTCACATCGGCGGACGAGTCTGTGTCGCTGGTTGGTGATCCGGTGGCCGACGTGAAGCTCCCCTCGCCCTCCGTCCCACTGGTGTATTCAGAGTCTGTGATGTGGCCCTCCATGGCCATGTGGGATGCAGCTCCCTCGTGCTCCGGTGCCACTGTACCTCCGCCTGTTGATGCTGATGTACAAACGGACAGGGAGAGCAGGAAAAGGGGGGGGGGTGACAGAAGTTAGAGAGTTTTAGTACATGGCATACCGCTACCGTTGGCGGACAAAACAGACGCAGCAGCCCCATGCACAACGCCGCGCTCCTGCCCTCTGCACATGCAATTTCATGGATATAGGCTACATGGCAATGCTGGAAATCTGCGCACATGGATGCCACAGGGGCAACTATACCTCAACTTGCTAGTTTTCTGAGGTGGGGTAGAGTGCCACATGGCCTACATTACGGAGGGGCCTTGCCTAACTAACTCGCCCTGGCCTACTGACACCCACAGCCCACCTCCCCCACCCAGACATCTCCACTGCACGCAAAGTCCGCAGAATGAGTTTGTACTCACCCCCTTGTGTCTGCTGTGATGTCCTTAAGCGCCCATCCAACTCCGGGTAGGCCACCGCCAGGATCCGGAACATCAGGGGGGTCATGTTACGACGGGCACCCCTCCCACGTTGGCAGGCCATCCCCAGCTGAGCCTCCGCCATCTTCTTGCTGCAGCGGCGAATGTCCTCCCATCTCTTCCGGCAGTGGGTGCCCCGTCTCTGGTGAGCCCCCAGGGTCCGGACCTCCTTGGCGATGGCATGCCAAATGTCCCTCTTCTGGTGGGCGCTGACCTACATGACATGCACAAGGGAAGAGGAACAGTCATTACCAATTGCACCATCAATGTGTGTGGCCCCCTCCATACTCTGACCATGTGGCCCATATATTCCCATGCTTTACTGTAGTATGACTTCTGCCCCCTTCCCTCTTCCACCCAGCCCTCTCCACCCAGGCCTAGCCCCTACAACGTGCTCCCTGTGTACTAACCTGTTGGTCTGGAGGACCGTAGAGTAGCGTGTACTGGGGGAGGACCCCATCCACAAGTTTCTCCAACTCCTCCGATGTGAAGGCAGGGGCCCTTTCCCCAGACGCAGCAGCCATCGTCGCTTCCAGACCGAGGTCACAGCAGCACTAGCAGTGTAGGTCCTCTCCTGTCGAAAGTCAGGTATCTAGTGATTGAAGAGATAGAAAATGCCGGTGACGTCTGCGGCGGTGACGTCTGTGGCGGTGACGTCCGCGGCGGTGACGTCCACGGCGGTGACGTCCGCGGCGGTGACATCCGCGGCGGTGACGTCCGCGGCGGGTCGCATCATCACCGCCGGCGCACCTGTTCATTGGCTCCTGGGACCCATAGGGTCCATTGTTAACCAATGCAGCATTGCGAAGCGCTCTACGACCGCCGACCGCGACGGTGTGCAACGCCAGCGCTGTTACCCCACAATCCCATTGTCCCAGTTTAGAGGTCAGGCAGCCGCCATTTCAGGGGCCCACATGGATTCATTTTCAACTGCGTCACACATACTGAGGCCTACACTCAACACACATACAGGAAGGGTTTATTGTCTGGGGTAGTCTTGTGTGTGACTGTGGGTACATACCTGGAAGAATTGTGACTGTTTCTTCGCTGTTGTCCTTCGTAGTCACCGTCAGCTGGGACATATGAGAAGATGGCAGAATCCGCTGGTGTACCGACTGCTGGTGGACCTGTTGACAATGGAGGAGCGACATTTAATCGTGACCTACAGGTTTGACCGTGCCACAATCCAGGAACTATGTACCCAGTGGGAGCCAGAGCTGATTTCACCAATCCGCCATCCGACTGGAATCCCCCCTGACGTGCAGGTGCTGTCAGTGCTCCATTTCCTTGCAAGTGGGTCATTTCAAACAACAGTGGCCATGGCATCAGGGATGTCCCAGCCTATGTTTTCCAACGTCTTGTCCAGAGTGTTGTCTGCCCTGCTGAAACACGTAAGGAGATACATCATTTTCCCTGAGGTGGAGGATTTGCCTACAGTGAAAGGTGACTTCTATGCCCTTGGACATATCCCCAACGTCATAGGTGCCTGTGAACGGGCTCGGCCGCTCACAAGCCGCGCTGCACCCGGAATAGACGTGTCGGACCTGTCCGACACGTCACTTCCGCGTTCCCACGTTGCCGTGGGAACGCCATCGAAGGACGGGTGGCGTCCTCCGGTTGCCACGGGAACCCAGGAGGGGTTCCGCGCCGCGGCCGCACCGAGGCGGGAAGTTCCCTACGTAAAGGGACTTCCGGACGCCGAGAACGGAGAGAAGGAGAACGGAGAGCAGGAGGAGGAGAGCGGAGATCAGAGAGAGAACGAAGAGCAGGAGGAGGAGGAGGAGGACGAGCAGGAGAACCAAACAGAAGGAGCAGGAGAAACGAGAGGATCACGGAGAGAAAAGGAGGAGAAGATTGTTCAGGACAGCAACCCAAAGGAACACCCCAGCTCCAGCCACGACCCAGGAGGGTCGTGGCTTAACAAGGTACGGTCCTTGTGGGAACACAAAAGAGGTTGTCACAATTAAGAGGGCACTGGGGAAGGGGACAAAGGCAGAGGGAGGGAAGGAGTTTGAAGGGACTTTAATGAGCACAAGAGTCACAAAAGTGCACTATTGGGAGTTTATACACTTGACCCTCACTTACCATCCTCACCCCTGGTCCCCTCCTCCCCTTTACTTTAATAACATCATAAAGCACATTTAAATACCCCACTTACCTTAGCGTTTCCTTTTTGTTACCACGGTACCACCCATCGGAGGCTGCCACCAGACGAGAGGAACACTCCCCTGGAAGAAGAAGAGACAAGACAATAAAGAAAAGAAGGAACAAGAGACAGTACTGAACCCTAAGAGGAAGGAAAGAGACAATTAGAGACATTTCTATAAAATACTCCAATAAACCTTTTTCCCTGAACATCATACTTACTCTTTGTGGGTTTTTATACCGTTCGACCTACTACAGTGGTGTCAGAAGTGGGATATTAGAAAACAAGTATCCCACGGGTAACCGAACGGTATACATAATGAGTGACAAGCCGTCCCTAGAAGATATGATTAAACAACTAGCAGAAGGCCAACGCCATCTGCAGTTAGTTTGGGAAGCCCACCAACGAGAGGCAAAAGGGGACAGGGAGGCCTTGGAATCAGCCTTGAAGAGCCAAGCAACGATATTAGCAAACAATCAATTGGTCCATGAAACGGCCATGAAAAAGCTAACAGAAACAATCGCCGCTAGCAAAGTACATCCCAATGTACCCAGTTCGGTATTGCAAAAATACCAGGAGGGAGAAGACCCGGAATCTTTTTTCACTAACTTTGAAAGGGTTGCTTCTTCAGCACAATGGCCGGAGGATAGGTGGGGTCAATATGTGGCCCCATTACTTACAGGTCTCCTACAAGCTGCTTATCAGGCCGCTAATCCCGGGGGAACAACACGATATAAAGATATTAAGACCAGCATCCTAGAACGGGTAGGCCACGACAGCGAGTATTATCGAGTTAAATTCCCGGAAAGTAAAGTGGGGACCAAATGAGGACCCCCGAACTTTCTACTTCCGCGTGAAAGATCTAGCTTTGAAATGGCTGGGTCCAATTGGGAATAGCAGAGAGGAGGTTATCCAGACTATTGTCCTTGAACAGTATCTAGACTCTTTACCTACGTCAACAAAAAATTGGATTCGACAACATCCAAAGGTGGATACCGAGATGGCCATTGAACTAGCCTGCGCATACCACCGATCCACAGATGTGAGAGGTATGCCACCGCGACCTCACATAAAACCGGTTGTAACCCATCCAAAACCTTTACCAAGATTTCCCCTGGAAGACCCGGGTCCTCGCCGAGTTCCAGAAGGTCCTCCTTTACAGGGACCACAGTGCTATAATTGTGGGGAGTGGGGACACATAGCTCGTATGTGTCCGCGGAAATTAGAGGGAGGTGAACCTATGGAAATAGGAGTGACCAGGAGACGCGTACTTTGTACAGGACAGGGAGACCTTAAATTTAAACAAACCCTTAGACTAAATGGCCGGTCTGTCTGTGCACTAATCGATTCAGGGTGCAGCCAATCCGTGGTTTGTGAAGATTTAATAAGCCCAATCGATAGGGAATCCAGTAGGTGGGTCACGATCTGTTGTATTCACGGTGATAAGGAACAATACCCCGTGACAAGAGTAAACATAGAGTGGGAAGACTACAAGGACTTACATCCAATGGGAGTCATGTCCCAACTGATTGAGGAATGTATCATTGGTACGGACTATAGACATTTCCCAGAACTTCTGGATCATGTTCGTAAACCGGAAATCCACCAGGACTGGTGGTTTGAGGCTCCTTTTTCAGACAGTAATATTGAAGGTCCTTTAACACGAAGGAAATTATCACGTAAAGAGAAGCAAGATATAAAAGTTCAGTTCAGATCTCAGAATAAGCAGGATCAAACTCAGAGACTTATAGCTGAAATACATGATGCCCCCCTAAGTTTCCACCAACAACAGAGAGAGGATCCCTCTCTCGCTCAAGCATGGAAATCGGCAAAAAACGAAGAAACAGAGGAGGTGGGTCCTTACTTCCTGGTTAAACAAAATTTACTATATAGGGTGACCCCTACCAGGGACGGGGATCATAAACATCAGCTAATAGTTCCCGAAAATTTTAGGAATCAAGTCCTAACCCTAGCTCACAGTCAACCAGGGGGAGGACATTTCGGGAGAGAAAAAACGGAAGAATATCTCCTCAGACGATTTTACTGGCCAGGGGTTTTCGCACATATCAGGAGGTACTGTTCCCAGTGTCCCCGGTGTCAACTGACTGACCCTGGTAAGCCCAGGAAAGCACCACTTTTGCCCCTTCCCATCATAGATATACCATTTAGCAGGGTGGGAATGGATTTAATTGGACCATTAGTGCCGTCTTCTAAAGGGCACACATACATATTGGTGATCGTTGACTATGCCACCCGATATCCAGAGGCCATTCCCCTGACCAGCATGACCACAAAATCCGTTGCCCAAGCAATGATAACAGTTTTCAACCGAATAGGATTTCCCCACGAAATACTCACAGATCAAGGAACCCCATTCATGTCCAATCTGATGAAACAAGTTTGTAAGACTTTAGGAATTTCTCAAATAAGAACATCCGTTTACCATCCACAAACGGATGGATTGGTGGAACGATACAATCGGACCATCAAAACTTTACTAAAGAAAGTAGTCACTGATTCAGGGAGAGACTGGGATCAAAAATTGCCATTAGTTTTGTATGCTATTAGAACTCATGAACAGGCATCCACAGGACATAGCCCATTTGAATTAGTGTTCGGTCGACAACCATGCTCCCTTTTAGACATGGCCATAGAAACTTGGGAAGAAGAAGCTGAGGAGGGGGTAGACCATTGCTAGAATACATACACAACCTAAAATCCCATTTACAAGGGCTGTGGGAGGAGGTACGAGAAAATATGGAACAGGCACAAATAACACAAAAACACTATTATGACAAAGGGAGTAAGTTGAGGGTTCTACAGACAGGAGATTAAGTTCTCATCATGCGTCCCACATCGGAACAAAAACTACTGGCCAGATGTCAAGGTCCTTATCGAGTGATCCGAGCAGTCTCTCTGGTTACTTACCTGATTGAGTTATCGGCTAACCCTAAAAAGACACAAATTTATCATATAAATCTGTTGAAGAAATGGGAATCATCGGAGAACACAGACAATGTAGTAGAAATGGGACAGTTTCTATATCCAAGTAAAGAATCACACATTGAGTGTTACCCCCACTATCAGCCTGGGAGTAATAACATACCCGCTATCAATGAGTCCTTAAAAAGGTCTGAGAAAGAGCAGTTAATGTCCCTATTGAATCACTTCCAAAAGTTCTTTTCAGAAAACCCCGGTAAAACCTCTTTGATTTATCATCAAATACGGACCTCTCCGGGTAAAATAGTCTGTTTACGACCTTATCGTATTCCAGAGGCAAGAAAGCACATCATAGAGGATGAGGTTCAGAAAATGTTAGCTCTTGGAGTGGTGGAGCACTCCCATAGTCCCTGATGCTCCCCGGTAGTCCTAGTACCAAAACCTGATGGGGCTGTAAGATTTTGCATAGACTTTAGGAAACTTAATGAAATCTCTATGTTTGACACCTATCCAATTCCTAGAGTAGACGATGTCCTTGAGAAATTAGGGAAAGCGAAATATATGTCCACAATCGACTTGACTAAAGGATACTGGCAGATTCCTCTGGCTCCAGAGGATAAAGAAAAAACCGCTTTTTCCACCCAATCCGGGCTGTATCATTTCACAGTGTTACCTTTTGGCTTACATGGAGCCCCAGCTACCTTCCAAAGGTTAATGGATAGGTTACTTAAGCCCTTTCAACATTCTCAGCAGCTTATTTGGATGATGTAGTCATTTTTAGTGAGTCATGGGAGGAACATCTAACACATCTAGAAACCATTTTCCATACCTTGACAACAGCAGGATTAACAGCCAATCCCAAGAAATGTGTCCTAGGGAACACTGACATATCGTACCTCGGGTATAATATTAGTCAAGGCACCCTCCAGCCCCAAATAAAAAAGTAGAAGCCATAAAGAATGCCCCTACCCCTAAAACAAAGAAAGACTTTCGTTCTTTTCTGGGTCTAGTAGGATATTATCGCAGGTTTATACCTGGATATTCCACTCTTGCTGCGCCACTCACGGATCTTTTGTCTAAATCCAACCCCAACCAGTTGTTACCCTTTTCTGAGCTACAGAAGAATAGCTTTGAGGGACTAAAATCCTATCTCACTAAAGAACCGATATTACAGTGTCCAGACTTTACTAAACCATTCCATCTGTATACAGATGCTTCTGATGTGGGTTTAGGAGCAGTGTTGAGTCAGCCGGACGAGGAGGGCCGAGATCTCCCTATCCTATTTCTTAGCAGAAAGCTATTCCCTCGGGAGCGTCATTATCCTATCATCGAACGAGAATGTCTAGCCATTAAATGGGCAGTGGACAGTTTACAGTATTATCTGTTGGGCCGGTCTTTTGTTCTATATACGGATCACGCTCCCCTCACCTGGATGGCTGCCCATAAAGATTCCAATTCACGGATTTTGCGATGGTTCCTTGAACTGCAGCCCTTTTCCTTTCAGGTTCGACACGTTCCTGGGTCACAACAAGGTCCTGCTGACTATTTGTCTCGCTTCCCTTGCACCTCTTCGGTCCTCGAACAGGACCCATCTTGGGAAGGGGTGTGTGAACGGGTTCGGCCGCTCACAAGCCGCGCTGCACCCGGAATAGACGTGTCGGACCTCTCCGACACGTCACTTCCGCGTTCCCACGTTGCTGTGGGAACGCCATCGAAGAACGGGTGGCGTCCTACGGTTGCCACGGGAACCCAGGAGGGGTTCCGGGCCGCGGCCGCACTGAGGCGGGAAGTTCCCTACGTAAAGGGACTTCCGGACGCCGAGAACGGAGAGAAGGAGAACGGAGAGCAGGAGGAGGAGAGCGGAGATCAGAGAGAGAACGAAGAGCAGAAGGAGGAGGAGGAGGACGAGCAGGAGAACCGAACAGAAGGAGCAGGAGAAACGAGAGGATCACGGAGAGAAAAGGAGGAGAAGATTGTTCAGGACAGCAACCCAAAGGAACACCCCAGCTCCAGCCATGACCCAGGAGGGTCGTGGCTTAACAAGGTACGGTCCTTGTGGGAACACAAAAGAGGTTGTCACAATTAAGAGGGCACTGGGGAAGGGGACAAAGGCAGAGGGAGGGAAGGAGTTTGAAGGGACTTTAATGAGCACAAGAGTCACAAAAGTGCACTATTGGGAGTTTATACACTTGACCCTCACTTACCATCCTCACCCCTGGTCCCCTCCTCCCCTTTACTTTAATAACATCATAAAGCACATTTAAATACCCCACTTACCTTAGCGTTTCCTTTTTGTTACCACGGTACCACCCATCGGAGGCTGCCACCAGACGAGAGGAACACTCCCCTGGAAGAAGAAGAGACAAGACAATAAAGAAAAGAAAAGAAGGAACAAGAGACAGTACTGAACCCTAAGAGGAAGGAAAGAGACAATTAGAGACATTTCTATAAAATACTCCAATAAACCTTTTTCCCTGAACATCATACTTACTCTTTGTGGGTTTTTATACCGTTCGACCTACTACAGTGCCATTGATGGGACCCATGTAGCTCTGGTCCCCCCCGCAGGAGTGAACAGGTGTACAGGACCAGGAAGAGTTATCATTCTATGAATGTCCAGATGGTCTGTTTGGCAGACCAGTACATCTCGCAGGTAAATGCTATGTTCCCTGGCTCTGTGCATGACGCCTACATCCTGCGCAATAGCAGCATCCCTGATATGATGGGTGAACTCCAGAGGCACCGTGTATGGCTATTGGGGGACTCTGGTTACCCCAACCTTTCCTGGCTATTGACACCAGTGAGGAATCCCAGGACCAGGGCAGAGGAACGGTACAATGATGCCCATGGGCGGACTAGGAGGGTTATCGAGCGCACCTTCGGCCTTCTTAAGGCCAGGTTCAGGTGCCTCCATATGACAGGTGGATCCCTATTCTACTCACCGAAGAAGGTGTGCAACATCATCATCGCCTGCTCCATGCTCCATAACTTGGCTTTGCGACGCCAGGTGCCTTTTCTGCAGGAGGATGATCCAGATAACGGTGTTGTAGCAGCTGTGGAGCCTGTGGACAGTGATGAGGATGAAGCTGAGGAAGACGAAAACGACAACAGGGTGTCAGTCATACAGCAATATTTCCAGTGACACACAGGTGAGCACATTTTCTATTTTACCTTTACATTCACTTTCACACATCTACCTCTATCCTGTACCTCAATTTCACTCACTATTTGTTAACTGAGTTGTCCCCTTCCATTTCAGTTCCACAAGTGTGGTAACCTACGTGTCAACTGTTTGCATCCTTGAAGGGCTTGTGATGTGTGACATAGGTATGTTAGCCTTCCAATGGGTAACCCACTATGCAACTGTAATTGATTATACAGATTTACAAATCATTGACTGACTCCATTTTTGTTGGTGTTTGAAGGGTGTTTATTTAAGTGTACAAAAATGAAGGGGGGTTGTAAAATGGTGATGGGTGATGGTGGAGGAATGTCCATGGCAGAGTCCAGTCTATTAGTCTCACAGGTACATTGCACATCTGAGCATTGGAAGTGGAGCTGGCCCAGTTCCGATTTGGGCAGGGTAACAAAGTGGGACAGTGGGAGGACAATCAGGGTGGTCTTATTTCATGGCGGCGGTCTTGCCATCTTGCTCTGTCCTGTTCCTGGATCTCAGTGCCCGCTTGCGTGGTGGTTGTCCGTCTGCAGGGGGTGGGGTGCTGGTGTGGTGGTCCTGTGGCGGGACGTCCTGTCCACTAGCGCCGGCGGAGGTGCTGGGCAGTTCGTCGTCCTGCCTAGTGTCAGGGGCCCCTTGGAGTGCCACAGTGTCCCTCAAGGTCTTTTGAATGTCCGTCAGCACCCCTACAATGGTGTCCAGGGCGGAGCCGATGGTCCTGAGCTCCTCCCTGAACCCCAAATATTGTTCCTCCTGCAGACGCAGGGTCTCCTGCAACTTGTCCAGGACCGTGGCCATCGTCTCCTGGGAGTGGTGGTAGGCTCCCATGATGGAGGAGAGGGCCTCGTTGAGAGTGGGTTCCCTTGGCCTGTCCTCCCTGTGTCGCACAGCAGCCCTCCCAGTTCCCCTATGCTCCTGTGCCTCCGTCCCCTGGACCGTGTGCCCACTACCACTGCCCCCAGGTCCCTGTTGTTGTTGGTGTGGTGGGTTACCCTGGGTGCCCTGTAGTGGTGGACACACAGCTGATTGACCTGTCCTGGGTAGGGAGGTTTGGGCCCGCTGGGTGGGTGCTGTGCTGGTGTTACCAGAGGGTGGCAGCTTGGTGTTGGGCTGTGGCTGGGCAAGGGGAACCGACTATCCGAGGCCCACAATGGTCCGGGCTGGTCATCAAGATACAGTGGGGCAGAGCTGCTATTGTCACTGTGGGCCTCTTCTGGGGGTGGAGTGGTGTTGTCTGGACCCTCTGGTGTGGTGACGTTCCTTCGGGTTCCTGCGGGGGTATAAGTACATGATTATTGCATGTGTGTGTTTCATGGTGTGCAATGGTTGGGTGTGCGTGAACCCCAGTGCAGGCATTCCTGTGGGGGGGCTTGTGTGCTGATGGTTGGGGGGTGTTCTGGATCTGTGCAGTGGGCATGCTTTGGTGATGGGTGTTGATGCTTCGTTATGTCATGCAGGGCTTGGGTTTGGGATGGGTGGTTGGTGTAATGGGTAGATAGGTGAGGATTTGGGGTGAAAGGGGAGGGTGTGATGGTGGGGGTGTGATATTATGCAGGTAGGGTGGGGGTTATGATAGTTAAGATTTGACTTACCAGTGTCCGTACCTCCACCGACTCCTCCGAGGCCCTCAGGATGCAAGATGGACAAGACTTGCTCCTCCCATGTTGTTAGTTGAGGGGGAGGAGGTGGTGGTCCGCCGCCAGTCCGCTGTACCGCGATGTGGTGTCTGGATACCGTTGAATGCACCTTCCCCCGTAGGTCATTCCACCTCTTCCTGATGTCCTCCCTATTTCTTGGGTGCTGTCCCACAGCGTTGACCCTGTCGACTATTCTTTGCCATAGCTCCATCTTCCTGGCTATTGATGTGTGCTGTACCTGTGAGCCAAATAGCTGTGGCTCTACCCGGATGATTTCCTCCACAATGACCCTGAGCTCCTCCTCGGAGAAGCGGGGGTGTCTTTGGCGTGACATGGGGTGGTGTGTGTGATGTGTGGGGTGGTTTATGTGTAGATGAGTGTGGTGAGTGTAGTGGTATGTGGTGTTTTGTGCGTGGATGTTGTGTGGGTGATGGTGTTGTGTGCCTCTGTGTGGTGGGGTTGTCTATTGCTGTGCTCTCTCTGTCACCTTCAACTCAAATATTTGGTTGTAGGGGTTTGTGGGTGATGTGGGTGTGTGTTTTATATTGTGTTGGGTGTGTGGGAGTGTTGTTTGTATGTGTATCAGGTGTGTGTATTTGGAATTGTCCAATGTGGCGGTGTTTTGGAGATGTGTGTGTATTTTGAGCGCGGCGGTGTGGACCGCCAATGGAATACCGCGGTTGAAAGACCGCCGCGTGGATTCGTGGGTCATAATAGCATGGGTGTGTTTCTGCTGGCGTGGAGGTGGAGGATTTGTTTCCGCATGTTTATCGCTGATCTTTGGTGTGGCGGTATTGTGTGGGTGTCTGGATTTCGGCGGATTCCGTGATGAGTGTCATAATAGCTGTGGCGGTCTACCGCGGACGCGGCAGTGTATTGGCGGTCTTCTGCACGGCGGTAAGCACCTTATACCGCCAATGTTGTAATGACCCCCTTAATCTTTCCCATCTTGGATTCTGGAGGAATATTGCTGTGAGAGAACAGGGCTGATTGCAGAGGCCCCCTAACTTTTTGCCCCCATTTTCCACTTTTTGCTGGTGTTTTCCTGACTCTGATGGTGCCCTGGGTACTGCTAACCAGTACCAGGGCCTGTGCTCTGTGTAAAATCAGTATGCAAATTAGGCTAATTATAATTGGCTAAATCAACCTACCTATAAGTCCCTAGTATATGGTAGGGCATGGAGGTTTAGGGACCCCAGCAGAGGTAGTGCCCCCATAGGTGCACTGCTGAGGTGCTCAGTGTCATTTTAAAGGCAGGCCTGCCTTGCTGGCTGCTTTTAAATTAAAGTTACATGCAAATTCGACTTTGGAATTAAATGTAGTTCCAAAGTCTTAAACTACCTTATTTTTACATATAAGTCACCCCTAAGGTGTGCCCTATGTGCTCCTAGGGCTGGGTGCCATGTAACTATAAGCAGGGACCTTATATAAATAGTTTTATAAACCCTGGTGAGGTAAAACAGCCAAATTAATTTTCCATCATTGTAGTGAATGGCCTCCATAGGCTAGAATGGGGAGACCTTATTTTAATTTTAAAAGTCCCCTTAAGTAACATATACCAGAAGTTTGGTATATAATTAATTGTTATAATAAATCCCACAACTTCCAGTTGTTGGATTTAATATAACTTGTTCAGGCAGAGAGTTTTAAACTTTATCTGAAAAGTTGCCAACTTCAGCCCTGCAGTGTTTTTGATACTATGCTCTGATTGGCCAGCCTCTGGCAGCTTGGCCAGGCTGCCTTGATGAGGTGTGAAGTGGCCTGGCTCCACACAAAGAGATGTGCCTGGGGGAGGAGATCTCCCCTTAGCAGATGGTGAGGCAGGAAGGGGGAGGGCTGCCAAACTGGTCTTCAAAGGCAGAGAAGGACATTTGGAGCTACCCAGCAACACCCTCACATCCTGCAAACTCAGACAATTAGGTGCCCCCATGATTAGATTAGGAGAGGGCAGGAGAGGGGTGTGTTTAGGATTTTTAGCCACACCGTAGATGTGACCTCTAAAAATCACTTTCAGCCATGATGGATTTTTGAGGAATGTTGCTTCCTGGGATTGATTTTTGCCACACTTCCCAGGAAGTGGTAATCACAGGGTGAAGGACCCTGCACCTGATTGGAGAACCAGGACTCCCCTGTTTTCACCCAGGAGCAGGGATAAAACTGGCAGACCTGCACCTACACCTCAGATTCCTATCAGATTCCAAGAAGGAAGAACTACAGTAGAAGAAGGACTGCCCTGCTGGACCCCTGAACTGCACATGGACTCTGCACTCTGAAGGACTGCACCAGCTGCACACTTTGGGTTTCATCAAGAAAATGACTTTGCCTTACTTTTACAAACTCAGGAAGGGACTCCCTGTAAGGTACAGCTATAAAGAAGCTGACCAGAGTCCCCTGCATCAAGTCCTGCATAAATAGCCCCGCTAACCAGTGACCAGTGACCATTTATGGATTTTGACCAGGTACATTCTGGGAATTGAAGTCATAACCCCCAAGGAGCAACTAAGAGCTTCTGGAACCTTGTGTTGAGTTCAGGACACTTGAAGGACCTTAAAAATACTTCTGGAAGGAGATCAAGAAGTTTGGAACAACTTTGAAAAAAAGCTCCATAAGTGAACTGACCTGATGTTGAGAGTCAAGTGGGCCAACTCCGACCGTGACCCAGCCTGACTTGCAGGTTAGACCATCTGAAAAGGTTCAGAGCCCCAGAATCCCAGGATTTGACCGGGAGCTTGCGGAAAGGCAATTCAAAGACATTGCATAAAAATCGCCTTGCTGAGGACCGGCTGACATCTTGGAAGAAAACGTTTCTAATTCCGAAGGTAAAGATTTGACTGATGCCTCTCACACAGTGTATTCGAGGACCGCTCCATTGTGGTTGGCCTCAACTTTTGTCTTTATCCCGGTCGGAGGAAATCTTTCTAAAAAGATTTCTAAGTCCAAACATAGAAACTTGACCAAGGCCTCCCGCGAGGTGTATCCGAACAGGGTTCCAGCATGGTCGGCCTCAACTTGTGACTCTATCCCATCGGAGAGAAATCTTCAATATATTTTCTAAATGTCAGGGTAAAACTTTAACCAAGGAACCCCGCTCAGTGTAACCGACAGTGTATTGCTGTCAGCCTCAACTTTTGACTTTGCCCCCGTCGAGTGCGACCAGATGTCCAGAATGATGTGCTTTGCTTTTAGGCGCTAGGAAATATTCAGGGCCTCACTACGAGTCTTGCGGTCAACAGACCGCCAGACTCACGGTGTCGCTCATGACCGCTGCCGGTTTGGCCGTCCGACCTCCAAATTAGGGCCCATATTTATACTTTTTTAGCGCTGCATTTGCGTCATTTTTTTACGCAAAAGCAGCGCAAACTTACAAAATACAATTGTATTTTGCAAGTTTGTGCCACTTTTGCGTCAAAAAATTACACAAATGAGGCACTAAAAAAGTATAAATATGGGCCTAAGAGTTTGGCGGTCGGACCGCCAAACAACTGCAGTCTCTGCTGGGAACAATGTTCCCGAGCGGCTGACAGCGGTACAGGTTGGAATTAGCCAGGGCGGTGTTGAACTCAGCGCCATCCTGCTGAATACAACCTGGTTCTATGCCAGCCAGAAGGCTGGCAGAGAACAGGTGCAATGGGCCACAGGGGGCTCCTACACTGTCTATGGCATGGGCATTGCAGGGATCCTCCTGCCCAGCACCCTTGTAATGCACAGATTCTGCTGTGCAGAGAGTGTGCATTACAAGGCTGCTGGCGCCTCCTGTGGGTGTCAGCATTGCCATCAGCTTGTAAAACCTTGGTTTCTGCCAGTCAGCCCAGTGGGAAAGTCATGATGGGGCCGGCAGGGAGGTAACCAGTAAGGTGGCAACCTCCCCATCGGAAATTAGGCGGACGAGTCATAATCAGCCCTTAAATTTTTAAAAATTCATATCTCCAGTTCCCTACATTGGATTTTTGTAATTTTGGTGCATTTTAAAGATAACAATATTTTCTATTCTTCGAAATTGGTATTGGATTTTAATTGTGTGTTGTGTTTTACATATTTGCTGTTGTGTTGATATTAAATACTTTACACACCTGTCTCTTAGGTTAAGCCTAACTGCTCGTGGCCAAGCTACCAAGGGTTGAGTCAGGATTAGTTTATTGAGAGCTTGACTGGACCTAGTGGGGGTTTATGGCCTATTGTTAAGTGCAGGTACCTACCTGCCCTTGCCAATAATCCATTTTCCAGCACTCAGGGCCTCATTAAGACTTTGGCGGTTGGTGGGCATACAGACTACCGTATTACGAGGTACAAAGCCAGGACAGCCAAAAGCCAGTCAAAATTCCAACAGCGCCAGGATTCTGGAGGGCAGGAAACAGGCGGTTTCATCACCAACACCCGTCACAAAACCATCAAACCTATTATGACCAACAAATCACAATAGCGGTTCTTCCACAGTGGAAAACCAATGGGGATGTGTAACGCGGTGGTCGGTGGTCACCACAGTAATATACCACACTACATTGGATAGTTTGAATCCCACACACCTGACGCACATCCACACAAAAGAAAAACCTACGAACTGCACTATAAAACACACCCCTTCACTCACCAAAATGCTTTCCTACCAGAACGCCACACACAGCAAGATAGAGCTCACATATAAACCTTACAAACCATAGATTAGGCACCCCCCACACTTCAATTACCACTCATCCCCCACCTGCACAACACACAACACACAAATTAGTACCCTACATATCACCAACTGTCACCCCCTCACAACAAAGCATCCACACCTCATTACCATTTTTTTTATATTTTTCAGTGTCCTCCACCATCACCATGTCCCCACAAAAACATCCCCGTTTCACTGAGGATGAGTTGAGGGTTGTGGTAGATAAAATAATCAGAGAAGAGCCTATTTGAAGCTCAAGTCCAGCAAACTTCTTTCACCAGGAAAATGGAGATGCAGCAAAGAATGTTCAACAGGGTGAATTCTGTAGGCAACTATCCACGCACAAGGGAAGACATCAGGAAGAGGTGGAATGATCTCCGGGGGAAGGTACATTCCATGGCCACAAAGGACCAGCTGGTGGGCATCAAGACTGGTGGTGGGCATCCACCTCCTCCCCCAACATTCTCATCATGGGAAGAGAAGTTCTTGGACATCCTGCATGCTGAGGCCTTGACAGGAATCGCTGGGGGAGTAGAGTCAGGTAAGTCACAACAACAAAAATGGCACCTAAAGGTTTTGTCATGCATGCTCACTGATCACCTTTTAATACCTTAATAGCCAACCCGCTGTGTCCAAAAGTCCAAAACCCCCTGTCTGGCATCCCACATATCAACTAAAGTTACCTGGGGCCACAGTGTCTGTGTATGGCGTGGGCAGTACAGGGACTGACAGCACCACAACTCCCAGCATGCCCTGTTCTACCATTAAGAAAACCAGAACAGTGTATCACAATGACAGTTGCCTTGTTTGTCAACTAAACAATCACCTAAACCACCCTGAATGTTCGACAATCATACAGTATGTTGCAATAACAGCAATGCTATGGGCAACTGGCAATACATTACCACCAACACACAGGTACAGCTGTGTCCTCAGCTAAACTGGCCCTACTACCTTCCATCACCTATTGAAGTATACTCACCTGGTGGGAACCCACATATATGCAGTGTGCTGTACTTGGGTTAACCTCTCTCATATGGGTAGGTGGAATCGTTACTCCTAAATTGATGGACATGTCAGTATCCACTTTACATTATGCAGCTGTCCAGTGACTCAATACTGAACTACTGCTAACTGGGAGGTAACATGAAAATTAGGAAGCTATATAGCAGTCAGGATAGGAGTCTATGAACAGACATCCAAATGCCAAAATACTCTAAATTCCTGTATCAAGGTGTATGAGATAGGAATTCCCTGTATCCTCTATAGCTGTTCTCCAGAATTGAAAGCAGGTGTCACTGTCATATCAGGGGACCAAGGAAAGCCTTTCTGTACACGGCTCAATACATATCTATCTGTCAAAGTTTGTAACCACATGTTGCATTACAATCTGAAACTGTCTGTTCCACTTCTTCAACAGGTCTACTTGCTATTGGGACCATAGAGAAGACACCTGAGACAGACACTTCCCCCCTGGCTGAAGCCCTCAGTGAAGTGAGCACTCCTGGATGTGTGGAAAATGAGGACGACTCTGGCACATTTGGGATACCTGGTTAGTCTACAACTGTCAGCCTCACCCTGCCTGCATCGACTTTTCACAGCCCTGTTGCAGCTACATCCCAAGCAACCAATCACCACCAAACCTGTGTCCCAAGGAAAGTTACAACTATCATGTGCCCCCCAGTACAGGTACTGGAGTTATCACTAGAAAACCCTGACACCAGTGGGAGTGGGTAAACTGTGTCAAGGGCACAGGCACGTGGGCCGGGGTGCATGGGGTGATGGTGTGGGCCAGCAGATTGAGGCTCCTAGGGATAGAGCTGGTCAGGACACCATCTCCTAAGTTTTGGGAGCCTACCAACAGACCAAAGGTGTGGTGGGCCAGGTCCTTAATGGGGGAGATGAAGCAGCTGCAGAGGGACAACCATCAGAAAGTCATGCAAAAGTGCGAGGCCCACAATGCCAACATAGCCTCCGTAATAGGGGTGCTGCAAGACATTAATACTATCCTGAGTAGATTATGTCCACAACATCAGACCGCTTCCATTAGCCATTTAACATTAGCCCATTCTACATCTGTGGCAGCCAGTGGAATGCAGGCTCTGCAAGGGGAAGGACATGCCTCAGACACCCCAGCCTCTACAGCTGAAGAACTACCCCCACAAATGTGGACGTCCACCAAAACATCCAGGAAGAGCAAATGCCAAGACTTCAACCACTTCCAGGAAGTTATCTGCTACCCATTGGTCCCCTTGTGTGTCACAGATACACCCTGTTGTCTGTTTTACAACCACTCTCCATTTTCCAATGGTACAAGGACACTAGGCTTGAGACTCCAAATGTTGTAGCAGCTACACTAATGATTACATCCACCATGACTGAACCCTTCACTGTTTGCACTTTATAATGTGATCTCACTCCTTTAACTTTACTGTGCACTTGTAAATAAACACAACTAAACCACACATCATGTTTGAGAGTTTTTTTCCAGCTATATTGAACAGTTAACTGTGAAGTGTACTGTTGAATTTGGGTTAGATATATGTACAGTGATACACATGAACACACTCCTAATCCCATTTATTGCGCTTTCCTGCACATAGGTTGACAACATGCCAATTATCACGCAGTGCAGTACATCTTCACAATGTAATGCTTCACCGTAGATGTGAACAACAAGCACCCCACAGACTAATGAAGTTAGGGACATGTCAGCCTTTGTCTATCAAAATATGGCAAACAGATTGGTTCAATGTGTCATCAGCTAAAGCCTTAACACATACCCATATCATACCTCCAAAATTACCAAACCCCCAAATTACAGACAGACACTGTCCCCAGTCATGGAACCTTTCACTTACCATGATCAGGTATCTGTAGGCATGCAATTCAACTATGCCAGTCTTGACACACATACACAGAGACCTGCACTGAGGCAACACAATGAGAGCTACATACAAGAGAAATAGTATCATTATCAAACCTATGAGAAGGTTAAGGTTTTGGATTGCACCGGATGACGTGTCAGAGACACAAGACAACACACATGACACCAATGGACCCAGATAACATGGCACACCGGTTTATTGTGTGGAACAGAACACTAACATCACACTGTCCTGACAGTCTGGGCATGGAACTCAGACACCACCAATATGATGCCATTCAGTACCTGGATCTATCCATGTTCACTTCACATGTCAGACCTGCAAATCCCACCTGCCTGTGACACAATTCAGAATTGACCAATTGTGGATGACCTTGTAAAGAAATCTGCAAAGGTGTAGGCGGGTAATGGTAATGAAGACCTATGAAAACATGTCCTAAATACAATTGCAATATGGATTGTGCAGTGTGACAAATGTTAACAAAGGAGATCATCACTATACTCACAACTACATGCACAATTTTGCATGCACACATGAGCTATGTATTGGTAAGCAACTAATGAGCTGTCTGATGGTCATACAAAGACCCTTCTCAAACATCTCTAAGCCCCCCAATAACCCACTGAGTCAAGTATTTTACAAGTCAACACATACCTACAGTCATTTGAAGTACTGATTTATGAGGCCTGCCCAGATGTCTCCACCTTTACCCTCATCACAATCATCTTCACTTTGCATTTCTGCATTCCCACCCACTGGAACTGCTAGCTCCTCCTCATCTGGTATATAAGGGATCTGACGTCTCAGTGCGAGGTTGTGGGGCATGTAGTAGGCAACAAAGATTTTACACACTTTGGTGGTGAGTGGAGTAGGGTTTCACCAGACCTATCAATGCAACTAAATCTAGCTTTTAGGAGCTGAAATGTTCGCTCCACGACACGCCTTGTCCTTCTTTGGGCCTCATTGAAGCGAACTTCCATAGAAGTGGTTGGGTACCTCACTGGTGTCAACAACCAGGAACGGTTTGGAATAGAATGTAAGGGGTTGTTACATGTGTGCAAACATAAATCTTGGACATCCTTACATTTGGCAGCAGACATAAGATACTGACACACATCACATATATGACTTACCAACCAGCCAGGCCCTCTCTGTATACTGTTGTGTCATCAGCAGTGGGATATTGTTGTTCCGCATGATGGAGGGATCATGAACTGAACACGGGTACTTTGCATATACTTGGGAAATAAAGAGGTTCGCTAAACAGACAACTTGGATATTTATGGAGTGGAAGTTCTTTCTGTTCCAGTCACCTGTTCATTGCCACTTGGGGGAACCAATGCTACATTGGAACCATCAATGGCTCCCGCCACATGTGGGATGTGTGCCAAAGCATAAAAATCAGCCTTCATATGGGCCAAATCTTCACGCTGTGGAAATCGGATATAGCTGTCCAGGTGTTTCAACAGTGCTGAGAGGACATCCTTCAAGACCAAACTAAAAACAGGCTGTGACATCCCGGCAGTTAGGGCCACTGTATTTTAAAAGGAAAGTGCAGCACAGACAAGACTTGTACAATGGGTGGAGTGCTATTGGGATGACAAATGACAGGCATCAGATCTGACTCCAACTTAAGACAGAGATCCATGAGTGTCTGCCTATCCAGGTGGTAGATCAGGATGACATGTCGATCCTCCATGGCCTGCAGGTCTGCTAGTGGACAGTACACTGGTGGTTGTTCTTCGGATGAGGATCCACCCTCCTCCCGCCTCTAGCGCCTTGAAACCCTCACGGGTGAGTAGCCGTGCTTTACAAAAACTGATTAATTGATTGATGATTGAGGTTGTCTGACCCCTCTCATTCCAGGGTAACTAGATGAAGGAATATAAGGAGATATGTCTATCACTCAGTGTGTCCCTTGTAAGTGTGAAAATACATATGTCACACACATGCTTGGACATGCCACATGAAATAGCTAAAATATGGTACATAGGATATACCTAGGGAAATAATGACTTATTGCTGCAATGTCATCCCATTACCTCAATTATGACTTGGAAAGTGATATGCATGTCACTGAAGGTCTCAGTAATAAAGACATTACCATGTTTCACAGATAATAGACAAAAATATCATCTATCCAATTGGCATGAGGGTGCAGACTATGGCCCTCATTATGACCTTGGAGGGCGGCTTCAGCCGCCCGCCAAGATCTGACTGCCGGGCGGTCGCCAATGCGGCCGCACTCCCGCGCGGTCATTATGAGATCCCCGCTGGGCTGGCGGGCGGAAACCTGGTTTCCGCCCGCCGGCCCAGTGGGGATCTCGACCGCAACACAGGAGCTGGCTCCAAATGGAGACAGTGAAAAGCTGCATGGGCCCTGTCAGTGGCATGGGCAGTGCAGGGGCCCCCAGGGGCCCCGTGACTCCCCGTACCGCCAGCCTTTTCCTGGCGGTTCAGACAGCCAGGAAAAGGCTGGCGGTCGGGGACTCGTCTATCACCGCCAGGGCAAATGTGGCGGGAAACCGCCGGCCCCGGTGGTGCGACCGCGGCGCTTCCGCCGCAGTCAAAATACCCAGGATTGCACGGCCAGCCTGTTGGCGGTGCAATCGCCAAAACAGCCCTCGCGGTCTTTGACCGCCAGGGTTGTAATGACCCCCTATGTCTCTAATGATACATTACTCTCATATCATCAATATTACAACATATATATTAATTCAGATTTTTTATACATGGTTGCTCAAAGCCAGCACTTAAAACTATGGTGTAGATATGTTTCTGACCTTGTGACACATTTTTAAATTAACTTTTCCAGCCATCTAGGGACCTTAAAAAATGGCAGCTGCCTGGCCTACTGTTCTGGACATTAGGAAATGACCTACGTCCGCTGGTGGAAGTCGTTATGACGGTAGGTGGATACTACCGAGGTGGATATTGCCATTGGAACACATTGCCGCCTTTGGCAGTCTTGGGCGATGTCTGCCGGTGGTGACAGTTTTTTATGTGACGGACGTGACAGTCATTTCATACTTCATCTCTCACTTGACTCCTGACACTGCTGCCAGAAAGACCTTCACAACTTGAGCTGGTGTGTACTGCCTGTGGGAGCAATCGTGCCATGTCTTACAGGTGATAGAACCCCTGCCTTCTCACCTGAGGAGCTGGAAAAGCTGTTGAAGGAGGTCCTATCCCTGTATGGACAGCTCTATGGTGCACCAGAGGAGCAGGTAAGTGCACCATGTGCACAAATATTTAATTAGCTCAACTATACTTTGTTATATTAAGCAAAGGCTGATGGGCACTGTTTCTGTTTTTGTGTCCTTAAAGTCTGTAGGATGGCAAAGTTGAGATAGAATGGGAATGAGGTCTGTTGGACTTGGCTCTTTTTGCAGGGTCATCCACAATCTTTTTGCCTCTTTCCTCCTATTTGTTCTGACCTGTTTTTGTTGGCTTTAGGACTCTGGGCACTGTACCACTGCTCCCTGTGTAAATTGTATTGTACAATGGCTTATCCATGATTGGCATATTTGATTTACTAGTAATTCCCTAGTACAGTGCACTAGAAGTAAGTTCCCAGGGCCTGGAAATCAAATGCTACTAGTGGGCCTGCAGCACTGGTTGTGCCGCCCATATTAGTAGCCCTGTAAAAATGGCTCAGACCTGCCACTGCAGTGTCTGTGTGCAGTTTTAAACTGCCAATTCGATTTGGCAAGTGTACCCACTTGCCAGGACTAATCCTTCCCTTTTTATACATGTAGTAGTAGTAGTACAAAACTTTATTCGACTTTCAGCAAGTCATAAAAGTGTCATAAAAAAAAACACATCTACATGTATTAACACATAAATAGATAAAATAATATAAATATAATAAAATATAAATAGTGAAAATAAAATGCATACAACAATTGTCCGTTCACGGATGAATAAATGACCTTATTAAGTTTGCACCAATACCCCCATAGACCTTCTTGCAATTAATACAGAACATAAAAAATTTGCCAAGATTCCACACATTTCAATAGAGGGTAAGACCTGTATGCTAATATACGCAGTACGGCACTGACGCAAGTTAAGCGATCTTAAGAGAGGAACTAAAAAACGCTTTCTCTGTTTTGTATAAAATTTGCAAAATAAAACCACGTGAATCGTAGTTTGGGATGCCGTTGCGTCACAAGGGCATGCCCTTAAGGTTGTGCTTCAGTCATTCATGGTCGGAAAAGTTACTAAACGGTGGAAGGTGTCTAACCTTAATCTTGTAAGAACAAAGCGGTTCAGAGAGTTTACCACATTTGCCAGATAGGGCTGCATGCCCTCCACAGACCGAATTAATTGGTTAGACATTACACTGGGCTTTTTTGATTCAACTTCCCAGCGACGTTCTTCTAGATGCGTCAGTGTTAATGCCTTCAGTTCCTTCCTAGTTATTTTTTCCAGTGATTCCGGGTTTGTATAATATTCTTTACTGCCCATGTCTTCGAAAAAGGTCAAAAAATATCGCAGCCAAGGAACTTTTAACGAGTATGTTGAGGCAATGCAATCAGATAAAATAGTTTTGTTTAATCCAGTGTACTCAGAGGACCACACTTTGTGCCATAATAGCAGTGGTTGTATCTTTATCAGATCAGATAAAAAAGAGACCCCTAGCTCTGCGTGGGTTATGTACGATGATGTACCATTTGGTACCATTAACAGATGTCTGAGGAAATCATTTTCCACCGTCTGGATCGATTTACAATTAATGTAACCCCAAATACCTGATCCGTACAAAGCGGCCGGGGTGTACTTGGCTCTGTAGATTTTTACCATGTTCAGTGGGGTAATCCCCCCTAACTTTTTTGAGAAGATTTTCAGAGCCGCCGTTGTCTTGGTGATCTGATCTTTTTTCGTTTTGATACAATGTGCCCAGGAACCCTTTTTGTCAAACATTATGCCCAGGTATGAAAATGTTCGAGCTGTGTCGACCTTCCCCCCGTTAATAGTAATGTTTTTGATCTTAACCTGTTTTCTACCACAGTTCATTATAAAAGTTTTAGAACGATTAACGGTAAGGCCCAAGTCTGTCATAAAAGTTATGCAGGTAGTTAGAAGTTTTTGGAGGGCTAGTGGTGTCCTGGCCATAAGAACTGCATCATCTGCGTAGAGTAGCACCGGGACAGCACGGTTGCCTATTTGGGGGAGATCTTTGCATCTACTTGTCAGTTCAGATTCTAGATTGTTTATGTATAGTGTGAACAAAAGCGGGGCACGTACGCAGCCTTGGCAAACTCCTCTATGTATACTAAAAGGCCTAGGGCATTCCCCTTTTATCCCGTACCTTACTCTTGCTTTGCATCCTGTGTACAGGTCCCGTATGAACTGAATTATTGATGGTTCTACCCCCATTCTGCTTAAGATATCCCATAGCTTCTCGTGTAGTACAGTCAAATGCTGAGGATAAGTCTATAAAGGCCAAATACAAATTACTCTCTCTAGTCCTTGTGTACTTTCCGATTATAATACTTAAGTTCAGGCCCTGCTCCACCGTACCTATTCCTGCACGGAAACCATATTGTACTGGAGATAGATTGCCATTTTGTTCTGCCCATGTTTGAAGTCTGTTCAGGATAATTCTCCCTGCTATTTTGGCTGATGTATCGAGTAGGGAGATTGGCCTATAGCAAGCCGGGTTCGAACGGTCACCTTTATTGTATATACGGACAATGGTAGAGTCTCGCCATGATGATAGAGGGCCCTGTATGCAAAGAGCCCTCAGAGTCTGCGTCAGTAAAGGGCCCCATAACTACCTATTGGACTTATATAGATCTATCGGGACACCGTCAGGACCCGGCGCCTTCCCCGCTTTGCTTGAATTTATGGCTTCCACTACCTCCTCTAAACTGAACTGAGGTGTTACAGTCAGACGTGGGCCTTCCTGGGCAACTGAATCTTTTGTGTGGTCTGTTGGCTCTCGATCACTAAGGTGAGAGTAAATTTTAGAAAAATGTGCAATCCAATCCTCTTTGGAAATTGCAATTTCCATCCTAGGGATATCACTATCCCCTAGCACTGGGGTATTTATTGTTTTCCAGAAGAGGATATTATCCTTCATTCGACTGGCTTCATGTAAAGTTTCCCACAAATTTTGTTTCAGAGTGGATTTCCTTTTTTTTATGGCTATCTTATATTCCTGTCTATACATGCGTATCTCAGTCTGACTCCTTATTGAGGCACTTAAAGCCTTTTTTAGTCTCTTATGTGCTTTCGTACAATCATGATCAAACCAACCCATTTTCCTTCTCTGTCCTACCTTTCCCGTTCTAATGGTAAGAGCTTCTTTCACACCTTGCGTGATCAGGAAAAGGCGCTTAAACATTTCCCTTCATCAATGTTCTCAGTAAGACAGTCTATGAAGGCTTGGTTATGGTCTTGTATTAACTGCTTAAGTAAAGCGTTTGGATCCAACTGGGCCCATCGCAGGGTGTATCCATTGCGTGGAGCTAATTCGATGTCATTTACCAATATGTCCTTATCAACTTTGGCCGTTGTAAAGTGGGTTAGAGAGAGGTTCAAACTCTGAGGAAAGTGATCGCTTATCGCAATATCATGTAACATGTAGTTAGTAAGATAGTGTGCAAGATGGGTTGGCATTAAAACATAATCAATCACCGTATCTGCTCCCCTACCATTAAAGGTTGGTTTAAACTGTGGTACTTCGGACAATAATTCGTTTACAAAGGACAGGTTATATTTTTGGATCATTAAGTTCATTGCCTCTCCTTGTATACTATGAGAAAAATGAGGTCTTGGGCCAGTGTCTTCGGTGTCCCAGCCGCATACCTTCTCCGAAAGTTCTTTACAAAGATGGACATTAAAATCACCGCCCCATATAATGAGAGTCTCGCGCCTATTATTTGCACATATTTTCTCTAGGTCCTCTCCCATCTCCATTAAGATGTTGGGGACTTCGCCTGGTGGGGCGTTATTATAAAAATTAATGATCACTAACTGAGTCTTCTGATCCAAATTACTTTCTATCATTTGATAATACGGTCTCATAGTTTGCATCTTTAAGTTCTGTAGCCGTAATTTATTGGAGATATATGTACATAAGCCTCCTTTTGGCCTACCATGTTTTGTCTGCACAGCTGGGGTGTGGAAAGTCCTATAACCGTTTATGTGAACAGGGTCCAATAACCAGGTCTCCTGGATGCATAAACATAAGAAGTCTTCTATAAAGTTCGCCCAAAGTGGGTTATTCATCTTATTGGTTAGGCCTGCCACATTCCAATAAAGTAAAGTTATTTCGGATTTCTGTTGGATTTGGCAGTGCACATTATTTATGGTTGAAAGGGGTGTACCACCATCTATTGAATGAGTTACTGTTGGTAGGAGGTCTCTCTGGTTTATCTGAGTCCCAGCTATGATCCCTTCGGGTTCCACTTCAGCTGATATATCTTCATTATTCATGGGAAGTCCTTCTGTGTTTGGTTCTGGGGCCAGTTCATAAAATGAATCTTTCTTATTCGTATATAGTCAATCTACGCCTTCTAGGGTTGTAAAGGGTTGGAATCTGTTGGAAAGAGGAATGGGATCTGGGCTAATTAAAAATCTTTTACTTATTGGTTGTAGAGTCTCAGTATGGTGCTGCGCAAATCTTTGATAAAAAAATCCCAGAGGTAGTAGGGAGATTCCTTCGGGAGTAACTTGCCTGGATCCTAGTTTGCAAATGATTCTTTCCACCAAATCCGGAGATTTGAATGAAAGAACCACGCAATCTCCCTCCAGTACCTTCCTGCCACTTCCTACCCACTTTACTCTTCTGATCATTTTTATATCATCAAAAAGGACCTCCACCATTCCAGGGCCCACATGGGTGCCTCTCCAGTTAAGTGCCTTATTCCTTAGTGCCGTCCATGATTCCTGGTGTTGGTCTTCTGCAGGTGGAACATTAGCCAGGACCACTACATATGGAGTGGCCTCCGGAGGAAGATGTGAAAAATTGCTTGGGATATATATAGGCTTCGAGGGTCTTGTTCCACTACATTGACTATGTCCTAGGTCTAACTGGGGGTAATCTGTCCTCTTCATGGATGGTGAATTATTTGCTGTCTTTAACGGGATGTGACTAATGTTTGATGCTAATGGGAATGGTTGTGACTTGGTCGGAGGTTTAGAGGTTAGATGTGCTAGCCTAGTGTTTAATGCTATTGGTGGTGGTAGTTGTTGAAGTTTTCTCAGGGGCTCTGCATTCAAGTACGAGTCATCTGCCCTATCTTTTATGGCAGGTTGTGTTTTACTCTCATGGTTAGAGGTCAGGAGTGATGTACTAAAAACTTTCTGCCCATCGTGTGGAGCCTCAGAGTGTAGGGATTTTATAATTCCTAAGCCTGCCTCAAGATTAGATTCCACCACTTTTAGGCGTTCTAACAAAGAGTCCAATGAGGCCCCAATTGATGATTCCAAAGTGTTTACTAGATCATAAAGAGTTATAAGAAGAGTTCGGGTTGTATCTACTAAATTACTTGGGATTTTCTTTTGGGGTGGTTTCTTTGATGCCTGTCGGCCTGGGGTAATTGCTGGGTCCTTCTTTGGTAATTATTTGGAACCCTTGTCTGCCATTCCTGCCACCGGCTTCCTTGGGCGTTAAGGTGCCGGAGATAGGTCATCCGAAGTATAAATTAGGTCCGAGATGTTTTGAATACATCCATTAGTGTGCCTTTCCTCTGTATTTATGGGCACGTGGTTATTATAATTAGCATCGTCTAGTGTCCCATTATGCTTCGGGAATTGAGTAGTGTGTTCTTTAGGAGTCAACAATTTTCCCTCTACGTTAGCTATCTGTTTGTCTATCATCCCCATCGCCCCAGAGATGTATTTTGACATGGATGTACTATCTTTTAAGTTTGCGGGGTGATTCGATGTTGAATGCTTTCTTTTACCAATGTCTTATGCGCTAACGGGCTTGTTACGATATAGAGGGAGAACTGGGAGGGTAAGGACGAATTAATTCAGTTTACCAGCCAACCCTCGGCTTTGGACTACCCCGATTAAATTACTTGGCCAGGGAATTGAATACACAATCAATGACCCTGGACTATCAAAACTCAATGGTCAAATATCATATAAAGAACGTTCTCACTTGTGTGTCCAGTGCACAGAGGGACTTTAGATATGCCTCGGGATAAGTGTCCTTCCAAGGTTTTGAAGGCTCTTTCTCCTCCTTGACAAGTCCACTTTACGATTAACAATGTTACAGGGTGCTGTTCCGGAAGTTCCCCAAAAGCAAAATAAAAAATTAAAGAGGGGAGGCCCAGCCCTGCCTCTTCCTGGCGATGACGGGCGAAGGACAGGCCCGCCCGTCATCGTCAAGTGGGCGCGCTCCTCAAATTTAAATGTTCCTTCTGTTGCCCCCGGCAACACACAGCGCGTCCCGCAGGGAGGGAGCGCTCCAAAAATTAGAAGGGCCTCCTCCGCCCCTCCCCAGCAACGGCAGCAGCAGCACTGGCGTCTGTACGTGCGTCCCGCGAAGCGGGCGCGCTCCTCAAATTTAAATGTTCCTTCTGTTGCTCCCGGTAACACACAGCGCATCCCGCGGGGCGGGAGTGCTCTAAAAATGAGAAGGGCTTCCTCCGCCCCTCCCCAGCAACGGCAGCAGCAGTAGTGGCATCAGTACGCGCGTCCCGCGAAGCGGGCGCTCTCCTCAAATTTAAATGTTCCTTCTGTTGCCCCTGGCAACACACAGCGCGTCCCGCAGGGCGGGAGCGCTCCAAAAATGAGAAGGGCCTCCTTCGCCCCTCCACAGCAATGGCAGCAGCAGCACTGGCGTCAGTACGCGCGTCCCTTATACATGTAAGGCACCCCTAAGGTAGGCCCTAGGTAGCCCAATGGGCAGGGTGTAATGTATGTTAAAGGTGGGACATGTCTGGGTCAGTTTGACAGTTGGGCTGTTTGCACCTCTCCTCTAGACAGTGACACAAAGGGTGCTGGGTGTAGCCTGCATATCCTGATGAGCCATGTGTTCTGAGGGGGGGAGGAGTGGTCACTAACACCTGAAAGGGCTGTGCCAGCCCTCACACAATGCAGTCTCCAACACCCTGGTGTGTGTCTGGGGCCTGGCCTGGGCAAGGCAGGATCTTAAAAACAACAGAGACTTCTCTTTGAAGTAGGCCTACTTCAAAGACAGAAAGGGGTATAAGAAGAGCGCCCAAACCCCCTGAACATCAGATCACTTCTGCAATCAAGAGGAACCTCTGCCAAGGAGAAGAGCTGAAGAGCCCAGGAGAAGTGCTGCCCCTGCCTGTGATTGTGCTTTGTTGGGCAATCCTGCAGTTGCTGCTTCTGCCTGTGAAAGGGGACAAAGACTGGACCTTGTTGTGCATTCCTGCTTGAGAAGACTCTCCAAGGGCTTGAACTGAGCTTGCCTCCTGTTGTTGAAGTCTTAGGGCCATCAAAGAGCACCTGGACTCTCTGCTGAGACTCCTGCCCTGCCATGTGGTGCCCTATCCAGTTCCTGCTAATGGAGGCTGATAATAATGCAGCGCAGTTTCCTGATAATGTGCGACTGGATTTTCCACGCATCGTCCTTGGGCGTCAAAGTAAACCTGACTCTGTGCGGATTGGAGGTGCTCCATCTGGAAATTGACGCATCGCTCTCTTGCAGGAGAAAATGACGCATCGCCGACTTGACCTGAAAAGGAAACAATGCACAGCCTCACTTGGAAGTACGGAATTGACGCATCACTACCTTTTTCTGATGCACGCTCGTATGTGTGACTTTATTTTTGATGCTAACGCCCGCGAAAGGATATGCCCCAAAACACAACATGGACACTTCACATTTTCAAAAAGAAAACAGCATTTTTTTAAACTAGACATCTCTGGGAATCCAAGATGGGGTGACTTGTGGGGCTCTCACCAGGTTCTGTTACCCAGAATCCTTTGCAAACCTCAAAATTTGGCCCAAAAACACTTTTTCCTCACATTTTGGTGACAGAAAGATTTGGAATCTGAGTGGGGCCACAAATTTCCTTCCACCCAGCATTCCACCAAGTCTCCTGATAAAAATTGTACCTCACTTGTGTGTGTAGGCCTGGCGCCTGTGACAGGAAATGCTGCAAAACACAACATGGACACATCACATTATCCTAAAGAAAACAGATCTGTTTTTTGGAAAGTGCCTAGCTGTGGATTTTGGCCCCTAGCTCAGACAGCACCTAGGGAAACCTACCAAACCTGTGCATGTTTACAAACTAGGCACCAAGGGGAATCCAAGATGGCATGACTTGTGGGGCTCTCACTAGGTTCTGTTACCCAGAATCCTTTGCAAACCTCAAAATTTGGCCAAAAAAACACTTTTTCCTCACATTTTGGTGACACAAAGTTCTGGAATCTGAGAGCAGCCACAAACTTTCTTATACCCAGTGTTCCCCCAAGTCTCCCTATAAAAACAGTACCTCTCTTGAGTGGCTAGGCCTAGCACCCGCAAATGTGAACACATAACATTCTCCCAAAGAAAACAGACCTGTTTTTTGCAAAGTGCCTAGGTGTGGATTTTGGCCTCTAGCTCATCTGTCACCTAAGGAAAACTACAAAAACTGCGCATTTCTGAAAAGTAGACACCAAGGGGAATCCAAGATGGGGTGACTTGTGGGGCTCTGACCA
Organism: Pleurodeles waltl; assembly: GCF_031143425.1. Taxonomy (NCBI): domain Eukaryota; kingdom Metazoa; phylum Chordata; class Amphibia; order Caudata; family Salamandridae; genus Pleurodeles; species Pleurodeles waltl. The sequence goes on from NC_090443.1 coordinate 919,915,480, forward strand.
GGTTCTGTTACCCAGCATCCTTTGCAAACCTCACAATTAGACAAAAAAAACCTTTTTCCTCACATTTCGGTGACACAAAATTCTGGAATCTGGGAGGACCCACAAATTTCCTTCCACCCATCATTCCCCCAAGTCTCCCGATAAAAATGGTACCTCACTTGTGTGGTTAAGCCTAGTGCCCGCGAAAAGAAAAGCCCAAAAACACTATCTGGACACATCAAAATTATCAAATACAAAACTACCTGTTTTCTCCGGGGGGCACCGTTGTTTTTGGTCCTGAGCTCAGCAGCCATCTAGGAAAACCTACCTAACCGAGACATTTCAGAAAACTAGACACCCGAGGGAGTCCAGGGAGGTATGACTTGCGTGGACCCCCCAGTGTTTTCTTACTCAGAATCCTCAGCAAACCTCAAATTTAGCTAAAAAAATCAAATTGTTCCCACATTTCTGTGTGGGATCACCGCACAGGGACAAATTTCCTACCACCCAACATTCCCCTCAGTCTCCTGGTAAAAATGATTCCTCACTTGTGTAGGTGGGCCACGTCCAGAGACAGGGAAGAGCCAAAAACATGTCAAAGATCAGGGGGAACCAAAGCAGGTCCAAAAGGGCAGTTTGAAAAAAATCATTTTTAGCCTGACAGGTGCAGCAGAATTTTTATCGGTATAGATGAGACAATGCTGGGTGGTAGGAATGTTGTGGATTCCTGCAGAATCCGGAAGGTTCTATCACAAAAATGTGGGAAAAATGTGAGATTTCCAACAAAGTTGGAGGTTTGCAGGGTATTGTCAGTAAGAAAATGGTGTGGGGTGCATGTGAAGCACACCACCCTGGAATCACTCAGATGTTTCGTTTTCAGATGTGTCTAGGTCTTGTGGATTTCTCTACATGGCAGCGTCCCAAAGTCCAAAAAGTGCAGCCCTCACCATTCCAAGTTTGACGATTTTGAGAGTTAGCCAAGCTCTCATGGCCCAAATGTAAAACCAAAACCCAAAATAATCAAATGTCCTCTTGCTTGCCGTGGGATAAGATGTTTTAGTGTGCGGGGGAAGAACTGAAAGACTGTTACCCCCTTCAGTTGGGGTGGGGGCATAACCAGGCCCATACTGGTTGGTAGCCACCACCCCACTATTTTATATATTTTTTAATTCCCTGGCATCTAGTATGCTTTCTTCTCCCTCGGGAGTGGATCTGGGGTAATTGCCCCATCTGCCCACCGGTGGGCAGAACAGCTTTGACCCCATTTATTTTGGGTGGGGGTATGGCCATACCCCCACCCTGTTATTTTGGAAAAAATATCTTCCATGGTCTCTGGTGGGCTTTCTGCCCCCTTTGGGGGCAGATGGGCCTTCCAATAATAGGCCTATCTGCCCCCAGGGAGGGCAGATATGGCCAACAGTAATGTGCCCCCATAGGGAGTGACCCTTGCCCAAGGGGCTGCCCCCCCAAACAAAACACACACATACACGCACACCAATCCGTGGTTCCTAAGTGGTTTCTGCCCGCCGGGGGCAGGTCGGCCTAACAAAAATAGGCCGATCGAAATGGCCTAAAGACAATTTGGCCCCCAGGGGAGTTGACCCTTGCTTAAGGGGTCACTCCACACATATTTAAAAAAAAAAAAATCCCTGGTGTCTAGGGTTTTCTACCCCCCTGGGGGCAGATGGACCTAATTATAATAGGCCGATCTGCCCCCGAGGGAGCAGAAAAGGCCTAAAAATATGTTGCCCCCCTGGGGAGCAGCCCTTGCCCACGGACGGCTCCCCTTATTTATAAACATAAATAAAAAACAAAACTCCCTGGTGTCTAGTAGTTTCTGCCCCCCTTGGGGACAGATTGGCCTAATAAAAATAGGCTGATCTGTCCCCAAGGGGGGCAGAAATGGCCTAAAAGTCAATTTGCCCCCCAAGGGAGCAACACTTGCCTAAGGGGTCGCTCCCTACATACATAAAACAAAAACAAAAACAAACAAAAAAATCCCTGGTGTCTAGCTATTTCTGCCCCCCCGGGGGCAGATTGGCCTAATTATAATATGCTGATCTGCCCTCGTGGGGGGCAGAGATGGCCTAAAAATAAATTGCCCCCCTGGGGAGCGGCCCTTGTCTAAGGGGCCGCTCCCCTTATGACATACACAAAAACAAAACAAATTCCCTGGCCTAATAAAAATAGGCTGATCTGCCCTCAAGGTGGGCAGAAATGGCCTAAAAGTAAATTTGCCCACAAGGGAGCGACCCTTGCCTAAGGGGTCGCTCCCCACATACATTAAACAAAACAAAAAAACAAAAATATCCCTGGTGTCTAGAGGTTTCTGCTCCCCCCCCACGGGCAGATCGGCCTAGTTATAATAGGCCGAAATGGCCTAAAAATAAATTGCCCTCCTTGCCCAAGGGGCCACTCCCCTTATAACATAAACAAAAAAAATAAACATTCCCTGGAATCTAGTGGCATTTCTGCTGCCGGGTCGCATCGCAGTCGAGCAGCAGAAATGCTGAGAGAGACATAAAAGGAGAGGAAAGGCTTTTCCTCTCCTTTCATGCCTCTCTCACCCCCTCCATGTGATCGGAGGAGAAATGCTTTTGCATTTCTCCTCAGCGCGGTGGGGGCAGCCTCTGATGAGGTCAGAGCGCGATCATGCGCTGACGTCATCAGATGCCACGGGGGGACAGGGGAGGGCTGGGGTGGAAGGGGAAGCGTTTCCCCTTCCATCCCTGCCCAGGGGAGGGGGGTGCCAGGCCCCCAGGGGGAGCACTAGCACTTCCCTGTGGGCCCCTAGCTGGATGTAATGGTTACGTCCTGGGCACCCGAGGGGTTAAAGGGAAGCCTCTAGAAGCTTCTTCCACTTCAAAGGAAGCACCTTGTTTAAATACTGGGCCTCAGACACAAACTTGTGAGTACACTTCTAGACCTGTAGAGATTATGCCAGGAAGAAGCACTGCTGTGCTGCTACTCTACTGGACTGTTGCTCTGAAGGAAAACTGGATCTTCGTGCTACAGCGACGATCATCTTTAATGCCGGAACTGCTCTTCGGGCTAAATTGATCACTATCCGCAATGCTTCTCTGCTCCTCACGGCCCCTCCACTGTGAACAGGACTCTTTGTGCTGGACTGAGAAGGTAGCTTTTCAGCGGGACTAACCAGGTCGCTGTGTCCTACCTGCACCCTATTGTGGTCAGCCTGAACTTGTGACTTTCACCTGGTGACCATGACCAGATGGCTGCGATTAGCACTTCAGACTTTTTGGCACTATTTTCACTTATTTTTCAAATTTCATATCTCCAGTTCTACTGATCGGATTATTGTCATTTTGGTCTTGATTTCTCTAAACCTTGCCTCATTTCTCTAAATTGGTGTGGATTTTTTGTGTTGTGTTTTTACTTTATGACTCTTTGAAGTGCTGCATTGCCTCTAAGATAAGCCCAACTGCTTTGTGCCAAGACACCAGAGGGTTGAGCTCAGGTTAATTTGTGGTTTGCTTGTGACTTCACCCTGACAAGAAAAACTCTTCCACCAACTACAGTATATTATGGAGAAGTTATAAGATCAAAGCACATTTCATAAGTATGCATTATGCATCATTATATTCACCAAAAGATACTTTAGAAATTAATTTCTCTTATAGGGCCTGAAGTCAATGGTGAACAATTATCAGTACTAACAACATTAGGCCTCTTCTTAAGCCTGTTAGCAAGAATATTTCTTATGGCCCAATTCTGATCAATAAACTTTCCATAAGCTCCCTTACCCAGCAAAGCAAAGGTGGTAACAACATTTCCTTCTTCTGTTCTTATTATAGTCAGTAAGTGACACATGATTATCAGTATTACTGATAGAAAAACTGACATAATGGAGCCAATTAACTGTATTCTTTTTCTCAAGAAATGCTTTAAGAGTTCCATCACTCCACGCAGGCCTTTTATGAAAAGCCTGGATTGTGTGTCGCGCATCTCCAAGATAAATATGCAATCCAGCCATATGACAATGATCCATTGCACTTTCAGGCAAGGCATCCATTATTACTATAACTTGTACAAGCTCTTCATGTGACAATAGGTCACATGAATCTTGCATTGGCAGACAAAAAGATGTTAGGAAATACTGAGCTGTTCTGCTTGAAACATCCTTCTTTTCCTACTTCTTTTGTGTAATTGATGTTCAATCTGAAGTGCCAAATCAATATGTTCAGAAAAAGAAGTAGGGTGCTGTGATTGGGCTAATTCGTCCTTAATCTTCTCCTTTACCCATGCAAAATAAGTCATCTGAGTTATTTTAATCATAGCAGTGTCTGACGTTAGTTGGCGAACTTGAGATACACTCTTCAATTCGGACATTCCTACTTGCTGAATTTCACACGAGGTTTACTCAGTGGTGTACTCTAACTTAGGACTTTCAAATATCATGTTAAAGGAAGAAAAGAGACATCATAGGACTGTAGACAACCATCTCAGTTCACTACTAATAGGGTTGCCTAAGAACTGATTTCATTTTGATTCACCTGTGCAGAGCAAAAAGGGAAATGCAAAGAAAATCTTTCTTAATTTAATATGATCCTGGAAAAAAATGGGGCACTAAAAAGGAATATTAGTTCATTTGTACAAAGTGACATTAATGTCTATTTTGGTGATGAATACTCAAGTCAGAATTGTAACTCCTGTACCTCATCTAGAGAAAGATCAATAGTACTACAGAACCTACACAGTTGGTAGTGTAGCAATCTGTTAAGGACTAGATACTGAAGTCTTTCTAGGGCCCTTGTAGATTGCCTGAGAAAAGGCAACCCTTCTCCGTAACCACAGTGCCACCATACACAGAATAGCATATGTGAGCAATGACAAGTTTCTCCTTTAGAAGACCACAGCTTGGAGGAAAAACCCACAAAATGGATAATCATCCTTTGGCATATTATTAATTATTGGGTGAAGATAGCATTGGGGAATGCAGCAAAGCATTAAACTCCTGAACATCAGCAAGGAGAAAACAGCCAAGCACAGCAAAGAGAATTAAGCAATGATACACAAAGATAACCTGTTAGAATAAATGTAGGGAAAATATGCATAGCAAATTGGCTTCCAAAAAATAAAAAATGAGGGAATAAAATATGTTGCGACACGTCATGCCTTTCCTAGCCTTTCCTAGTGCTGCCTTATATATGCTTAAAACAGGAAGAAAATTGCTCTCATAACTTCCAATGGAGTGATCAGCATCTTGTGAAGGGCAACTTATCAGGCATAGTTCCTCCTCTCTTTGAAAATTCAAGGAGTGGTTCCACCTTGTCGAAGGAGCTCAAGACTCATATTGAACATACAATGCAGCATTCTGAAAAGCCCACAGCCAGTGTCTACCTCCCCCGCTTCCTGCAACCCGCGTGAATCCCTATTGGGTCACCCCACGTGCAAAAGTGGTAGAGCATTGTTAGCAGTAAGGGAACACCATGTCTGCCTGGATATGGTGCTTTGCAAGGTGTGGATGTGACGTGTATGAGGCCTCTTCCGATTCTGAAATCCTTGGGTCAGTTCTATGTACGTTTTCCTCTCAACCGTTTCTTTCTTTTTTGGTGACTCAGGATGGCATACAGACCTGGTACTGGCTCTGGCTCCAGGAAGCATGGTGAATCTCAGCCTGGGGGTTACTAAGATGGGCATCTTCAGGGTCTTGGTGTACCCATTCTGGGTTTTGTGCTCTTCTCTTTTCAAAGTGCCTTTTTCACCGTTGTGGTTTACTTGGATCATCTTCTCCTGGGTTTCAAGGTCCAGCATTTGCATCATCAATGATTTATGTGTTTCTAGATTGTTGCCTGTGTGTTACAGTGAACTGAAGTATCTGTGACACACTACATTGGTGGCTGCTGCCATCAAACCACAAGTGAGACACCCCTCTGTCCCTCGTGGAACCTGCTTTGGTGACTATGAATGGCAGCAAGGTTGATTGGTCTGCTTCTCTTGAGACTTTGTAAGCACAAAGACTGTAGCTCCAGTCATGCAACTGGAAGAAACTGATGGTTGTGCTTTGGTTTTCATCTGGCTTTTCTTAGAGGTTTCAATGGTTCTCTGCAATGAACACACACTTTTTAAGCATTTTATGAACAAGCAACCATGGAGGGATATGGTGATCATAGTGTCACTGGTCTTTCAAATTGGATATCAGGTGGAACCCTGTCCTCCCCTCCTGAAGTGCACGGATCTGCCACCAGAATTCAGCTTTTCAATTGGACCATTATCAGCTGATGAGTACTCTTCACCCTCAAATGCCTTGCTTGTGGTTTCACCTGTTACTTGGTGGTTGAGAGGAAATGGTTGTAGCAGTTTTGTCTCTCTTTCACTTTGGTAAAAAAATGTATGCAGAGGTCCAACCTGGAGACCTGACAAGTGCAACCAGGATTTCGTTTTAGTCCTGATGTCAGAGATGTCGTTTTGATCCCTGTGGCTGTGAGCCTTAGTGAGTTTTACTGTTCCTTCTCAATGGTTTTAATGAAGTTTTTATAGTTTCCACCCTTTGTGTTCAGTTGTGGCTGTGAAGGGTTTTCCCTTTTGTCAGCCTCCTTTGGACTCGCCTGTGATTCTCATGACTCTACGGCATCCTCTCCTTAAGTCATTAACTCAGGTAATCCTCAAATCCTTGACCCGTAAGATGTTTTTGTTGTTGGCCATCAAATTTGCTTGTAGATGGTCTGAACATGGCTTTTCATCTGTCTGGCCTTTTACTGAAGCATTTTTTGCCTGAGAGGTTTGTGTTAGGCTTGGTGCCAGGCTATGGGTCTTTGTGATGTGTGTGATTTTTGTATTGTAACCAATACATTAAGATTCCTCCTTTTTTTTGCCCATTTTTCCGAACTTAATAAGATAATCCCAACAGAAGCAGCATTGTCTCTGTTCAGCCCAATATAGCTAACTGTCTCACTCCTCCTGTCACTCACTGTCATTCCATGACATTACACTCTGGCTGAGCAGAGAAGAGAACAAAAGAGGTGTACACAGAATGCATCCCAAGCATAGCAGATTATAACACATCTCCTTCTTTTATATAATAATAATAACAATGCAAACAGGAAATGTAAGGTAGAAAATAATAAAATAGAAACAGAAAACATAAGGGACTCTAGATTTGAAAGGTCCTAAAAATTATTCAAATCCTATAAATTATTCCCATAGTGGCCTCATCCATATAAAACCAGGGGTGTAACAAAGGCTCTGCAGTCCCCACAGTGCAAGGGGCGACAGAGCTCTGGGGCCCCCCTCAGCACAGTACACTGTGCATAGGCAGTAGGCCTCTGACTGGGTCCAGGGGGGAAGGGGGCCCCAACAGGCACTTTGCAGAGGGGGCCCCTTAAGTTTAATTACTCCACTGTTTCAACCCACACTCATCCCGTAACAACAGGCCATCTTGTGAATTTAGCCAATGGGTCCCTTTCACCCCACACTCATCCCAAAACAACAGGGCATATTGTGAATTTAGCAACCAGTCTCTTCCACTCCACAGATTATAGAAACTCTATATTTTGTCCAACTGTGTGCATGCAAAGTTCAGCAGGCCACTTGTTCGGTTTTCGTAGTCCGTTTAAAATCAAACCAATTAAATTCACATCTGACACCGTTCCTTCCAGGCACAAGACACCTGGCTCAAAAACAGTGATTGCTTGATAGCACCTTTGTTCATCTGTGTACAGTTAAGTAGACCACCCTCTCAGTCCGCAGACTGTCTGATGAGAAAGACACTGGTGGGGCTCAGGGCATCTACTTTTCCTCTTCATGTGTCTTTTTTCTTCTCCTGCACCTTCAGTGTTGCTCCACGTCTTTGTTTCATGGGCTTCCTTATGGGTATCTTCATTTCCAGATCCTCTCCAGGGTTGTAATCGAAGATTCCTTCTTGGCAATTAGGAGTCAGGTAGCCAGTTCATGTACGGTATAGGTTGTAGATTTATTTAAAAGGTTACAGCCTAGAGGAAAGGAGCACAGGAATCCGGCCTGAACAACTGGGGGGGGGAGAAAGGAAACGTAATCAATGATTTGTAAGTATAAAACAAAACAATATAAATCTATTTAAAAAAAAAAAAAAGTTTACAGGACAAGTTACAAGTAACCAGGAGCAGCATCCTCTCTACTCAGCCTGCTCTATTTGTCTTTCTCCTTCAGTCACTCACCAACATTCCATGATATCAAACGCTGGCTGAGCAGAGCAGAGAACAATGGAGATGTGCACAGAATGCATCAAAGAGTATTAGTGTTTAACATAAAAATTATGCAACACATTTCTTAATACAGCCTGGAAAATACAGTAGTGGGGACTTGAAGTTTGCAGCTCTGAAAAAGCAGGTAAACAGGATGACAAACAAGCTGGTTAGCAAATAAAAATTACATGCCAAAAAGCCGGAACCAGCCTTGCCAACTGAGCCACAGACACATTACCTCCTCGGAGACACACTACTTAAACGTGAAATGAAAATGGGCTAAGAAAGGGTACCAGAAAAATACAAAAACAAGGTGCTAGACAGGATACACAATGTAGGCAGTGCCATGTGCAAAATGAGATGAAGACGCACAGAATTAGACTGTCGCCCCAGAAATCAGCTTGCGGCGGGAAGCTCCTACATCAGCAGACAATGAAAATCATCCTCGAAGAAGCCATAAACAGCAACGGACTCCATTGCACCGCGCCGCCCCCCGTCCCTATTTCCTCTCAGCAGGGATGACGACGCCCAGAGTGTACGGCTGGACGATAGAAACCACAGCTCATTCACACTAACATAAATTATGTTACTAAATGCATAAATTCATGCGTACAGGAAGAAATCCACAATCTTGAGATACGAGCCTTAATTTCATGTCCGAGCCTTACTTCTTGTCGGAAGTTTCAGTATTATGAATGGATTCACAAATGTAATGTGCTATAAACCTTTAAAGGTCTGCGTATAAGAATAAAAAATGTCAGGCAATTAATCACATAACAAACGTTCATTTTAAAACTCCCAAATCCAGGAGAGGCCTGTAACAATCTTCCTTTTATACAGTAGATGGCAGTACAGTTCCACCTTAACATGAACCAAAGTATTTTGCGGTGGTGAACACTCTGATGCGCAAAATTACTGGGTTTGTGGCAGCAAAATGACATTTCCTAAATTGCTAAGGGGGTTTACAATCAGAATTGTCTCAAGCCCTCTCTTAACTACAAATCGTAATCGAGGTATATTAATATTTTACAACCACAATGGTGGTTGCAATCGATTCAGATGTTACCAACTCCTCAAAGGAGGTAGTACCAGATGGGAAAAGAAAAGGGGAAACCGTATCCTCTGGGAAGCTTCCCCATTAGGAATCAGGTAAGCCTGCCTTGAGGGCAGCAGAAAGTCGCCCAGAGGGACATTGCTTGCTCCTCAGTAAACAAGCAACACTTTATTAAAGTAGCACCAGTCGTGGCTGTCGACTAGGAAAAGTGGCGGGGGCAGGGGAAATAAAAAAACTTACCTGAATCTTGCTGCTGCCGCCCTACTTCTGCTGCCCTCCAGGCTCCCAGCCTGCCCTGCAGTCAATCATGACGCTGCTCAAGCAGCATTATGATTGGCTGGAGCGCCCTGGCTGGACGCTCTAATGCAGACTGGGAGCCTGGGCATGCTCTCTCTAACACTGCAACACAGTGCGGGTTGGAGAGAGCCCTTTTGCGTATGTGTGCTTTGCCGGCCACAGATAGCTGGCCAAGCATACAGGAGCATTGAGGGGAGTGCTCTGTGCATTCCCCTTTCTGCTCGTCACCCCTGTTAAAGCTGATTTTATTAATGAATATTCATGTATTCTGAGAGTTGAAATTGCGTAGAAAATATAATAACTTAGAGAAAAATAATGCACGCAATTGAAGGTGCTCAATATTCACAAAGTGTACTTATTAATGGCTTAATAATATGAAATATTGAGATTCTGCTTGATTAATGTAGTAATATGTCATATTTAGGGTTATGCATTATGTATTAGCTTTATTAATTGAAGGCCTTAACTTAGCTACGTCACAGTCTAGTTGCATGGCCTCATGTCAAGCTACATTTCTTAGGCGTTTAATGAAATAGATGCTTATAGAATTAAATTGTGATTTTCCACTGTACTGTCCATGTGTTCGTAGCTAAAAGTCTTTTTCATGAGAACTGTTTGCTACAAGATGCTGTACTAGCTAATGCAATGAAGTTTAATGTAATGTGTTTGAGACTGACTTTCCCAGGAGAAGACAAAGACCATACTGACTAGAGTATAAGCTGCAACAATATTGTTACCTGATGAGCCGAATGACGGGAGCGGGACAAGAGGAGCCAATCAGCTACATGTGAACCATGTACTAGTAGAAATGTAGATTTGAGGGTTTAGTTTTATTGGACTAAGTATGAACATGCGATCCCCCGACAAATTAGGATGTGGGAAGTAGTTTAAGAAATCTAACGTAGCTGAACAGCACCAAGAGAAGGCGCGCCATTTTTCTTTCAATCTACCCAAAGAGCCACTTTGGCTATTATTTTCTAGACCGTCGCGAAAGGAAATGTGTTTACATTTACTGCTCAGAGAGATTTTGCCTTTTCTGAACTTTGATGCTGAATCCTGATGTTTTGCTGACCAGACTGATGTCCTGAGAATGAAGACTATCTTAGCTTGCCGACCCAATTGAGGAGGGATATACTATCACTGATGATGATTGCTATGTCTATTTGCTTTTGTTTCTAGGTACCAACCGCTATTTTGATAGAGCCTTAGTTAGGTGTTTTTCCAAATTTGTGTTGACTAAATTGTTTTGCATGAAGCCCAAACATGCTACTCTAATCTAGTGCTAGTTAGGGAGCTCACTGATGAAGTTCGCTACATGAAATAACAGCTGATGTCTTTTCCTTGCTGAAACTAAGGGGCATATTTATACTCTGTTTGCGCCGGAATTGCGTTGTTTTTTTGACGCAATTCCGACGCAAAACTAACTCCATATTTATACTTTGGCGTTAGACGCGTCTAGCGCCAAAGTCCATGGAGTTTGCGTCATTTTTTAGCGTGGACACCTACTTTGCGTTAATGATATGCAAGGTAGGCGTTCCCGTCTAAAAAATTGACTCTGAGGCATGTGCGCCGTATTTACACTCCCGGGCAAAATTCACGCCCGGGACATTAAGGTAAGTTCAGGTAAGTTTTTATTTTTTATTTTTTTGTGGCATAGGGGGGCCTGATTTGTGCCCCCCCCTACATGCCACTATGCCCAAAGTCCCCTGGGCATGGCCATTGGGCAAGGGGGCATGACTCCTGTCTTTGCTAAGACAGGAGTCATTTCAATGGGGGTTGGGAGTCGAATAAAATGGCGCAAATCGGGTTGAGGTGAAAAATTTGCCTCAGCCTGACTTGCCCCATTTTTTGGCGCCCAAGCTCCATATTCCCCTACGCCGGCGCTGCCTGGTGTACGTCATTTTTTTTCACGCACACCAGGCAGCGCCGGTGGCTAACGCCGGCTAACGTCATTGAATAAATACGGCGCCCGCATGGCGCTTCAGAATGGCGTTAGCCGGCGCTAATTTTTTTGACGCAAAACTGCGTTAGCGCAGTTTTGCGTCAAAAAGTATAAATATGGCCCTAAATGTATGTAATATCGTTTGCGCAGTTATTCTTGCTGTTAATTTGTACTGTAACTTTAGAATGTGTTGTAGTTCAAGCTTTGATTAGATTGTGTTTCTTTCGCTGCTTTGGACAGCCATTGTTGTTTCTGTATGTTTATCAATTGATTTGGAGATTGACTTACATCACACAGCATTGTTAATGTAGGGAAATAAATATTCTAACTTTTACATAAAGGTGTGGTTATTCATGACTGCAAGGTCATGGTGTGTGACAATTTCTGACTCCTATGGATTACTCATGTTATTGACTGTTATTGATTATTGATCTGCATGTACGTAATATATGGTGGGAAAACCTCGAAGCGAGTCAAAATGTTCATCGACCTATTTACGTCTCCCTTGTAAGTTTACTTATTAAGGTCTGATGCGCTAACACCCCCATGGCCCCACCCCTTTAAAAATAAAACAGTAATAAACATAGTTTATTACTGTTTTATTTTTAAAGGATTTGCAGCTCCTGCTGCTGGCAGAGGGGTGATGCTCCTCCGCCATAGTGGAGGAGCCGCCCCTGAGTAGCACTGGTTCCTTGAAGAACAAGGCTTCTTTTCTTGTTAGAAAACACAACACAATCTGATAGTTTGCTGTTCCTTGCAGACCCCCGTCATAGATAGTCAGTGCACAATTTTTAACCACTGTTTGCCACCTGCACAATGGCATGTGTCAGTGCTTTGATAATGCAATTCAAAATTTTAAAAAAAACAGCCACAACTAACACCATTGTTATACTCAATGAAACACAGCCCAATACCTCCCTAGGCATATAAATGGTAAAGTTTTTGAGGATTCAATAAACGCATCAAGAATTGGAAAGGGAAAGGCGTTATTCAAAGGTTTAGTTAATATCGCAAATCTTCCCCTTCAGCTTCTTGAAACAAGATCCTACAATAGAGATTGTCTTTTGTTGTCACAATTGGAATGTAATTTTTTGAAATTGAAGTTTCATTCTAACATTTAGTGTGGGCTGTAATCTTCAGGGGCATATTTACAAGGAGTTAGCACTGCAGTTGCGCCATTTTGTTTGGTGCAACGGGGGCGCTAACTCACTCTGGCAACCTACAGGACAACTTGGACCTACAACTGCTCCAGGTAGGCACATGGAGACAATGACAAAAATGACACCAAGCACCACCAGCACCACCCCATCACCCTCTAGCACCACAACAGCAACCACAAAGGCAGCACAGGAGAAGGGAGTGCATCTATTGCCAGTAGATGTCTATCCTTGGTCTCAGAGAAGAAGAGGTAATCAAATATTACTGTCAGAGGTGGGAGTCCATTGTCTAGCTGTTCCACCTTATTGCGCCCTCAATCACAGTGATAGGCTGACAGGGTTACAAATATGCCACCCCTAATAAAGCACCTGGCTGTGCTGCACATGCTGGCTTCTGGCTCCTTTTCATACGACTGCAGCATGAGTGGGCATGATATCACAATCATCCTTCTCTGCCTTCCTGCCATCTGTACTGGACACCACCATTTGCCTCACTCCCCGCCACATCATCTTCCCCAACACCCAGTAATTACAGCAGGAGACAAAACATGGATTTTATGCAATTGCTGGGTTTCCACACGTGATGGGTGTCATGGATGCACACATGTGCAACTCGTCCCTCCAGCTGCAACAGCACATCTTTATCACAACAGGAAGCACACACACTCCATCAATGTGCAGGCCATTGTGGACCATCGGGGGCTCTTTAACAATGTACTGGCAAAATACCCTAGCAGCGTGCATAAATCTTACCTCTTCCACCACTCCATCGTCAACAAATGCTTCCAGGGTGAACAATATGGCAACGGCCTACTTGTAGGTAAGCAGGCAGTAACTACATAACACATACAACAAACAAGACATATGGGGCAAACAATACACACACACCACACTCCGCACACACAGATAGGGACTCATGGACGACCGCTGATCAACACATAAGCAACATGCATCACTCCACACATCCAAGTCACATCACCCTCACATAGGGACTTATGCACAAGCTCCTAGCGCCAACGGAGCACCATTTTTTGTGAGGTTCCGGTGGAGCAATGCCTTGCTACATCTTTACGGTGTCAAGCCATTTTTGTGTCTTAATGCTATCTTGTAAATATGGCCCCTTCACATGCATCACTTACAGTGGAAGGGATGTGCAATGGGTGTTTCTGTGGGTGTTCCACCACAACACACATTGCATTTTGGCACTGCCCCACTTTTAGGAGAATCTGTAAACCTGAGGCAACTCCAAAAACTAACGCCACCCTATGGGTGGCATTACCATTGTGCAATGAAGAGAAATACTCATTTTCTCATTGTTTTTGCTTTTTTTGTGTGCTGCATTCTGTAGCACACATGAAAACGTAAATTGCAATCAATGATTGGTTATGTGCAGGAAGGGACCCTTCCTGCACATACACAATCACCCCTGCAACGCAGACATCTTTGCACCATGGTGCAAGGATGCGTACGTTGGAGCTCAGCAGCTGACTTACCACCAGCACAGGGGGAGAGGACATATATGCACCATATCTAGTAGATATAGTGCATTGCTGCCCTTTCCCGGTAGCAAAGGGTGGCGCAGCAAGACACTTCCTGCCCCGTCCTGCACCTCACAGACTTGCAAATTAGCCACATACATGGCAATACATCTCAAGTTGCTTGGTCACATGATGTTTAGATACACATATCCATGCTAGCCAGGAAATATGGATAACAGCTCCATGTGCAAGGGAGGTGTACAATGTCCACGAGGGAAGGGGTTCATATGCTACACACAGGGCACAACATCCGTCTCATGGCACACTCGACCCAAACTAGGTGCAACTCACACAGCACTGCTCATCAGCAGGTGACGTTACTGGACAAATGTACAATAATCTGCAACATCACACAAATGCCACATGGGTGAATTGCCATGCCAAACAAATCACACAATCACGATTCCCCTTAGGCTGTACCCTTGACTGGAAGGTGCATCACCACACAGAAATGAAATCATGTATGCAAACAAGAACCCACACAATGCCAGATGCAAGTCTGAATGTCTACTTCAGGGGTCTCCAATCTTTTCTGCAGGGAGAGCTACTTCTGGTCAAAGAAAGTCCCCCCAAGCTACTGACAGTTTTTATTACTGTAAAATATGATCACATGTGTTAATGTTACTCTATTAACAATGTAAGCAGGATTATCAGTAGTGACCACTCAAGCTTTCCAGAAAAATATGAGGAAAATGCTTATCAATATTATTATTATTATCAGTATTGAACGTTTCCACCCAGTAATGAAGTAACATTCAAATCATCACATGGCCTCTGACAAACATGACATAACCACAGCAATGCCTTCTTAACGCAGCTTGAATTATCATTTAATTATAAACTTTAAATTTGTTTTGGAATTACAACCTTTTGTCTTCATCAGCATATCAGTTTCGAAAAATACACATATTTGTCACCCACTTTCCATTTTGGGCAAACAAACTCAGTTTCCCAAAAGAAAAACCTTTTCTGAAAAAAATATAGGGCCTAATTTAAGATGCCCTAGTGCCACCTTAGCACTACCATAGCTAAGGCCGCGCTAAAGGAGCTTTTTACATGCACCTTATTTACAAATTTGTAAACCCTTGCGCCACATTATGCCTGCGACAGGCATAATGTATGCAAAGGAGCGTTCCCCCATTAGGGGGACCAAAAAAATGGCACAAGGAAATCTTTCATTTTTTTCGGCACCTTTTAAAGCCTGCTCAGCGCATGCGTTAAAAGGGAGAATGCCTTTGAAGACAATAGCCCCCTATATACTCTGCAGGAGTAGCAGCCATATTTTGACACTACTCCTGCAGAGTACATCAGTAGCATCAGGAATTCTGACGCTATTGCCCCCCTACCCTGTGCCATGGTGCGCCACATTGTAATACGGCACAGACATGGTGGCAGTCTAGGGGCACGAAGGGGCACCCAGTGCAGCACCACTTTTCTTAAATTAGCCCCGTAATGTTTGGCTTTAAAGTAGCAATTTACATTTTTAGAAAATACAAAGTTCCCAAATATTAAATTGTAACTTTCAAGTACACACATGTTGCCTTACTTGGACAGATTCTGCTTTAAATGCCCGAATGTTACAACCATAACACCAAGGATGCGTGTATTTTGCCAAAAATGCCTGCTATTATACCGGGACCACCATTATGCCAAAACTGGACACCATAACGACCAGGATGCCCACTATATATCAGTCATGGGCATTATCATGAGAGGGGTCGCCACCAATATGTCGGGGATGGCTTAATGTTGGCTACCAGTGGTCTACAACTAGAACCCAAAATAGTAAATGATAACCAATATTATGCAACTGGCATTATGATGCTATGAACAGATGCAGTTGTGCCCAAGATAAAAACCTTTTGTTAGGAGCTAGATACACTTTTGATGGTCCTTTAGTCATTTAAAGTGTCCAGGGAACAAAACCATACCATGCTCTCCTCAGCTTTTGGGCTGATCATGCACCCAACTAACACATTTCACTCTGGCTCCTAAAGTCACAGACTTCAGTGGGTCAGCACTACTTAGTGCTCAGGCTACTGCTAGCATTCTACTTTCATGGTCCTTTGCTCACACTCACGGTGCAACTAATAGAGCACAGTTTACGATTTGGCCAATCTCCTTGTAACTTAGCTAGATTGAGAGTGAATGCAGATGGCCATGTGGCAGACTGCATAGGCCGACATAGTGTGTGTTTGAGTACTATTATGAGGCTCTGCCATTGGACTGGCTGGCTACCACTCTAAGGCCCTGATTTATACTTTTTGGTGCATGTTAGAAATGGGGTCCTTGGTTGACAGTCAGGTTACCCCCTGTTCAAGCAAAGACCCTCACTCTAGTCAGGGTAAAAGAGAATCACCCTCAGCTAACCCCTGCTTACCCCCTTGGTAACTTGGCAGAGCAGTATGCTTAACCTCAGAGTGCTAGGCGTAAAGTATTTGTACCAACACACACAGTAACTCAATGAAAACACTACAAAATGACACAACACAGGTTTAGAAAAATAGGAAATATTTATCTAAACAAAACAAGACCAAAACGACAAAAATCCACCATACACAAGTCAAGTTATTAATTAAAAATCAAAAAGAGTCTTTAAGTAGTTTTAAAAACACACTAGCGCTGCTAGAGTGAAAATGTACCTGGTGTGCGTCAAAAATAACCCCGCACGGGTGGGCGTGCGTCGAAAATAACTCCGCACGGCGGTACTCGAGTCAAAAATCCAGCCGCACGATGAGTTGACGATCCAGCCGCGCAGGTTGCGATCTCCCAGCCTCCGTCAGCGATGCTGCGCGTCGTTTCTCCTGCTCCGTGCGTCGATTCTTCGGTCGCGTTTCCTGCGAGCGGCGTTTCTCAGCCGCGGAGCTGGCGGCGCGTCGTTTTTCAGCCGCCGATCGGATTCGCGTCGATCTTTTCCCCGCACGGCGCTCTGTGCGTGGATTTTCTTGTCTTTAGGCTGCCAGCTTTTCCTTTCTGGGTCCCAGGACTGGATGGGCACCACAGGGCAGAGTAGGAGTCTCTCCAGAGGCTCCAGGTGCTGGCAGAGAGAAGTCTTTGCTGTCCCTGAGACTTCAAACAACAGGAGGCAAGCTCTAGATCAAGCCCTTGGAGATTTCTTCTCAAGATGGAAGGCACACAAAGTCCAGTCTTTGCCCTCTTACTCTGGCAGAAGCAGCACTGCAGGAAAGCTCCACAAAGCACAGTCACAGGCAGGGCAGCACTTCCTCCTCAGCTAACAGCTCTTCTCCAGGCAGAGGTTCCTCTTGATTCCAGAAGTGTTTCTAAAGTCTGTAGATTTGGGTGCCCTTCTTATACCCATTTTAGTCTTTGAAGTCACCTTTCTTCAAAGGGGACTCACACCTACTTGTGAAATCCTGCCTTGCCCAGGCAAGGCCTCAGACCCACACCAGGGGGTTGGAGCCGGCATTGTTAGAGGCAGGCACAGTCCTTTCAGATGAGAGTGACCACTCCACCCCTCCCTCCTAGCAGAGATGGCTAATCAGGAAATGCAGGTTACACCCCAGTTCCCTTTGTGTCACTGTCTGGTGTGAGGTGAAAAACAACCCAACTGTCAACTGACCCAGACAGGGAATCCACAAACAAGGCAGAGTCACAGAATGGTTTAAGCAAGAAAATGCTCACTTTCTAAAAGTGGCATTTTCAAACGCACAATCTTAAAATCAACTTTACTAAAAGATGTATTTTTAAATTGTGAGCTCAGGGACCCCAAACTCCACATGTCCATCTACTCTCTAGGGGAATCTACGCTTTAATCATATTTAAAGGTAGCCCCCAAATTATCCTATGAGAGAGACAGTCCTTGCAACAGTGAAAAACAAATTTAGCAGTATTTCACTGTCAGGACATATAAACCACATTACTATATGTCCTACCTTATCCATACACTGCACCCTGCCCTTGGGGCTACCTAGGGCCTACCTTAGGGGTGCCTTACATGTAAGAAAAGGGAAGGTTTAGGCCTGGCAAGTGGGTACACTTGCCAAGTCGAATTTACAGTGTAAAAATACACACACAGACACTGCAGTGGCAGGTCTGAGACATGATTACAGAGCTACTTATGTGGGTGGCACAACCAGTGCTGCAGGCCCACTAGTAGCATTTGATTTACAGGCCCTGGGCACCTCTAGTGCACTTTACTAGGGACTTAACAGTAAAACAAATATGCCAATCATGGAGAACCAATTACGTACATATTTTAAACAGGAGCACTTGCACTTTAGCACTGGTTAGCAGTGGTAAAGTGCCCAGAGTAACAAACACAATAAAATCAGAGTCCAGCACACATCAACAACCTGGGGAACAGAGGCAAAAAGTTAAGGGAGACCACGCCAAGGATGAAAAGTCTAACACGTGTCCCCCCCAGCTAAAAGTGGGGAGCAACTACCCAACCTCATGGGAGTTCTCATCACTAAGGCGGAAGAACCTGGACAGACCATCAGCATTGGCGTGCTCTGTACCAGGACGATGTTCCACCGTAAAGTCCATCCCCTGTAGGGAAATGGACCACCTCAACAGTTTTGGATTCTCACCCCTCATCTGCATTAACCATCTGAGGGGCCTGTGGTCGGTCTGAACTCGGAAGTGAGTCCCAAACAAGTAGGGTCTTAGCTTCTTCAGTGCCCAGACCACAGCAAACGCTTCGCGTTCTATGGCACTCCACCTACGTTCCCTGGGTAGTAACCTCCTGCTAATGAAGGATACGGGTTGATCTAGGCCCTCTTCATTAAGCTGTGAGAGTACTGCTCCAATACCATGCTCTGAGGCGTCTGTTTGCACAACAAACTCCTTGGAGTAGTCAGGTGCCTGCAGCACAGGTGCTGTGCACATGGCAGCCTTCAGGGCATCAAAAGTGTTCTGGCAAGCCTCTGTCCAGATCACTTTCTTGGGTTGCTTCTTGGAAGTCAACTCAGTTAAGGGGGTAACAATGGTACCATATCCCTTAACAAACCTCCGGTAATATCCTGTGAGTCCTAAAAAGGCTCTCACTTCAGTCTGGGTCTTTGGAGGCTCCCAAGCCAGAATTGTATCAATCTTAGGCTGTAGGGGTGCCACCTGGCCACTCCCCACCTGGTGTCCTAAGTACACCACAGAACCCTGCCCTATTTGGCACTTGCTCGCCTTAATAGTGAGGCCTGCCTTCTGCAGGGCCTCTAACACTCTCCAGAGGTGTTGCAGGTGTTCCTCCCATGTGGAACTAAACACAGCAATGTCATCTAGGTAGGCGGCACTGAACTCATCCAGTCCTGCCAACACCTGGTTGACCAACATCTGAAAGGTGGCAGGGGCGTTCTTCATCCCAAAGGGCATCACATTGAAGTGGAAGTGCCCATCTGGGGTAGAGAATGCTGACCTCTCCTTTGCCCCCTCAGTTAAGGCAATCTGCCAGTACCCAGATGTTAAATCAAACGTACTGAGGTACTTGGCAGCTCCTAACCGATCAATGAGCTCATCAGCTCGGGGGATGGGGTGTGCGTCAGTCTTGCTGACCGCATTGAGACCCCGGTAGTCCACACAGAACCTAAGTTCTGGAGTGGCACCAGGAGCAGCAGCCTTTGGGACCAAGACCACTGGGCTGGCCCAAGGACTGCTGGAGCGCTCAATAACCCCTAGGGTTAACATTTTGGAGACTTCCTCCTTAATGCAAGCCCTGACCCTGTCAGTCACCCTGTAAACCTTATGTTTAACAGGTGTACTGTCCCCAGTGTCCACATCATGTGTGCACAGGTGTGTGACTCCTGGGATCAGGGAAAACAGCGAGGCGAACTGTCCCAGCACGTGGCGACAGTCCCTCTGCTGTTCCTCAGTCAGGGAGGGGGAGAGGATCACTCCCTCCACAGACCCATCTTTCTCTCCTGCAGACAGGAGGTCAGGAAGAGGCTCACTCTCTTCCTCCACCCCGTCATCTGTCGCTAGGAGCATGGATAGCTCAGTTCGCTCAAAGTGTGGTTTGAGGTGGTTGACATGTAGGACCCTCAAAGGGTTCCTGGGGGATTGCAAGTCTACCAGATAGGTGACCTCGCTCTTTCTTTCCACCACCTCAAAAGGCCCAGTCCACTTATCTTGGAGAGCCCTAGGCTCCACTGGTGCCATGACCCACACTTTTTGTCCAGGCTGAAACTCAACCAGAGTGGCATTCTGGTCGTACCACCGTTTCATATCCTCCTGGCTTGCTTCCAGGATCTCCTGAGCGAGACTCCTGAAGCGGGCAGTCTGGTTTCTTAGTGCCAGCATGTAGCTAAATACATCCTGGGGTGGTTTACTAGGAGCTTTCTCCAAAGCCTCCTTCACCAGACTGAGCGGTCCCCTCACAGGGTGGCCATAGATGAGCTCAAAGGGGCTAAAGCCAAGTCCCTTTTGAGGCACCTCCCTGTAAGCGAACAGAAGGCATGGCAAGAGGACGTCCCACTTACGCCTCAAGGGCTCTGACAGGCCCTGAATCATGCCTTTCAAGGTGCGGTTGAATCTCTCAACCAGACCATTACTTTGGGGGTGGTAAGGGGTGGTGAACTTGTAGGTTACCCCACACACCTTCCACAGAGACTTCATATAAGTGGATATGAAGTTTGTACCTCTATCAGATACCACCTCCTTGGGGAACCCCATGCGGGTAAAAAACCCCATTAAGGCACGTCCCACCATGGGGGCAGTGACCGTCCTTAGAGGAATGGCTTCTGGGTACCGCGTGGCATGGTCCACCAAGACCAGGATGAACCTGTTGCCCATGGCTGTCTTGGGATCCAGAGGCCCCACAATGTCAATTCCTACCCTTTCAAAGGGTGTACTGACTACAGGTAAAGGTTGGAGGGGAGCTTTGCATTTCCCCCCACTCTTGCCACTTGCCTGACAAGTCTGACAAGACCTACAATAAGCAGCTGACTGCTTGTGCATCAAGGGCCAGTAAAAGTGGGAGACAAGCCTCTTATAGGTCTTGTCCTGCCCTAGATGTCCTGCCAAAGGCACATCATGAGCCAAACCCAGTAGGAAGGCCCTGAAGCACTGGGGTACCACCAGCATACGAGCTGACCCAGGCTCAGGAACCTTAGGCTCACTATACAGGAGGCCATCCTCCCAGTAAATCAGGTGAGTACCTGGCGTCTCGCCAGCCGCCTGGGCTGCAGCCTGCTGCCGTAGCCCCTCAAGAGTAGGGCACTCCTTCTGCGCTGTGCAGAATGCTTCCCTGGTGGGTCCCCCTTCCTGCTGCCACTGTGACAGCTCAGGGACCTCCCCCAGTTCAGCCACCTGTTCCCCTGTAGGCTCCGGGGCATCACCCTCAGGCTCTGCCTCCTCCCGGACCGTGGGAACTTCTGGGGCCGGTTTCCCACGCCCCCTGCCCTTCCTCTTCTTGGCGGTCCCCTGGGCCACTGTTTCAGGCTCCAGGGGCTCTTGACTACCCTGATTGGCTGCCATAGACCGGGTGGATACGCATACCCACCCAGGCAGACCCAACATCTCCAAGTGAGACCTGTGTTCCACCTCCTTCCAAGGGGAATCCTCCAGGTCGTTACCTAGAAAACAATCAACAGGCATGGTTGGACTCACAGCTACTTTCCAGGAACCTGAGACCCCCCCCCCATTCAAAGGGAACCTGCGCCACTCTGCAGAGGCGCTCAGAGTTGTCTACCGCAACTACTTGGTGAAGTACCCAGGGATCAATCTGCTCTTCAGACACCAGGTGACTCCTCACTGTAGTCACACTGGCTCCTGTGTCTCTCAGAGCCTCTACCCTCTGTCCATTGATGGTCACCCATTGCCTGTACTTCTTAGTGTTATCAGGCACTAGGTTTCTCTGGACCATCTCACTGTCCCCTAGTGAGACAAGGGTCATTTCTGCTCGTTCCCACCCACCGGAAACCAACTCCTCCCCAAGCGCTACACTGGCCAAACCATGGGACGGTGCACCAGTGGGTGCCAGTGTACTTCTGGGGCATTTGGGGTCCCCCCTCACATGACCCACCTGGTCACATGCATAGCACTTACGTGGGGGACCACCTGCCACTGGCTTCCCTTTGGACAACCATGGCTTCTTTTCACTGGGGGGTTGGGAATCCTTACCCTGGGAATCAGTTTGGGGCCCTTTAGAGAACTCCCCCTGTTTGCCCTTACCCCCCCTTTCTTCTGAGAGGGACCCTGCCCACCCTTGGCGTGGTCTCCCCCATACCTCTTTTGGACCCTGGTGCTCTCCAAGCGGTCCGCTTCCTGTGCAAGCTTCCTGGGGTCAGTCAGCTTGCTGTCAAGGAGGTGCTGGCGCAGCTCTGGAAAACATAAACTGTACAAGTGCTCCCAAGCAATTAAATTGTAAAGCCCCTCATACGTGTTTACCTTACTGCCCTTCACCCAACCATCCAGTGACCTGCAAAAAGAATCAACACATTCCAACCATGTTTGGGATTCCTTTCTCTTGTAGGATCTAAACTTCTCCTTGTACTGCTCAGGGGTGAGACCATACCTGGTAAGTAAGGCCTCCTTCATGACAGGGTAGGTGAGATCCTGAGCATCCCCTAAGGCTGTCAGTGTGTCCCTCCCCTCTGCCTCAAAATGCTTCCACAGGGCTGCCCCCCAATGAGCTTCAGGGACCAGGTTCATGTGGAGAGCTGACTCATAACCCTTGAACCACAAGCAGATATCATCATCCCTCTTATAATCCCTCACAAGGTCTTTTGGGATGTGTACCCTTCTCTCAGGCTGCACTGTAGGATTGCTGCCACCATCTCTACTGGACTGACTCCTCTGATCTATCTCTTTTAAACTGAGCTCATGAGCCATGGCTAACTTCCTTTCCTCAATGGCCAGCTTTCTCTGTTCCACCTCTAGACTGAGCTTTTTCAACTCCAATTGGTACTCCTTCTCTGCCTGTCTGTCCTGTAACTCTTCAGGTGTCAGACCCTTGGAGGATACACTGCTACTTGCCCTAGAGACTCCTTCCCTGGGAATAACAGGCCCCCCCAATATACCATTCTGTACTGATTGCTCTCTCTCCTCATCCTCATCCTCCTCATCCTCAGTGTGCCCTCCAGTGCTTCTGGTTGTCACCTAGGCCCTCAGCGCCTTTTTCAGCACATCCTTCTTGGAAGAGCTCTTAATGGGACAACCAAAATTTTTACAAAACTGCTTTAGCTGAGCCTTGTTATAACTATCCAATTGCTTCAGGTCAAAAACAGCTTCAACTGGTGCATCTCCAAGTAGAGACATGATAAAAGGTTAAAAGAGTGCAAAGTTCCAAATGCAGAAAAGCAAGTTCTCAAATGAAGTTCCAGAAAAGTCAATCACCGGCTCAGCGAAAAAAGAAACTGAATGCAGAGCAAAAACAGTCCAAATAGAAAAAAACAAAAATCACAAGACTAGTAGTATGTGGTCACGTAGTGGTCTGAACTCAAACAGTAGTGTACACTTAATTACTGTATGTCAAGCACAAATACAAGTCCAAATCCCGTCGCTGCTTCCAATGTTAGAAATGGGGTCCTTGGTTGACAGTCAGGTTACCCCCTGTTCAAGCAAAGACCCTCACTCTAGTCAGGGTAAAAGAGAATCACCCTCAGCTAACCCATGCTTACCCCCTTGGTAGCTTGGCAGAGCAGTAGGCTTAACCTCAGAGTGCTAGGCGTAAAGTATTTGTACCAACACACACAGTAACTCAATGAAAACACTACAAAATGACACAACACAGGTTTAGAAAAATAGGAAATATTTATCTAAACAAAACAAGACCAAAACGACAAAAATCCACCATACACAAGTCAAGTTATTAATTAAAAATCAAAAAGAGTCTTTAAGTAGTTTTAAAAACACACTAGCGCTGCTAGAGTGAAAATGTACCTGGTGTGCGTCAAAAATAACCCCGCACGGGCGGGCGTGCGTCGAAAATAACTCCGCACGGCGGTACTCGAGTCAAAAATCCAGCCGCACAATGAGTTGACGATCCAGCCGCGCAGGTTGCGATCTCCCAGCCTCCGTCAGCGATGCTGCGCGTCGTTTCTCCTGCTCCGTGCGTCGATTCTTCGGTCGCGTTTCCTGTGAGCGGCGTTTCTCAGCCGCGGAGCTGGCGGCGCGTCGTTTTTCAGCCGCCGATCGGATTCGCGTCGATCTTTTCCCCGCACGGCGCTCTGTGCGTGGATTTTCTTGTCTTTAGGCTGCCAGCTTCTCCTTTCAGGGTCCCAGGACTGGATGGGCACCACAGGGCAGAGTAGGAGTCTCTCCAGAGGCTCCAGGTGCTGGCAGAGAGAAGTCTTTGCTGTCCCTGAGACTTCAAACAACAGGAGGCAAGCTCTAGATCAAGCCCTTGGAGATTTCTTCTCAAGATGGAAGGCACACAAAGTCCAGTCTTTGCCCTCTTACTCTGGCAGAAGCAGCACTGCAGGAAAGCTCCACAAAGCACAGTCACAGGCAGGGCAGCACTTCCTCCTCAGCTAACAGCTCTTCTCCAGGCAGAGGTTCCTCTTGATTCCAGAAGTGTTTCTAAAGTCTGTAGATTTGGGTGCCCTTCTTATACCCATTTTAGTCTTTGAAGTCACCTTTCTTCAAAGGGGACTCACACCTACTTGTGAAATCCTGCCTTGCCCAGGCAAGGCCTCAGACCCACACCAGGGGGTTGGAGCCGGCATTGTTAGAGGCAGGCACAGTCCTTTCAGATGAGAGTGACCACTCCACCCCTCCCTCCTAGCAGAGATGGCTAATCAGGAAATGCAGGTTACACCCCAGCTCCCTTTGTGTCACTGTCTGGTGTGAGGTGAAAAACAACCCAACTGTCAACTGACCCAGACAGGGAATCCACAAACAAGGCAGAGTCACAGAATGGTTTAAGCAAGAAAATGCTCACTTTCTAAAAGTGGCATTTTCAAACGCACAATCTTAAAATCAACTTTACTAAAAGATGTATTTTTAAATTGTGAGCTCAGGGACCCCAAACTCCACATGTCCATCTACTCTCTAGGGGAATCTACGCTTTAATCATATTTAAAGGTAGCCCCCATATTATCCTATGAGAGAGACAGTCCTTGCAACAGTGAAAAACGAATTTAGCAGTATTTCACTGTCAGGACATAGAAACCACATTACTATATGTCCTACCTTATCCATACACTGCACCCTGCCCTTGGGGCTACCTAGGGCCTACCTTAGGGGTGCCTTACATGTAAGAAAAGGGAAGGTTTAGGCCTGGCAAGTGGGTACACTTGCCAAGTCGAATTTACAGTGTAAAAATACACACACAGACACTGCAGTGGCAGGTCTGAGACATGATTACAGAGCTACTTATGTGGGTGGCACAACCAGTGCTGCAGGCCCACTAGTAGCATTTGATTTACAGGCCCTGGGCACCTCTAGTGCACTTTAATAGGGACTTAACAGTAAAACAAATATGCCAATCATGGAGAACCAATTACGTACATATTTTAAACAGGAGCACTTGCACTTTAGCACTGGTTAGCAGTGGTAAAGTGCCCAGAGTAACAAACACAATAAAATCAGAGTCCAGCACACATCAACAACCTGGGGAACAGAGGCAAAAAGTTAAGGGAGACCACGCCAAGGATGAAAAGTCTAACAGTGCACAACTGGACCAATGCAGTTTTGCACCAAAAGGTTTAGCACCAGCTTGCACTATTTCTGAGTACTAGCTCGGCATCAAATTTATGGAATGGTGCAAACCAGTGCAAAGGATAGGCTAGCGTAAAAGAAAATGACGTTAGCCGGGTGGGGCTGGCGGTGTGAAAGAAGGGGGTTTTGCACAAAAAATGACGTTAGGCAGGTTAGAGTAATAAAAGAAATGACTCTAACCAGCCCAGCATCATTTTTTGATGCAAAATCATACATACCACATGACTCCTGTCTGAGGAAAGACAGGAGCCTTGCCCACCACCCAAATGGCCAGCACAGGGGACTAGGGTCCTCTGGGCATGGACATTGCACCGAGTGCCATGTAGGAGGACCCGCTTCAGGGCCCCCAATGGTACTTAAAAAAATCTCTGGTGTGTGTGGGGGTGCCTCTGGGGCTTGGGGAGGGCCCCCTTGGGCTTATTCCACGATGTTCCACCATGGAAATAGGCCCACAGGTCCCTAACGCCTGCCCTGACCCGGGCGTTAAATAATGGGGCAAAGTAAGCTTTGCACCATTATTTGACCCCTCCTTCCCCCTGTGGGTGATTTTAGCACAGGGATAAATATGGCACTAAGGCCATAGAGTAATTTTTTGCACGGGAACGCCTATTTTGCAAAGTAGGTTTCCACGTCCAAAAATGACTTTAACTCCATAAATTTGACGCTAGACGGGTCTAGCGCCAAAGTATAAATAAATATGGAGTTCGTTTTGCACTGAATTAGCGTAAAAAAAGACGCAAATTTGGTGCAAAACAAGTATAAATATGCCCCTTAGGGTTTTGAAATGAACACAGCACAGATTCTGTGAAAGAGATACTGGGCAGAACGTCACCTCTGAGGGCTACTTTGAGGATGAGGGAGAGCTAGCAGTAACTCACAAGCTACTCATTGGAGAACCCTGTTCTACTTCATAGACAGATACTGTGCACGGTCAGTTCAAAAGAAACACAAGGGCAAGTCTGACACTGTCTCTCCTCTTCCATTGCAGCTGACTAAGGATATGGCATCCAGCCGTGGGTCATAACACCATGTGGCAACCCACAGAGTGATGCAGACAAGGTATACAACCAAACGCACATCTGGACCAGGGATGTTGTCGAGAGGACATTTGGCCTCCTGAAGTCCAGTTTCAGATGCTTTGATGTATGAGGGGGGAGACTCCCATATTCACTGCCCCTTGTCTGCAAAATTATCTTTCTGTGTGCCATATCACACAACATTTGTGTGCAGACTAACACCATCTGGGATGAATAGATGGAGAACCCCAGGGAGGAGGATGAGAGCAATGATGCCTCACCAGAAGTGGGGAACTCAAAATACTGCTGCTGGGGCATGGACACCTATGCACATTGTGCAGAACTTCTTTGCATGAACATTTTAACCAGTATCTTACATTGCACCAATTTGTAAATCAGTCACTTATTCATATGTTTGTCTTGGAGCATTTGTCACATTATAATGCAACATCAACCCACCCACATGTAGGAAAGCATGACTAGGCCACAACAGTTTGAAATCAAGTAGGAACACACCCAGGAAGCCCAAACAACTACACACAATGCACTGATAAAGGAATGTGCAGTTGTAATGTATGCATTGCCAGTTGAACATATGTTTTACATAGAAAAACACATATTACATAGGTCTATTTGGTTGAAATTTGACATCAGCCAATTAGAGCAAATTTCAACCAGACAGACGTATTTAATATGTGTGATTCTAAGTAAAATGTATGTTCAGCTGGCAATGCATACATGACTGCAGCTGTGTGTGAGTTCTCATGTAAAACACACATATCGAAGGACAGCTGAGACACTCCTGTACTTAACTGGCCCAGCCACTTTGTGGAGGTGACTCACAGACTACACAAGTGATGCGGCTGGAGTCTGGAGATGTGTGGGTGTCAGTCACTCATCCTGCATACAATGGATGTGTTATGGCAAATATTGCTTTGCCGGTAGAAGAATCAATGTTCCTTGGAAAATATCACATGGACAAAATACTATAACATGCCTGAAGGACTGGATAGTGAGGAGGAGGAAGATGAGAAGCAAGCACAAATTGGGCAAACAGTTCCAGCAACGTGGCGCTTGAAGCCTACAGTACACAATCTGGCTTAAACGTGTGGGAATGACTACACAATGTCAACAACTCACTTCACAAAATAACATTGTAGCTATGTAATGTCACACACATGAGCATACACATTATGTAGGCTACTTACCATCCCAGTCACACTGTCAGCAAGTCCACCTGTGTGCTTGGCCAGCAAAAACAAGTATGAGTGATGTATGCGGGAACTGACACTATCTGTACCCTGGGTCTGCATACATGTCCTTGTCCCACTTTCTATCAATGTAGTGCCAATGCATAAAAGTAACAAATACCATTCCAAATCACAGACTGATGTAAGTCTCTAGTAGATATTGGGGCAAAGGTAACATCAACAACCAGTAAGTCCCTAGTAGATGATAGGGCAAGGCTGACATAAACAACCTTCAAGTCCCTAGTAGATAATAGGGCAGGGGAGTTTAGTAGTACAGTTGGATTCCTGCACTTGACTGTACACTGCTCTGTTGCCTGCCATCCCTGTCTGACAGAAGCCCTGCCATGCAGACTGTGTGGTAAAAGAGAAGTCTGTGAAAAACTGCATAGTGAGGAATTGTACAGTCAAAGTTTATGTGCAAAGAACATTGACACAAAAAGCAACCTTTATGTCCCCCTTAGGTGCCCCCGGCTTTGTGTGGCCAGTAATATTGAGCATGGACAAATGCAAAGATGCATCATAGGGCCAGGTGTTTGGGAAAACCCACCTCTAAACATTTAGGTACAGTAGATATGTATGTACAGAGGGTAACATTATTAACTGATATGATCAAAGATATTGCCCTGAAGGCCCATGACCCATGAAAGGATTCTAAAGATTGTTGATGTGATATCCCTAAACACACCACTGTAGTAGGCAGAACACATCACACATGAAGAACACATACCACTCACATGCATGCCATACAAAATACATCAATGGCAAATGTCTGTCCAGCACATCCCAACAATGACCTGCACAGGGAACAGTATGTTACCCATGTTGCATGACAGCCTGAGGTCTGCTCCTTGGGATACACCATAGATTGTCACACACATGCACTGTTATAGGAGTGGGTTAGCTGACCACATTCCACGGAAAGTCAACAGCATCCCTGGGTAAATACTTGGCAAGGGTATCATGTGCATAAACATGTTGCGTACATGGGGCAGCTATCCTAAGCTGTGTGGATACACAAACTGAGGAAATGTGCCATCTGTGTAGTATGATCTCACTAATACATGTACCCTCACATACATACACTCACAGTACACACATTGTACACATGAGAAGACAGGAAGGTGGTAAATAGAACTATACACATGAATGGTTGCAAACAATATCACTCCTCTCTTGCATTCCACATAGCAACATACAGTAAGACACCTATTTCACTACTTGTGTCAAAAAAGACGCATGTGGTCATTTTCCAGCAATCGTGTATTCTAAAAAATGGAGCTTCGTACCCGTGCGTTAAAAGTTCAACAGTGTACCTTGTCACCTGTCCATGAAAAATACACACATGGCGGTCATGCAGCAAAAAAACAACGTATGACACATCTGCACAGAAATTGATGCAATTGTACATCCTTACTGCAAACCAGAAAGTATGAAGTGACTTTCACATTCACTTTCACTCCCATTCACAGTTTTTTCGTCTGTGCTGGGGAGAGGTTGTGTGGTGCTGGTGTGAGGGGTGGTTTGAGCAAGTCTTTGGTGCTGTCTGCTGTCTGTGCTGTGTCCCTAAAGTCTTTTTGGTTGTGTTACGTGTCATATTGTGTTGTTTTTAACTGCGTATTGTCAGGTGTCTGTCTCTGAGGTAGTTAAGTTTTGTGTTGGTTGGGGGTAGTTATGTTTTTTTTGGAGTTGATAGAGGTACCGTAGCTTTTGGTTTGGACATGCCAGGAAAGGAAAGGGCCAGTCAGCTGACTGCAGATGAGTTGGGGTGATTTATCTGGCTTGTCACCCACTACCTCCCCAATATGGTGGTCATGGGGGGACAGTGATCATGGGGTACAAGACTGAGGCACGCAAGCTGCGGTGGGGAAGGTCCCCCACCACCTCACATGCATCTTTGAAGTACAGCACACAGATCACCAACTAAAACATCGTTAGGCAGACCTCTTTGCCAGGGAACAGGACCTCCTGGACCACCTGAGAATCTAGGTTGGTGAAACTGTGGGTAAGTACACTATATATGTGGCTGATTCCTGTTTTACATGCACATTTACATATCTGTTGGCCAGAGGGCTTCCTTTACCAAGTTATGACAAAGACCTGGTCCCCAAGTAATGTGTCTGCACAAACCACCATCTATGACAAGGGCAGCAATGCACCGTCATCATGACAAATGACATATTCCTGTCTTTGTCCCCTGTGCTTTGCCAAAAATGTCTGAGGTGCACCAATGCCGACACACATGTTCCTTGGTGGAAGGGTACATGTTCACCAGGGTGAAGTGTCCATGTCCATTAAGGGTCTGACTACTGTTGCATGTTGCATAGTCGTGTACATGTGATGATAAAAGTGACGCAGGAGTTTAGAGAGTCATGGATGTGTGTGTTCTGTGAGTCATGTATGTGCAGAGCGCCACTACAATTAGCTTTGCTTGAAAAAAGTGTCAGTAGAAATTCCTCTGCAAAGCATGAACAATTTAGCCAAGACACATATGTATGGTTCCAGCACATATGTGACGTGTCAGCGTGGGCTACCAATGGATGTCACTGAGACATGTCTTATTTGAGTATTCATTAACCTAAGTCATCTATGTCCTTTAGCAAATCATGTGTAATGTGCAATAATTGCCCATGGTGTTCATTGTTCAACATTCACAGTGCCATGTCTCATGTCATGTCTTCGATGTGGACCCACTCCATAAACCATTGCAGAGGTGGCAAGCTTTGCGGACCCCGAAGCTACCAGTAAGTGTCATAATGTACGTGTAATGTGTAGTGCAAGGATTGTTTGTGATGTTGTGTTATGTGTACAATGCCATGTACAAAGTGCATGTATGCCAATTTAGACACCATTTCCAATACATGGATATGAACAACATGTCAGATGTTGTGTCCAAGGTGTGCAACCCAAAACAATGAAGCGCTGGTGACAACTTGTGCTGCAACAGCCTTGTAAATGTTGGACATGATGTATGAGTCTAAACACAGTGATGACAGTGAGCACATGTGCCAGAAGTACAAGATCCTACACATGTATGCAGGGTGGCAATAGGTTGGTCACAGAACATGTTACTGCTCTGTGTGCCAACACGTAGCACACTGAAACTCATGTTAGGATTAAGGACTGTGTGAATAGTTCGCTAAGATTGGCAGGACAGTGCTCAACTTACCACACTTGAAAATGCATTGGAATTGCACACCCACATAGTGTAATACCCCATACTCTGTATTGGATGTAGCAACATTGCCAACCTATGTCATCCTCACAGATCTTGACATGTGTGTTTGACCTGAGGGATGTGCATATAGCATTGTCATATGACATGGCATTACGTCTTCAGATAGTGCTGGTCCTGGTAGTGTCCATGATGTCTTGCAAACAGCTTCACACAATAAACAACATTTGCAAGTGCTGTTCCAAGATCTCTGTGCAGAATAGATGTGGGGCATGCATGCACCCAAACATGAGATGGAGGTGCTGAGTGCTGTTGTGCAAGACGCTGGCTTGATTTTGTGCCACATATGCAGGCAATGGACAGCATAGTGGGACACATCAAGTTGCACTGGGACTATGCGTGTAGTCATGGCACAGACCTCCACGTAGAGGCAAGAATGGATATGGGAGTAGTTTCATGCATCTCTGTGTGGCATGAATGAGCGATCCACTCTCCATTCTCACATATGATACCTGTCACATGCAGATTCCATGTAGCACTGTGTCCAGACATTTGTCCTTGCCATATCAGGCACAATATGTTGTGAGACTACATTTAACTTGAAGTCCTTGCTCAGATGAGTTTGGTACATGCTGCCAACGGATCTAAGGGCAATGACAGAGGCACATTCATGAGCTATCCAACATGATGAATGTGACCCACCATGATCACATAACTGATGTTTATGATGAGCCCAGCCAATGGTGACATGGTCCTTTGAAGATGTTGCAATGTTGAATGTGCAACATTGGTTAGCCTTGATACCTTGGACGTGAGCATTATGGATAAGATGTTTGTTGTACAGATGTGTGTTGACCTTGCCCTTTATGATGTGATTGTGATTTGTGCTGGCCAAAGTGATACCTGCAGATGTTGTTTACATTGCATGCTTGTTGTTTATTTGCCTCATACTCATTTGGATGATATGTCTCATTCATGTTTAAGCAGCCAACGTATCCCCATGCCAGAAGCAGGAATTTGTGTAGCGGGTGGAATTCTACCACCACATCCGTCCGGTTGAGAAGGGCCTTAGGAGGATGGGGCTGCTGTACCAAAGGAAGTAAGCATGTGGGCCCTGGAGGGCCTTTCCACAAGGGGGCCACCCAAGGGACCATGCACTACCAGCACCCACACATCTGGGATGTCTGGGACAATGACAGTGCTTAGTCTGCAGGTCCTGCACTCTCTACATCAGCACCAACCACAAGGGCACCATCTACCTCCCAGGCTGGACATCCAGGATCATCAACATATTTTGAACAGGAAATGAGACAGGAGATAAAAGACATTAAGTCCAAGCTGGTCAAACTGGAGCACAAAATGGACGGGGATTATGGGGGTGCTCAGGGAGATTAAGGCAGCAGTCAGCATGCACTGATGAGGAGAAGGGGCCTGTTGGATACTTCTTCCCTTCCCTGTGTTTGTAAATTCTAAACCTAGTAGGGTTTTGGATAGTTAGGGTTAGGTTAGTTAGCATAGTGGGGTTAATTTTAGGACATAATATTTTTTCTAGGGGTGTTGTTTTTGGGCATCTCTTTTTCTTGGGTGTTTTTAGTGGGGTGATGTTTTGGGTGTGTGTAATGTTATAAAAAGTTATGTATAGAATGTTGAAAAAAATATATATATATAATTGCTTAGGCTATATGTTTAGTTAGTTAATGTTTAGCTTTAGTTACAGTTGTCCTTTTCTCATGATGTCTTTTAAGGTTGGTGAGGTGCTGATGCTTATTACTTGGTATCAAATGTATAGGATAAGTTAAGATAAGATAAGTTAGTTGTAGGTATACGTTAGGATAAGCTAGTGTAGGATAGGTTAGTCTAAGAAGGTTAGTTAGTCTAAGTATTTCTAGGCAGATATATATAGTTTTATTAAATCTTGTTCTTTCCTACTGTAAGGTCTCCCTCATGATTTACTGTATAGGTGGTAGCATGTTTGCACAGGTCAAGTTAGGCACATGCCTTTGGTTTTGCAAGCAGTAGTTAATTACATGTGTGACTATGTGTATCCCCTATGGTCAAATACCTGTCAGGCTGGCAATGGTTCGTGCCTCTGCCTCATGACACCAGCAATGTCAGCTAGGGACTGCTGGAGTCCACGAAGCGGAGAATGGGTGACCTATGATGGAAGCAGAGTTGTCCTTCTTTGGACTGAGCCAACTTTGGACACCCACTTGGCTGCCCACCATGGTCTCCATCTCCACCCACGCCTGCTGTTGCAGATCCCGCTGACTCCTACTGCTGTAGTTTAAAAAATTATGTCTGGGTCGTGGGTGGGCTCTGGGTGGGCTGGCAGATGGTGTCTGTTGGATGCTGTCTGGCTCATCTGGAGACTCCACAAAGCTGTGTGTCCTCCCTGTGACCAGAGATGGTGTCTGGATGGCATCCAGGATTCGCTGGAGAGTGTCAGGATTGATGGTTTCCAGCTGGTCAACCACATCGTCCGAGAAGTCCAGACAGGCCAGGAGGTATGGTATCATCCTCTGCAATGAGATAAAGATATTCCAATGTTGATCTGACTAGCTCTTCACATGAGTTATGAGGTTGTCAATCATGGTGCCTTATTTACATGGCACAGAGCCACGCATCAAGGCCCTCGTTTATGAGCCTCTAGCGGCACAAGTGGTAGCTGCTGATCTGAAAGGAGTAGGAAGGTCATATTTAGTATGGCCAGAATAGTAATACAAAATCCTGCTGACTGGGGAAGTTAGATTTAATATTACTATTTTAGAAATGCCACTTTTAGAAAGTGAGCATTTCTCTGCACTTAAATCTTTCTATGCCTTACAATCCACGTCTGGCTAGGTTAGTTGGCAGCTCCTTGTGCATTCACTCAGACACACCCCAAAAACACAGGGTACATAGCCTCACTTGCATGCATCTGCATTTTGAATGGGTCTTCCTGGGCTGGGAGGGTGGAGGGCCTGCCCTCACACAAAGGACTGCCACACCCCCTACTGGGACCCTGGCAGACAGGATTGAACTGAAAGGGGACCTGGTGCACTCCTAGGCCCCTCTTTGAAGTGTCCCCCACTTCAAAGGCACATTTTAGTATAACACAGGGCCTCTGCCCTACCACCTCAGACACTTGCTGGAGAAGAAACCTGAACCAGAACCTGCATCCTGCCAAGAAGAACTGCCTGGCTGCTCAAAGGACTCAACTAACTGCTTTCTGCAAAGGACTGCTGCCTTGCTGTTGGCCTGCTGCCTTGCTGAACTCTTGTCTTGCTGCAGAAGTGATCTCCAAGGGCTTGGATAGAGCTTGCCTCCTGTTCCCTGAAGTCTCAGGACCAAAAAGACTTCTTTCTTTCAACTGGACTCCTTGTGTGCCGAATAATTTGACGCACAGTTGGTTCCGCTGTGAAAAATTCACTGCATGCCGATCCGGAAAGACGCTGCTTGACCCCGCAAGGAAAAGATCGACGCGACGCCTGCGGTGCGACCGGAACTTCGACGCACGCCCCGCCTGGACAACGGCCCCCGACTTCCAAAGAGGAAATCTGCCGTGAGGGAGAAAATTCCACTCACAGCCAACCGGAACGACGCGCAGCCGGGCAACAAGCCCAGGAATCCACGCACAGTCCTCTGGACATCTGGGAATCCCGCGAACCTCAGAGGAGACCGGTCCGCTTGCCGGAAAACGACGCACGTCTTCCCCGGGTGAAATAATAATGACGCAAGTCCTTGTGTGAAGGGGCGAAACCGACGCACACACCATTTTTGTTCCCGGAAAACAACTCATGTCTCCCCGCGTGGAAAATAACAACGCAAGTCCGTGTGTGAAGGGGCGAAACCCACGCACACACCATTTTTCCACGCATCTCCTCCTCTGCAGCCCTCTGCAGAGATTTTCCACTCCAAACCAGGTACTTTGTGCTTGAAAGAGACTTTGTTTACTTTTTAAAGACTGAAGACACTTCATATCACTTTTCAGTGATATCTCTACAATCTCGTATTGCATCTTTTATTGTTTTGACCTGCAAATACCCAGATAAATATTATATATTTTTCTAAACCCTGTGTGGTGTATTTTTGTGGTGCTATATTGTGTTATTGTATGATTTATTGCACAAATACTTTACACATTGCCTTCTAAGTTAAGCCTGACTGCTCAGTGCCAAGCTACCAGAGTGTGGGCACAGGATGATTTGGATTGTGTATGACTTACCCTGACTAGAGTGAGGGTCCTTGCTTGGACAGGGGATAACCTGACCCCATTTCTAACAGTCTCAAACAGGAACCTTTTGAGGTGCCCATTGTTTGCCATCTAAAATCCTGATAGCGGACGTAATGTGCTGAAAGGGAGTTACATTTTAGAATTTGTAGAGGAATATCTGGACACTTATTGAAACACATTATGTAACAGTTACCTATCTAGGTAGGGGGCTGTAATATTTTTTGTAGAATCTCTAGCATCCATATGGAGAAATCCACACTACAATATTTACATTTGATATTAAAAGAGTTAGGTACATTTTTGGATGCAACAGATGAGCTACATTTTGTATTGTAACAACTTTAGACGTCTGAAAAGACATTTAGCTTCAACTGTCTGGGGCTGCGATGGGTTAAAATGCTGCACCAACAATGGAATTATCTAATATTTTGAAGATACACATTTCTTGATCAACAATAGCTGGATACTGGACTTAAGGGCTTTTCTGTGTATTGACAATATTTACTTCATCAGGAAACGACTCGAACAGTCAACCATAGATAATATTAAAGAAATTAATCTACATGATAAACTTTTTCCTACAAATACATTGTGCTACTTTATAATATGATAAAGGAATTTGGGAGACCATGTTGCATAAGAAACCAACCAAAAAGAACAACACATTGCATTTCAAAGGTTTCTATCCAACCTCCATAAAAATGCATTTTCCTTTTCCACAAGTCGTACATTAAAAAAAAACGCTCAGGACTATTCACAATGCTAAATAACACTTGTGAGTAAATCTAAATAGTAGTTTATTCTTACACTTGTGAGAAACTTTACTACTTTTGACCATTCAAAAAATGCGAGCTTAAAATTACTCAAATTAGTCTATACTTATACCTCTTCACCTCTTGAAAAAGGAGGTGGAGCCAAATTTATGAGTGTGGGGTTCTACTGAAAGAAAGAGTAGTAGGTCCAGCACTACACATGATCAACAACTGATACTGCAACACCCTCCCACAGAAAACAATGAAGTTAGGGACTTAAAATAAAGCCTAATAGGAAATAATGTTAAATAAAATTCAATGAGCAAAAAGGTAAATTTTTATATGTTGTTTGAAGATTGTTTTCATGAATTTAGGATGGTATTTCCTGCCTGCTAGTCATTATTTATCTAATTATTTATGTAATGTAGTTTTCTCTGTCTCTCTCTCTCTCCCCTCTGCCTTTAAATTTTAAATGCAATAAAAAATCATTTAAAAAAGAAAAAAACAAAGGATAAAGTGACTTTAAATATAGGCTTGGTAATAATATCTTATTTTACCTTAAAAATAATCTTAGAATTTCTCAGAACTAGTTTGGGAAAAAATATCAAAAAATTATAAATACCAATAAGTATAATCTGATATTAGAAGTAATGTATAAAAGCAGTACATATCTGTAATTCAATTATATAATAACCTTTTGCATTTAAGAACAAATGCAAAACATTTTATTACTTTTAATTGATTCTGTACATCCCTTTTAATCATTATTGATTATGTGATTTTGGTGCTTCCCCAGATTTACAAAACCATGTAAACCTAGGGATGGGCCAAAATCATACGCCTCCCAGGGTGAGGTGTTATAAGGAGAAATATTTTTGTTTCTCCTCATTTTTTCCTCTTCACACATGTGCTGCAGAATGCACAAAAGGATTCCCAACAGTGACTGGATAAGCTAAAACAGGCCCATTCCTAAGTCTTTTTCTGTGTAATACTCCAATTTGTTTAATGGAAATACTGTCACCCACTCCAAGCCAGGTGAAAATAATCAAGATTTGACAATATAACATGTGTGCCACTATTAAGAATCTATCCTAATTTAAGGGCCAGATTAAAATTAATGCACAAATTCATGCAGAGATATCTGGCTGTCAGAATGTCCTATGCTGCCCAAAATCTCTGCCCATAATCTCTGTGTGTAATTCCTGCAGTTATGAGTTAGACTTCACATACTGGGAAATACTTGGGCAGGCCTATTTTTCTGAAGTACTGTGCATGGAGTACCCAGTTTGTAGGGTTTTAGTTCAGCTATTTGCCACCTGCTTTATGAAGGGCATACAATTCTGAGAGGACTCGTGTGTGGAGAGGGAGATGGAAAGAGTGAAAGTGGGAGGAGGGAAGGGGAAGATGTCACCCGACAGAGGGGAGCATTATGAGGGTCATTACAACATTGGCGGTAAAAACCGCTTACCGCCGTGCAGAAGACCGCCAACACACTGCTGCGGCCGCGGAATTCCGCCACGGTCATTATGACCCACAGCTCGGAATCTGCCAAAATCCAGACACCCACACATGTCCGCCACACCAAAGGTCAGTGATAAACTGGCGATAACAAAACCTCCACCGTCACGCCAACAGGAATACTCCCACACTATCACGACCCACAAATCCACACGGCGGTCTTTCAACCGCGGTATTCCATTGGCGGTACAAACCGCCGTGCTCAAAATACACACACTCTTACAAAACACTACCACATTGGACAAATCGAAATACACACACCTGATACACATACACACACCACTCCCACACACCCAATACAATATAAAACACACACCCACATCACCCACAAACCCTTATGTCAACAATTGTGACAGAAGGCCAGAGAGAGACACCACCATCTACAAACTAGCATCCACAGGCACTCAACACCATCACACACAACATTCAAGCACCTCACACAACACACCTCTAAATATCACCCCACACCTCACAACACACACCACCCCACACATCATCCACACCACCCCATGGCCCCGCAAAGACACCCCAGGTTCTCTGAGGAGAAGCTCAGGGTCATGGTGGAGGAAATCATCCAGGTAGAACCACAGCTATTCGTATCACAGGTGCAGCACACCACCATAGCTAGGAAGATGGAGCTATGGCGAAGAATCGTGGACAGGGTCAACGCAGTGGGACAGCACCCAAGAACTAGGGATGACATCAGGAAGAGGTGGAACGACCTACGGGGGAAGGTGCGTTCCGTGGCCTCCAGACACCACATTGCGGTTCAGAGGACTGGCGGCGGACCCCCACCTCCTCCCCCAGAACTCACTACATGGGAGGAGCAAGTCTTGCCTATACTGCATCCTGAGGGCCTTGCTGGAGTAGCTGGAGGAATGGACTCTGGTAAGTCAAATCTTTACTACTTCATCCCCCACCCTTCCTGCATGCCATCACATACCCCAACCCTCGCCCTCACCCCATCACTCCAACTCCTCACGTATGTCCCAATATCACAAACCACACATCCCAAACCCAAGCTCTGCATGTAACACCAAAGCATGGACACCCATCACCAAAGCATGTCCACTGCACATACCAATACACCCCCCTAAACCATTATCACACAAGGTCCTACACAGGAATGCAAGCACTGGGGTACACGGTCACCCACCCATTGCACACACAGATGCAATAATCATGCCTTTTCACTCCTGCAGGACCCCTACCCAACGTCACCGGACAGGAGGGTCAAGATATGTCCACTCCACCCACAGAAGAGGCCCACAGTGATGACAGCAGCTCTGTCCAACTGGATCAAGATGACCAGCCCGGCCCATCTGGGACCTCGGGACAGTCGGTTCCTCTCACACTGGCACAGGCCACTACAGAGCTTCCCCCCTCTGGAAACACCAGCACAGCACCCACCCAGCGGGCCCATACCTCTGTCCCCAGGACACGTCAAGCAGCAGTGTGTCCACCACTACAGGGAACCCAGGCTAACCCACCACCCCAACAACACCAGGGACCTGGGGGCAGTGGCAGTGGGCACACCGTTCAGGGGACAGAGGCCCAGGAACATAGGGGAACTGGGAGGGCTGCTGTGCGATGGGGGAGGACAGGCCCAGGGAACCCACTCTCCACGAGGCCCTCTCCAACATCATGGGAGCTTACCACCATTCCCAGGAGACGATGGCAACAGTACTGGCCAATTTTCAGGAGACCCAGCGGCTGCAGGAGGAATAGTATTTGTGGTTCAGGGAGGAACTCAAATCCATCAATTCCACCCTGGGCACCATTGTAGGGGTGCTGAAGGAACTCGTCAACACCAGGAGGGACACTGTGGCACAACAAGGGGCCCCTGACACTGGCCTGGACGATGAACTGCCCACCACCTCTGCCGGCGCTAGTGGACAGGATGCACCGCCACAGGACCACCACACCAGCACCCCACCCCATGCAGATGGAGAACCACCCCGCAAGCGGTCCTTGAGATCCAGGACAAAGACAGAGAGCAATGCCAAGACCCCCACCAAGAAATCAGACCACCCTGATTTTCATACTTCTGTCCCACTTTGTCACCCTGTCCATACTTAAACTGCCCCAGCTCCACTTCCTATGCCCCTTTGGACAATGCACCTGTGAGACTAATAGACTGGACTCAGCCATGGAGATTCTTCCACCATCACCCCTGACCATTTTACAACCCCCTCCACTATTTAGCACTTCAATAAACACCCTTAAATCACAAAACAATCAGGAGTCTGTCTGTGTTTTAAAAAATGTGTATTAGCAATAACAGTGGCAAAATGCTATATCAAATGTAATGTCAACATACCTATGTCACACAGCTCTAGTCCATGCGGAAACAAAGCAGATGTCACACAGTGGGACCCACATCTGTGAAATCATAAGGGAAAGTGACATCTCAGTGACCATACACTGGGTGAAAATGACAGACAGATGAGAGGTAGTAGAATTAAATCAGATGTAGCAGGCAGTGTTGTCTTCTTACCTGTATCTCACTGGAAGTATTGCTGGATCACCGTGTTCCTGTTGTCTATGTCCTCTTCTTCTGCTTCCTCGTCTTCACTGTCCACAGGCTCCACAGCTGCCACAACACCTCCATCTGGACCATCCTCATGCAGAAAAGGCACGTCGTCGCAAAGCCAAGTTGTGAAGCATACAGCAGGCCACGATGAACTGGCATACCTTCTTTGGTGAGTAGAATAGGGATCCACCTGTCATATGGAGGCACCGGAACCTGGCCTTCAGGAGGCCGAAGGTCCGCTCTATAATCCTCCTAGTTTGCCCATGGGCCTTATTGTAGTGTTCCTCTGCCCTTGTCCTGGGATTCCTTACTGGGGTCAGTAGCCATGACAGGTTGGGGTAACCAGAGTCACCTGCAAATATCGAGGGAAAACTGTTAGACACACACTAACTGTTAGGGACATCCCCAGACACCTAGTCACACTGTATTGTGTCCATGTCCTCACCTAATAGCCACACACGGTGCCTCTGGGGTTGCCCCATCACATAAGTGATGCTGTTATTCGGTAGAATATAAGCGTCATGCACTGAGCCAGGAAATTTGGCATTCACATGGGAGATGTACTGGTCGGCCAAACACACCATCTGCACATTCATAGAATGGTAACTCTTCTGGTTTCTGTACACCTGTTCACTCCTGCGGGGGGGTACCAAGGCAACATGTGTCCCATCAATGGCACCTATGATGTTGGGGATATGTCCCAGGGCATAAAAGTCACCTTTCACTGTAGGCAAATCCTCCACCTGAGGGAAAACGATGTAGCTCTGCATGTGTTTCAGCAGGGCAGACGTTGGAAAACATAGGCTGGGACATCCCTGATGCTATGGCCACTGTAGTTTGAAAAGACCCACTTGCTAGGAAATGGAGTACTGACAGCACCTGCACTTGAGGGGGGATCCCTATGGGATGGCCGATAGCTGACATCAGGTCTGGCTCCAACTGGGCACACAGTTCCAGGATTGTGGTACGATCAAGTCTGTAGGTGAGGATCACATGTCGCTCCTCCATTGTCGACAGGTCCACCAGCGGTCTGTACACATGGAGGATGCCACCATCTCATCACCTGCCCCAGCGGACGGTGCCTATGGAGGAGAACAGCGAGCAGAGAGTCAACCAACTCTGAGGTACGTAAACACAGCTTAATCGGAAGAAATTTGCAAATCGACATTTGCCTGTATTAGTGTTTAAGCACAGCCTATATATGTGTGACGCAGTCCAAAATAATGCCATGTGGGCCCCTGAAATGGCAGCTGCCTGACCTGTAAAGTGGGACAAGGGGATATGAGGTAACTGCGCTGGCGTTGTACACTGTCGAGGTAGGCGGACCAAGACCGCAGTTCAATCCTGCATTGGTTAAAATTGGACCCTATGGGTCCAAGGAGCCAATGACGATGTACGCCGGCGGTGACGGTACGCACCGCCCCGGACGTGACCGCCATTTTCTCTCTGTTCAATCACTTGATACCTGATCTTTGACAGGAGAGGACCTACACTGCAAGTGCTGCTGTGACCTCAGTCTTGAAGAGACAATGGCTCGTGTGCCTGGGGAAAGGGCCCCTGCCTTCAGCACGGAGGAGTTGGAGAAACTAGTGGATGGGGTCCTCCCCCAGTACACGCTACTCCACGGTCCTCCAGACAAACAGGTAACTACACTGTGAGCATGCTGTATGGGCAATGCCTGTGTGGAGTGGTGTGGATGAAAGATGGGGGGGGTGAGAATGAGGCGTTCATGAAACGACGGTGAGTGCATGTGCGTCATGGCAAGGGTAGGGATGCAGGCCAATGACTGTGATGGTGCGGACGGTTATATCTTCTCCTTTTCCCCTGTACTATTCCTGTAGGTCAGCGCCCACCAGAAGAAGGACATTTGGCGTGCCATCGCCAGGGAAGTCCGGACCTTGGGGGTCTACCACAGACGGAGCACCCACTGCCGGAAAAGATGGGAGGACATTCGCCGCTGGAGCAAGAAGACGGCGGAGGCCCAGCTGGGGATGGCCTCCCAACGTGGGAGGGGTGCCCGTCGCACCATGACCCCCCTGATGTTCAGGATCCTGGCGGTGGCGTACCCGGAGTTGGATGGGCGCTTGAGGGCATCACAGCAGCCACAAGGGGGTGAGTACACTCTCATTCTGCTGATTCAGCGCGCATTGTAGGTGTCTGGGTGGGGAGGTGGGCTGTGGGTTTCCCTAGGCCAGGGCGAGTTTAGTAGGCAAGGTCCCTTCTTAAGGCAGGCCCTGTGGCACCCCACCCCACCTGTGTAAAGTGCCAACTACACCTAGTCAGGCTCCTGTGACATCCATGTGTGCAGCAATCGGGCATAGCCTTGTAACCCATGTCCCTGTGATTGATTAGGGAACTCCAAGTGCACGGAGTAGTGCAGGGGGCTTCTGTGTCTGTAGTGTTCGCCAACGGTAACGGTATTGCATGCACTCAACATGTCTTTCTTCTGTCTCCCCCCCCCCCCTTTTTGTGGTCTCCTTGTTCTTGTGTGCATTAGCATCATCAGGCTGAGGAGCAGTGGCACTGGAGCAGGAGGGAGATGCATCCCACATGGCCCTGGAGGGTTACACAACAGAGTCTGAATTCACCAGTGGGACGGAGGGTGAGGGGAGCTCCACGGCGGGGACAGGAGCTGAGACCAGCGATACGGACTCCTCCTCTGATGAGAGCTCCATTGCGGTGGCGGGCCCATCTGTGCCCCCCGCATCTACAGGTACAGCCGCCATACCCCCTACCAGCACCGCCCTCCCAGCAGCCCCTCAGCTTGTGTCCCGTGCCCACTCACCCAGAAGGGTGGGCATCTCCTTCGCCCCAGGCACCTCAGCCCCTGCCCCTATCACCCCTGCTGCCCTCAGTGAGGAGGCCATTGACCTCCTCAGCTCCCTCACTGTTGGGCAGTCTACCATTTTGAATGCCATCCAGGGTGTAGAGAGGCAGTTGCAACAAACCAATGCATACCTGGAGGGCATTCATTCTGGTCAGGCAGCCCATCAGCGAGCTTTTCAGACTCTGGCCTCAGCACTGATGGCAGCCATTGTCCCTGTCTCTAGCCTCCCGCTCCAACTTCCTCCACCCAGACCCAAACCCCTGTACCTCAGCCTATCCCAAGCACACCATCGGACCAGCATGCACACACCTCAACACACAAGGGAAGCTCTGGCAAACATAAGCACCACACATCCCACAGGCACTCACGCAAGCATCATACCCATGCAGACACACCAACATCCACTGCCTCCACTGTGTCCCCCTCCTCCTCGTCTCCCTCCTCCCTCCCTGTCTCGTCTCCACTCACACCTGCATGCACTACATCTTCAGCCACTACGTCCATCACCAGCACACCCACCACCACACCCCGCTCACGTACAGTCACCACCCCCACTACCATTCACACATCCCCTGTGTCCTCTACCAGTGTGTCTGTGAGCCCACCTCCCAAGGTACACAAACGCAGCCACACACCCACCCAACTGCCATCCACCTCACAACAGCCTCCAGACCATGCACCTTCACCCAAAGTCACCAAATGTACACCTCCTACAACCGCTACCTCTTCCTCGACTCCCACACCCCCTCCATCTACCCGTCCCAGTGTTCCCCAAAATGTTTTCTTGTCCAACATTGACCTCTTTTCCTCACCTCCCCCACCCCTTCAGT
The DNA here is from genome assembly GCF_031143425.1 of Pleurodeles waltl. NCBI lineage: Eukaryota > Metazoa > Chordata > Amphibia > Caudata > Salamandridae > Pleurodeles > Pleurodeles waltl. The sequence continues at coordinate 919,959,354 of NC_090443.1, forward strand.
CTCCTAGGGCCCGCCTCTCCAGGTCCCAACCCAGCACCTCAGCCACAACATCTGCGGGACCAGTGGTGCCAGTAGTAACCGGCTTCTGGAGTGCACCAGGCAGCAGGGCAGCCAGTGTGGCAAGGAGCAGTCCCCCACCTGTAAAGCACAAAAAGTTGGCCAGTGCCCGGCGGGAGAGAGGAAAGAAATCAGCCACCAAAGCCGCTCCCAGGGGTACAGTTGGGAGTGTGGAGACAGCTGCGCCACCATCCAAGGTGGGGAAGGGGCACAATAAAACCGGCAAGTCTGGGAAAATCTGCACGGCGGACAAGACCGCCACCAGCACCGCTGCCCAGGACACCGCCGCCACCAGCACCGCTGCTCAGGACACCGCCGCCACCAGCACCGCTGCCCAGAACACCGCCTCCACCAGCACCGCTGCCCAGGACACCGCCGCAACAAGCACCGCTGCCCAGGACACCGCCGCAACAAGCACTGCTGGCCAGTGAGCGCCAAAGATTCTGACGCTACTGAGGCCGCCACGAGCAGGATGAAGCACTCTGGGCACCAAGTCCCCTCCAGAACCAGTGGAGAGATACATCCACTACCTCAGTCCTTGGCAGGATGGAGCACTCTGGGCACAAAGCCCCCTCCAAAACCAGTGGAGAAAGGAATCCACTACCTCTGTCCCTGGCAGGATGAAACACTCTGGGCACCAAGCCCCCTCCAGAACTAGTGGAGAGGTACATCCACTACCTCAGTCCTTGGCAGGATGAAGCACTCTGGGCACAAAGCCCCCTCCAGAACCAGTGGAGAGATACATCCACTACCTCAGTCCTTGGCAGGATGAAGCACTCTGGGCACAAAGCCCCCTCCAGAACCAGTGGAGAAAGGCATCCACTACCTCTGTCCTTGGCAGGATGAAGCACTCTGGGCACCAAGCCCCCTCCAGAACCAGTGGAGGCTGTTATCCACTTGAAAGACTGTGGCTTTGCACTCCCCAGGATTGAACAGTGGGCAAACCACCCACTGTAGTGACTTGAGAGACTGTGGCATTGCACTCCCCAGGATTGCACAGTGGGCAAACCACCCACTGTAGAGACTTGAGAGACTGTGGCTTTGCACTCCCCAGGATTGAACAGTGGGCAAACCACCCTCTGTAGAGACTTGAGAGACTGTGGATTTGAACTCCCCAGGATTGAACAGTGGGCAAACCACCCACTGTAGAGACTTGAGAGACTGTGGCTTTGCACTCCCCAGGATTGGACAGTGGGCATGGAGCCCCCTCGTGGATCTGGCATCGTGCACTCATCCGGCTGCGGTGCCCCCCCTTGCTTTCCCCCTGAGGTGCCTGTTTTATTTCTATCTAATGCCCCAGCAGTGTTCACTCCGTCTTGTTCGGGTATCTTGTATGGGCCTCGCCCATGCATTTTGGGCCCAGTGGTCCGCAGACTATGATGGTGGAATCCCTTGGACTTATATTCTTGGTGTATATATTTGTTTATAGTGTGAAAATCTTTGTCTATGTATATATTTTTGATTCATGTCTTTGAATATATTACAATCATTCGACTCATTTCCTTTTGTCCTTGCATTCTTCCAGGGGAGGTTGGGGGCTGTAACTGTAATGTATCATGATGTATTAGTGTGTGTGTTGTCGTGGGTGAGGGTGGGGGTGGGGGTTTTGCGTGTTGCGTGTGTGTGTCACTGTTTTTCCCTCCCCCCCTCCCCTGTGTCGTAGGTGCAGTACTCACCGTGGTCTTCGCCGCCGGTGTGCGTGCTCCTGGTAGAGGAGCAGGAAGACAAAGGCTGGGAGAATCTAGAGTTCTGGCTCCATGGCGTCCTGGTTCCTCGTGGGGTGTGTAGAGGTGAGTGTTTTCCCTTCCAAGTCCTGTTTCCGCTGTGTTTTTGTTCGTGGTGAATCCGCCCCGGAAAAGGTGGCGGATTGGACTGTTGTAATTCTGTGGGCGGTACATTGTTCTCCGCCTGTCTGTTGGCGGTTACCGCCGCGATGTTTGTTTGTACCACCTTGGCGGTCGGAGTGTTAAAGTGGCTGTCTATGTTGGCGGTTTCCGCCACAGTCGTAATTCCATTTTTTTTCCGCCGGCCTGTTGGCGGTTTTACGGCCGCTTTAACACCGACCGCCAGGGTTGTAATGACCCCCTATATGTTCCCCACAGTAATGTATACTGTGTTTTGGCTGAGGGCTGGATGGGGAATGAGTAACTTGTCTGAGATGCAGCCCTTTCCAAAAGTGATTTTAGCAGCCAGAATTTCAATCTAGTAAAATTGATTCCTTTTTCCTGCATCCAAAACTCTTCATGCAGAAACACCAGTCTACATGTAATTGTGGGCAGTTAATTCCGCACAGGAATTCTGCTACAAATGACTCTTAATCTGTGCCTAAGTGAAGGTGTGGACAGGGCTATGTGGGCAAGTGAATAAGAGAAATTTAACAGGACTTAGCTGAACACTGAATTCACACCAGGATGAAAAACAAGAGATCTCTTCTGGCTAAATATGCACAGAATGGCCTCGTGTTAATGCTGTTGGCAGCCAAAATGACATCCCCTCTGTTGCCGTTAAGGTTAGGCCCAGGAATCTTGGTCCTATTTTTGATACAAATATAATATCTCTGGTTCTAATAATTGTTTTTTGCCATTTTTGTGTCTTTTTATTTGTTAAATTTTAATACTTACTTTTCTAGATTAGTTTGATATTTTTCTTTTATTGTGTTGTCCCTTTATTATTGTTTGAGTTCTGCATATATACTTTACACATTACCTCTAAGTTAAACCTGACTGCTTTGTGTCACGCAACCAGAGGGTTACGCACAGGTTTATTTAATGATTTAGGTAGTTCACCCTGACAAGGATTGTGATAATTATTTGTGGTGAGTTCTCACCCCATCACCTAATGTTCCAATTTCTTACAGTGCAAAACCAGCAAACCGGATTTTACTGGTCACAAAGCCTGGCTGGTAAAATTGCTTTAGATTTGTCCTGCAATGTTAGCTAGGCCTTGTCCCTCAACCCTCCCAACCTCCTTCTAAAGCAAGGCAAAAAGTTGTGCTTTTCATGGGAATTCTTTCCTTCTTTCACTACACATCCACCCTCACTTGCTCCCTTCTGTCCCACAGTAGCCCCAAACACATTTTTTACCTGCTTAGAGCAGGTGGTAAATGTCTGAGTTAAACCTCTTGGAACACTTAAAGGTTCTATAGTTTCACATACCTGCAATTACAACATGGCTTCCAGTAGGGTTTTTCTGCAAGTACCGTTAATTACGGATGGAGAATGTGCAACTCACCAATACTGAGCAACTCGTAATCTGGGCCATAGTTAACAAAGTGCTACCAAATCAACCACACTGTAATGCACCACATCAACATTAACCCTAGAATTTCACAGCTTAATGTAGCATAAACATAACACAGTCTAGCTTGCCCAATATATGTGATGCATCTACAAAAGACACTATGGGCCTCACTACGACCCTAACGGTCGTAAGAACGTCAGGGCAGCGGTGGTGGTTGGATCACCGCCAATGTGGTGGTTCGACCACCACATTACGACCGTGGTGGTTGCGCCACAGTCGGACCACCAAATTACGATTAATCGTCGGTCTGGCAGTGCTAGCGGTCCTAGTCCGTAAGGGCAGCGCTGCTTGGGATTACGAGTCTCTTCTCCTCCGGCGGTTACATGGTAATAGCACCGCCATGTAAAGGCTGGCAGAGACAAGGTGCAGGGGACCCCTGGCCTGCCCTATCGCAATCGCAATGGGTGCTGGTGCACCCTATGCACCACAGTTTGCCGCAGGCTCTATCATGAGCCAACATCAATGTTGTAGGTGGTTTCCCACTGGGTGGAAATACCGTTTCCACCCACTGACCCAGTGGGGAACTCTTAATGGGGCCCAAGGAAAGGTGGCCACACTGGCAGGGACTTGACCGTCGGGACGTTGGCGGATGTCCTTTTCAGTCCGCCGTAGTCGTAATGACCCCCTCTATTTTGGATAAGCAAGGAAAAATTCACCCCTGCTTCCCAAATGAGAGGTGAACAAAAGTCCTTGAACACAGTCACCCAAAGACATAGAACACCACAACTACTTTCCATGATTGAACTTATTCTACTTTCACATTAACTCATGCAGCTCATTTAACCTCACCCTGAGCAAACTCTGTATGAAAACATTCAGACACCAGCATAACAATGCACTATACCAAAAGTAGTGCCTCTAGACTTCCCAGATCTGCATGAAAGGATACTCAGATAGAGAATGTGTTATCATGCCATTACAATGGTGGTTAGTGTTATTTAAATGCAAATAAACCATAACAGAAGGAGAATATTTTATTTCATCATCATCACATTGATAACCTATATTTTTTTTAATTGTTTTTTAATTACATTTGACAACATTCAAATGGAAAGACAATATTAGAAACAAATTAATGGGCACTCATGCCTAGTTCCTCTCTTGTGTGGAAAATAAGAAGAAGCTTTATGTGAATTATACAATGTGACAAGCCCCAAACACTTACCAAACCTTATGAGCCCAAATCCAACCTCTACAGTCAAACACATTTTCTCTATTTGAAGAGGTCATTAATGATTCAATTTAAAATGTTATCAATTGGATAATTTAACCTGTCATGAGTGATAAGCAATGCATGATGAGGGTGCAGCTTATTGTTAGTTTACCTAACCAAAGCTGGTGAATTGTACTTTTTTAGGTTTTGTTCTGTAACCATAACTGAGTTATTATCAAACCTATGTTCAGGTCATATGATAAAAACAAATCATACTTTCACTTTAGGCTTTGCTCTTGTCAGTGATGTTCAGTTTTTTTAATCATTTTTCCCATTCCTTGGAGCCTACCTACTGTCCGACAGAGCGGTCATGTGATACAAGGCCTAGTTAGCTCTTCTGAAAACATTAACTTCTGAAGTCCAACGCAAAGGGTTCCGTACACTGTGGAGTAGAGTGAAAGATGCAGGGAGAGCATTGCAGAGAGTTGTCCCTGTAGTTCAAAGATCCTTTCGGGAGTTACAAATGGTCACTGTTGGAGATTTGCATTGGTGATCATCACAAGCTGTCAATGCTGTATGTGAAGTGCAGATGTTGATTTGCCAGTTGTCTCTGGTAGACGCTGCAGTGTGAAGAGTCAGGTTCACCTGAGCTTCATGTTTGTGGTCAGTGTGGGAGGCAAGATTTTGGCACAAATGAGTTTCTTCACAGTTACAAAGCGCCCAGCACTTCAGGATTTCACCTTTTGGATTCAGAGGCGTGCTCTCTAATGCCAGATCCAGGTCCTGGGGAGGAACTTCTTGAGGAGCAGGGATCACTCTTGCAGAGGCCCGCAGGGTCCAGGGAGTTCCAGCCGCAGGCAAGGCATGAAGTTCAGGAACCAGGCAAGCTGAGAAAATGCAGAGAGTCCTCTGAGGCTTGTTAGGTCCCTGTAGCTCAGAACAGGAGGTCAGTCGACTAACTTTTGGAGTCACTTTAGCCTGGGATGAAGGGTGCAGATCCACTCTTTCTTCTCAGCAAGCAAGCCAGCCTCAAGCAACAGGGCAGCAGGGCATCTTTCTTCTGTAGTATCAATAGGTCCAGTAGTATACTGAGGCTCCACATTTTATACCTGGTACCTACTTTAAAGAGAGAGAAGCTCCTGATGTTTACTGCCTACAGAGGTGTCTGGAATCCTCTGACGCTTGCTCTGGTCCTAGTCTGTCTGGGGCATTATAGACTAAAGTGTAGTCCTTTGTGTGTGTGCTCAGGTGACAACATTGAAGTGAACGTGTGGCACGTGACAGCTCCCACCCCACCCGATCCTTCCAGAGATCGACCATTCTGTTAACACCTAGTCCCCCTTGGAGGAACTATCCGGAAAGTATACACAAAGGCCAACTGCCAACCACACTTAGTCATATGACCCAGGATTAGGCTGCAGACACCAAATGGTTAGGACAAAAAAGACAACTTTCTAAAAGTGGCATTTTTCTGAATTGTGACTTAAATTCTGACTTTAAATTACAATTCCTGAGACACCAAACATGCCTTTCCTACCTGCTTCCAATCAAAAGTTATCACTTACAATATTTATTAAAGTAACCCAATTTTATCTTATGCAAGAAGTAGGCCTCACAGTAGTGAAAAACAAATTTAGGAGTTTTTTACTACCAGGACAAGTACAAACATAAAAGTAGATTTCCAACTTTTTAAATACAACTCACCCTGCTCTATGGGTTGTTTAAGGCCCTCCCTGGGGTAATTTATTGTCTCCTCCTTGGTGACATATTTGTTAGGGTGAAGAGTGTTTTGTGGTTCCCAAACTACAAGCACCCACGGTGTTATACACAGGTTATTTTAACTTATTAAACAATCACATTTGTGTTAACTAATGTTTTAGATGTTGCCTTCCTGACAAAAAGTGAAAGGCGGAATTTCAGTTGTTTGTATCTTGGCTCTGTCCTTCAAGAGATGACAAATCCAGCAGAAAAGCATATGTGGTTTCGACTAGTGCTGCAGCGCCACACAATCCTAACTATTACTTTAAACTAAATAGTGGATTCTGCGCAAGAGTTCAATGGATCGACACGACAATGCATTGAGGGGATGTCAATAAGGAGTAATGTAATCACAAACAGTAATTAATATATAATCACACCAGTTCATTAAGAAGAATTATAAATGTATTTCCCTAGATTAACAATGCTAATGTCACGAAAATAACTCTCAAACACAAATGATAAGCATATAGCATCTGTAGTGGCTGATTAGAACATCTTATATATCTGAGTTTAATCAAAACAATCAAGCAAATAATCTCAAGTATCATAACACTGATTAATAACACCAGAATTGGCAACAAAGGTAAAGTATACATAAGTACAAACATTCAAAGAGTGTCAATATGAATCTTGAGCATATGAAGGTCGATTCCCTCCCTAACCACAAATTAGCATCAACATGTTGGACTTCATGTAAAAGAATTTAGAAACACAAATTTAGAAAATCACACTAGCTCGGGTTATCATAAAAAACATTATTGTTATTATTATGCAGCAATTAAACTATAGGTTGCAGCTGGTACCTGCAAAGCAAAAGAGACACATATATCAATGCGATTTCATACATTACCCATAGAACAACAACATGCAGTCTACTTCAGCACAGGGACACCATCAGGTAAGTCTTCAGAGAATCGTGCCTATCAACAGTCAAACCCACACTGCTAATATGACTCGAACAACCATCAAGAATGAGAAGAACCAAGAACCCCCTCTAGAATACCCTACCAGGTTGTTATACTAATCTTCAAAAAGTTTATGATTGGTCAGTACATGGGGTGGTTTGCAATTCAACCAGTAGTCGTTCTAATTGATAACCTAAAACACAATGACGTTAGCAATAACCAAGACACATTCATAACAGTAACTTTTTCTCTTGTACCATCTCGTCTAAACTTCTCTTCTCAGGAAGAAACTTCTCATCTCGCAACATTTACTTCCATCCTTGAGGAAGAAACCACATATTAGTGACAATTTCAAACAATAGAACATTCAAACTTGTGTAATGACTTAATAAATCTGACCTTGTAAGACATAGGGGGTCATTATGACCCTGGCGGAATGCGGAGAACCGGCGGTAAGACTGCCAACAGGCTGGCGGTCTTACTTTGTGGAATTATGACCATGGTGGTTACCGCCATGGTCATCCGCTGGTTCTCCGTTCGGCTCGCCGGGCTGGAGACCTGGGTCTACAGCCCAGCGGCTGTCACTATACCACCAGCGGTATTTGGACCCGGCTTACCACCGTGGATTTCCAGCGGTTTGAACCGCCATAAAAACCATGGCGGTAAGCACTATCAGTGCAAGGGAATTCCTTCCCTGGCACTGATAGGGGTCTCCCCCACCCACCACCCCCACCCCAACTCCCTCCCCTACCCCCCCACCACCCCTGCCACCCCCCAAAGGTGGCAGGGCCCCCCTCCCCACCCCGACCCCCAACATCACTTCACCCATACCCACACGACACGCACGCAGGCACCACCTACATACTTACACGCACACACGCCAACATACATGCCTACATCCACACACACAGTCATACACACACACCCACATTCAAACATACACGCACACATCCATACAGACATACCCACAGACATACATGCACTCATTCCCATACACACAACACCCCCGCAGTCATACACGCACTCACACACCCCCTCTACATACACACACGCACACCCCCATGCACTCACACAACACACAACACCCCCTCCCCTCACGGACAATCGACTTACCTGGTCCGACGATCCTCCGGGAGGGGACGGGAGCCATGGGGGAAGCTCCGCCGACACCACACCACCAACAGAACACCGCCACGGCGAATCACAGGACGTAATTCGCTGGCCGGTGTTCTGTTGGCGTGGCGGTGGAGGTGGAGCAACCTCCACTTCCCCGCCTCCCGCCAGTATGGCTGTTGGCGGCTCTCCGTCCGTAAAAGGACGGAGAGCTGCCAACGGTCATAATAGGCCGAGCGGCAAACTGCCACCACTGGTGGTCTTCCGCACGGCGGTCCCTCGGCGGTCTTTAAAAAAGACCCCTGAGGTCAAAATGACCCCCTTAGTGCAGTAACCCTCTAGGGGTAGCTGTTTACACATTTATTAAGCTATTAAGCACACTCTTTTATGTAGGCATTGAGCAACGGAAAATAACTACGACTTCAGTTAGCATTTTGCTTATCCAGAGAACAAAAATGAACTATGGCAACCATTTACAAAAGTCACCCGTTTTCGCATGTTAATTCACCAAATGATTAATACATTCGAAATCATTAATAAAATATATCAGAAAATTCACACTCTCACACTAGCTGGGTCCAGCAAGCAAAGCACAGATAGAATATTCCTTTACCCCTGATGTTACTTTCTCGTTGAAGCTTGTACATCAACAGGCACCAGGAGAAAGATTAAGATTACTATATTATCTGGATCCCACCAGCCAATATGATAGCCCTGCTCCAGGCGATCAGTTTTAACGGCATCATTTCACAAGCATTACCTATCAAATATGAAAAGGTTGAAGGTCATCAAGGACACACAGTGCTTAATTTTTAACAGAATAAGTGCTGGTGCCCCAAGCTCTGCTCAGAAACCCACAGCTGGCACTTTTAAATTTCAGCACACCAAATACCAATGCTGGGTAGTCTTGATCTCACCATGTGAGTCTTTAATCCACTATCAGACACTCCCTGTCCTTTTACCTCACTCTTGCAGGTTCCTGCTTTTGTCCTTTGTGATGAGTTTTCCATCTTTCTCTTCCTCCATCTTTCTCTTTTCTATGTTATTCCCTCTCTTGCTCTTAGTAAATGTTTGATGAGGAAAAATAAGTGCTGGTCCCCAAAAATGAGTGCCAATGGGCCCCACCGGCAACCACAGTTCAATTTAAGCACTAAGGGCACATACAGCAACCAAAGACCACTTTTTAGAATATAGTAAAATGATTTGAGACATGACAATATCAGATGGAATCATATAGCCATTAGGTATATCACATAGCTGCTCTTATGATAACAGTGCAGTTATGGAGAGGTAGTAGCCCAGCTCTCTATTGGCTCCACCACTTCTTTTCCCATGTAGCTCCGATTTTCAAATTGTGTTTTGGTCGGTGAGGATTGGCAGGGGCATGATAATCATTTATTAACGTGGTGCCCTTTGAACATATGAGTCTCAGTTTAAGCCTCAAACGTTTGCTCACACACTGAATGAAAACAAATATATTTGGCTGATGATGCTGAGCTATTTAATTGAAATGGCTAGTAGTGGAACTAGGTTTCCTGAGAATAAACACAAAAATATTATCTGATTGATTGATTCATTGATTTTCACCACTTGCTGCCAACTTTAGCAGTACATAGGACCATTGAAAGGAAAAGTATTTTCCTGTATGTATTACTGTTTTTGAATGACCTTCAGTGAGGCTGTCATCAACATGCGGTCTCTGACAGAGATGCTTTTTATCCCCTCTTGAAGAACACTTTCATTTCCCCAGAATATATGAGTTGATATTTTAACCTCCTCTGTTAACCATAAAATGTATGTTTTAGCTGTTTTTTACCCTTGAATATTTCTCATATATATGGGTTCTGCTGTCAGTAGCAAATATTGCATTCTTATTAAAGTGACTGCTAAACAGTTGTTACAACGTAGGAAAAGTGTAATTGCCTTGCTTCCCAGGATTGGCTGCAGCCAGCGAATCATTTTCAATATTTTTGCCCCCTGTCTTAGATAAAGATCACAGCAAGAAGGTAACATTTTTATTTGCTTTCCTCCTCCTAGATAGTATGCAAAACATAATGGGAGATCAAAGTATGAAATTTGTTTTCACAATTCACTTATTCCCTTATCATGTCTTAGATAACACTCAACGGGAATACTCAGCTTCCACTTAAAATATGATTCCTGGCAGCTTTGGGTTCAGCCTGACAATCAGGGAACAGCCTGTTCAGCTTTTCTATGTATCAGTGGGTGAGTTCTACCGTACATCAACTGCAAAGGATAATTTCATTTCATTGTGTTTTATCTTTTGAGTGCTGACTACAGCACTTAGGAATTTTAATGAATGGCTCAGCCCTATTTAAGCATCTCAAAAAACACAACTTTGAGCCATCCTTTTAAGCGCCACAGAAACGAATGAGGCATCTACGCCACTTGAAGCAATGGCTCATGGAGAGCAGGCGGACTGCGACAAAACCCTACGGATTAGATCGCAGCAAGAGATCTCTCTTACTGTATACTGAACCTTGGATCTTTTGTGTGTACCATTTAATCTACGCCGCCGCGTAATGCTTCCGTGGGTTCCACGCAGAGAGCCTCCTTACAAAAAAGTATGACAATGATGGCGGACAATGGATCAAACAAACATTTTCCCCATCATACTTCACGAATGGATTCATTAAGGATGAGACTACGGACATTCCACTTTGCTGTTATAGGGAGTAGCATGAAAACGTATGCGTGTAGTGGGACACTTACTTTACAGTTATCTGAAAAATGCAGATTGAAGGAAATCTTGTGTTTAGATAATCTAAAAAGTGGGTGATAAATAGTGTATAGAAAAAGTGTAAATAAAGGAAATTAAATGGATTACTTTTTTGGGACCTAACGCAAATATCTTTTTTTGGATATAGTCAGGAATACTAGAACAGTGCTAATATGGAGCAGTGGTACTTCCCACGCAAATTTGAATTTGACGAACTGGCTAGTAATCCATTACCTAGAGCATAATTAGAAGATTTAAAATAACATATTTAAGTCCAACTCATCCAAAGCGTTTAGAATTCAAATAGGGTGGTTAGAATAATTTTTCCTTTGTCATGATTTTTTCTTGTTTCACTTGTAACTAGACCTGGGTGGATTTCATGGAGTTGCGCTACGTGGAGCTCCGCGAAGTGCCCAAAAAACTCTGCCATGCTTGTGGAGTTCCACAATCACAGGAGTGCGTTAGGTCGTGCAGTTCACGTTGATGTTTAGTGCCAGGTGTTTGTCCTGTGCTGAAAAATCAGCGCAAACTGCTCTGTGCGCAGCGCTAGAGGGCGCTACTTTTTTTCTGCTGCTCGAGTTGGTTTTCTACTCGAGCGGCAGCTACCTCAACACGAATGGAAGGTTTCTCAATGCGAGTGGGTGCAACATCCTATAATTTCTCGCATTGAGAAATTTCGCCGGGAGGTGGTCTTGAGTAAGATTTTCCCTGCTCTTGCCTGCGAACTCAATGTCCACCCCTACTTGTAACAAAAATCCATGTTCACACCACAGATACTGTTCTCAAAGCTTCAGTTAATTCATGGGATGCGTCTCATTTCTTAAACTCCAAAGTACCACCTAGTGAGACACATGATGATTATTAGGGCCTGATTCACAAAGGTAGACTTACATTTTTGTATAAGTTTACTCTCTTTCGGTAGTCACAATCTACAATTTAATACTACCTTTACGACTGTGGAGACTCCTCAGTCAGAACTCTGCACATTAAAAGATAGGCCTCTATATGTTACTAGAAAAGGCACATTATGTGGCAAATATGCAGCATCAGTGCATTTAAAAAATATTCTGCTGAAGAGTACAATACATATAGGCCCTCATTACAACCCTGGCGGTAAATGCCGCCTACCGCCATGCTGACGGCCACCAAGATACTGTGAGCGCGGCGGTAATACTCCACGGGTATTATGACCCACACATAGAAATCTGCCACTATACAGACACCCACACAAGTCCGCCAGACCAAAGGTCAGTGATAAACTGGCAATAGCAAAACCCACACCGTTATGCCAACAGGAATACGCCCACAGTATCACGACCCATGAATCACCGGGGCTGTCTTTCAACCGCGGTAAACCATTGGCGGTACACACCACCGCGCTCAAAATACACACACACTTACAACACTACACCACATTGGACAATTCAAAATACACACACCTGACACACATACACACACCACACACCCAAACCACTATAAAACACACACCCACACTACCCACAACCCCTACAGCAAAAAAAAGAGACCAAGCACAGAGAGACAAGCAAGGAGCACCCACTCAATCAGAGGGACAGACCACCATCACCCATATATCATTAACGCACATCACAGCATACACCACAACACATCACCCCACAGATCCTCACACATATCACTCACCCCACATCCATGGCACCCCAAAGACATCCAAGGTTTTCTGAGGAGGAGCTAAGGGTAATGGTGGAGGAAATCATCCGGGTTGAGCCACAGCTTTTCAGATCACAGGTGCAGCAGACGTCCATTGCAAGGAAGATGGAGCTATGGCGGAGGATCGTGGACAGGGTCAATGCCGTGGGATAGCGCCCAAGAACCAGGGATGACATCAGGAAGAGGTGGACCCCACACCAGATTGCTGTACAGAGGACTGGTGGTGGACCCCAACTCCTCCCCCACAACTAACAACATTGAAGGAGCAAGTCTTGGCAATCATGCATCCTGAGAGCCTCGCAGGAGTAGCAGGAGGACTGGACTCTGCTAAGGCAAATCTTTACTACTATCACCCCCGCCCTACCTGCATGCCATCACAAACTCCTACCCCTACCCTCACTCCCATCACTCCACCAACTCACATGTACCCCACTATCACAACCCACCCAATGCCAAGCCCTGCATGCAACAACAATGCATGGACACCCATCACAGACCTGCATGGACACCCATCACCACAGCATGCCCAGTAGAGAGACTCACCCAGCCCACAAAATCACCACTCACACAAGGGCAAGCCGACAGGGAAATCACAATCATAGATGGAAACACACCCATTCACAATATGGCCCACGCCTATACATTAACAATGCATTTGCATCTCAACAGGACCCCTACTCAACGTCACTGGAGAGGAGGTGCCAGCTACATCCAGTCCCCCCCAAAGAGGACCACAGTGACAACAGCAGCTCTGCACACCTGGATCAGGATGATCAACCTGGCCCATCAGGGGCCTCTGGACAGTCGGTTCCCCTGCCACAGTCCCAAACCACCACAGAGCCTCCCCACTCAGGAAACACCAGCACAGCACCCACCCAGCGGGCCCATGCCACTGTCCCCAGGACATGTCAATCAACAGTGTGTCCACCACTACAGGGACCCCAGGCAACCCCACAAACACAGGATGGTCATGGACCTGGGGTCAGTGGCAGTGGGCACACGCTTCAGGGGACAGAGGCAAAGGACAACAGGGAAGCTGGGAGGACTGCTGTGCGACAGGGGGAGGACAGGCCCAGGGAACCCACTCTCCACAAGGCGCTCTCCAACATCCTGGGAGCATACCACCATTCCCAGGAGACGATGGGCCAGATACTGGCCAAGTTGCAGGAGACCCAGCGGCTGCAGGAGGGACAGTACCTGGGGATCAGGGATGACCTAACAAAAATCTACACCATCCTGGTCACAATTGCAGGGGTGCTGGCTGACATCAGCAAGACCATGAGGGAGGCAGTGGCACAAAAAAGGGTGCCTGACACTAGCCAAACCGAGGAACACCCTTCCACCTCCACCGGCGCTAGTGGACAGGAGGTCCAGCCACAGGACCAACAGGCCACCAGCACCCTACCCCTCGCAGAAGGAGAACCACCCCGCAAATTGTCCCTGCGATCCAGGCAGAAGACAGAGAACATTGCCAAGACCCCCGCCAGGAAATAGGACTCTCCTGATAGTCACCCTTCTGTCCCACTCTCTTACCCTGTCCACCTTGAACTGCTATTGCTCCCCTTCTTATGCCCCCTTGGACAATGCACCTGTGATATCAAGAGACTGGACTCTACCATGGACTTTTCTCCACCATCACCCCAGCCCCTTGCACATACCCCTATACTCATTAGCACCTAAATAAACACCTTTGAAGCAAATACCAATCTGGAGTCAGTCTAATGATTCACAAATGTATTAGTACTACATTATCATAGCATTGCAATGTATATGTACAGTGAAAATACTACAGGATGACCTTTGGTGGGCAGCAGTACATATAGCAGGAGCCAAAATGGGGCACAGAGATCTGAAACTAGAGAATCCAAAGTAAACAGTCAGTGGCCATAGACATAGGGTAAGAGGTTGCCTTGTACAATGTCCAACAGATTACTGAAATGTTGAGTGGAGTTACAGTCTCCTACCTGTGTGTCACTGGAAGTACTGCTGTATTATGTTTGTTCTGTTGTCCACATCTTCTTCCTCTGCCTCCTCTCTGTCACTGTCCACAGGCTCCACCGCTGCCACAAGACCATCTCCAGGCACATTCTCTTGCAGAAAAGGCACCTGGTGTCTCAAGGCCAGGTTGTGCAACATACAGCATGCCACGATGATCTGGCACACCTTCTTGGGTGAGTAGTACAGGGATCCACCTGTCAGATGAAGGCACTGGAACCTGGGCTTCAGGAGGCCGAAGGTCCTTTCTATAATCCTCCTTCTACGCCCATGTGCCTCATTGTAATGTTCCTCTGCCCTTGTCCTGGGATTCCTCACTGGGGTCAGTAGCCATAAGAGGTTGGGGTAACCAGAGTCACCTGTAAATGTAGGGTGACAACTGTTAGACACACAGTAATCCTTAGGGGCAATCCCATACCCAGACATCAACATATACTCGGATGGGGACCTTTGGCTCACCTATTAGCCACACCAGGTGCCTCAGGAGTTGGCCCATCACATATGGGATGGTGCTATTCCTCAATATAAAGGCATCATGCACAGAGCCAGGATATTTGGCATTCACATGGGAGATGTACTGGTCCGCCAAACACACCATCTGCACATTCATTGAATGATAGCTTTTTCTATTCCTGCAAACATGTTCATTTCTCCAGGGGGGGGACAAATACTACATGTGTACCATCAATGGCACCAATGATGTTGGGGATATGTCCCAGGACATAAAAGTCAGCCTTCACTGTGGCCAAATCCTCCACCTGGGGGAACACGATGTAGCTGCGCATATGTTTCAGCAGGGCAGACAACACTCTGGTCAACACGTTGGAGAACATTGGCTGAGACATCCCTGATGCCATGGCCACTGCTGTTTGGAAGGAACCACTTGCCAGGAAATGGAGCACTGACAGGACCTGCACTAGAGGCGGGATTCCTGTGGGCTGGCGGATAGCTGACATCAGGTCTGGCTCCAATTGGGCACACAGTTCTAGGATTGTGGCACGATCAAGTCTGTATGTGATGATAATGTGTCTGTCCTCCATTGTCGCACGGTCCACCAGGGGTCTGTACACCGGAGGATGGCGCCATCTCATAAGCTGCCTCAGTGGTTGAAGCCTATGGAAGAGAACGGGGAGCAGAGGGTCATATTTCCACATCTATTACACTAATGTTGATTTTTTTACTTTACAAAAGCAGTATGTGAACTCGAGAGTCAGTTGATGTGCCAATGTCTGCTGCGACGCAGTTAGGTGCCATGTCCTGTGCCCCCCCTGAAATGGCGGGTGCCTGACCTGCGAGGAGGGACAGGAGGAAATGAGGTAATTGTGCTGGCATTGTGCACCATCGCGGTAGCCGGTCGATGACTGCAGCGCAACTTCATATTGGTTATTATTGGTCCACAATGGGTTCCAGGAGCCAATGGCGATGTACGCCGGCGGTGACAGTACTCACCGCTGCGGACGTAACCGCCATTTTCTAACTATTCACTCACTTGCTACCTGACCTTCAACAGGAGAGGACCTACACTGCAAGTGCTGCTGTGATCTGTGTCTGGAAGCGACAATGGCTCATGTGTCTGGAGAAAATGCCCCTGCCTTCACTGCGGAGGAGTTGGAGAAACTGGTGGATGGGGTCCTACCCCAGTACACATTACTCTACGGTCCTCCAGACAAACAGGTGAGTACACTGTGAGCATGATGCGTGGGCCATGAATGTTTGGAGTGCTGTGGATTTAAGCCACATGTTGGGGGGTGCTGAGGCGTCCTGGCCAGAGTGCAGCATGTAAGGTGGTCAGTGTATGTGTGTCAGGGCATGGGTGGGAACTGGTGGGCAATGAGTATGATGGAGAGGACTGGTGAGTAATTTCCTTTTCTGCTGTCTTTTCCCTCCAGGTCAGCGCCCACCAGAAGAAGGGTATTTGGCGTGTCATTGCCAAGGAGGTGCGGACCCTGGGGGTCTTTCACAGGCGGAGCACCCACTGCCGCAAGAGATGGGAGGACCTGTGCCGCTGGTCAAAGAAGGCTGCAGAGGCCCAGCTGGGGCTGGCCTCCCAATGTGGAAGGGGTACCCGTCGCACCATGACCCCCCTGATGTTCTGCCACCTGGCAGTGGCCTGTACGGAGTTGGATGGGCACCCGAGGGCATCACAGCAGCCGCAAGGGGGTGAGTACAGATTCTGAAAGCTGACTTTGCGCATGTTAGGAGGTAGCTGGGTAGAGGATGTGGGCTGTGGGTACCCCTAGGCCAGGACGGTCATACAGGGTAGGTCCCTTGTTGGGCAGGCTCTCAAGCACTCCTACCCCAATGGTGTAAGTGGCCATCTACCACTGGGCAGGGTCCTGTTGGTATCTGGTGTGCCGATGCTGGCGTTACGCATTGTACCCCATGGGCTGGTGACTGTCTCAGTAAATGGTTGGGCATGGCCTAGTGCATAGGACTGATCCCTGTGTTTAGTGTAGGCCAACGGTGGTGTTGTTGCTGGCATTTACCAAGTGTATCCCCTGTCTCTTCCCCTCCCTTTTTGTTTTGTCACCCTGTCCTTGTGTGCATTAGCATCATCTGGCAGAGGAGCGGAGGCACCGGCGACGGAGGGAGCTGCATCCCACATGGGCCTGGAGGCCGAATCCACCGAGGGTGAAGGCACCAGTGGGACAAAGGGCATGGGGAGCACCACGACGGGGACAGGAGGGGAGACCACAGACAGCAACTCCTCCTCTGATGGAAGCTCCCTGGTGGTGGTGGACACATCTGTGCCCACCGCAACAACAGGTACAGCCGCCACCCCCCTACCAGCACCACCCTCCCAGCAGCCCCTCAGAGTGTTTCCCGTGCCCGCTCACCCAGGAGGGTGGGCATCTCCTTCGCCCCAGGCACCTCAGGCCCTGACCCAGTCAGCCCTGCTGCCCTCAGTGAGGAGGCCATTGACCTCCTGAGATCCCTCACTGTTGGGCAGTCAACCATTCTGAATGCCATCCAGGGTGTCGAGAGGCATTTGCAACAAACAAATGCATACATGGAGGGCAGTCACTCTGATGTAGCGGCCCAACAGAGAGCATTTCAGGCTCTGGCCTCAGCACTGATGGCAGCCCTTGTCCCTGTGTCTAGCCTCTCCCCTCCAACTTCCTCTTCCCAGACCCAATCCCCTCAACCTAAGCCTATCCCAAGCACACCTTCAGACCAGCATTCACCCAAATCAACACACAAAAGTGGCTCAGGCAAACATAGGCACCACACTTCATGTCACAGGCACTCACACAAGTACCATGCCCATTCAAACACACCAACATCCACTGCCTCCACTGTGTCCCCCTCCTCCTCATCGTCCACCTCCCTCCCAGTAGCATCTACATTCACACCTGCATGCACTACATCTTCATCCCCCACATCCATCACCAGGATGCCCGTCACAACACAGCCCTCATGAGCAGTCACCACCCCCACAACCATGCACACGTCCCCTGTGTCCTCTCCCAGTGTGTCTGTGACCCCTCCTCCCAAAGTACACAAACGCAAGCACCCACCCACCCAACAGCCATCCACCTCACAACAGCATCCAGCCCATGCACCTTCACCCAAACTCAGCAGAGAGACACCTCCTACAACCACTCCATCTTCCTCCACTCCCAAACCTTCTCCATCTTCCCGTCCCAATATGTCTAAAAAACTGTTGCTGGCTAACATTGACCTCTTCTCTACCTCTCCCCCCCATCCTTCCCCTCGAGCCAGGGTGTCCAGATCCCAGGCCAGCACCTCAGCCACCAAGTCGGCGGACGCTGTGGTACCTGCAACTCCCAGAGGTTCAAAGGGGGCACTGGTCAGGCCAGCCAGTGTGCCACCGACCCCTGCAAAGGACCAACCCATTCCGCCACCTGCCAAGGTGAAGAAGGGGCCAGCAAGCAGGACGGCCAAGGAGCATGACCCACCCAGCAAGTCCTCCTCCAAAACTCCAGCTGCCAGTGCCAAGCTCCCAGCAGCATCTGCCAAGGTGAGGAAGGGGCAGAAAAGCCAAAGGCAAGGCACTTCAGGCCTTGGAGGCTCCAGGTGAGGCCCTGGTGCCCACCATCATAACTGACAGCCCTGCCACATGTACCGCAGCAAGCACCGCCACTAGCACCTCTGCAAGCACCGCCACCTGCACTGCCACCTGCACTGCCACCTGTCCTGCCACTGTCACAATTCTCAGCAGCAGCATCATGAGTGGGCAGCCATCCGAGGCTGCAGGAGACGGGCTGGTGCCTCCCTCCACCACTACCAGAACCTGCACCACGGCCGGCAACACCAGCATCTCTGCTGCAGGCAACGCCGCAAGCACCGCCACCAGCACTGCCACCTGCCCCGCCGCTGCCACAACAACTGTCAGCAGCAGCATCCCCAGTGGGCAGCCGTCCGAGGCTGCAAGAGACGGACTGGAGCCTCCCACCACCACTGGAAGCAACCCCACCAGCAGAAGCACTACCAGCAATTTGCAGCCTTAGTCACCGCAGGATGGAGTTTGGCCCTGCCTCCATGGAGTATCATGCAACCTGTTCTCTGCAAATCTCGTGCCTCAGACACCCAGTTGGTGGAATGTGAACTGCCACACCCCAAGTGCTACATCACTGGGCACAAAGCCCCCTCCAGAACCAGTGGAGAAAGGCATCCACTCACCAAATCCTTGGCAGGATGAAGCACACTGGGCACAATGCCCTTTCCAGAACCAGTGGAGAAAGGCATCCACTCACCCAATCCTTTGCAGGATGAAGCACACTGGGCACAATGCCCCCTCCAGAACCAGTGGAGAAATGCATCCACTCACCCAATCCTTGGCAGGATGAAGCACACTGGGCACAATGCCCCCTCCAGAACCAGTGGATAAGCCATCCACTAGAGAGACTGTGGCCTTGCACTCCCCAGGACCAAGCAGTGGGAAACCCACCCACTAGAGAGACTGTGGCTTTGCACTCCCCAGGACCAAGCAGTGGGCAACCCACCCACTAGAGAGACTGTGGCCTTTCACTCCCCAGGACCAAGAAGTGGGCAAACCACCCACTTGAGAGACTGTGGCCTTGCACTCCCCAGGACCAAGCAGTGGTCATGGAGCCCCCTCAAGGAGCAGTGGCATTGTGCCATCTTCCGGCTGAGGTCCCACCCCTTCCCCATCCCCCTGAGGTGCCTGTGTGTTTACGACCTGGTGCCCCTGCAGTGTTTTCTTCGCATTGAGGCAGGAGTCAAGTGTGGGCTTACCCATGATTTTTGGCCCAGTGGCCCACGGACATTTGCAAAGGACAGTGGATGGCCTTCTGCACATATTGTAAATATTAGTATATACTGTTTTTCTATATTCGTTAAGTTTATCTGCATATCTCAAAATATCACTGATTTAAATCAATTCCTTTTGTCCTTGCGTTCTCCCAGGGGTTAACGGGGTGTAATTGTACTGTTGTTGCATGTGTTTGTGTGTATAGTGTTGTGGGTGAGGGTGGGGATGCGGGTGTTGCGTGTTGCGTGTGTGTGTCACTCTCTTTTTCCTCCCCCCTCCCCGGTGTGCTAAGTGCAGTACTCACTGTGGTCGTCGCCGCTGCCTTTGATATTCATCGTGTATGAGGAGGTAGACTAGCATCGGCAGGACCTGCAGCCCGGGCTCCATGGCGTCCTGATTATTTGTTACTTGTCAAGAGGTGAGTGGTTTCCCTTCCAAAGACTGTTTCCGCCATGCTTTTGATGTCGTTGGTACCGCCCCGGAAAAGCTGGCGGATTGGCTGGTTGTGATAGGTTGGACTGTATATTGTCTTCCACCTGTCTGTTGGCGGTGACAGCAACGGTGTTTGTTGCTACCGTCGTGGCGGTTGGAGTGTTAAAGTGGCTGTATGTTTTGGTGATTTATGCCGTGGTCGTTATCCCATTTTTTACCGCCAGCCTGTTGGCGGTATTACCGCTGCTTTAACACCGACCGCCAGGGTTGAAATGAGGGCCATAGTGCCTGATTCACAAAGGTAAACTTACACTTTTAAGTTTACTCTTTTTTTGGTTTTCACAAACTACTGTTTAGTAGTAAGTTTACAACTACAGAGGTTCCACAGTTGATCTGTAGAACTCCGCACATAAAAAGATAGGCCTATCCTATCTTTTTATGTGCAGAGAAGGAACTATTTACATTATCCCAACTTCCAATGCAGATGATACTCAGATTATCATCCCGATTAACAAAGATTTGGAGGAAGTGGCAACCCGCTTTAACGCCTGCATGACAGCAGTGAACAGCTGGATGAAGGCCAATTGGCTAAAACTGAATTGCGAAAAAACAGAGATCCTGTGCTTTGGGATCAAGAGGGAATACTGGTCTTCCATTTGGTGGCCCAAAGAGTGTGGCACTCTTCCTGTGCCAGGGTCCACCTCTAGGAATTTAGGATTACTGTTCGATGATCAACTGTCCTTTAAACCCCAGGTTAATCAGATAATCAAAACCTGCATGTGGACTCTGAAGAAATTAAAAAAAGTTTTTCCTTTTATTTCACAACCTTGTAGAATTACTGCTACTCTAGCTCTGGTCATTTCCAGATTGGATTACGGGAATGCGCTTCTGCTCAACCTGGATAAAGTATCGCTAAATAAGCTGCAGTTGATGCAGAACACTGCTGCTAGGCTTCTTCTGAAGCTGCCCCATGCGGCCTCTGCTAAGAAGTGCCTCAAAAATCTACACTGGCTTCCGGTGGCCCAACGGATCTCTTTCAAGGCCCTTTGCATTACTCACAAGGCCGTCCATGGGATTGGGCCTAAGGCACTGACCACTAAGCTGCAATGGTACAGACCTAAAAGGTTGTTGCGCTCTGCCACCGCCTATCGAATTCAAACTCCTCGTACCAAAAAGGCGAAATGGGGCGACAGAGCCTTTACTATTGCAGCTGCTAAAATCTGGAACTCACTTCCACTGGAACTAAGGCAAGAACATAATTATCTGACATTTAGGAGACTGGTTAAAACCTGGCTCTTTCCGCGATAAGTTTTGGAGTCTCCCCTCTAGCGGACATGGCCTCACCCAGTTAGCGCTTCGATGCCCTCGGGCCGGAATGCGCTTTATAAATGCTCAATACATACATACATACATTCAGGAGAGACTCTTCTAAATGTTGTTCACCAATAATTACTAATTTTGTTTTGCATGGAAGCACAGGGATATCATTTTATGAACAATGAGAGGTCTATTTAATAATTTCCTACATAAAACAGTGCAGCAGCCAAAAATGCTGCACTGCATTGAGTGAGGAGAGAGAATGACAGCTCCATATCAACAGATATGGCAATATCCTCCTCCCTCTCTAGCACCGGTTCAATCAGGCTGCCGAGCATCACACACCCACATTTGCACCGCAGTGCATAGGTGTCTGTGTTATTCTAGTATAGATTTTGTCCTGGAAGGTTACCATTCCAGTACAAAATATTATGCTTATTATAATTTTACATTTGTTCCTACTTTGTATGTGTGTTTTGCAGTGCAGCACACATGAAAAGTTGGAAAAGGAGAAATAAAAGCATTTCTCCTTGATAGTGCCTATTTCAAAAGGGTGTTATTTTGTGATGCGAAACCCTGTCCACTTGCTGTAGTAGATAGGGTTTTGCATCAGAAGCAATGAGTGATTAAATTGGAACATCCATGCACAACCCATGGTATGGCCTCTTGGCGCTCAGAAATTCATAGCATCACTAGGTTAATTTCAAGTAAATGTCCAGTGCAAAAGATGTTTTGCACTGTAAAACAAACTGGAGAATAAAGATTTTTCATCAATTTGTGGCACATTTGTAATGCAAACACAGTGCAAAATCTTAGTTAATGTACAACTGTCTGTCTCCCAGTGCAAAATAGCTTAGTGTAAATCGTATACAGTGTTGCACTTAGCAGGGAAAAAACCTACAATGGAATATTTTTCATTTAAAAAATTATGCGTCTTATTTATTCTGCACGTTCCGGTCTTGTTTTTAAAAATAACCACTTTTCCAAGTTGCCCTATGTTTCATATTTTGGTGTCTCTGGAAGTACCTCTTTTCCTTAGGAAATAGTCCTTCCCCTAATATTTTTTTATATTTTTTTTATCTCCCTGCCATTCAAATAAGGACCTTTGGATTTAAGAGAGGAATATATTTACTAACAGTTTACGCCATGTTCATGTCACAAAAGTGACGCAAACTGACGCAAAATCTTTTTTTACTTATTTTCTTTCCAGTGCAAAGATTGTTTTGCTCTGGAAGGTACCCTAAAAGTAACACAAAGCAGCGTGAAACACTGCTTTGCATTATTTAGGGTGGTACATGGGTTTTCCTATGCAGATACTCATGCCTTTTAACGTAAAACCCATGCTACAAATATTAGTAGACAGGATTTGCACCAAAAGTTAATGCCATGTGAAAGCAGGCATTAAAAGGAGAAATGTTTTCATTTGTCCTTTCTTTACCGACTTTGTATGCATACTGCACTGTGCAAAACACATGCGAGATAGGAAACGTTTTAAAGTGTGTCTGCCCATAATATTTGGCACTGGAAGGGTACCCCTTCATTACAAAAGCTATGCTAGACCTACACGTGCACCCTTCCACTATGGTGCAAAAGTGTGTGTGTGGCTAAATCAGTGCTGGCTTTAGGGAGATGGAAGGAGAGAGCCATTTTTCTGTAAATATGGTGCTCTCCTGCTCTCTCCTTCTCATACAGTACAGCATTTTTTGCTGTTGCACTGCACTGCGTGAATATTTAGAAAATCTGGGTCAGAAGCTCTTAAAAGAAGATGTTAAAAAGAGATTAATATGTTTGGGATTTTTCTTATGTCTGAGAAGCCTGAGTACCCTCTTGATATAGCTGTAGCTTTGCGAACAAGGTCTGCAATTTAAATATATTTTTGGGGAAAACTGAAACAGTAAAAAAATGCTTACATTTGACTTGGGATTTTTCTGAAATAGAGCACGTGCTGCAGAGAGCACAGCTTGGAAACAGTGATTGCCTCTCTTTGTTTCCAAGTTGTGCTGTCTGCAGCAAAAAAATAAATGTGGAGAAATTTCAAGTTAAAATTATGGGGCATATTTACAAGAAAGTGGCGCAGCGTGGTGGTTCGCCAGAATTGGCAGTGCAGCGCTGCATCATTTCAGAAACGCAGTGCTGTGCTGTGTTTACAAAAACACAGTGCACCACTGTGTTTGTCTTAGCGCTTACACTAAATTTAGCTGCCCACCACCAATGCAGGCCCTGCATTGCAGGGACTGATTGTTTATGTGCAGGAAGGCCTCCCTTCCTGCACATAAACAATCAATAGTGGTGAGTTGTTACTTCTTTGTGTGCTACAATCTGCAGCAAATATAGACGTAACAAATTGTCATTATTTAATGACTGTTTATGTGCAGGAAGGCACACATTCCTGCACATAAACAATCATTAATGGTGCTTTGCTTTTTCTGTGTGTGCTGCAGAATGCATCACACATAGAAAAATAAAAAATGAGGATAAATAGAAGTATTTCTCATCGTTGAGCCACTCTAACGTCACCCCTGGGGTGGCGTTAGTTTTTGACGCTGCCTCAGAATTGCATTTCTTTGTAACTCTGGGGCAGCATAAAAAAAAATGGGTGTTGCATGGGTATGCCCAGAGCAGCACCCATTGCATGCCCTTCTGCCACAGAAAACTGTGTCAGAGGCCCATATTTACAAAGCAGTGTTAGGCCACAAAAGTGGCTTAATGCTGCCTTGTAAATATTGTGCACTGTACAGCCCCATAAGAGCGTCACAAAAAATGACACTCCGGTGGCGCAAGGGGCTTGTAAAAATGCTCCTATGTATTTTAGAAAGTGTCATTGCATAAAATAGGCTGCCAGCTGTGCCCGTCATGAACACGCGTATTTATGATAAACCCCTGGTGCAATCAGAAGAAGAGAATATGTCATCTTAAAATGCCCACAATGCATGCCATCTTTTGGTCAATGTAAATGTTTAAATTCATTGATGAAACAAAATATGATTTGGATTGCTGGTACACGGAGGGACTGTTTTGGAAATCTATTTTAGTGCATGGTCTGTGCTTAGAACATCACTATGCCTCATTTTACTTATGCTGAGTGGTTTTCATGAAACAATGGAGGCACACAAGGCTGCCTGAACTACTTATTGGTTTTGGAAAAATAAAGGCAACTTTATGATTTATAGAAGTAGGCAAACTGTAGAACAGGAAACTGTGAGAATGCTTTCACTTTCTCACACCTTATTTTAAATATTGTCCAAACAAGAGCATTATGAAGTTGTGCATTCCCTCCTGATTTTATGAAACTGCACTTTTTTCTGTAAATTTGTAAAGCACACTATCACCTGGCGCTGGTGTGTTTAATTAGCTTGGCCTCTGGTAGATTGATAAATTGAAAAGCTATGTCTTCAGAGGATTGTGGAATTCAAGAAGAGAGGAGGAGGCTCTATAGTGGAGTGGGAGATTGTTCTATGCTTTCAGAGCAATGTAAGCTTGCCCTCCTGATCTTCTTCTTTTCATGTGTGGGAAGTGTGTGAGTAGGAGTCCTGCGGAAGTGTCTGGGTGGTTGGTGGAAGGAGATAAGACTTCTTAGGTAGGTGGGACCTCAGTTGTGTTGTTCCTTGAATATGTGTGCAATGGTTTTGAGATTAATGTGTTTGTGTATTGGGAGGCAATGTAGACCCTTAGGTATGGTGTGATGTCAGTTATGTGTTGAAGGTTGAGGATGAGGCTAGGTGACAGGTTCTGGATGGTTTATAGTCTTCTAGTGAGTTGGTTGGTTCTACTGGCATAGAGGGTGTTCCTATGGCCCAACTTGTGTGTGACTAGGTCATGAGTGACAAGGTTTTTTAGTTTTGCTTGGGAGCCATATGAAGATCTTCCTCAGTATCCTCTGGGCGCAGAAGCAGGACACAGTGATGGCATTTATTTGTGTAGTCATGTCCAGTTTGTTGTTGATGAGTATTCTGAGGTTCCTGGCATGGATTCTGTTTGTGAGTCTGAGTTCGCCAGCCAAGAGTTGGAGTCTCATGGTGAGGTGTTCCTCCCAAAGATCAGTACTTCTGCCTTCTCGGTGTTGAGCTTGAGATAGTGGCTCTCATTCATAGTGACTTCAGTCATGCAGACGGCAAACTTGTTTCTTATGTTGTAGGTCTTTTCCAACAGGGGGAGTATGAATTGCATGCTGTCCGCATAGGAGAGGATGTTGATGTTGTGTGCACAAATGATAATGGGCACCAGGATTATGTACATGTTGAAGAGGATGGGGCTGAGCGACGAACCTTGAGGAGCTCAGCTGATGAATTTGCGGGCTTCTGAGAAGTAAGGTGCCAGGCTGAGAGTTTGTGTTCAATCCATTAGGAAGGAGCAGATCTAGTGGAGAGCGGATCCGTGGGTGCCAATCTTGTGCAGGTGTTTGAGATGGATGGAGTCTGAAACTGTATCAAATGCTGCAGAGAGGTCCAGGAGAACGAGGGCTGAAGTGTACCCTCTGCCAAGGATCATGCAAATTTGATCTTTGGCAGTGATGAATGCTGTTTCTGTAATGAGGTTGGGCCTGCATCTAGACTGCATGACATCTGGGAGGTGGTGTTTACTGAGGTAGTTGGTGAAGTGTTGCTTGATTAGTTTCTCTAACATTGTTGCCGGGTATAGTAGTAGGCAGTTGGGTCTGTGGTTGGAAAGTGTGACTGGGTCAGCTGATTCTTAAGCAGGGGCATAATAGTGGCATGTTTCCAGGTGTTTGGGATGTGGCTGAGTCAATGGAGGCTTTAAGGATGGGTGTTAGTGCTTTGCTGATCAGTAGGAGTCCTTTGGTGAAGGTGTGTGGAGGAAAGAGTCAAATGGTCTTCATCGTAGAAGCGATTTTGACAGTGGTGATGGTAGGCCATGATGGGAAGTTGAATTGCAAGGGCAGCAGAGTCCAGTTGAGGGTGTAAGTTCCTGTATATCTATATGATGTTGATGCAGAAGAGTTCTGAGAACGTTTTGCAAAGATCTTCTGAGGGAGTCATGCTGCTAGAAGCGTCAGACGGTGTGGTGAAATCTTTGATGATGGGGAAGATTTCCTTGCTGCTGGAGTCTATGCGATCTGTAAGAGCTATGTGCTCGGTATTCCATATCTGCTGATGGCAGCATCTTAGGGCTGATTTGAAGATGTCTTTATCTGCAGTGTCTTGACTTGTACTCCATTAGTGCTACAGTTACTTGCAGTGGCATTTCTTAGCCTGAGTGCTTTGGTGTACCGGCTGGCCTGTGGTTGGGCTCTTGCCATTGTGTTGTTCTTAAGACGAGCTAGAGAGCTGGTGCATTCGGTGATCCAGCTGTTGAGGTTTTTGATGGCTTTTGGCAAGTCACTGGTGTGCTCGAGCCACTCTTCTCCTGGATGCTTTTCCAGATGGTGTAGACAGTTTTGGTGGTGGTAGAGCAGTGATGGCGCGGGATGCCTCTGCTGAAACTGACAAGGGTGTGGTCTATTCAGGTCATAACTGCTGGCTTGGTGACTGTAATGATGTTTATTGAGGAGAAAATTGGGTCCAATAAGTGAACAGTGGTGTGGATGGGTTCAGTAAAGTGCTGTGTGAGGCCAAGGTTTCCAAGTTCTTTGTATGGGCTTTATAGCTAAATGGGTTTTCTAGATGGACTTTATAGCTTGTATAAGTGCAGTCTTCCAGGTGAAAGTTAAGGTCTCTGAGGAGGATGAAGGTGCTAGCTTTGATGATGATGGTTGCAGCGATGTCCATGATGTTGCTGGCAAAATTGGTGCAGAGTCCTAGTGGTCTTTATGTGATGGTTCCACCCAGGGAGAAGTATCTGAAACATGAGGTGTTCCATGTAGCTGGTGAGGGTGTCCATATAGGTGGTGCAGCTGATGGCATCTTTGAATATGATAGTGACTCTACTTCTGGGCTTGTGCAGACAGCCCTGCCTAATGATCTGTAACCATCTGAGATGGAAGTAGCTATGTCCAGTGCTGAGGTCAGGCCTAGCCATGTTTCTGTGAGAAAGAGTAGGTCTGAAGCATGGTCAAGCAGTAGGTGCCATATCTCCATGTCATGTTTGGTGAGTGAGCGGGTGTTGAGGTGCATGCATGCAAGAGTGGAGTACTGTTTGGGTGGTTTTTGGTGCGTGTGTAGTATGAGCAAGTGGCTGGTTTATGTGAGTGTAAGTGAGGGGGTGCTGGGTGCTGTTGTTGGTACTGTGGTGGTCAGAGTATGGTTGGGAGAGTGCATGAGAACTTGCAGAATGCATGGCTGCAGTGGAGTCAGCAGTGGCCAGGGTTAAGTGAATGGAAGAGCATAGCATAGCAGGGTATTCTGGGTATTGGGGGGCAAACAGAGTTCCTGGCACTGGGTGTGGTTCAGGCACAGATGGTCACAGACGGGCTTGTCTTTGGCGCACCTCTGGTGCCCAATGCACACAACATTCACTTCCTAAAGCTTACAGGTTTAACTCAAAAATGTTCTCTGTTAATGTATTCACTGCAGACATCATAGTTCGGAAACAGAAAGGGGCCAACACTGCTCAAGGTTTCCGAGCTGTGAAATCTGAAATGCCTCTATTACCCTAGCGAAACGTCCAGTTAAATGCATGTACTTTTGACAGTGCAATCACAATAAAGCAAGCACACAACTGTGTCCTGTGTGAAAACACATTAAGCCTGATATGAATCCAGGACATTTCTTTCTCTTTTTGTCTTGAAGCATGTCACTACAATTCTAAACCATTTCTTTATGCGACTTTTCCATGCTCTCTCCTAGGAGTGAATCACGTTGTAACATTAAGTTAATATTCAGTTCCTCACTCTGAGGTGGATGGTAAATCTCAAAACAGGTGCAAATGGGTGTTTGCTAATTGTGAGAAAATTGTAATAGATCATATCTGGTAACATATATACTTGGAAAGAAGGGACCAGATGTATCATGCATTTTTGTGGCTGCAGAAATGCATTTTGGAATGTATGAATTCCAATTTACGATTCAGAAACTTGTTACCGAATCGCAAATTGGGATTGGGACTACATACCGATTCGGTATTAGGAAGGGGCACGTCAAGGGCGTCCCTTCCTAATACCGAATCACTGCGGTATGCAGGAATGCTTTGTGACCGAAATGCGGTTGCAAAACATTTGCATTTTACCACCTACTTGAAGTAGGGGGTAACCCGTTCACAAACGGGAAGGGACTCATTCCCCTTTGTGAAACCATGCAAAAACATTTTTTTAAGAGCAGGCAGTGGTCCCAAAGACCACTGCCAACTGTTAAAAAAATGAAAAGAAAACTTAATTTTTCTTTTTTAAATGCATCCCGTTTTCCTTTGAGAAAAACGGGATGCATTTGAAAAACAAAAAAAAGATTTCTTTATTTAAAAGCAATCACAGACATAGTGGTCTGCTGAGTCCAGCAGGCCACCATTCCTGTGATTTTTCCTAATGGGTCGCAAATTGGACCAACTTCATGAATAATAATGAGGTAGGTCGCTTTGCGACCGATTAGGAAATGCAAAACGAAACTCCATGTGTTTTGATACATTAGAGTAGCAATTTTTTATTTCTGATTCACAGGGAATTGCAATTAGGTAATCGCAATTTCATAAAATGATACATCTGGCCCAATGTACTTTTGCAGCTCAGCGTTTGGGATTATATGCAGTAAAAACAAACCCATAATATATCCCTCATACCGACCCCTAGAATTCATAATCTTAAGGTAAAATCACTCTAAGGAAAAACACAAGGTGCAGTAAATTTAGTTTTTTCAGGGGGTGATTCAAAAATATTGAAAAAAAGTAACTAAGGGCCAGATATGAGATGCCCTTTTCCTGTCACAAACCATGCAATGCACAAAATTGTAACTTTGGTGGTTGCAAAAGGTCTTTTCTCAATCTACAAAACCCCCTTTTCTAGCTGGAAGATTATTTTAAACGTTTTGATCCCTTCTGAATTGCAAAACAAAGGCAGCACGAAAGGTACATCCCTCTCCTATTTACCACTTGGAAATGCAAACAGGTGGTCCCCTGTTCCTTGCAGGCTGCCATCCATGTGTTTGCATCTAATCATAGGTTGTCGTTAATAGCGACCTGCTTAATTAGTATGGATTATGTAGGTCGTTCTGTGACAACACTGTAAGTGGCGATTTTGTGATGTGACATATTAGCAAACAGGTTGCATTATAGCCTTAGAACCCGCCGTAGTGGGCTCTACCGGCTATTAAAGGCCCGCTCCCCGCGTTAAATGCCCGAGCCGAAGGCGAGGGAATTTAACAAGGGAAAGGGCATTTAATAGCCGGTAGAGCCCACTACGGCGGGTTCTAAGGCTATTAGAACATTCTGCCACTCAGGGCAGAATGTTCTATTTAAAAGAAACAAATTGCTCACGGAGCCCGAGGGGATTAAAATCCCCTCGGGCTCCGTGAGGCTTTGTTCACAGCTGCTGCTGTGAACAAAGCGAACATTGGAATGTTGGCGCTGCGGGCTTTTACCGGCCAGTAAAAGCCCGCAGCACTCCATTGTTTTCAATGGAGCTTCCAGCATTCCAATGTTCTAATACAACATTAAAGACAGACCGCAAAATGCAGTCCATCATTTGCGACACCTTTACAGGAATAGTCTAGATGGGTACATCTGGCCCCAAGTTTATTATTTTTTTAAGACTATCTTTTACTTTGTCGTCGACAGCTTGACAATTGGTTTCTGATACCACAGTTCACTTGTGACACATGAATGCATAGATATGAATCCTGGGTTGGTTAGGAAACACGAATATGTTGTTTTTCAGTGACTTCAGAGTAAACTGCTATTATATAATTACAATTTAAGAACAACTCCGGAGACTATATTTGGGTGAAGTGAAGGTTAATAGTATTAGAATTGTTAATCTGATTTTGTACAATTTTACAGAATGTAAGATGTTTATTGATACACCTCACCACAACCAATAGTGATTTATTTAATCCATCGCTGAATGCAGGTATGGCATCAAGGATAGAGAGGTATTCCGAAGAAAAGTACAAAGTAAATCCCATTAATGCACCAAATCAGGGTTAATACGTTAGCAACATTTTCTGCGAGTACAATCTAGTTCTTGTTACTAATAGAATAGGTCCACTGGGTTATATTTTGTTCTGCTGTGATATGTGTTTAACCACCTCAGGCTTGTACTAGAAGGCATTGTGAAGTAGAGGGCATGAGCAGAGACGCTGACAAAGAGAGGGTGCAAACCGATGAGGATGAATATTTTCACGTGTGTCATGTCAAGGGTGTTTTCTGTGCATGTGAGCCAAACAATTTGCAGACCTTAATATGGATGCAGTTTTGCTAAAATGATAATTGACCACATGTAAATAAGTACATTGGCTGAAAGGAAGATATCAGTGCAGAAGAATGAACAGTGATGGAACAACAATTTCCTGAAGTCCTTTCAGTGAAGGAATTTCTGTCCCTTTTTAATGAGTGACTTACTCTGACGTTTTACTGAGTGGCTTACTTCTAAATTTACAGACGTAAGACACTTCTACTACTAGAAGAAAGACTAGGGATCCAGTTCTGCAAGAGAAAGGTCTGTAGTTCTACAACTGCCTTATAACGTACTCATCACTTACTGTTGTGCAGATCTGAGCATTATGCCACTGTAACATCACATGTGCTCCTGAAGGAGAAGGCAAATCTTAGTTTGGAGAGACTTTAGTGTGTCAATATTTAGGGATAGCTGTGCAGATTATTTCGCTAATGGCAATCAGACCATGAAACCCACCAAGACTCGATATTTAAGGTATATTCCTCAACTCTCTACAGGGATTATATTGAGGATCGAGCTTCGAATGAGATTTTGAAATAAATTATGAAAGAAACTACCTACTGAATGTAATTACGTGGAAAGATCCAGTGAAACAGTAAAGGCCATTTCTTGAGTGAAGGCTTTCAACCTTTATCTTGGGAGAGCTGTCAACCTGTGTGTATGTTCTCCGTCAATTTAGAAGACCATAGGAAAATCTCACACCTGAGGCGATTGAGTCAAATAACACCTATTAAACGGAATAGGAAGTAAGAGGCACATTTACAAGCCCTTAGAGCCACCAGAACATCACTTTTTGTGGTGCCCTGTGCCATATTTACAAGGCGGCGTTAACCCACTTTTTGTGGCTTAACACCGAATTGTAAATATGAGTCCACACGATGTAGTGTTCTGCGGCAGAGGGGCGTGCAATGGGTGTTGCTGTGGGCATTCCACCGGAACAACCATTGTTTTTTGACACTGCCCCAGATTTACAAGGAAATGTAAATCAGAGGCAGCGCCAAAAACTAACGCCACGACGGGGGTGGCATTAGCATGGTGCAAAGAGAAGAAATACTTTTATTGCTCCTTGGTTTTGCTTTTCCTATGTGTGCTGCATTCATCAGCCCCAGCGCCATATTTAACACCCGATGTAGAAACGACACGCAACTAGGAGGTGGGCCCAAATAATGGAGCTAAACCCGATTAGGGTAATTATTTAAGGCCTGGTCAGACCGGTGTTAAAGTGCAGGTAGGTCATTTCCATGGGAAAACACCATGGAATGGGCACATAGATGCCCAACCCCCAGCATCACCATCAACCACACCACAGGGACATTACTAGAGGTGGGAGCCCATCCCAGGTAAGTTGCAGGTAAGTGTATGTGTACGTGTGTGGTGTACCAGTGGGGGCCTTACATGGGGCCCCCTGCCTGGCAATGGGTGTGTTGGGCTTGACCTGGGGACACTGGTCCCCTGTGGTGGGCATTGGGGTAGTGGTAATGACTCCTGTCTATACTTAGACAGGAGCCATTTTTTGGCTGCTTGTGCGTCACAAAATGACGCTAGGCTGACTATTTTGCCAATAATCAGCATACCGCAATTTTTTACCTACAAGCGCCATTTCGCCTAATGCATCTGTCACCATCTAGTGTCTTTTTTTGAGGAGACGCTAGCCATTCTTTAGCGCCATCATGCATCATTTTTTTAATTTGGTGCATGGATGGCGTTATGGAATATTGTTAGCTTGCGATAAGTTAAATGATGCACAACTGCGTTAGCACAGTTTTGCAGCATTTTTCATAAATATGGGCCTAAATGTATTAACACTGAGGCCCAGATTTACAAGATAATCATGCAGCGTAGTGCAGCAGCCGCAAATGCTGCGCTATGTGAAAAGGAAAATGGAGGAGAGTGCCATAGTTACAGAAATATGGCACTCTCCTCTTCCTATCGCCAGTGCAGAATTGTACTGCCATGTGCCACGTACACATAAGTGTATCTACATCAGTCTAACATAAGTTTTGTACTGGAGGAGTACCCTTCCAGTGCAAAATACTATGCTTAGACTAACCTTAAAACTTTTCCCAACTTGCATGTGTGCTGTAAATTAAAACGTTTCTCCGTGATTGCGCCTGGTTGAAGTGGGTGCTATTTTCTGACGCTAAACCTTGTCTACTTTTTTCAATAAATAGAGCTTAGAATCAGAAATCTTGGGTGGTTGCATGGGAATGCCCATGCTCCACCCATGGTACACCCTGTTGGCGCTAAGTAATGCTAAGCAGTGCTGTGCACTGTTTTCAGATGATTTTCCAGAGCTAAACATGTTTAGTGTGGAAAGTAAACTAGTAAAAAAAGATTTAGGGGGTCATTACAACATTGGCGGTAAAAGCCGCTTACCGCCGTGCAGAAGACCGCCTACACACCGCCGCGCCCGCGGATTTCCGCCACAGCTATTATGACCCACAGCTCGGAATCCGACAAATTTCAGACACCCACACAACTCCGCCACACCAAAGGTCAGTGATAAACTGGCGAAAACAAAACCGACACCGTCACGCCAACAGAAATACGCCCATACTATCACGACACACGAATCCACGTGGCGGTCTTTCAACCACGGTATTCCATTGGCGGTACACACCGCCGCGCTCAAAATACACACACTTCTACAAAACACCGCCACATTGGACAAATCGAAATACACACACCTGATACACATACACACACCACTCCCACACACCCAATACTATATAAAACACACACCCACATCACCCACAAACCCCTACGACAAAAAATTCAGAAAGAAGGCCAGAGCGAGAGCACCAGCAAGAACAACAGCATCCATAGGCACCCAACACCATCACCCACACAACTTCCACGCACAAAACACCACACACCACTACATATCACCACACTTATCACCACACACCCCACCCCACACATCACCCACACCACCCCATGGCACGGCAAAGAAACCCCAGGTTCTCGGAGGACGAGTTCAGGGTCATGGTGGAGGAAATCGTCTGGGTAGAGCCACAGCTATTTGGAGCACAGGTGCAGCACTCCTCAATTACAAGGAAGATGGAGCTATGGCGAAGAATAGTCGACAGGGTCAACGCAGTAGGACAACACCCAAGAAATCGGGACGACATCAGGAAGAGGTGGAACGACCTATGGGGGAAGGTGCGTTCCGTGGTCTCAAGACACCACCAGGCAGTCCAGTGGACTGGCGGCGGACCCCCACCTCCTCCCCCACAACTAACAACATGGGAGGAGCAGGTCTTGGAGATTCTGCATCCTGAGGGCCTCGCAGGAGTCGGTGGAGGAATGGACTCTGGTAAGAAAAATCTTAACTATTACATCCCCCACCCTACCTGCATGCCAGCACATACCCCCACCCTCACCCCCAGCACTCCTACTCCTCACAAATGTCCCACTATCACAACCCACCCATTCCAACACCAAGCCCTGCATGCAAAAACAAAGCATGGACACCCATCACTAAAGCATGCCCACTGCACATACCCCTTCAACCCCCTAAACCATCATCACACAAGCCCCCCACACAGGAATGCCAGCACTGAGATACACGGTCACCCACCCATTGCACACCATGACACACACAGATGCAATAATCATGCTTTTCCAACCCTGCAGGACCACTGCCCAACGTCACCAGACAGAAGGGTCCAGACATCTCCACCCAACCCACAGAAGAGGCCCACAGTGATGACAGCAGCTCTGTCCACCTGGATCTAGATGATCAGCCCGGACCATCGTGGGCCTCGGGACAGTCGGTTCCCCTCACACAGGCACAGGCCACCACAAACCATCCACCCTCTGGTAACACCAGCACAGCACCCACCCAGCGGGCCCATACCTCCGTCACCAGGACACGTCAATCAGCTGTGTGTCCACCACTACAGGGAACCCAGGATAACCCACCACCCCAACAACAGGGACCTGGGGCAGTGGTAGTGGGCACATGGTCCAGGGGACGGAGGCCCAGGAACACAGGGGAACTGGGAGCGCTGCTGTGCGACAGGGGGCAGACAGGCCCAGGGAACCAACTCTCCACGAGGCCCTCTCCTCCATCATGGGAGCATACCACCACTCCCAGGAGACGATGGCAACGGTCCTGGCCAAGTTTCAGGAGACCCAGCACATGCAGGAGGAACAGTATTTGGGGTTCAGGGAGGAACTCAGAACCATCAGCTCCGCCCTGGGCACCATCGTAGGGGTGCTGAAGGAAATACTCAACACCAGGAGGAACACTGGCACTCCAAGGGGCCCCTGACACTAGCATGGACGATGAACTGCCCACCACCTCCACCGGCGCTAGTGGACAGGAGGCACCGCCACAGGACCACCACAATAGCACCCCACCCCCTGCAGATGGAGAACCACCCCGCAAGCGGTCCCTGAGATCCAGGAACAAGACAGAGCACGATACCAAGACCCCCGCCAAGAAATGAGACCACCCTGATTGTCAACCCACTGTCCCACTTTGTCACCCTGTCCATACTTGAACTGCCCCAGCTCCACTTCCTATGCCCATATGGGCAATGCACCTATGAGACAAATAGACTGGACTCTGCTATGGACACTCCTCCGCCATCACCCCTCACCATTTAACTTCCCCCTCCAAGAATGTTTATGTAAATAAACACACCTAAAACACCAAAAGATCTGGAGTCTGTCTGTGATTTCGAAATAGTGTATTTGCTATTACAGTGACAACATTTCCAGGAAATAGTAATGTCAACATACCGTTGTCACACAGCTCTAGTCCATGAGGAATCTAAGCAGATGACACACAGTGGGACCCACACCTGTGAAACCGTAAGGGAAAGTGACAACTCAGTGACCATACACTGGGTGAAATTGACAGGCAGGAGAGAGGTAGAAGTGTAAAGGTACTTCTAATAGGCATGAATGTATTCTCATCTGTGTCTCACTGGAAATATTGCTGGATGACTGAGTCCCTATTGTCAATGTCTTCTTCCTCTGCTTCCTCCTCATCACTGTTCACAGGCTCCACAGCTGCCACAACACCGCCATCTGGACCATCCTCCTGCAGAAAAGGCACCTGTCGTCGCAAAGCCAAGTTATGAAGCATACAGCAGGCCACGATGATCTGGCATACCTTCTTTGGTGAGTAGAATAGGGATCCTCCTGTCATTTGGAGGCACCTAAACCTGGCCTTCAGGAGGCCGAAGGTGCGTTCGATCACCCTCCTAGTTCGCCCATGGGCCTCATTGTAGCGTTCCTCTGCCCTGGTCCTGGGATTCCTCACTGGGGTCAGTAGCCATGACAGGTTGGGGTAACCAGAGTCACCTAATAGCCACACCCGGTGCCTCTGTAGTTGACCCATCACATAAGGGATGCTGCTATTCCGCATGATGTAGGCGTCATGCACTGAGCCAGGGAGCATGGCATTCACATGGGAGATGTACTGGTCTGCCAAACACACCATCTGTACATTCATGGAATGATAACTCTTCTGGTTCCTGTACACCTGTTCACTCCTGTGGGGGGGGGGGCAAAGCCACATGGGTCCCATCAATAGCACCTATGATGTTGGGGATATGTCCAAGGGCATAGAAATCACCTTTCACTGTAAGCAAGTCCTCCACCTGAGGGAAAACGATGTAGCTCTGCATGTGTTTCAGCAGGGCAGACAACACTCTGGACAACACGTTGGAAAACAAAGGCTGGGACATCCCTGATGCCATGGCCACAGTTGTTAGAAATGACCCACTTGCAAGGAAATGGAGCTCTGACAGCACCTGCACTTGAGGGGGGATTCCTGTGGGATGGCAGATTGCTGAAATCAGGTCTGGCTCCAACTGGGTACACAGTTCCTGGATTGTGGCATGGTCAAACCTGTAGGTGATGATCAAATTTCTTTCCTCCATTGTCGACAGGTCCACCAGCGGTCGGTACACCGGAGGATTCCGCCATCTCACATGGCCCAGCGGACGGTGCCTATGAAGGA
This sequence comes from Pleurodeles waltl, assembly GCF_031143425.1. NCBI lineage: Eukaryota > Metazoa > Chordata > Amphibia > Caudata > Salamandridae > Pleurodeles > Pleurodeles waltl. Next base: position 919,996,303 of record NC_090443.1, read on the forward strand.
CAACAGCGACCACAGAGTCAAACAACTCAGAGGTATGTACCCACAGTCTAGACAGAACACGATTCATACACAAATTCAGGTCTGTATGTGTGTTGAGAGTAGGCCTAGGTGTGTGTGACGCAGTTGGTAATTAGGCCATGTGGGCCCCTGAAATGGCGGCTGCCTGACCTCTAAAGTGGGACAATGGGATGTGAGGTAACAGCACTGGCGTTGTATACCGTCGCGGTAGGCGGTCGAAGACCGCGGCGCAATGCTGCATTGGTTAACATTAGACCCTATGGGTCCCAGGAGCCAATGACGATGTACGCCGGCGGTGATGGTACGCACCGCCGTGGACGTGACCGCCGCGGACGTGACCGCCATTTTCTATCACTTCAATCACTCGATACCTGATCTTCGACAGGAGAGGACCTACACTGCAAGTGCTGCTGTGACCTCGGTCTGGAAGAGACAATGGCTCGTGCGTCTGGGGAAAGGGCCCCTGCCTTCACTGCGGAGGAGTTGGAGAAGCTTGTGGATGGGGTCCTCCCCCAGTACACGCTACTCTACGGTCCTCCAGACCAAGAGGTAAGTACACAGGGAGCATGCTGTATGGGCTATGCGTGTGTGGATAGGGCTGGTTGTAAGAAGGAAGGGGGCCGAGTTCTGCGTGCATGAACGACGGTGGGTGCATGTGCCACATGGCAAGGGTAGGAATGGGGGCCACTCACTTTGACAGCGCAGTTGCTAATGACTTCTCTTCTTCCCCTGTACATTTCATGTAGGTCAGCGGCCACCAGAAGAAGGATATTTGGCGTGCCATCGCTAAGGACGTCCGGACCCTGGGGGACCACCACAGAAGGAGCACCCACTGCCATAAGAGATGGGAGGACATTCGCCGCTGGAGCAAGAAGACGGCGGAGGCTCAGCTGGGGATGGCCTCCCAACGTGGGAGGGGTGCCCGTCGAACCATGACCCCCCTGATGTTCTGGATCCTGGCGGTGGCCTACCCTGTGTTGGATGGGCGCTTGAGGGCATCACAGCAGACACAAGGGGGTGAGTACACTCTAATTCTGCTGACATTGCGCGCAGTGGAGGTGTCTGGGTGGGGGAGGAGGGCTGTGGGTTTCCCTAGGCCAGGGCGAGTTCCGTAGGATAGGCCCATTCGTAAGGCATGGCCCTGTGGCCCACCACCCCACCTCTGTAGAGTGCCAACTACAGGTATTCATGCCCCTGTGTCATCTATGTGTGCAGATGTCGTACATAGCCTTGTAGGCCATTTCCCAGGAATTGCAGTGTAGAGCCCAACAGCGCAACATAGTGCAGGGTGCTGCTGTGTCTGTCTTGCCCGCCAACGGAAGCGGTAATCCATGCACTCAACATGTCTTTCTTCTGTTTCCCCCCCCTTTTTTTTGCGGTCTCCCTGTTCTTGTGTGCATTAGCATCATCAGGTGGAGGTGCAGTGGCAACGAAGCACGAGGGAGCTGCATCCCACATTGGCATGGAGGTCCACACTACGGACTCAGAATACACCAGTGGGACGGAGGGCGAGGGGAGCACCACAGCGGTCACAAGATCTGCAACCAGCGACACGGACTCGTCCTCCGATAGGAGCTCCCTTGTGGTGGCGGCAAAATCTGTGCCCCCCACTTCAACAGGTACAGCCGCCACCCCCCCTACCAGCACCGCCCTCCCAGTAGCCCCTCAGCCTTCGCCCCGTGCCCGCTCACCCAGGAGGTTGGGCATCACCTTCGCCCCAGGCACCCCAGCCCCTGCCCCTCTCACCTCTGCTGCCCTCAGTGAGGAGGCCATTGACCTCCTCAGGTCCCTCACTGTTGGGCAGTCTACCATTTTGAATGCAGTTGCAACACACAAATGCATTCCTGGAGGGCATTCATTCTGGTCAGGCTGCCCTTCATCGAACCGTTCAGACTCTGTCCTCAGCACTGATGGCAGCCATTGTCCCTGTGTCAAGCCTCCCCCCTCCAACTTCCTCCACCCAGACCCAATCCCCTGTACCTCTGCCTATCCCAAGCACACCATCAGACCAGCCTGCACACACCTCACCACACAAGGGAAGCTCAGGCAAACATAAGCACCACACATCCCACAGGCACTCATGCAAGCATCACACACATACAGACACACCAACATCCACTGCCTCCACTGTGTCCCCCCTCCTCGTCGTCTCCCTCCTCCCTCCCAGTCTCGTCTACACTCACACCTGCATGCACTACCTCTACAGCCACTATGTCCCACACCAGCACACCCAGCAGCACACCCCGCTCACGTGCAGTCACCACCCCCACTACCATTCACACGTCCCCTGTGTCCTCCCCCAGTGTGTCTGTGACGCCCCCTCCCAAGATACACAAACGCAGGCACACACCCACCCAACATACACCCACCTCACGACAGCCTGCAGCGCATGCACCTGCACCCAAAGCCACAAATGTTACACCTCCTACAACCACCTCCTCTTCCTCCACTCCCAAACCCCCTCCAGCCACCCGTCCCAGTGTCTCCAAACAACTTTTCATGTCCACCCTTAACCTATTTCCCACCACCCCCGTACAACTCATAGGTCCCGTACTAGCAGCTCAGCCACAAAATCTACGGGACCAGTGGTGCCTGTTGTCACAGGTATGTGGAGTGCACCGGCCACCAGGCCAGCCAGTCTATCACGGAGCCAGAGCACAGCCAGTCCCCCCCCTGTGAAGCACCAGAAGTTGGCCAGTGCCTGGCGGGAGAGGGGGAAGACTCCAGCCACTCAAGCCGACCACAGGGGTCCCGGGGGGAGTGTGGATTCTGCTGTGAATCCTCCCAAGGTGGGGAAGGGGCAGAAGAAACCCGCAAAGTCTGGGAGGAGCACCACAGCGGAGAAGACCGCCATCATCCCCGCTGGCCAGGAGGGCCCTGGCAGCCCCATCATCGCTGCCCAGGAGGGCCCTGGCAGCCACAGCCCAGCTGCCCAGGAGAGCCCCGCCAGCCACAGCCCAGCTGCCCAGGAGGGCCCGCCAGCCACAGCCCAGCTGGGCAATTAAGGACCGCCAGTCCCAGCCCCAGCCCCGCTGGGCAATGAAGGACCGCCAGCCCCAGCCCCGCCGGGCAATGAAGGACCGCCAATGCAAGCACTGTTGAACAGGGCAAGCACCACTGAACAGGGCAAGGACCGCCAAGGCAAGCACCGCTCAACAGGGCAAGGACCGCCAAGGCAAGCACCGCTGAACAGGGCAAGCACCGCTGAACAGGGTAAGGACCGCCAAGGCAAGCACTGCTGAACAGGGCAAGCACCACTGAACAGGGCGAGGACCACCAAGGCAAGCACCGCTGAACAGGGCAAGGATCACCAAGGCAAGCACCGCTGAACAGGGCAAGGACCGCCAAGGAAAGCACCGCTGAACAGGGCAAGCACCGCTGAACAGAGCAAGGACCGCCAAGGCAAGCACCGCTGAACAGGGCAAGGACCGCCAAGACAAGCACCGCTGAACAGGGCAAGGACCGCCAAGGCAAGCACCGCTGAACAGGGCAAGGACCGCCAAGGCAAGCACCGCTGAACCGGGCAAGCACCGATGAATAGGGCAAGGACCGCCAAGGCAAGCACCGCTGAACAGGGCAAGGACCACCAAGGCAAGCACCGATGAACAGGGCAAGGACCGCCAAGGCAAGCACCGCTGAACAGGGCAAGCACCGCTGAACAGGGCAAGGACCGCCAAGGCAAGCACTGCTGAACAGGGCAAGGACCGCCAAGGCAAGCACCGCTGAACAGGGCAAGGACCGCCAAGGCAAGCACCGCTGAACCGGGCAAGCACCGCTCAACAGGGCAAGGACCGCCAAGGCAAGCACCGCTGAACAGGGCAAGCACCGCTGAACAGGGTAAGGACCGCCAAGGCAAGCACCGCTGAACAGGGCAAGGACCACCAAGGCAAGCACCGCTGAACAGGGCAAGCACCGCTGAACAGGGCAAGGACCACCAAGGCAAGCACCGCTGAACAGGGCAAGGACTGCCAAGGAAAGCACCGCTGAACAGGGCAAGCACCGCTGAACAGAGCAAGGACCGCCAAGGCAAGCACAGCTGAACAGGGCAAGGACCGCCAAGACAAGCACCGCTGAACAGGGCAAGGACCGCCAAGGCAAGCACCGCTGAACAGGGCAAGGACCGCCAAGGCAAGCACCGCTGAACCGGGCAAGCACCGATGAATAGGGCAAGGACCGCCAAGGCAAGCACCGCTGAACAGGGCAAGGACCGCCAAGGCAAGTACCGATGAACAGGGCAAGGACCGCCAAGGCTAGCACCGCTGAACAGGGCAAGCACCGCTGAACAGGGCAAGGACCGCCAAGGCAAGCACTGCTGAACAGGGCAAGGACCGCCAAGGCAAGCACCGCTGAACAGGGCAAGGACCGCCAAGGCAAGCACTGCTGAACAGGGCAAGCACCGCTGATCAGGGCAAGGACCGCCAAGGCAAGCACCGCTGAACAGGGCAAGCACCGCTGAACAGGGCAAGGACCGCCAAGGCAAGCACCGCTGAACAGGGCAAGCACCGCTGAACAGGGCAAGGTCCACCAAGGCAAGCACCGCTGAACAGGGCAAGGACCGCCAAGGCAAGCACCACTGAACAGGGCAAGGACCGCCAACTCAAGCACCGCTAGCCCATTAGCGGCAGGGGCAGTGACGCAACAGGGAACGTCACGGGGTGATTGAAGCACTCTGGGCACCAGTCCCCCTCCAGAACCAGTGGAGACATGCATCCACTACTTCAGTCCTTGGCAGGATGAAGCACTCTGGGCACCAGTCCTCCTCCAGAACCAGTGGAGACATGCATCCACTCCGTCTGTCCTGCACAGGATGAAGCACTCTGGGCACCAGTCCACCTCCAGAACTAGTGGAGACATGCATCCACTACCTCAGTCCTTGGCAGGATGAAGCACTCTGGGCACCAGTCCCCCTCCAGAACCAGTGGAGACATGCATCCACTCCGTCTGTCCTGCACAGGATAAAGCACTCTGGGCACCAGTCCCCCTCCAGAACCAGTGGAGACATGCATCCACTACCTCAGTCCTTGGCAGGATGAAGCACTCTGGGCACCAGTCCCCCTCCAGAACCAGTGGAGACCTGCATCCACTCCGTCTGTCCTGCACAGGATGAAGCACTCTGGGCACCAGTCCCCCTCCAGACCAGTGGAGACCTGCATCCACTACCTCAGTCCTTGGCAGGATGAAGCACTCTGGGCATCAGTCCCCCTCCAGAACCAGTGGAGACCTGCATCCACTACCTCAGTCATTGGCAGGATGAAGCACTCTGGGCACCAGTCCCCCTCCAGAACCAGTGGAGACATGCATCCACTCCGTCTGTCCTGCACAGAATGAAGCACTCTGGGCACCAGTCCCCCTCCGGAACCAGTGGAGACATGCATCCACTACCTCATTCCTTGGCAGGATGAAGCCCTCTGGGCACGAGTCCCCCTCAAGAACCAGTGGAGACTGTTATCCACTTGAGAGACTGTGGCTTTGCACTCCCCAGGATGGTACAGTGGGCAAACCACCCACTGGAGAGACTTGAGAGACTGTGGCTTTGCACTCCCCAGGATAATGCAGTGGGCAAACCACCCACTGGAGAGACTTGAGAGACTGTGGCTTTGCACTCCCGAGGATAATGCAGTGGGCAAACCACCCACTGGAGATATTCGAGAGACAGTGGCTTTGCACTCCTCAGGATAATGCAGTGGGCAAACCACCCACTGGAGAGACTTGAGAGACTGTGGCTTTGCACTCCCCAGGATAATGCAGTGGGCAAACCACCCACTGGAGAGACTTGAAAGACTGTGGCTTTGCACTCCCCAGGATGGTACAGTGGGCAAACCACCCACTGGAGAGACTTGAGAGACTGTGGCTTTGCACTCCACAGGATGGTACAGTGGGCAACCCACCCACTGTAGAGACTTGAGAGACTGTGGCTTTGCACTCCCCAGGATACATCAATGGGCATGGAGCCACCTTGTGGATCTGGCGTCATGCACTCATCCGGCTGAGGTGCCCCCCCTTCTCTTCCCCCTGAGGTGCCTGTTGTATTCCTATCTGATGCCCCTGCAGTGTTCTCTCCGTCATGTTCGGGTATCTTGTGTGGGCCTCGCCCATGCATTTTGGGCCCAGTGGTCTACGGACTATGAATATTGCAATACCTGGACTACTATTCGTGGTGTATATTTTGTTAATAGTGTATATATGTAGATATTTGCTTGCTCTATTTTGATATATTACAATGGTTCCACTCATTTCCTTTTGTCTTTGCATTTTTCCGGGGGGCTTGGGGGGTGTTACTGTAATGTTTGGATATGCATTGGTGTGTGTGTTGTAGTGGGTGAGGGTGGGGGTGGGGGTGTTGCTTGTGTGTGTCCATGTTTTTTGCCTCCCCCCTCCCCTGTGTCGTAGGTGCAGTACTCACCGTGGTCTTCGCCGCCGGCGTTGGTGCTCCTGGTACAGGAGCAGGAAGACTATCGCAGGTAGAATTTGGAGTTCCGGGTCCATGGTGTTCTCGTTCCTCGTGGAGTGTGTAGAGGTGAGCGTTTTCACTTCGAAATGGCTGTTTCCGCCGTGTTTTTATCTGCGGTGAATCCGCCCCGGAAAAGGTGGCGGATTGGCCTGTCATAATAGTGTGGGCAGTACATTGTCTTCCGCCTGTCTGATGGCGGTGACCGCCGCGCTGTTTGTTTGTACCGCCGTGGCGGTCTGTTTGTTATAGTGGCTGTCTTTGTTGGCGGTTTCCGCCACGGTCGTAATTTCAAATTTTTTACCGCCGGCCTGTTGGCAGTCTTACCGCCGCTTGAACACTGTCCGCCAGTCTTGTAATGACCACCTTAGTCCCAGATTTAAGAAGGGCCTAGCGCCACCTAGCTCCACATTATCGTATTTATTTTTTACTCTAATTTGGCGTTGGCAAAAACGCTGCACCAAATTTACAAAGTGGTGTAATTCATGCATTAGGCCCCTTTGTAAACCTTTGCGCTACATTATGCCAGCGCCAGCATAATATATGCAAGGGGGGCGTTTCTTCGTTAGGAAGGCCCAGAAAAATAGTGCAGTAGAATCTATGAGATTCCACTGCACCATTTTTCTCGTCATTTTTAATGACTGGTCAGTGCAGGAATTAAATTGAGGCACACTAATGTTTATAATGGGCCTCTATGTGCTTTGCAGGATTAGCGCCAAACTTTTTGGTGTTAATTCTGCAAAGTACCACAATAGCTTCAGAAATTATGACGCTCTTCATCCTAATGTGCACCATGGTGCACTGTATCATTAAGACAGCGCACACTTGGTGGCGTTAGGGGGGCACAATGGGGCACAAGAAAAGTGGTGCTTCATATAATGAAGCACCACTTTTCTTAAATCTGGGCCTTAGTGTCGATTTGTGTCACTTTTGTGATGCAAGCACAGTGCTAAAACTTAGTAGATATACCCCTTAGTATATACACAGGGCCATATTTACAAGAAATGGTGCATCGCTCCGTTGAGGCAGCAATGCATCAAAATAACTTGCAGAATCATACGCCATGGATTAGTCAGATTTACCACACTGCACACAATGGCGTAAGGATCCTGGATGCCTTAAAACAAAAAATATGCATTCATGTGCGCCATGTCATAAAGAAATCAGATGCTTCTGCTACAAAGGTGACAATGAGCTGACTTGCGGCACCTAAAGTGAGGCTAATTGGCCCTGTGTCACTTTTGAGTGTGGAATGCATAAAATAAAGTACATAAAATTGTGCATGGGGGAAAAATGGCACACCTCACAGGAGACAGCCATGGAGCAGGGGGCAGGCAGCAGAAGCAAGGACAACAGCACCAGCTAGGATGTCCAAACAGTCTCCCTGGCGAAGAGGAAGAGGAATATGATTTCAGTGAGGAGAAGATTGATATCTTGATAACTGAGGTGACAGAGCACAAACATCAGCTCTGTGTCACCTCTACATTGCCACTAGGGTGGAAAGAGGCCATTTGGCAATCCATAGTGGAAAGAATCAACTGTGTCGGACAAGCAAAGAGCACTGCCACCGACTGCAAGAAACACTGGCATGATTATAAGTGCCAGAGGAAAGGGAAACTGGCCAACAACCTGAAGGCAGCAATGCAGACTGGAGGAGGGAGCTCCCCAGGAGGAGATGGCTGTCTTGGAGGAGCTGGTGACAGCAGTCGTCCCAGATGAATTGGTGGTTGGAATACCAGAACACGACAGTGTAGCACACAAGGAAAAACCACAGCCACAGGGTATCAACAGGGGGAAATGTGGGCAATAAGGCCATGTTGTGCAGTGCAGCTAGCTATGTCCGAGCTCTCCACTGCGCTGAGTGCAAGGCAAAGGGCAGTAATCTGGCTCATGTTCCATTAAATGGCAAAGAAATGTCAGTCACACTGCCCATTACATGTTGCACAGCTCAGTCCAGCTCCGTCGTGTTTGTACATTCTATGTGTGAAGCGGAGCACCAGTCCAGGTCCACCTTTGTATACTGGCATGTGTAGTGGAATGTATAACAGTATAACAGTTCAAGTAATATCATGTGTACCTCTACATATCCTAGTGTCTGTCCTTAAATTTCAGCAATTAATGTCACCTTGCTGTACACCACCTCTCAACATATCCATGTGATGGGTGTGTACATGCATGCTGTACATCTCATATTCATACGTATCTTGTGATGTAACTAGCAAGTGTAAGCCAAACTGTAATCCTGGGTGACATTTTTGTTGCAAGCCATTATGGGTGGCACCAACATAAGGTGGATTGTGTAATGGACTGTTGGATAACAACGCTGTGCGGACATGCCTTTGGTCAAACACATCTTGGCATTTCTGGTAATGCGACAGCGCAAAGGTATGACTGTCTACCAAATATGGAAAATGGGGCATTAGACGGCATGAGTGAGGCCTTTAACTGCATTACCATGTGTGGAATTCTGACAACTGAGCCAGCTGTCCTTACCTATTCTGTCTTTACTGAGGTGTAAATCCTCTCCTCCTGTCTGGACTTGCCATACTAAATGTACATAGAATGCAATGTGGATATCTACAGTAGCGATGTTTACCCGACATGCATTTGAAAGTTTAACCAGCCATGCTCACCAATACATCCTCTCTCATATTCTTTAACAGGCTATGGCATTTTGGTAATGGCTCCTCTATGACTGTTAGCACTAGGAACCTTTACGATAAGTCAGTTGAGAGGCGTTTGTTTAGACTCCCTCTTATTTCTTGATGGGTTTTCCGGTTTGGATGCACGTTTTTGTGGCAGTCTGCTCGGATCAAGCCAACAAGGTTACAAGAATATGGTGATGGTGTGTCCATCGGGGAGAAATTTGGAGAGAATACTGTTCTTCGTATGATGAATAGTAACAGCATAAGACAGTGTTGGCATGGCAGGACAAGTATGAGGGATTCTTTGGAACAGTTTGCAGGCTAGAGCTTGCACTGCAATAGGCAGTTGTAGATCTATGTGAGAAGTCCGGGAATTTTGCACCCTGATATTTTTTCTTTCTGTTTGTCACAAATGTATAGAGGAGGGACGCTACATTTATATTCAAACACTATTTTTTAGGTCATGCCAGTACTGAAGGAAGATGAGTGCTGTTGTTGTGACAGCAAGATTAGTCCGCATCTCCCTAACTAACTTCGTCCTATTATCAGAGTTCTAGATATACCGCTGGGGGCAATATTTGCCAACAATCAATGTGATCCATCTCTATATGTTACTTGGAGGTGAGCCTTATAGACTGCAATTTCTTCCCCTCCCAGACCTTTTTTCCGAGCATGAGTTTTTTTAGTTATGGTTTTTGGGAGACCATGTTTTTACTATAATTTTGTTTATTTTTTTATTTTTTATTTTTTTTCTTTTGTATTTTTCCTCTATCTTTTCATTATGTGTTGGGTGAATAGTCTTGGGCCTGGTATTGACAGCATGAAGAAGAAGGGTCACATATAACATAGGTGGGCTGTGTTGGTCACCATGTGATATATATAGTTATCTTACCCACTCTGTCAAACCACACACAGCTTGGGTGCATGCTGGTTTTGGTGTCATGTTTCACAGGATTGCAGGGGTTCACTTTTCCAACTAGTATGATTGGAGATATAGCTACCATTGTAGGCGTATTGGTCAAGCTATTAGTCGGTTGGCTATATTTTTGATTTATAGATCTTGTTGAAGATAGGACCAGAATCTCCCTTATGGGTTTTTTAACAAGGTACAGTGTATCTGTTGCGTGCCCTGAGGAAGGTGGGTGACCATTTGGTCACGTGGCACCGAAACGCACATTGGCACGATCTCTAGCTGGGCAAGATTGTTTGCTTCTTCTCTCTTTGAATCCCAAACATTATGTACTGAGTTGATTTATGGACTTTAACGATGGTTAATATAAAGACACATTTAGTAAATTACAATAAATTCTCTGGACTGTAACAATATTCTGATTTTGTAAAAATTGTAAAAGTCAAATTTTGAGAATAATACTGTGTAATATATTTGTTCATATTAATTTCATAAGGTTTCTTTGTGTGCAGGCCCGTTAGAGTAGAACTGTCCTGCTAGTGTCAATTTAACAGTTTTTATTGAGTGAGTCTGATGTGAGAGTGATTTGAATGGGTGTACTTTTTAGGGAGTATGATATTTAGGTCCTACTGTTTGATTAATTATGATGGATGATGTTATTAAGTATAATTATGAATATGAATAAACAAAATAATACGTTTGCAACATTTCATTGTTAATGATTTGACTGATGCTTGATGTATGTTTACATATCTTTGAGGGATTCCATCCTTGTGGAACCATGTTTGGAGAAGGGTTGTTTTTCTTGGTTTGAATATAGTCCCTGTCCCGCTCCTTCATCCTTGATTTTCAGGGAACCCTTTTTGTTTGGGGTTCAGGTCCACCGACAAGACATAACTTGGTACATTGTACTGTGAATGTAGAACACATCCACTGTGGACATAAGAAGCACAGTACATTGAATAAACAGTTGTCTAAGTAAGTCTGCACATTGAACACTACACATATGGCACAGTAGACAGGGCTTAATAATACACATAGGCAAGTCAGATTGAAGAGTTTGCAGGTATGATCTTCATAATCAGGAATCAGGTGCACAGAGTATGGACCAAGTACAAATACATCACTCCTTGCAAAATGGTGCAAGGGTGTCTGCCTTTCATGGGTCTGTGAACCTAATGATTTGACATACCACACTCTGCAAGGCATTACATTAGCTGTGTATAGCTCATATCTATACATGTCCATGGCAATCCTCCACACATCAGACAGTAGTCATGCTTGTTCCTTGCCTTCAATGAGCTCAATACATGTCAGTGCTGCACAGTAAGCAGACATTGTCCTTCCATGCCCTGCACAGGCACAATGAGTAATTGTGAACATCTGCACACCAACATGTGTGAGAAATGTTTACATGTGCCATGTTAGACCTGACAGCTTTAAGGTGGTCATCCCCCAACTTTTTGCCTGCCTCCCTTCACTTTTATGACACTGTTTTTGCTGGTTTTAGGACTCTGCACACTTTACCATCACTAACCAGTGCTAAAGTGCATATGCTTTCTCACTTAAACATGGTAACATTGGTTCATTCCCAACTGGCATATTTGATTTACTTGTAAGTCCCTAGTAAAGTGCACTACATGTGCCCAGGGCCTGTAAATTGAATTCTACTAGTGGGCTTGTAGCACTGGTTGTGCCACCCACATAAGTAGCCCCTTAACCATGTCTCAGGCCTGCCATTGCAAGGCCTGTGTGTGCAGTTTCAGTGGCACTTCGACTTGGCATTTAAAAGTACTTGCCAAACCTTAAACTCCTGTTTTTCTACATATAAGTCACCTTTGGGAAGGCCCTAGGTAACCCATAGGGAAGGGTGCTATATAAGTAAAAGGCAGTACATGTACATGTGTGTTTTATATGTCCTGGTACTGGAGAACTGCTAAATTTGTTTTTCATTACTGTGAGGCCTGCTCCTTTCATAGGATAGCATTAGGGCTACCTTCATATACTGTTTGAGCGGTAGATTCTGTTCAGAAAGGGGCAACAAGGTAATATTTAGTATGGCCAGAAAGTGATCATTTCTTTGCACTTAAAATCCATCTGTGCCTTATAGCCTGTCTCCAATCCACGTCTGGGCTGGGCTGATTTACAGCTCCCTTCTGCATTCCACCCAGACAACCACAAATACAGGACACTCAGACACATCTGCATTCATCTGCATACTGAATAGGTCTTCCATTTCAAAGGCTAGAGGTCTTTCCTCACACAATGCACTGCCAAATCCCCTAATGGGATCCTGGCAGACAGACCTGTACTGAAAGGGGACATTGTGCACTTCAAAACCACTCTTTGAAGTCTCTCCCACTTTAAAGGCATTTTTGGGTATATAAACTGGGTCCCTGACCCCACCAAATCAGACACTTCTGGACCCGAACCTGCAGCCTGTCAAGGGGAACTGCTTGGCTGCCCAAAGGACTCATCTGGACTGCTTTGCTGTGAAGGACTGCTGCCCTGCTGTTGCCCTTCTGCCCTGCTGCCCTCTGACTTTGCTGAGAAGTGCTCTCCAGGGCTTGGATTAAGCTTGCCTCCTGTTTTCTGATGTCTCAGGGCCAAAAAGACTTCGGCCCTCAATACAACCCTGGCGGTAAATCACGCTTACCACCGTGCAGAAGACCGCCAACATGCCGCTGCGGAATTCCGCTACAGGTATTATGACCCACAGCTCGGAATCCGCCACAATACAGACACCCACACAAGTCTGCCACACCAAAGGTCAGTGATAAACTGGCGATAACAAAACCGACACCGTCACGCCAACAAGAATACGCCCACACTGTCACAACCCACGAATCAACGCAGTGGTCATTCAACCGTGGTAAACCATTGGCGGTACACACCGCTGCGCTCAAAATACACACACATTTCCAAAACACAACCACATTGGACAATTCCAAATACACACACCTGATACACATACACACACCACACCCACACACTCACAACACTATAAAACACACACCCACATTACACACAAACCCTTACTACCAGAAATTTGAAAGCAGGCCAGAGAGAGACACTACCTAAAACAACACAAGCATCCACAGGCACACAACACCATCACTTACACAACATCCACGCACCTCAAACAACACACACTAACACATCCCCTCACACATCACAACAGACACCACCTCACACATCACCCACACCACATCATGGCACCTCAAAGACACCCCAGGTTCTCTGACGAGGAGCTCACGGTCATGGTGGAGGAAATCGTCCAGGTAGAGCCACAGCTATTTGGATCACAGGTGCAGCAAACATCCATTGCTAGGAAGATGGAGCTATTGCGCAGAATTGTCAACAGGGTCAATGCAGTTGGACAGCATCCAAGAACACGGGATGACATCAGGAAGAGGTGGAATGACCTCGGGGGAAGGTGCATTCTGTGGTCTCCAGACACCAGATTGCTGTACAGAGGACTGGCGGTGGACCCCCACCTCCTCCCCCACAACTAACAACATGGGAGGAGCAGGTCTTGGCAATACTGCATCCTGAGGGCCTCGCAGGAGTAGCAAGAGGAATGGACTCTGGTAAGTCAAATCTTTACTACCTTATCCCCCCACCCCACCTGCATGCCATCACATACTCCCACCCTTACCCTCACACCCATCACCCCAACAACCCACAGATACCCCACTAGTACAACCCACACATCCCAAAACCAAGCCCTGCATGTAACACCAATGCATGGACACCCATCACGAAAGCATGTCCTATACAGAGTCTCACTCATGCCCCAAAATCACCAATCACACAAGGACCAAGCCAATAATGCAAGGACAGGAGTAGAGGGTCACTCACCCATTGCACACGATGGCACACACAGATACAATAGCTATGCATTTACACCCCAACAGGACCCCTACCCAGCGTCACCGGACAGGAGGTGCCAGATATATCCAGTCCCCCCACAGAAGAGGCCCACAGTGATGACAACAGCTCTGCACGCCTGGATCAAGATGACCAGCCCGGCCCATCTGGGACCTCTAGACAATCGGTTCCCCTGCCACTGTCACAAGCCACCACAGAGCCTCCCCCCTCAGGAAACACCAGCACAGCACCCACCCAGCGTGCCCATCCCTCTGTCCCCATAACACGTCAATCAGCAGTGTGTCCACCACTACAGGGAACCCAGGCAAACCCACTGACACAGGACGATCAGGGACCTGGGGGCAGTGGGCACACGGTTCAGGGGACAGAGGCACAGGATAACAGGGAAACTGGGAGGACTAAAGTGCGACGGGGGGACAGGCCCAGGGAACCGACACTCCATGAGGCACTCACCAACTTCATGGGAGCTTACCATCATTCCCAGGAGACCATGGCAACGGTACTGGAAAAAGTTTCAGGAGACCCAGCGGCTGCAGGAGGAACACTACCTTGGGATCAGTGAGGACTTGAAGTCCATTAACACCACCCTGGTCACCATTGCTGGCAGACCTTCTCAGCACCAGGAGGGACACAGTGGCACAACAAGGGGCCCCTGACACTAGCCTGGATGATGAACAGCCCTTCACCTCCGCCGCCGCTAGTGGACAGGAGGCACTGCCACAGGAACAACAGGACACCAGCACCCCACCCCCTGCAGATGGAGAACCACCCTGCAAATGGTCCCTGAGATCCAGGAACAAGACAGAGAACATTGCCAAGACCCCCGCCAGGAAATGAGACACCCCTGAATGTCACCCTTCTGTCCCACTATTTCACCCTGTCCATCCTTAAACTGCCATTGCTCCACTTCCTATACCCCTTTGGACAATGCACATGTGAAACAAATAGACTGGACTCTGCCATGGACATACCTCCACCATCACCCCAGCCCATTTTACAACCCCCTCCACTTATTTGCACAGGAATAAACACACTTCAATCACAAAACAATCTGGAGTCAGTCTGTGCTTTCACAAATGTGTAATTGCAATACCTATGGAATATAGCAAAGTCAATTTACTTGTTCACATACCAATGTAACACAGCTGTAGGCCAGGAGTAAACAGAGCAGAGGGCACAAATTGGGACCCAGATCTGTGAAATGGAAAGTCAAAGTGACAAGTCAGGGTCCATACACTGAGTGAAAATGACAGACTTATGCTAGCTCCAACAATAGTATGAGATGTGGCAAGCAGTGACATCTTCTTACCTGTGTCTCACTGGAAGTATTGCATAATGATGTTGTTTCGATTGTCAATATCCTCTTCTTCTGCCTCCTCTTCTTCACTGTCCACAGGCTCCACAGCTGCCACAAGACCACCATCTGGCCTATCCTCCTGCAGAAAAGGCACCTGCTTTCGCAAAGCCAGGTTGTGCAACATAAAGCAGGCCAGGATTATCTGGCACACCTTCTTCGATGAGTAGTATAGGGAGCCACCTGTCAGATGGAGGCACCGGAATCTGGGCTTCAGGAGGCCGAAGGTGCATTGGCTCACCCTCCTAGTTCGCCCATGTGCCTCATTGTAGCGTTCCTCTGCCCTTGTCCTGGGATTTCTCACTGGGGTCTGTAGCCATGACAGGTTGGGGTAACCAGAGTCACCTGCAAATGAGGGACAACTGTTAGACACACACTAACCCTTAGGGACAACCCCATACCCAGAAACCTATGTCAACTGTATTGGGACCTTGCCCTCACCTATTAGCCACACACAGTGCCTCTGGAGTTGCCCCATACCATAAGGAATGCTGCTATTTCTCAAAATGTAAGCATCATGCACAGAGCCAGAATACTTGGCATTGACATGGGAGATGTACTGGTCTGCCAAACACACCATCTGCACATTCATTGAATGGTAGCTCTTCCGGTTTCTATACACCTGTTCATTCCTGTGGGGGTACAAATGCCACATGTGTCCCATCAATGGCACGAATGATGTTGAGGATATGTCCCAGGGCATAGAAATCACCTTTCACTGTGGGCAAATCCTCCACCTGAGGGAACACAATGTAGCTGCGCACGTGTTTCAGCAGGGCAGACAACACTCTGGACAACACGTTAGAGAACATTGGCTGGGACATCCCTGATGCCATGGCCACTGTTGTTTCAAAAGACCCACTGGCCAGGAAATGGAGTACAGACAGGACCTGCACTAGAGGGGGGATTCCTGTGCGATGGCAGATAGATGAAATCAGGTCTGGCTCCAACTGGGCACACAGTTCCTGGATTGTTGCACAATCAAGTCTGTATTTGATAATGATGTGTCTCTCTTCCATTGTCGACAGGTCCACCAGGGGTCTGTACACCAGAGGATGCCGCCATCTCATCACCTGCCCCAGCAGACATGCCCTATGGAGGAGAACAGCGAGCAGAGAGTCATCCAACACTGAGGTATTACAATTTGTTATTTGCAGAAATGTTATTAATCTGCAATGTGCCGGTATCTGTCTATATTCCGGGCCTAGATAGGTGTGATGCAGTTAACATCCATCCCATGTGGCCTCCTGAAATGGTGGCTGCCTGACCTGTAAGGTGGGACAAGGGGATAAGAGGTAACGGCGCTGGCGTTGTACACCATTGCGGTGGGCGGTCAATGACCGTGGCGCAATTCTGCATTGGTTAACATTGGGCCCTATGGGTCCCAGGAGCCAATGACGATGTACGCCGGTGGTGACGGTACGCACCGCTGCGTACGTGACCGCCATTTTCTGTCTGTTCCCTCACTTGACACCTGACCTTCAACAGGGGAGGACCTACACTGCAAGTGCTGCTGTGATCTGTGTTTGGAAGCGACAATGGCTACAGTGTCTGGGGAAAGGGCCCCTGCCTTCACTTCAGAGGAGTTGGAGAAACTAGTGGATGGGGTCCTCCCCCAGTACACGCAACTGTACGGTTCTCCAGACAAACTGGGGAGTACACTGTGAGCATGCTGCATGGGCAATGCCTGTTTTGAGTGGTGTGGATGGAAGATACAGGGGGGGGCTGAGGCCTGCATGTGCGGATGGAGAGTGTATGTGCATCAGGGCATGGGTGGGAACTGGTGGGCAATGAGTATGACGGTCCTGACGGGTAAGTAATTTCCTTTCCCCCTGTACCATTCCTCTAGGTCAGCGCCCACCAGAAGAAGGGTATTTGGCGTGCCATCGCCAAGGAAGTGCGGACCCTGGGGGTCTACCACAGACGGAGCACCCACTGCCGTAAAAGATGGGAAGACCTGCGCCACTGGACCAAGAAGACGGCGGAGGCCCAGCTGGGGATGGCCTCCCAACGTGGGAGGGGTGCCTGTCGCACCATGACCCCCCTGATGTTCCGAATCCTGGCAGTGAGGCCAGATAGGCATCCGGATTTGGATGGGCGCTTGAGGGCATCACAGCAGCCACAAGAGGGTGAGTACACTCTCATTCAGCTGACTCTGCGCGCATTACGAGATGTCTGGGTGGGGGAGGTGGGCAGTGGGTTCCCCTAGGCCAGGGCGAACTTGGTAGGCAAGGTCCCTTGTGAGGCAGGCTATGTGGCACCCTAACCCCACCAGTGGTAAGAGCCATCTACACCTAGTCAGGCTCCTGTGACTTCCAGGTGTGCAGCAATTGGTCTTAGGCCTCGTACCCCATGGTAAGCTGAAATTTCTAGGAACTGTCAGTGCATGGTGTAGTGCAGAGGGCTGCTCCATGTGTGTTGTGTCCACCAACGGTAGTGGTGTTGCATGGACTGAACATGTCTTTCTTCTGTCTCCCCCCCCTCTTTTTGTGGTGTCCCTGTTCCTGTGTACAATAGCATCATCAGGCGGAGGAGCGTTGGCACCGGAGCTGCAACCCACTTGGCCCTGGAGGGTGAAGCAACGGAGTCTGAAGCTACCAGTGGGACGGAGGGCGAGGGGAGCTCCATGGTGGGGACAGGAGCAGACAGCAGTGACAGCGACTCCTCCTCTGATGGGAGCTCCCTTGCGGTGGCAGGCACCTCTGTGCCCACTGCATCAACAGGTACAGCCACCACCCCCCTACCAGCACCACCCTCCCAGCAGCACCTCAGCGTGTGTCCCGTGCCCGCTCACCCAGAAGGGTGGGCATCTCCTTCGCCCCAGGCACCTCAGGCCCTGCCCCAGTCAGGCCTGCTGCCCTCAGTGAGGAGGCTATTGACCTCCTGAGATCCCTCACTGTTGGGCAATCTACCCTTGTGAATGCCATCCAGGGTGTAGAGAGGCATTTTCAACAAACAAATGCATACCTGGAGGGCATTCATTCTGGGCAGGCAGCCCAACAGAGAGCATTTCAGGCTCTGGCCTCAGCACTGATGGCAGCCATTGTCCCTGTGTCCAGCCTCCCCCCTCCAACTTCCTCCTCCCAAACCCAATCCCCTGTACCTCAGCCTATCCCAAGCACACCATCAGACCAGCATGCACACTCATCAACACACAAGAGTGGACATGGCAAACATAAGCACCACACATACCACAGGCACTCACACAAGCACCATCCCCATGCAGACACAGCAACATCCACTGCCTGCACTGTGTCCCCCTCCTCCACGTCCTCCTCCTCCTTCCCTGTCTCGTCTCCACTCACACCTGCATGCACAACATCCTCAGCCACTACCTTCATCACCAGCACACCCATCTCCACACGCCGCTCACGTGCACTCACCACCCCCACTACCATTCACACATCCCCTGTGTCCTCTTCCAGTGTGTCTGTGAGCCCTCCTCCCAAAGTACACAAACGCAGGCACACACCTACCCAACATCCATCCACCTCACAACAACCTCCGGCCCATGCACCTTCACCCAAATTCAGCAGGTGTACACCTCCCACAACCACTACCTCTACCTCCACTCCCAAACCCCCTCCATCTTCCTGTCCCAGTGTGTCTAAAAAACTCTTCCTGGCTAACATTGACCTCTTCCCTACACCTCCCCCCCCTGTCCTTCCCCTAGGGCCAGTCTTTCCAGGTCCCAACCCAGCACCTCAGCCACCACAACCCCAGGCACATTGGTGCCAGCAACTGCGGAGTCATCGAGTGCGCCACCCATCAGGGTTGCCAGTGTGCCACGTATCGAGGGCAAGGACATTCAGCCACCTGCCAAGGTAAAAAAGGTGCCCACATCCCGGAGGGAGAAGCCGAAACTACCAGCCACCAAGGGCTCAGCAAAAACAAAAGGGGATAGTGGCAAGACAACTGCGGCACCATCAAAGGTGGGGAAGGGCCGAAAGCAGAAGAGCAGGTCAGGAGAGGGCATGGGGGCACCGACTGAGGGACCAGTGTCACACCTTCTGTCCACGACCATGCCAACCTGTAGGTGGCGAACACTGCTAGCTGCCCTGCCACCACAACTGCCACCTGCACCGCCACCTCCACCTGCACCACCCCCGCACGTCTACAGCCTCAGTGACAGTCCCCAGCCTCTTCCCCAGTGGGCAGCTATCCGAGGCTGCAGGAGACGGCCTGCTTTGTCCCTCAGCAGGTGCTGACCCATGCACCGCCGTCAGCACCGCCGCCACAGACACCACCGCAAGCACCACCACCACAGACACCGCCGCAAGCACCACCACCGGCCCCAAGGCATCCTCGGACAGTGGCACCACCGCTGACATGGCTACCACTCCCAGTGGTCAGTCGTCTGAGGCTGGAGGAGAGTTCCTTGACCCTGGGCAGCTTCCATGAGGAATGACTTCCATCACTGTTTGCACCTGCAGGTGGAAGGCGAAGCCGCAGAAGTGTGGGATATTTCGCTGCCTCCATGTCGTATCATGCTACCTGAACCTCGCCAATCTCGTGGCACACACACCCAGGTGAGGGAATTGTACCGGCCACACTGCACGTGGAGCACTCTGGGCACCATGCCCCCTCCAGAACCAGTGGAGTATCACATCCACTACCTCAGTCCTTGGCAGGATGAAGCACTATGGGCACCATGCCCCCTCCAGAACCAGTGGAGTATCACATCCACTACCTCAGTCCTTGGCAAGATGAAGCACTCTGGGCACCAGGCCCCCTCCAGAACCAGTGGAGTATCACATCCACTACCTCAGTCCTTGGCAGGATGAAGCACTCTGGGCACCAGGCCCCCTCCTGAACCAGGGGAGACTGTTATCCACTTGAAAGACTGTGGCTTTGCACTACCCAGGACCAAGCAGTGGGCAAACCACCCACTGGAGAGACTTGAGAGACTATGGCTTTGCACTCCCCAAGACCAAGCAGTGGGCAAACCACCCATTGGAGAGACTTGACAGACTGTGGCTTTGCACTCCCCAGGATACAGGAGTGGGCAAACCACCCACTGGAGAGACTTGAGAGACTGTGGCTTTGCACTCCCCAGGACCAAGCAGTGGGCAGACCACCCACTGGAGAGACTTGAGAGAATGTGGCTTTGCACTCCCCAGGATAGAGCAGTGGGCAAACCACCCACTGGAGAGACTTGAGAGACTGTGGCTTTGCACTCCCCAGGACCAAGCAGTGGGCAAACCACCCACTGGAGAGACTTGAGAGACTGTGGCTTTTTCACTCCCCAGGATAGAGCAGTGGGCAAACCACCCACTGGAGAGATTGCAAGACTGTGGCTTTGCACTCCCCAGGACCAAGCAGTGGGCAAACCACCCACTGGAGAGACTTGAGAGACTGTGGCTTTGCACTCCCCAGGATACAGCAGTGGGCATGAAGCCCCTTCGTGCAGCAGTGGCGTCGTGCGTTCATCAGGCTGAGGCGCCCCCTCTCCCCCTCCCCCTGAGGTGCCCGTGTATTTTCGATCTGATGACCCAGCAGTGTTCTCTCCGTTTCCAGGCAGGTATCATGTGTGGGCTTCGCCCATGCATTTTTGGCCCAGTGGTCCATGGACAATGATTGGTACACTATCCGGACTTGTATAGTTGGTGTACATATTTGTATATACTTAATTTTGACTTTTGACTAATGGATTTTTCATGATTACAATCAGTACAATAATTTCTTTTGTTCTTGCGTTCTTCCAGGGGGTGAGGGAGTGTATATGTAATGTTGCTGCATGTATTTGTGTGTATGTTGTGTGTGAGGGTGGGGGTGTTGCGTGTTGCGTGTGTGTGTCACTCTCTTTCGTCCCCCCTTCCCTGTGTGCTAGGTGCAGTACTCACCGTGGTCGCCGCTGCTGCCGTTCGTACTCCTGGTAGAAGAGGAGGTAAACCAACATAGGTAACACCTGAAGTTCGGGCTCCATGGCGTCCTGGTTCCTCGTTGGGTGTCGAGAGGTGAGTGTTTTCCCTTCTGCGTACTGTTTCCGCCGTGCTTTTGATAGCATTGGTTCCACCCTTGAAAAGGTGGCGGATAGGCGTCTTGAAATACAGTGGGCGGTACTTTGTCTTCCGCCTGTCTGTTGGTGGTTACCGTTGCGGTGTTTGTTTCTACCGGCGTGGCGGTCGGAGTGTTAAAGTGGCTGTCTATGTTGGCGGTTTCCGCCACGGTCATAATTCCATTTTTTTTTCCGCCAGCCTGTTTGCGGTATTACCGCCGCTTTAACACCAACCGCCAGGGTTGTAATGAGGGCCTTCATCTCTTCAAGGAACTTCTTGTGTGCTGAAAATTGATACACAGCTTGCCGGAAACGACGCATAGCCTGCCTTGCACTGAGAAAATTGCCGCACAGCTGAACCGTAACGATGCAGCCTGACTTCTGAGTGAAGAATCGACGTAGCACCTGCCTTGCTGCCGGAAATTAGATGCACAGCCCTACTGGATCGACACACAGCCGAACAGAAACGACACAGCTCGACTTCCTGAATGAAGAATCGACGCAGCGCCGGCCGTGCAAAAGAAAATTAGACACATTGCCCCACCGGATGAACACAACGCCTGTGACTTCATCCCGCACGCCCAGGATTTCCACGCATCGTTCCTGGGCATCAAAAAGACCCCAACATGGCAGTGAGGAACCAAGACTTTGCACCGGAAATCAATGCAAAGCCCCTTGCAGCGTGGAAAGAAACAACACATCATCTGTGCCACAACAGAAAATCAGATGCACACCCTATTTTTCCACGCATCTCCTCCTCTGCGGTCTCCATGTGTGATATTTTTGACGCAAACCAGGTACTTTGTGAAACCAATAGACAACTGTTGATTTCTAAGATTTAAGACTCTTTTTATTCTTACAAAAGTGATATCTCAACTGTTCTTATTGAACATTTGTTGTTTTGACCTTAATCTAACTAGATAAACATCATATATTTTTCTAAACCTGTGTGGTGTATTTTTGTGGTGTTTTCACTGTGTTACTGTATGATTTATTGCACAAATACTTTACACATTGCCTTCTAAGCTAAGCCTGACTGCTCAGTACCAAGCTACCAGATGGTGGACACAGAATGATTTGAATTGTATGTGACTTACCCTGACTAGGATTGTGGTCCCTATTTAGAGAAAGGCGAATACCTCTGACAACTAGAGACCTCATTTCTAACATGCCCAAAACAGCCTGTCAAATATTTTAACATAATTATGAGAGTGAGTTCATGTGTATCATAAACAGAGTTTGGCACACATTTGTGAGTCAATAGTTACCTGTAATGCCCAGTGACAACACTATCTACACAGTGCTGGTGGGGCATCAAATACCTCTAGGGCTTGCAGGCATTACATGGTCTGTATGGGCTAATGCCAGCCTTGTGTTAAAATGCCTCTGTGGCCTGCTTCTGCTGATCAACATATTTAAGCGGAAGCATGGCATTCTGACCATAATACATATGTGACCCATGGAGTCATTGAAGTACTATCATATATTAGAAAAGGAGACTCAGCTTTAAATGTATGCAACATCTGTATTACCAACTGCTTCCCCTGTTTCAATTTGTGAGGTGATCAATGAAGTCAGCCTCCCCGCTGACCACAGCTGCCCAGCAATGCGTCAGCTGATGCATTGTGCAGTCCACCCTGAAAATTCGGACCATGTGTTGCTGCACCTTCTCCCACCGAGTCTTCCGGTCCTGGGCTGAGCACCCCTGGATTACCTGACACCCACTGGCAATCATGTTGGTGACGTAGTGAGTGATCAACCACATGAACCCCCCCAAACTCCTGGTCAGACATGTTGCGTGATCTACCCCCCCCCTCGGACATCTCCGTCCCTGAAAAAATACCCCCAAATAACAAGAAACAACCTAATACCCCCCCAACCACCTCTAATAAAACAAAACCCTGAAAAGACAGGCACCCAACAATACACTGAACAAAACAATACAAATTAGAATTACAATATACAAAACAGACTTTTGGGACACAACAGGAGCAGCACGGACACCAACAAGACCAATAAACAGAACCATAGTCTCCAGCAACCAACAAACACCTTCACCAGCCAGCACAGACAAAAAGACTGCAAAGGAAAGTGTAAGTAACTTCACACTTCCTGATTTGCAGCATTGCAGAGCCATTGCATTATTTCCTTGGTGGATGTTTCATGTTTTCACCAAATGTGTCATTTGTTTAACTCATCCTTGGATAAATCTGAAATGCATGATTTTTACACAACGCATGACAATGCTGTATTTTTGATGCTTTGGCTTGGATGCATGACATCCGGATGATGGGACGTGTGCAATGCATCATACATTACACTAATGTGTCTGTTTAAACTGACGCAATAGGCCAAACGTGTGTTTTACAGTGTAGTGTATTGTGCAGTGCATGTAAACAATGCCAGGGATCAGTGTATTGGCTGTGAATATATGAGGTGACATGCTTGATGTCTTGGAATGTGTTGCATGTGTATGCTGATAGTGCACATATGTGTGACTTACATTACTGGTGTGAATACTGGGGCCCCAAAGTAGCAATGTGAAATTGTCTGGCAAGCTAAGGGGCCTATTAACTAAACTTTGATGTAACGTGGGGCAGCAACACAAGTTGATGTGCTGTGTTGCGTGAAAGAAGGAGGGCGGAAATGCCTGATATTTTCAAAGATATGGAGCATTTCTGCTCTCTCCTTGCGCTGATGCACTTCATGCATCCTAGTGCCAAGGAAGGCACCTGCGTTGCAAGGAGAATTCTTTTTGTGCAGGAAGGGATAGCTTCCTCCACAATAGCAATCTCTCAGGGAATTGTTCTCTTTCTAAGTGCACTGCAGAATGCAGCCCACGTAGATAGAGGATATAACAAGCAGAAAAAAAGTTTTTTTCTACTTGTTACACAATCGTCTGGGAGGTGTGGAGATTTATTGCAATCTCAGGTCTACAAACCTTTGTAAAATCTGGGACTCCATGAAATCCATGGGTAAATGGGAATACTCATGCATCCACTCATAGAACGCCTTCCATATTGAAACCCCACACAAGACTCAGTAAATCGCCCCTTGCGTGGCTTATTAATTATCTACTAGCATTTTGCGTCATGAATGTGGCACAAAAGTGGTGCAACTATGATGCAAAATGGTAGAAAATGTGCGACCTGAGTGAGCTGGAGGAGTTTACATTAGGGAGCTTATATAAAAGGGTCCTGTCCCACAGGGGAGTCACTTTTCTAGATGTTCCAGTGGCGAAGGACTCATAATCACACTTATGATGCAATGCAAAGCCACCATGAATGGATGTGCAAGAAGGTGCAGGAAGAACTATAATGCCAAATGATGTAAGATAGGGGGAAGGCATAAACCTTTGCTAAAGCAACAGGTTTACATCCTTAGGGGTTAAACTGAGTCAGCCTGAATATCCATGGGTGTTGCCTTGCAATACCCCCAAAGCACAGAGTAATCCTGCCAGCCTTTTGAGGTGGCTTGATTTACTCCATAGCTATGCGGCCATGATGAGCCGTACAAGGTGACTTAGCATGGCCTCATAGATATGGTTGAGAGGGTTGTGCCACCCGAGGTGCAGAAGTAATGAGCCACTAGCGGCACCAGCCTCTGGTAAATAGGCCCAGATCTGTATGCATTGCTATCCTAGGATGTGTTATGGATGCATTACACACTCAGGGGATGACATAAGCTGGCTGGTTCAGCAAGTCTACAGTGTATGTGGCATCGGGGAGACAGATTGACTGTCTGGATATGTAATGGATGTGGCTAGGCATATATGACCATGTTGATCTGTGCAAACCAACAGTTAACAGAGAGTGATAGCCAACAACCACCATATCATGTTGTGGTACATACACATCTGCTGTATGAGCCTGGGTCTGGAAGAATATGTGTAGCACATGCAGAGCCAATGCACATTAATGTTTACCTCAAATCTTTTCCTACATTTTGGTGATCATGAGGCCAGTGTGGGTACACAAAATAAGTCTGATTTATTCCAAAGAGGTATATATTTGCTATTGGCATGCATCACAATATGTTACTTTAGTGAGGGGTTACTTGAACTTAGGATGCGAGTAGCATTCACATAAGATGGTCACCTGGGCATTTAATGACACATTCTGCCACCATGACCTGGAATGCATCAGTGCAAGGTACCTTGGCAGGATTTATCTTGCACATAGTCTTTGCTTCAGAGCAAATTAGTTTTTTCTAATTCTTTGTGATGTGTTTTTACAAACACACATAGATGTAGCTGTAGGAGTACACTCATTGTCTGTATCCGAGTGCAACACACCACCATGGTAACATACCACCTTGCTGGTTCCATTTGCACCTTTGCCTAGTGGGGAAGGTTTGGCAGCATTGGTCCTAGGTAACCAATCCTGCACCAGCACGGTTGAGAATTCCATATTTATATGTGTTATGTGAGATGACACAATTAATTTAAGATGCGCCTGCAGACACTGATGCAGCATATGTAGACTGTATGGGTTGCACGGTGTTCCCTTGCACATTTTATGTGCCTCTGTTCATAGTCATTAGACTATGAGTTCACTCTACTGACCTCTGCAAGAATGAACCTGTACTAATCATTAGATGTACAACACACACACAGTCATTGCACACTATTTACATTTGCACACCCTTTGGATAGTGGTAGGATGTCTGACGGTCAGTACACTGCACTTGTACACATTATCATAACATGTCCAAACTGTGCAAAACTACTCTGTTTGGTGTCTGTTTTCCCAATGGACATGCACTTGGCACTGGCTGTTGACATGAACACATTTTTGGATTAACAAGATGTTGTCCAGCAGTGTTTATTGCACATTGCTACATACCATTGTTATGGAATATTACTATCATCTGTGATGTGAGTGTTTTGATGTTTACAGTGATTATAAAGTAAAATCGCTTATGCAATGGTGGTGTTCATAAATTTATTGGCATTTTAGAACACTTTTTTCATGAAATCCATATATTTGTTTCCATTGATGTGAGTCATGCATCTGCAAATAAATTCTGTACTATTTCATCTTTTCCATGTCCCAGAAAATTGTATGTACATTGTGGAGTTGGTGTTCATCTTCCCCATCACCATCCTACGGCCTTCATGATCCTCATTTCCCTCGTCCAATGGGAAATTGGTACGCACACATATGTTGTGCAAAATCTATGAGGCCATGCAAGGCACACAAGGTGACTTTGTGTTGCCTCATAGATATGATGGACAGGCCTGCACCACCAGAGCATCATGAATATTGATGCTCCAGCAGTGCAGGCCTCTTGTAAATGAGGCCCAGCGTGGGCTTAGCAGGTCTTAACATGTGTGACTTGCAGGGTTGTATTACACATGTGCCATGGTGTATGAGGTCCACAACTGCTACATATGCACTGTCTCATTCATCCAACACAAATAGGGCTATTTTATCCAACATAATTTACTGTCATGAGGTCGGTCATGTGCTTCAGATGTACTTACCAACCATTAGGCCATTCTCATAACTCCCATACTGAAAGCCCTCATTTATGATGGAATGTCTGAAGATGTATGCATCATGAGCACTCCAAGGGTACTTTGCCAGCACATTGATGAACATCCTCAGTTGGCCCACTATTCCCTGCACATTGGTTGAATATGTGTGCTTCTGGTTGCAGTTCAGCAGCACAAGGCACCTGTCCATTGCCCCCAATACATGTGGAAATACAGCAATGGCATAGAAGCCCTGCTTATTTCCAAGTTGTTTCTGCTCTGTGATGGGAAACATGAGGTACTGGGGTGTAAGGCTTGTGATGGCATTGAGGACGAAGGGGAAGAATGCAGAAAAGGAGGGCGGAGATATTCCTCCCACTCTGGTTGTGATGGTTTGGAATGAGCCAGAAGCTAGCGTGTGGAGTACTGCCATCAGCTTGGCCTGCAGAGGGATGTTGGTGCACCTCTCGGATGTTGGCTGCATCCTTGGTGCAACCTGGTGCAGGAGCTGGACAACGGATGCCCTCCTGAGCCTGTAATAGGTGATGACCCCCCTCAGGTAAACGAGGGTAGTCCTCTGCCGGTATGTCCCCTCCCTTCTGCGCTGCTACCTTGGTGGTGGTGGAGGTGGTCATCTTCTTCCTGCTTCTAGCTTCAGTATGAATAGGCCCATGGCATAGTTGAGTTTGCCAAAGTGCTTTGGGTATGTTCTGCTTATGTACCAGTGCCAGTGTGTCATTTTTACACCTGGGTTGCAGATGAGCAGGAAATTTGATGCATTTTGGACTCTGCTCGTCATTTGCCAATGGTGTGTCACTTTCCCATAAACTTGTCTAACTAGATCTTTCAGCCGCCTTCACTACAGTGTCCCACTGCACCCTGTGCGCCAGACTCCACACAGCAGGCATACTCGTCAAGGCCCTTCGATGGATACACTCCTTCCTGACAGGCAGAACACAGAAAGTCAGGCTCCTGTCACACCTGTCAGAACCTATAAATATCAGCTGTGGAGTACCCCAAGGATCCTCGTTGAGCCCCATGCTGTTCAACATCTACATGACCCCGCTCGCCCCTATCGTCATGAACTATGGTATGAACATCATCTCCTAAGCTGATGACAGCCAGCTGATCATCTCCCTGACCAAGAAGCCCTCAACAGCCAAGAAGAATTTCTGAGACGGGATGGAAGCAGTCGCCACCTGGATGGAGAGCTGCCTTAAGCTGAACTCTGACAAGTCCGAGATCTTCATCCTGGGACCTTCCTCCTCAGCCTGAGATGACTCCTGGTGGCCCTCAACACTTGGCAGGCCCCCCATCAACACAGACCACCAATGAAACCTCAGTGTCATCCTCGACTCAGCGCACCATGACCAGTCAGGTCACCTCCGTCGCATCCACCTGCTTCCATAACCTCCAATTTCTACAGAAGATTTTCAGATGGATACTAACTGACTGCTGAAAAACCGTGACACAAGCCCTAATCATGAGCAGACTTGACAATGGCAACGCCCGCTATGCTGGAACCTCCAGGAAGAACCTGAGCAAGCTGCAACAAATTCAGAACGCCACTGTCAGACTCGTCCTGAACACCCCTTGCCGAGTACACATCACAGGACACCCGAAAGACCTCCACTGGCTCACCGTCCAGAAGAGGATCAACTTGAAACTCCTCATACACGCCTACCAAGCACTCCACAACATCGGACCCAGCTACCTCAACCACTGCATCAACTGTTACTCCCCTTCCAGACCTCTCCACTCATCCCAGAAGTCACTCGTCATTGTACACCGCATAAGGAAGTCCTCGGTTGGAGGAACATCTTTCACTTACCTGGCAGCAAAAGGTTGGAACACCTTATGTCTTCACCTCAGACAGTCGCCATCGCTACCTCAATTCAAGAAGGACGTCAAGACTTGGCTCTTCGACTGATCCCTGAGGACTTACCCCTAAGCGCCTTGAGACCATATAGGTGAGCAGCACGCTCTAAATATATTTGATTGATTGTTTGATTGATGCATCTGTTCTGTGGTGGATTTTACAGGAGAATGCCTACCTTTCATATGTTTAATGTTACCTGATGCAGTCGGTTGTAGTGCAGGAAAAAAACAAGCAGGGCAGTGAAAAGTGACGCATCATGCTTAATGCGTCACTTTGTAATACAGAACATGCAATGCACCACCTCTGCATCAAGAAAATGGTGCTGCGGCGGCGCAGGCTCCTTGTAAAGATGTCCGCAGTTTTGTCTTTTTTATATTAGGAATTTGTCCGTAACAACCTTAAGTCTTTTTCTCTGTATCCTCTCTAGGGTTTCCAGGTCATATCCATACTTCCTTTATTGGTATAACTCAGCTCTGTCTCTATGGACCTCAGTACAAAGAAGAAGGTAAGTGTAAACCAACAAAGAAAAGAAAATAGCACATAGAGAAAAAAAAAAAATCTTGTGTTTTCCTTTTGATTTTCTTTCCGCAAATCTTAATCCTTCCCTTTTATATTTTTTTTTATTTCCTTTTAATATATAGGCATTACTCCTTCTTTTAATTTGTGATCTCACCTCCACCCTTTTGAGTTTTTAAGTAGCAGAGTTCCTTGCTTGCTCCTAGCTCTAGGGCCCAGCATGCTATAAGCATAGGGTGGGTTCATGTTTGTGCCATTTTGCCCCCTTAATCTGACATAATATTTCTGCCATTTCTTACATTTTTGTACCCAAGGGACACCCCATCATGCACCAGGACAGTCTTAAGCCTCCTCCAGTAGACCGTGATGGACTTGGGTCTCCTGTAAGTAGGATAACGTCTCCAAATTGGGCTTGTTGGGTTTTGGGGTGTCCTGTGTTGCGTTCTCCTAATGCCTGTGTCAGGCAGTGAAGTGTCTATGTCATGCATCCTTCTTCTTCCTTCCTCGTCTTTAGTCTGCTCCCTTTTCAGGCTATTTACATTGAAGTTCGCCTCCATGATTGTTTTGGCATTACTTCTAGATCATTGCTGTGAATGCTGTTTCTTGAAATATAATATTGCAACCCTTTGAAATAATGCTTCAAAACAATTAACCAAACTTAGTTTCTGTCATTTGTCTTTTAAATGATGTTATTCTACACCATGTGACTAAATTCTGCCATTCTATTCTTCACTATAATAAAGAACTACTAGGATCTATGCATCAATGTAAAAAATACTTTACTAAATGTACTGAACAAGATGTGCTTTTCTCCAGGTCAAGATTAGCTTTCCCAGACTGAATTGCGTACTGTGTAACAATGTATTGGATGGTGTGAACACAAAATCTAATGTAATTGTGAGAAATTTGTTGAATGTGTTCTATTGTCAATTTTTCTCCTTGGTGAATTCTATTGGGTATGAGTCTAAGAACCGTGTACTAATGTAGAGAATGTATGAACCTATTGCCTCAGCTCCTATAAAATAGCATAACTTTTGTGGTGGACAGGGCAGACCTTTTTCCATTTTTAGAAACTCAATCTCAGTTGATTTTGCATTTAAACTCTCCTTAGTTCATCTTATAATGTATTTGGACTTAGCACTTTAAAATTAATTACTAAGGTGGTCATTACAACCCTGGCGGACGGTGTTAAAGCGGTGGTAAAACCGACAACAGGCCGGCGGTAAAAAAATTGCAATTACGACCGTGGCAGAAACCGCCAACAAAGACAGCCACTTTAACACTCCGACCGCCACGGCGGTACAAACAAACAGCGCGGCGGTCACCGCCAACAGACAGGCGGGAGACAATGTACCGCCCACACTATTATGACAGGCCAATCCGCCACCTTTTCCGGGGGGGATTCACCGCGGATAAAAACACGGCGGAAACAGGAATTTCGAAGGGAAAACGCTCACCTCTACACACCCCACGAGGAACGAGGACACCATGGACCCGGAACTCCAAATTCTACCTGCGATAGTCTTCCTGCTCCTCTACCAGGAGCACGAATGCCGGCGGCGAAGACCACGGTGAGTTCTGCACCTACAACACAGGGGAGGGGGGAGGGAAAAAACAGGGACACACACATGCAACACCTCCACTCTCACCCACTACAACACACACAAATGCATATCAATACATCACAGTTACACCCACCAAACCCCCCGGAAGAATGCAAAGACAACAGAAAATGAATGTAACCATTGTAATATATTAAAAACAAGTAGGCAGAAATATATATATACACCATGTACAAATTAAATACCAAGCATAGTAGTCCAGGTAGTGCACTAAGATAGTCCATGGAACACTGGGACCACACGGTATGGGCGAGGCCCACACAAGATCCCCGACCATGACGGAGAGAACACTGCAGGGGCATCAGATACCAAGAAAACAGGCACCTCAGGGGGAGGGAAAGGGGGGGCACCTCAGCCGCTTGAGTGCACGACGCCAAATCCACGAGGGGGCCACATGCCCACTGTTCCATCCTGGGGAGTGCAAAGCCACAGTCTCACAAGTTTATACAGTGGGTGGTCTGCCCACTGTTCAATCCTGGGGAGTGCAAAGCCACAGTCTCACAAGTCTCTACAGTGGGTCGTCTGCCCACTGTTCAATCCTGGGGAGTGCAAAGCCACAGTCTCTCAAGTCTCTACAGTGGGTGGTCTGCCCACTGTTCAATCCTGGGGAGTGCAAAGCCACAGTCTCTCAAGTCTCTACAGTGGGTGGTCTGCCCACTGTTCAATCCTGGGGAGTGCAAAGCCACAGTCTCACAAGTGGATGACAGTCTCCACTGGTTCTGGAGGGGGCATGGTGCCCAGAGTGCTTCATCCTGTTAAGGACAGAGGTAGTGGATGACAGTCTCCACTGGTTCTGGAGGGGGCATGGTGCCCAGAGTGCATCATTCACCCTGTGACGGACTCAGTTGCGTCAGTGCCCCTGCCGCTCATGGGCTAGCGGTGCTTCACATGGCGGTGCCCTGTTCAGCAGTGCTTCAGATGGCGGTGCCCTGTTCAGCGGTGCTTCAGATGGCGGTGCCCTGTTCAGCGGTGCTTCAGATGGCAGTCTCCATTGCAGGGTCTCAGCTGCTGGCGGTCCTTCATGGCCCAACAGGCCTTTTGCTGTTGGTCCTTCATGGCCCAGCGGGCCTTTTGCTGGCGGTCCTTCATGGCCCAGCTGGGCTTGTGCTGGCAGTGGCCTCCTGGGCAGATGGGCTGGTGCTGGCGGTGGCCTCCTGGGCAGCTGGGCTGGTGCTGGCGGTGGCCTCCTGGGCAGCTGGGCTCGTGCTGGCGGAGGCCTCCTGGGCAGCTGGGCTGGTGCTGGTGGTGGCCTCCTGGGCAGCTGGGCTGGTGCTGGCGGTGGCCTCCTGGGCAGCTGGGCTGGTGCTGGCGGTGGCCTCCTGGGCAGCGGGGATGATGGCGGTCTTCACCGCAGTGCTGCTCTTCCCAGACTTGCCGGGTTTCTTGTGGCCCTTCCCCACCTTGGAAGGTGTCACAGCTGACTCCACACTCCCAACGGGACCCCTGGGAGCGGCTTTGGTGGCTGGAGTCTTCCCCCTCTCCCGTCGGGCACTGGCCAACTTCTGATGTTTCACAGGTGGGGGACTGTCTGTGCTGTGGCTCCGTGCCACACTGCCTGCCCTGGCGGCCAGTGCACTCCACATTCCGGAGACTACAGGCACCACTGGTCCCGGAGATGTTGTGGCTGAGGTGCTAGTTCGGGACCTATGAGACGGACGGGGTGGGGGAGGTGTGGGAAGGAGGTCAAGGTTGGACAGGAAAAGTATTTTGAACACACTGGGACGAATAGCTGGAGGGGGTTTGGGAGTGGAGGAAGAGGTGGTGGCTGTAGGAGGTGTACGTTTGGTGACTTTGGGTGAAGGTGCATGCGCTGGAGGCTGTTGTGAGGTGGATGACTGTTGGGTGGGTGTGTGCCTGCGTTTGTGTATCTTGGGAGGGGGCGTCACAGACACACTGGGAGAGGACACAGGGGACATGTGAATGGTAGTGGGGGTGGTGACTGCATGTGAGCGGGGTGTGGTGGTGGGTGTGCTGGAGAGGGACGTAGTGGCTGTAGAGGTAGTGCATGCAGGTGTGAGTGTAGACGAGACTGGGAGGGAAGAGGGAGATGAGGAGGAGGGGGACACAGTGGAGGCAGTGGATGTTGGTGTGTCTGCATGTGTGTGATGCTTGCGTGAGTGCCTGTGGGATGTGTGGTGCTTATGTTTGCCTGAGCTTCCCTTGGGTGTTGATGTGTGTGCGTGTTGGTCTGTAGGTGTGCTTGGGATAGGCTGAGGTACAGGGGATTGGGTCGGGGTTGAGGAAGTTGGAGGGGGGATGCTAGAGACGGGGACAATGGCTGCCATCAGTGCTGAGGCCAGAGTCTATAAAGCTCGGTGAAGGGCCGCCTGACCAGAATGAATGCCCTCCAGGAATGCATTGGTTTGTTGCAACTGCCTCTCTACACCCTGGATGGCATTCAAAATGGTAGACTGCCCAACAGTGAGGGACCTTAGGAGGTCAATGGCCTCCTCACTGAGGGCAGCAGGGGTGACTGGGGCAGGGCCTGAGGTGCCTGGGGCGAAGGTGATGCCCACCCTCCTGGGTGAGCGGGCACGGGGCAAAGGCTGAGGGGCTGCTGGGAGAGCGGGGCTGGTAGGGGGGGTGGCGGCTGTACCTGTAGATGCGGGGGACACTGATGTTTCCACCACCACAAGGGAGCTCCCATCAGAGGACGAGTCCGTGTCGCTGGTGTCAGCTCTTGTCCCCGTCGTGGAGCTCCCCTCGCCCTCCGTCCCACTGGTGAATTCAGACTCCGTAGTGTCGCCCTCCAGGGCCATGTGGGATGCAGCTCCCTTGTGCTCCGGTGCCACTGCTCCTCCGCCTGATGATGCTAATGCACACAAGAACAGGGAGACCACAAAAAGGGGGGGTAAGACAGAAGAAAGACATGTTGAGTGCATGTATTACCGCTACCGTTGGCGGACACGACAGACACAGAAGCCCCCTGCACTACGGCGCGCTCTTGGGCTCCACTGTTCAATTTCTGGGAAATGGCCTACAAGGCTATGGACGACATCTGCACACATAGATGACACAGGGGCATGACTAGCTGTACTTGGCACTCTACAGAGGTGGGGTGGGGTGCCACATGGCCTGCCATACGGAGGGGCCTTGCCTACGGACCACGCCCTGGCCTAGGGAAACCCACAGCCCACCTCCCCCACCCAGACACCTCCACTGAGCGCAAAGTCAGCAGAATGAGAGTGTACTCACCCCCTTGTGGCTGCTGTGATGCCCTCAAGCGCCCATCCAACTCCGGGTAGGCCACCGCCAGGATCCTGAACATCAGGGGGGCCATGGTGCGTCCAGCACCCCTCCCACGTTGGGAGGCAATCCCCAGCTGAGCCTCCGCCGTCTTCTTGCTCCAGCGGCGAATGTCCACCCATCTTTTCCGGCAGTGGGTGCTCCGTCTGTGTAGACCCCCAGGGTCCGGACGTCCTTGGCGATGGCACGCCAAATATCTTTCTTCTGGTGGGCGCTGACCCACATGAAATGTACAGGGGAAAAAAGAGAAGTTATTACCAACTGCACCGTCGAAGTGAGTGGCCCCCATCCCTACCCTTGCCATGTGGCACATGCATTCACCGTCTTTCATGCACGCAGCACTCTGCCCCCTTCCTTACATCCAGCCCTCTCCACACAGGCATAGCCCATGCAACATGCTCCCTGTGTACTTACCTGTTTGTCTGGAGGACCGTAGAGTAGCGTGTACTGGGGGAGGACCCCATCCACGAGTTTCTCCAACTCCTCCAATGTGAAGGCAGGGGCCCTTTCCCCAGACACTCGAGCCATTGTCTCTTCCAGACTGAGGTCACAGCAGCACTTGCAGTGTAGGTCCTCGCCTGTCGAAGATCAGGTATCGAGTGATTGAAGTGATAGAAAATGGCGGTCTTCAACCGCCTACCGCGACGGTGTACAATGCCAGCGCAGTTACCTCACATCCTATTGTCCCACTTTACAGGTCAGGCAGCCGCCATTTCAGGGGCCCACATGGCTTCATTTCCAACTGCGTCACTCATACCTAGGCCTAGACTCAACACACATACAGACCACCTTTTGTGTATGATAGGTGTTCTATGTAAACTGTGGGTACGTACCTCTGAGTTGTTTGACTCTGTGCTCGCTGTTGTCCTTCATAGGCACCGTCCGCTGGGACATGTGAGGAGATGGCGGCATCCTCCGGTGTGCCGACCGTTGGTGGACCTGTTGACAATGGAGGAGCGACATTTGATTATCACATACAGGCTTGACCGTGCCACAATCCAGGAACTGTGTACCCAGTTGGAGCCAGACCTGATGTCAGCAATCTGCTATCCCACAGGAATCCCCCCTCTAGTGCAGGTGCTGTCAGTGCTCCATTTCCTTGCAAGTGGGTCATTTAAAACAACAGGGGCCATGGCATCAGGGATGTCCCAGCCTATGTTTTCCAACGTATTGTCCAGAGTGTTGTCTGCCCTTCTGAAACACATGCGGAGCTCCATCGTTTTCTCTCAGGTGGGGGATTTGCCTACAGTGAAAGGGGATTTCGATGCCCTGGGACACATCCCCAACATCATAGGTGCCATTGATGGGACACATGTGGCTTTGGTACCCCCCCACAGGAGTGAACAGGTGTACAGAAACCGGAAGAGTTATCATTCGATGAATGTACAGATGGTATATTTGGCAGACCAGTACATCTCCCATATGAATGCCAAGTTCCCTGGCTCAGTGCATGACGCCTACATCCTGTGGAATAGCAGCATCCCTTATGTGATGGATCAACTCCAGAGGCACAGTGTGTGGCTATTAGGTGAGCACCTGGAAGCTAGTCAGTGGGAATGGTTGTCTGGGTCTGGGGACACCCCTCCAGGTTAGTGCGTGTCTAACAGTTGTCCCTCACCATTTGCAGGTGACTCTGGTTACCCCAACCTGTCATGGCTACTGACCCCAGTGAGGAATCCCAAGACAAGGGCAGAGGAACGCTACAATGAGGCCCATGGGCGAACTAGGAGGGTGATCGAGCGGATCTTCGGCCTCCTGAAGGCCAGGTTCAGGTGCCTCCATATGACAGGTGGATCCCTATTCTACTCACCAAAGAAGGTGTGCCAGATCATCGTGGCCTGCTGTATGCTTCATAACTTGGCTTTGCGACGATAGGTGCCTTTTCTGCAGGAGGATGGTCCAGATGGCGGTGTTGTTGCAGCTGTGGAGCCTGTGGACAGTGAAGACGAGGAAGCAGGGGAAGAAGACATGCACAACAGGGACTCAGTGATCCAGCAATATTTCCAGTGAGACACAGGTAAGAATACAAACCTGCCTACTACATGTACTTTAACACTACTACCTCTCTACTGTGTGTCATTTTCACCCAGTATATGGTCACTGAGTTGTCACTTTCCCTTACGATTTCACAGATGTGGGTCCCACTGTGTGACATCTGCTTAGATTCCTCATGGACTAGAGCTGTGTGACATAGGTATGTTGACATTAAACTTGAAAGAGCATTTCGTCACTGTAATTGCTAATACACGATTTCGAAATCACAGACAGACTCCAGATTGTTTTGTGCTTTAAGTGTTTTTATTTAAGTGCTCAATATTGGAGGGGCTAGTGAAATGGTGAGGGGTGATGGCGGAGGAATGTCCATGGCAGAGTCCAGTCTATTAGTCTCACAGGTGCATTGCCCATATGGGCATAGGAAGTGGAGCTGGGGCAGTTTCAGTATGGACAGGGTGACAAAGTGGGACAGTAGGATGACAATCAGGGTGGTCTCATTTCTTGCGGGGCTTGGCATTGTGCTCTGTCTTTGTCCTGGATCTCAGGGACCGTTTGAGGGGTGGTTCTCCTTCTGCAGGGGGTGGGGTGCTGGTGTGGTGGTCCTGTGGCGGGGCGTCCTGTCCACTAGCGCCGGCGGAGGTGGTGGGCAGTTCATCGTACATGCTAGTGTCAGGGGCCCCTTGTAGTGCCACAGTGTCCCTCCTGGTGTTCACAAGTTCCTTCAGCACCCCTACGATGGTGCCCAGGGTGGAGCTGATGGTTCTGAGTTCCTCCCTGAATCCCATATACTGTTCCTCCTGCAGGCGCTGGGTCTCCTGAAACTTGGCCAGTACCATTGCCATTGTCTCCTGGGAGTGGTGGTATGCTCCCATGATGGAGGAGAGGGCCTCGTGGAGAGTGGGTTCCCTTGGCCTGTCCGCCCCCTGTCGCACAGCAGCCCTCCCAGTTCCCCTGTGTTCCTGGGCCTCCGTCCCCTGGACCGTGTGCCCACTACCACTGCCCCCAGGTCCCTGTTGTTGTTGGGGTGGTGGGTTATCCTGGGTTCCCTGTAGTGGTGGACACACTGCTGATTGACGTGTCCTGGGGACGGAGGTATGGGCCCGCTGGGTGGGTGCTGTGCTGGTGTTTCCAGAGGGTGGAACGTCTGTAGTGGCCTGTGACTGGGTGATGGGAACCGACTGTCCCGAGGTCCCCGATGGGCTGGGCTGGTCATCTAGATCCAGTTGGACAGAGGTGCTGTCATCACTGTGGGCCTCCTCTGTTGGTGGTGTGGACATGTGTGGACCCTCCTGTCCGGTGACGTTGGGTAGGGGTCCTGCAGGGGTATAAAATAATGGTTATTACATCTGTGTGTGTCATGGTGTGCAATGGGTGCGTGACCGTGTACCCCAGTGTTTGCATTCCAGTGTGAGACCTTGTGTGAGGATGGTTTAGGGGGTTGTATGGGTATGTGCAGTGGGCATGCTTTAGTGATGGGTGTCCATGCTTTGTTGTTGCGTGCAGGGCTTGGTGTTGGGATGGGTGGTTTGTGATGTTGGGGCATATGTGAGGAGTAGGGGTGCTGGGGGTGAGGGTGAGGGTGGGGGTATGTGATAGCATGCAGGTAGGGTGGGGGTTGTAATAGTTAAGATTTGACTTACCAGAGTCCATTCCTCCACCTACTCCTGCGAGGCCCTCAGGATGCAGAATCTCCAAGACCTGCTCCTTCCATGTTGTTAGTTGTGGGGGAGGAGGTGGGGGTCCACCGCCAGTCCGCTGAACCATCAGGTGGTGTCTTGAGACCACGGAATGCACCTTCCCCCGTAGGTCGTTCCACCGCTTCCTGATGTCCTCCCGATTTCTTGGGTGCTGTCCCACTGCGTTGACCCTGTCCACTATTCTTCGCCATAGCTCCATCTTCCTTGCAATGGAGGTGTGCTGCACCTGTGCTCCGAATAGCTGTGGCTCTACCCGGACGATTTCCTCCACCATGACCCTGAGCTCCTCCTCCGAGAACCTGGGGTGTCTTTGCCGTGCCACGGGGTGGTGTAGGTGATGTGTGGGTGGAGTGTGTGGTGATATGTGTGCTGATATGTAGTGGTGTGTTGTGTGAGGTGCATGGAAGTTCTGTGGGTGATGGTGTTGTGTGCCTGTGGATGCTGTTGTTCTTGCTGGTGCTCTCTCTCTGGCCTTCTTTCGGAATTTTTTGTCGTGGGGGTTTGTGGGTGGTGTGTGTTTTATATTGTATTAGGTGTGTGGGAGTGGTGTGTGTATGTGTATCAGGTGTGTGTATTTGGAATTGTCCAATGTGGTAGTGTTTTGTAAATGTGTGTGTATTTTGAGCGCGGCGGTGTGTACCGCCAATGGAATACCACGGTTGAAAGACCGCTGCGTGGATTCGTGGGTCGTGATAGTGTGGGCGTATTTCTGTTGGCGTGACGGTGTCGGTTTTGTTTTCGCCAGTTTATCACTGACCTTTGGTGTGGCGGACTTGTGTGGGTGTCTGAATTTTGGTGGATTCCGAAATGTGGGTCATAATAGCTGTGGCGGAATTCCGTGGCCGCGGCGGTGTGTTGGCGGTCTTCTGCACGGCGGTAAGCGGCTTTTACCACCAATGTTGTAATGACCGCCTAAATGTTCATCGAAATGTATGTCTTCTACTCTACTAACCATTTTGTAGTAAATTCTTAAAATCTAGCCCTTTGTCTTTCATTCTTAGGGCCTAAAGCAAATGAGAAACAAGGCATAATTTGACTTCCTTGATTCAAAGAGAGACGTGTCCATTGGAGAGCCCCAAAGTCCGTATCAGGACTACACTGCTTCTGGTTCCATAGCTCAATGCATACAGGAAGTAAAAAGTTGTATGGGTGTTTTCTAAAATTACCGTGGTTTTGTGACTCATTTCTCCTTTTGGTCCTGGGAGAGAATGTAAGCGGTATTGGCAGGATTTCTATCGTCTGTTCTGTCTCTCCTCTCTGTGTGCCCTTCTTCTCTTTCTAGCACTCTACTGCGTTGCCTTTCTTCCTTGTTTAATTTGTATTTGATTTCCTCCCTCACAGGTGGAGTCCAGGAGCTGGGGACCCCACAGCACCCGGGAGATCCTTGCCAAGACAGGTATGTCCCCTTCAAGGATGTCAAAAAGAAGCTTGGGCTGCAGGAGATCCACACTTGTGATTCCAGAGCTGATGTCATAAAATGCTCTGAAATGCTGGGCTGCAGGAGATCCACACTTGTGATGTCAGAGGTGATGTCATACAAACCTCTGATGTATTATGCAAAGTTATTGGATTAATGGACTGTTGCCACCAACATTTCTAACATCTTCGGAAACATTGCAGAGACCACATGTTAGACCTGACAGCCTTAAAGTGGTATTCCCCCTAAGTGTTTGTCTTACTCCTTCATTTTTGCTGATTTTGTTTTTTTGGCCTTATAACTCTTCACTGCAGACCAGTGCTAAAGTGAATGCGCACACTCCTCAAATATGGCAGCATTCGCTTATCCTAACTGGAATATTTAATTTGCTTGTAAGTGCCTAGTAAACTAGTGCAACATATTCCTTACCCCTTTAAATTAAATGCTACTAGTGGGCCTGCAGCACAGGTTGTGCAATCCACTGAGCCAATGCAGTCTGTGTGTGCAGTGAGCAATATTGCTCAGGGACTTCCTAAACAATCTAACCCAAACCATCTTTTTAGACTCCATTAAATCTCATATTTTGCCAGTTAATAAAAGAGTTTCACAAGGCTCTTCCCTGAGCCCAACATTGTTCAATATCTATAGAGCCCTCTGGCTCAAATTATATAATATCATGGGGTTTTGAGACTGTATCATAGGCAGAAAACACCCAACTTCTCATATCCTGTGGGCAGAACATGGAACTAGATAAGTTTCAGTTTGCTAGCTGTATGAGAGAAATTCCTGATTAGATGACCAAAAACTGCCTCCAATTGAACAGCGAGAAAATCAGGACTGGACTATTTGGCAAAGCTCAGGAGCTCCGGTCAGCCGATTGGTGGCCAAGGAATTTGGTCCTGCCCCATTCCCAAAGCAGGTTGTAAAAAACCTAGACATTAGGCTTGATCACGCCCTTCTGTGAAAGATCAGTTGAGCATGATATGCGGTACCTGCTTTGCCACTGTGCGCCTTTTAAATAAAGTTTTCCCCCTGGCTTCTTTCGACGTCTGGAAAGACAATGGTCCAGGCAATAATCACGAGTCTCCTTGACTATGGTAACACTTTACTCGTGGCAGCTAATGATACCCTCTTGTCTAAATTGCAGGAAGTGCAAAATACCGCCACACGCCTGATATGCACCCTCCCCTCTCGGTCTTCACCCGCACCCATTTTAAAAGCTTTACATTGGTTGCCCATTAGAAAATGTGTTGTTTCCAAGCTTTCTTGTCTGTTCTATAAAGCTCTCTGCCATGCACTACCTATCTATCTTTACTCTAGACTCCTCCTCTACCAACCCTCTAGGTCACTCAGGTTTGCTAACAAGGCATTTCTCAAGATCCCACGTATTTGCAGAGCCCGAACTGCGGGTCGATCTTTTTCTCACTTTGCCCCAGTTGACTGGAACAAGCTTCCCCTCTTATCTGCACTTGTTCTGACCACTCCACGTTTAAAAAACTCCTAAAAACATGTTTGTTCTAATTCCTCAGGCACCACTGTTCAGTAGCATGCAACGAGATAGTCCTTCGGGAGTGAGTCTTTGCGCTATATGAGAGCTTCTAATTTAACATAGCAGTTTTAAACTGATATTTTGACCTGGCAAAATAAAACTTTTGCCAGACCCAAACCTCACTTTTCAATACAGTTAAGTCATCCCTGGGGTAGGCTCTAAACAGCTCACAGGGAAGGGTGCAGTGTATTTGAAAAGTGGGACAAGTAATTTTACGCTTTACATGACATGGGAGTGAAAAACTCTTACATTTGTTTTTCACTAACACGTGGCCTACCACTCCTATAGGATAAAAATGGAGTTGCTTTATTGCAATTGTAATGAAAAATCCTCATTCATGGTAAAGTCGGATTTTAAATTAAAATTTTGAAACTACCACTTTCAGTAAGTTGATATTTTCCTGCCTTAGTCATTTAGGGCCACATGTACAAAAATCAGGTTTTGTGACTGGCAAATTGCGAGCCAGAGTGACTCGCAATTTGCGAGTCGCAAAAACTGATGTACAATCATGTCAATGACACTGTTTGCGATTCCCAATGGAGTCGCAAATTACCTACCTCATGAATATTCATGCGGTAGGTCGCAATTTGCGACCCCATTGGGAATGGCCACCTTTACAAGGATGGTGGCCTGCATGAGACAGCAGACCACCATGTCTGTGACTGCTTTTAAATAAAGCTGTTTTTTTTTTTTTTGCTGAAATGCAGCCCGTTTTCAGGAAAACGAGATGCATTTCAAACTCAAAAATGAAAAGTTTTCTTTTCATTTTTTCAGAGCAGGCAGTGGTCTGTGTGACCACTGCCTGCTCTGAAAAATTATTTTTGCTACCATTCACAAAGGGGTCCAATGGGGACCCCTTCCCATTTGCGGATGGGTTAGCACCAGTCTGAAACTGGTGCTAACTGCGATTGTTTTGCAACCACATTCGCAGTCACAAAGCAATCATACATACAATCTGGATTCGGTATTAGGAAGGGACGCCCTTGTCACGCCCCTTCCAATACCGAATCGCATCACAGTTTGGGCTTTGTACATCCCAAATAGCATTTTTCAAGTCTCAAACGCCATTTGCGACTTGAAAACTGCTTTCTACATCTGGCCCAAAGTGACGGTAACTTGTCCCTGGGTCACATGACTGGGTGCAGCTGACAGTTGGACTTTATGTATTTTTCCTAGACACACACACACAATACAGATGGTAGATGTGTCTGGCTGGACTATCACTGGCAGGATGAGAGGGTGGAGCTGGGCACAGTCCTACTTACACTTGAATAGGCTGTGTTCTTCCTTCACACAGAGGGCTGCATACCCCCTGCATTAGTCTGGAGCCAGGACAGGAAAGGCAGGATGTCTGGCAACTTCAAAGGGAAACCTCTAGAAACGTCTCTCAGTTTCAAGAAGGAGGGCACCAGGTATAAATATTGGACCTCAGACACTTACCTCTCCAGTACACTTCTGGACCTGTGGATACTCTTCCAAGAAGAAGGACTGCTATGATGCTGAAAGGACTACAAATCTGGTTGACTGCTGCTCTGAATGAACTGCTGCCCTGCTGTGCTGACCTGCTGCCCTCTTGCCTGAGTGGGAAGGACTGGACCAGCATCGGTTGAAGCCAGGAC
The DNA here is from genome assembly GCF_031143425.1 of Pleurodeles waltl. NCBI lineage: Eukaryota > Metazoa > Chordata > Amphibia > Caudata > Salamandridae > Pleurodeles > Pleurodeles waltl. The sequence goes on from NC_090443.1 coordinate 920,038,583, forward strand.
CCGAAAGTGACTCCAAGGGCTAGTTGACTGGCCTCGTGACCAGAGCATCAGGGACAGAAGGTGCCAACAACATTAAACCCAGCACCTGGACTCTGCCATCTGTGACTCCCACCTTGCCAAGTGGTGCCACCCGAGTCCTGGATCCTTGGAAGTGGGTATGAAGGTGCTATGCCAGCTATCTGGGAATCTAGCAGAACTGATGCATCCACTCTGTGGGGCAGTACATCTCCAGCAGAACTGGCACATTGTCTATGTTGTTCGAGACATCGCCTTCACAACCGATGCATTGCCTCTAATGTGAGAGTTGTTTTGAAGTGAAGGACTTCACATTGACCCCACAGCCACATCAGCCATGCTGCCTGTGTGAAGCTTTTTTAGACGTAGGACTTCGTATCTCTCATCAACAGCAGCCTTGAGGATGACCCAGGTACTCACACCACAGCATCACAGTCCCTCGGAACCAATGCATAGCCTCGACTGTGCAACACATCTTCGACGCTGGACTCCTCATCATAAGCCCTTTCGACGTGATCCTTGATTATGATGCAGGAACTCGCATCATGGCTCAGCATCACCTCAGAACCAAAGTGTCAAATCAGCTGTGCAGAACTTCTCAATGCCCCATGCAAGCGCGCCTGGTCCTTAGTAAGTAAACTTACAAGAGGACGCGTATAGGCCGATTAACCTTTTGGATCGCATGGAGCATCCTAGCTATGTAGTAATCAATGAACATCAATTATCAGTGTAATTAATCAACAACCACTAAGAGAATCATTAAGCATGAGACAATGTATCAACATTTCATGAATCACCACAACTCAATTATACGTTTTATCAATTTTATTTCCCTATTAGTTACAATACTAAATCATCAGGTTAGATCAAACTTCATTCAATCAACTCAGAATTAGTTCATTAGTGACCACCAATAACACAATCTAATCAGAACTTGAGAAAACATATGTGTGAATGCTTCAGCATAAGCCAACCAAGATGAATATAACAGCATTAATAGCAGAGTTCAGCAATCAGTCTGTCAATCATTTGTCACTGTCAACGTCACACAAAGGACCCTTACCTAACCCAGATTAGCATTTAGCATGTGGGACTTCATGTAAAAGCAATTTAGAAAACGTGATTTTGGAAAACATCTAGCTAAGAGAAAAACTAGAAAGCAGCGCAGTTGGTACCTAGAAAGAAAGGCATAAAAGTTTATCACTCACATTGTCATAGCTACCTATCCACGAATTGGATCAGCAACAAAGTCAGTCTTCATCCTCAGGTCATCAATTGATCAGCAACGCATCAGGCTCTCAAGAGTATGAGCCCAATGACAGGATCTCGAACCACACCTCTTGACGTCATCAATTCTCCCCTCGCATCTGCCTCAATTCTCCCGCATCTGAAGTTTTAGCCCCTTGTCATGACTTTTTATTCGAGTTTTTCAGTCCATCCCTCTAATTCCTAATTGGTTAGTCAATCGGCAGATATGACTCTAACCTATAATATTAATTTTACAGATCTATGAGTTCTAATATTTCTCCATCCCCAATTAGTTGATTGGTTCGCTGTATGATGCCCCCATCATCCGGCTCATCAGGTATCGAAAATGTTGCATCTTCTTCTCTAGTCAGTGATTCTATTGTTCAAGTCCTGGGAAAGTACATTGAGTCTGTCTTACATCAAACTTGTTACATTTCCTAGTCCCTCATCTCCTGTTTGTCGGTACATTGCAGAAAATTCTAGCTAAACAGATTTTATTAACGTATGCAGTTCAGGGACAGTTCAATGCACCAACTTCTCCGTAGCGCTAGAAATTCATCTTCTGTACGAGGCCTGGAAAAACTAGGCCACAACTTTGGCTAAGTTATTTCTACAATATAATGCAAAACATAGGTTATTCATCTCAATATGACATATTGCTAAATTATTCTTATACATTTTCATTATTTCACACATTTTTAGTTCTTTTAGTACAAGTTTGTATAAGTGGCTGACATACCCCGTGGGCACATTTTCAAAACATGCACATTAACTTTTCTCTACGATTAATTTCTCTATGAACTTTTGTAAATCATAACATACAAGCATTTATTAATAATTTCTAATTAGCATATCTGTGTCAACACCCACAAAGCAGGATTTAAGGTCTTGTTTATTTACTAATAAATAGTCAACCAACAACCCAATTTCTTACATTGCATATAACACATTGTGATATGCAATGTAAGGAAGCAGAAGTTGCGAAGCAGGAAAAATTATGTACCACGCATAGTGTCATATGAGTTATTACTCTTTGTAATGACTTACGACTGGAGGCACGCAGAGATCAACCGGCTCCTAAAGAAACACTGCACTGACCCAAAAGACATGAAGAACTACAGATCCATCTCTCTGCTCCCCTTCCCAGCCAAGGTAATAGAAAAGGCCATCAACATGCAGGTCACAGAGTTCCTCGAGTCAAATAACATCCTAGACCCTTCCCAGTCTGGATTCAGGAGCAACCACAGCACCGAAACAGCCCTCCTCACAGCCATGGATGACATTCACACCATTCTGGACCATGGAGACATGGCTGCCCTCATCCTCCTCGACCTCTCTGTCCCACACCAACATATATACCAGACTCCACAATGCCGGCATCAGCTGCAAGGCCCTGGAATGGATCCGGTCCTTCCTCACAGGTAGAACCCAGATAGTCAGACTCCCACTGTTCACATCAGAACCCAAACCACCGTGCTGTGGAGTACCACAGGCCTCCTCCCTCAGCCTGACCCTCTTCAATATCTACATGACTCCGCTCACCAAAATCGTCAGGCAGCATGGACTCAACATCGTCACCTACACCGACAACACTCAACTGATAATCTCCCTCACCGACGACCCATCAACAGCCAAGAGCAACTTCCACAACTGAATAACAGCAGTCGCCACCTAAATGAAAGCCAACTGCCTCAAGCTCAACTCAGACAAGACTGAGATTTTCATGCTGGGCCCCACCTCCTTGGCCTGGGATGACACCTGGTGGCCAGCAGCCTTAGGAGACGCCCCCTCCCACTGACCACGCACACAACCTGGGCATCATCCTGGACTCCACACTATCCACAATCCTCCAAGTCAACACTGCCTTGTTGTTGTCTTTTTTTTTCCTGCCCTCTGAAAAACAAATGCAAATATCAAAATATGCAGTTCAATTAACTACAATGACACCTCTAAAGGTATTTGTTGCAATTAGCAATTAAGATACACATAGTAATCGCAGAGAATATCCGATCACAGCTGTAAAATTGTACTTGCCAAACACTTTCATAACAGTGGCTGTTATCAGCGCAACATTGAATGTTTGCTCCCCAGCAACACAACAAAGTATCTGTTTACTTACTTAAGAAACTAAACTGTCTCTTTTGTATTTCCCTCTAATAAACCGAATGTTATTTACCTCTCTTTAAAGGCACACATTGCAAGGTAATGCATTTTAAACATTTGTACAGCGAAAACCATTTAATGAGAAACTGCTCAAACATTACCTTTGTCAAGCGTAATGGTTTCAAACGACGTCAACTAAACACACTCCTGCAAAAGTTCAATGTCTAAACAGCTTTTAAAATCCCTCAATAAAAGTGAGCCAGCATCACGTTGATGCTTTTCTTTATGGAAACGCTTGTGATATATGCATTTACAAGGCCATTAGAGGTGTAAAACTCGTCTCAGACACTGCAGTTTAAATTAACGTGTTGAAATGGCCTGCATGTTTTTTTCTCCAGGAGATTTTACTGTCATTCATTCGTTTTGTGCATCATATGTATACCCAGATACTGCCTTCTCCCTAGAGGGCATGCAAAGTTGTTAAAATACCTCCCAAAAGGTAATATGTATTAACTTATAAATTTGTAAACTTTTAACTTTTAACTTGACTTTGTTGCGCATTTACAGGGCTTTTACCTCTGAGATTTTCAACAACACAAGGTTTCCTTGGAATAAAGGAGAAATAGGAGAATTGTGGCCCATAAGGCTCGAATGCAGTATAATTATCCAATCGAGAAAACCATGTCAAAATAGAAGTGGGCAAACGTTTAGAAACTCCAACAGATCTCAGAAAAAACACAGGAAATGTTGAGTTTTTGAAAGGGTGTTCTTCCACAACATCAAGGGGCATATTTATACTCTGTTTGCGCCGGAATTGCGTCGTTTTTTTTGACGCAATTCCGACGCAAAACTAACTCCATATTTATACCTTGGCGTTAGACGCGTCTAGCGCCAAATTCCATGGAGTTTGCGTCATTTTTTAGCGTGGACACCTACTTTGCGTTAATGATATGCAAGGTAGGCGTTCCCGTCTAAAAAATTGACTCCAAGGCATGTGCGCCGTATTTACACTCCCGGGCAAAACTCACGCCTGGGAGTGGGCGGGTCAAAAAAAATGACGTACGGCCGCTTTTGCGCCGTTTTTTAGCGCCTGGACAAGGCAGGCGTTAAGGGACCTGTGGGCTCGGAAGGAGCCCAGAGGTGCCCTCCCATGCCCCCAGGGACACCCCCTGTCACCCTTGCCCACCCCAGGAGGACACCCAAGGCTGGAGGGACCCATCCCAGGGACATTAAGGTAAGTTCCGGTAAGTATTTAAAAAAAAAAAAATTGTGGCATAGGAGGGCCTAATTTGTGCCCCCCTACATGCCACTATGCCCAATGACCATGCCCAGGGGACAAAAGTCCCCTGGGCATGGCCATCGGGCAAGAGGGCATGACTCCTGTCTTTGCTAAGACAGGAGTCATTTCTATGGGGGTTGGGAGTCGAAAAAAATGGCGCAAATCGGGTTGAGGCGAAAAATTTGCCTCAGCCTGACTTGCCCCATTTTTTGGCACCCAAGCTCCATATCCCCCTACGCCGGCGCTGCCTGGTGTACGTCGTTTTTTTCCACGCACACCAGGCAGCGCCGGCGGCTAACGCCGGCTAACGTCATTGATTAAATACGGCGCCCGCATGGTGCTTCAGAATGGCGTTAGCCGGCGCAAATTTTTTTGACGCAAAACTGCGTTAGCGCAGTTTTGCGTCAAAAAGTATAAATATGGCCCCAAATTCATTATTTTGACCTCCACACGTATTAAATCCAGCATTTCAACTATTGCTATATCGTCAACATAATTATGGTGGTGATTCTGACCGCGGCGGACGGCGGTCGCCGCCCGCCAAGCGGTTCCCGCCGAAAGACCGCGGCGGTCATTCTGGCTTTCCCACTGGGCTGGCGGGCGACCGCCGAAAGTCCGCCCACCAGCCCAGCGGGAAACACCTTTCCCACGAGGAAGCCGGCTCAGAATGGAGCCGGCGGAGTGGGAAGGTGCGACGGGTGCAGTTGCACCCGTCGCGAATTTCAGTGTCTGCAAAGCAGACACTGAAATTCTTTGTGGGGCCCTCTTACGAGGGCCCCTGCAGTGCCCATGCCATTGGCATGGGCACTGCAAGGGCCCCCAGGGGCCCCACGACACCCCATACCGCCATCCTGTTCCTGGCGGGTGAACCGCCAGGAACAGGATGGCGGTATGGGCTGTCAGAATCCCCATGGCGGCGCAGCAAGCTGCGCCGCCATGGTGGATTCCCATGGGCAGCGGAAAGTCGGCGGTACACCGCCGGCTTTCCGCTTCTGGCCGCGGCTGTACCGCCGCGGTCAGAATGCCCGGCGGAGCACCGCCAGCCTGTTGGCGGTGCTACCGCCAACCTGCGCCATGGCGGTAATTACCGCCAGGGTCAGAATGACCCCCTATATGTTTAATATGTGTGTGTGTGCATATATATATATATATATATATATATATATATATATATATATATAGATAGAGAGAGAGAGAGAGGGAGGGGGGGTGTTGTGGGCAAATCATTTAATCTCCGTGCGCCTATCAAAAATGAATGTGTCCTTGTGTAACTAAACTGGTGCTCATGTAAAGTGCTCCAATACCTTCGGGGGAAATTTGCGCTATACAAAACGGCAAAAACTATAAAGGTGAACACAGATTTACCACTCTTTATTCCATTTAGTCATATAAGGCCCTTTAGTTACATGGATTGTGACCCAGAGTAGGGCTCTGTTCTCTGAAGGGGCACACAAGGTGCACTCTCATTACCAAGTACTGCCAGCTCACTGGGCTGTAGAGGACTGGCGGTGGCGACGGAGATAGTAGGAAGAAATTGAATTATGCTGTCTCTGCCTGAAACGGTCACTTACTGGCCTCAATTGCCGTTTTAAATGGTTTTGCCAGTCTCTGCCAACCAGTCCATAGCTCTTTCATGTAGGTCATGAATGTGGCATATGTATACATTACTGTTGTAGAATTTGGAAAATTGCATCTTCATACCTGAATCATGCTTCAGCCATTTCTTTCTAGCTCACACTAAAAATGTTTTCATGAAGTGCATTTCAGTAACCCTGAAATGTTCCCAACTTGTGGCTCCTGAGGTGAGAACCTTCTCTGTGGAAATCTTGGGTGAAGAACTGTCTGGTGTTTGGGTCACCTCGTATGGTCAACATTTTGTGAAATATAAAGCCTGACCTTGAAAGGCCATTTTGTGTATAGAATTGAAATTTGTTTTCTGGGTAGGTAATAATTAGGCTTGTCAGCCTTAGGGTGGTCTACACCCAAATGTTTTACCTATCTACCTCAATTTTTAGCCATAATTAGTTTTTGTTGGCCTTAGGGCTCTGTGCACTTTATCACTGCTAACTAGTGCTGAAGTGGTTGTGCTCACTTCCCTAAACATGATTACACTGGGTTACACATAATTTATCAAATTTAATACTCCTATAAGTGTAATACCATACACCTAGGGCCTGTAATTTAAAGGCTACTAGTGGGCCTGCAGCACTTATTGTGCCACCCACTCAAGTAGCACCATGAAACATGTCCCAGGCCTGCCATTGCAATCTGAATGCAGTTTTCAACTGCCAATTTGACTTGGTAATATAACCTGTTTGCCAGTCCTTAAAATCCTATTGTATTGCATATACACCATCCCTAATGGTAGGCTCTGTCTTAGGTCACATCACTGGTTGTAACGGACAGTGACACTTTGAGAATTCCTTCCAGGCAGTCACACAATAGAGAGTATAGGTGTGCCTGAATGGGTCATCTGCTGACAGGATGAAGGGCAGAGCTGGGTACAGCCCTATTTGCAACTGAATAGGCTGTGGTCTGCCTTCACACAAAAGGTTTGTTAATTCCAGATTGCAACTTCAGGCAGCTTGGAGCCGGTGCCAGGGAATCAGGAAATTCCAAGCACTTCAAAAAGAAACCTCTAAAAGTTTCCTGCCTTGAACTCTCAGAGTCCATCCCTGCTGATTGAGCCCTGCATCTTCACCTGAACCCAGGACTACCAGAGAGAGTCGAAGGGCTAGTTTTCTGGCCATCATTTTAACGCTTGCTCTGAGGAGGCATTAAAAATGACAGAAAAAATGGCTCAGTAAAATGTAAATTTCACTGTGCCATTTTCTCGGTCCTCCTTGTGTCAAAACACCCCCCTCTGGCATACATTATGCCTGGTGCAGGCATAATGTTGCATGAGGGTTTACAAAGTGGTGTAACACAAGATTTGCACCACTTTGTGAATACGGCACAGGAGAAAGGCCTCCTTAACGCCACCTTAGCGTAAAAAACAATATGATACTAGGGCGGCTCAAGGTGGCACTAGGGGCATGTAAATATGCCCCTAAGTCTGCTTCGAGCCAGCAGAAGATTTAGCTTCAACTGGCTGGGAGCAAACTTGTTGTCTGTTTCCCTACCCGCACTCATGCAGGCAGAGAAACAGAACCAATATTACTCCCACCTGGAGGGACCAAGCATAAATAGCTGCTCCCTCCAAGCAGAAGCAATACTGGTACCCGCACCATGCATGGAGCTGCCTGGGGAATTGGTGGCCCTGGGGCTTCTCCTGTGGCCACAAACGTGTCCTCTGTGGGTGACCCAGCTGAGGATCAGGGCACCTATCTTTCACCCTGAGGAATGAGGTACCTGTGGCCAAGAAGGCTTGAGGAGGAGGCCACTCCACTTCTAAACAAAAAGGACCACCAGGATGGGTTCCTCAGAGCCTATGAAGGTTAGAGGAGGGTAACCTCAAGGCCCCTCCTCCCATGTTTTATTATATTTGGCCACAGGAAATGGGGTTCCCTTATAATTTGGACCCAGAGATGGGATCCCCTGGACCCAACAGTGCTTGGGGAAGGGGGATGCATGCCCTCCTTCCATGTTTAATTGTATTTGGCCCTGGGTAAAGGGGCCCAGGGGCCTTTTAGGGCTTGGGAAGGGGGCTCCACATGGCCCACCACAATTTTTTATTGGAAATGGCCCCAGGGGGTGGGGTCCCTGGGCCCTTAAAAGCTGGGTAGGGAGAATGCAAGCCCTCTCCCCCTAATATATATGTTTTGATCCCACAGAATGGTGTCCCAGGGACCCTAAGGCCAACCTTATGCTGTGCATACCAAAGGCTGTGAGCAGCGTGGGTTTGACAGCCTGCTGGGGGTGTGGCCAAGCCCTGTGGCCAAACTGTGTATGCACATGGCCAAGGGCTGGGAGCAGCATGGGGTTGGCTGCCTACAGGGAGTTAGGTGCAGGGCCTGGCTGAATTTACAACATTAACATATTGAACTAAAAAAACACAAACAACTGTGCATTGCCTTTTGTTGCACACAGCATGGGGTTGGCCACCAGCCAATGTCACCCTGCACATGACCTTTTGTCATGCACAGCATGGGGTTGGCCAGGCAGCCTGGCTTGGCCCCCCTCCCTTTTTTCAAACTCACGGCCCTGGGGAATGGAGTCCGCAGAGCCTTTATTATTATTACTTTACACATATACATACTATAAAGGAATGGCGTCTTTAGGTTACTTAGGCTATATCAGTTGGGAAGCACTGGTCCAGAGAGACTGGTGGCTCATATCAGGGAGGGTGTCAGGAATAGATGTCAAGTCATGCCCCACATTACTATTTAAACAAAAATGGTTTTAATGGTTAGTGAGGAATAAACCAGGGCAGCAAGATCAACAATGGTAGCAGCAAGCAGCATGTGTGTGCTTAAGCTGGGGTGGATTTGCAGGAAATGAGAAGGAAAGAGAAGATTCCAAGGGTTGGGGGTCCAGTGTCACTGCACAATTACTAGCCTTGTGAGGTGAAGGTTTTGCAACTTTGTGGATAACGTTAATGTGATGATAATGATAATGTATGAAGATAGGGATAGGGGAATATCATTTGTAGTTACTTGTGGGGCAGGGGGCTCTGATTAGGAGGTAAATGAGGGGCAGGATGAGTTACAGAAGCAGATTTATTTGGCAGTTAATTTTTACATCACTTACTACAGTAGATACTTTTAATCAGTGTCTTCTTTTTCTGGCCTCCTTTGAGGGCAACCAAAGAAGATGAGGTGGTACAAGGGTGAGGTTGACATCACACTACCATCAGTGATGGCACATCCACCATCTCCATGATGGAAAAATGCATGTCTGCTGCTGGCAAATCACTTTAATACTTATTAGTAATTTATCTCACTTTTTCCTTAGATAGTGTGGTCATTTGTACTTATTACAGTAGATACTACTAATCAGTGTCTTCTTTTTTCTCTCTTCCTTTCAGGTCAAAAGAAGATGAGGTGGTACATGGGTGAGGTTAGCATCAGGCTGGCATCAGTGACGGCACATCCTTCACCTCCACGGCCGCAAGCACTGCCACCTGAACCGCCACCTGCACCGCCGCTAGCACCACGTCTGTCAGCAGCAGCAGCCCCAGTGGGCAGCCGTCCGAGGCTGCAGGAGAAGGGCTGGAGCCTCCCTTCACCACTGGCAGCATTGGCACCTGCACCACAGCCAGCACCGCCATATGCACCGCCGCCAGCATCGTCACAGGCCCTGCCACAAGCACCGCCACCTGCCCCGCTGACAGTAGGACCACTACCAGCAGCAGCAGCCCCAGTGGGCAGCCATCCGAGGCTGCAGGAGAAGGGCTAGAGCCTCCAACCACCACTGGCAGCACCCCCACCAGCACCGGCACTACCACCAGTTTGCAGCCTTAGCCGCTGCAGGATGGAGTCTAGCCCTGCCTCCAAGGACTATCATGCCACCTGTTCCGTGTAAATCCCATGCCTCAGACACCCAGGTGAGGGAATATGAACTGCCACACCCCAAGTGTTTCTTCACTGCGCACAATGCCCCCTCCAGACCAGTGGAAAAGGCATCCACTAGAGAGACTATGGCTTTGCACTCCCCAGGACAAAGCAGTGGGCAAACCACCCACTTGAGAGACTTGAGAGACTGTGGCTTTGCACTCCCCTGGACCAAGCAGTGGGCAAACCACCCACTAGAGAAACTTGACAGACTGTGGCTTTGCACTCCCCAGGACCAAGCAGTGGGTAAACCACCCACTAGAGACACTTGTGAGACTGTGGCTTTGCACTCCCCAGGACCAAGCAGTGGGCAAAGCACCCACTTGAGAGACTGTGGTTTTGCACTCCCCGCGACCAAGCAGTGGGCAGACCACCCACTAGAGTGACCTGAGAGACTGTGGCTTTGCACTCCCCAGGACATCGCTGTGGGCATGGAGCCCTCTCAAGGAGCAGTGGCGTTATTCCATCTTCCAGCTGAGGTGCCCCCCTTCCCCGTCCCCCTGAGGTGCCTGTGTGTTTACGACCTGATGCCCCTGCAGTGTTCTCTCCGTATTGAGGCAGGAGTCAAGCATGGGCTTGGCCCATGATTTTTGGCCCAGTGGCCCATGGACATTTTGCATGGACAATGTACAGCCTTATGTACATATTGTATATTTTTGTAAATACTGTTTCTCAAATTGTTATGTATATCTGCCTATTTCTAAAATATCAATGATTTAACTCAATTCCTTTGGTCCTTGCGTACTTCCAGGGGGTTATGGGGTGAAAATGTAATGTTGATGCATGTGTTTGTGTGTATGGTGTTGGTGGTGAGGGTGGAGTGGGGTGTTGCGTGTTGCATGTGTGTGTGTCACTCTCTTTTTCCTCCACCCCTCCCCTATGTGCTAGGTGCAGCACTCACCATGGTCGTCGTTGCCGCCTTTCGTATTCCTGGTAGATGAGGAGGTAGACCAGCATGGGCAGGACCTGTAGCTCGGGCTCCATGGCATTGTGGTTCTTCGTTGAATGTTGCGAGGTGAGTGGTTTCCCTTCCAAGTCCTGTTTCCGCCGTGCTTTTGATGGCATTGGTACCACCCCGGAAAAGCTGGCGGATAGGCGGGTTGTGATGTGGTGGGCAGTACATTGTCCTCCGTCTGGCTGTTGGCGGTGACCGCCGCGGTGTTTGTTGCTACCGCCGTGGCGCTCGGAGTGTTAAAGTGGCTGGCTGTGTGGTGGTTTCCGCCGTAGTCGTGATCCCATTTTTTATACCGGCGGCCTGTTGGCGGTATTACCACTGCTTTAACACCGACCGCCAGGTTTGTAATGAGGGCCTATGTGTTTTAGTAGGTATCTTAAACTGTACTTGGAAAGACTCTAATTTTATTAACCCCTTTTATTACAAAACACTTGATAAAACACATATAAAACATCATTTTCTGTGACCTGAAGTAGGCCCAGGCTTGTTTCTATAGGTGTTTAACGACCCCTGGAGTAATTGACATTTGCTCTACAACATATATGGGCCATTCATTCTCCATTTTACAAAACCTGACTTGTGCCAAATTGACCACATGTCTGCCTGGACATAGTAAACAAAAATAATTACCCAGGCTGATGTAATCTGTAATACAGGTGTGGCTAGAAAACATGCTTAGATCCACTAACGTATCCATTAAGGACATTAAAATGCTAGAGCTGCTTCCCTTTGGAGCTGGGAAAGTAGGTTTGAGTCTCGGCGTTGCTCAACATTGCATGTTTCTGGGAAAATCTCTATCTCCCCGTGCCTAGAAAAAATAAAAAAATAATATGTCCTTATATAATAAAAGTTCCTGCTATACAAAAAAGAAAAGTTACATCAAAAACGTTCTTTTCTCTCCAGTATGCAGTAGCATCCTAATGCAGCCCTGATGATCGCAGTACTTGATTTTACATGCACGCAATGCTGGATTTGTTTAGAACATGGGCCTGCTAGGTTCAGGACAACTTTTTATTATGGGTAATACCTGGGGATCAAGGAGGACCTCACAAAAATATACACCATCCTGGTCACCATTGTAGGGGTGCTGGCTGACATGGGCAAGACCATGAGGAAGGCAGTGGCACAATATAGGGCCCCTGACACTAGCCAAACCAAAAAACAGCCTTCCACCTCCGCCGGCGCTAGTGGACAGGAGGCCCCGCCACAGGACCAAGAGGCCACCAGCACCCCACCCCCTGCAGAAGGAGAACCACCCCGCAAACGGTCCCTGTGATCCAGGCAGAAGCCAAAGAACATTGCCAAGACCCCCACCAGGAAACAAGACTCTCCTGATTGTCACCCTTCTGTCCCACTATGTCACCCTGTCCACCTTGAACTGAGATTGCTCCACTTCCAATGCCCCCTTGGACAATGCACCTGTGATACCAATAGACTGGACTCTAACTGGACATTCCTCCACCATCACCCCAGCCCCTTGCACTTACCCCGTACTTATTTGCACAAAAATAAACACCCTTGAAACATATACCATACTGGAGTTAGTGTAATGATTAGAAAAATGTATTATTACAACGTTATCAAAGCATTGCAACGTATATGTTCAGTGAAATGTACTACAGGATGCCCTTTGGTGGGCAGCAGTACATATAGCAGGAGCCGGAATGGGGTACACAGATCTGAAAATAGAGAATCAAAGGGAACAGTCCCCACTTGCCAGGCCTAAACCTTCCCTTTTCTTACATGTAAGACACCCATAAGGTAGGCCCTAGTTAGCCCCAAGGGCAGGGTGCAGTGTATGGTTAAGGTAGGACATATAGTAATGTGTTTTATATGTCCTGACAGTGAAATATTGTTACATTTGTGTTTCACTGTTGCAAGGCCTGTCCCTCTCATAGGTTAACATGGGGGCTAACTTTAAATCTGATTAAAGTGGAGATTCCCTTTGGGAGCGCATAGACATGTGGAGTTTGGGGTCTCTGAGCTCACAATTTAAAAATACAACTTTTAGTAAAGTTTATTTTAAGATTGTGTGCTTGAAAATCCCACTTTTAGAAAGTGAGCATTTTCTTGCTTAAACCATTTCTGTGACTCTGCGTGTTTGTGGATTCCCTGTCTGGGTCAGTTTGACAGTTGGGCTGTTTGCACCTCTCACTAGACAGTGACACAAAGGGAGCTGGGGTGTAGTCTGCATTTCCTGATGAGCCATCTGTGCTAGGAGGGAGGGGAGGAGTGGTCACTCACACCTGAAAGGGCTGTGCCTGCCCTCACACAATGCAGTCTCCAACCCCCTGGTGTGTGTCTGTGGCCTGGCCTGGTCAAGGCAGGATTTCACAAACAAGAGAGACTTTTCTTTGAAGTGGGCCTATTTCAAATGGCAAAATGGGTATAAGAAGGGCAGCCAAAACCACAGACTTTAGAACACTTCTGGAAACCAATAGGAACCTCTGCTTGGAAGAAGAGCTGCCCTACCTGTGACTGTGCTTTATGGAGCTGTCCTGCAGTTGCTGTTTCTGCCTGTGCTAGAGGACAAAGACTGGACTTTGTGTTGCCTTCCTCCTTGTGAAGATCTCCAAGGGCTTGATTTAGAGCTTATCTCCTGTTGTTTGAAGTCTCAGGGACAGCAAAGACTTCTCTCTGTCAGCACCTGGAGTCTCTGGAGAGACTCTGTCTCTGCCAAGCTGTGTTCATCCAGTTCCTGGGACCGTGAAAGGGGAAGCTGGCAGCCTAAGATGAAGAAATCCATGCACCGACCGCCGTGCGGGGAAAAGATCGACACAACTGCGATCTGTGGCTGAAAAATCGATGCACCGCTGGCTTCATGTCTGAAAATCGATGCTTGCCAGCCCGAACCCGAGAGTGCTGACCGGATCAAAAAATCGCTCTCCTGCGGTGAGAAGAAACGACGCAGGCCGACCCGACGAAAGGAGAAACAACACAAGTTCTCGCTCATGAGTGAAATAGACGCATCGAAAGCCCTTTTTGACGCATACTCGACCAAGTGTTTTTTCTTTTTGATGCACCCAAGGTTCATTTTCGCGCTAACAGCATTAGTGTGTGTTTAAAACTATATGAAGACTCTTTCTGCTTTTTAATTGATAACTTTACTTGTGTATTGTGGATTTTTATCGTTTTGGTCTTGTTTTGTTTAGATAAATATCTTCTATTTTTCTAAACCTGTGTTGTGTCATTTTGTAGTGTTTTCATTAAGTTACTGTGTGTGTTGGTACAAATACTTTACACCTATCACTCTGAAGTTAAGCCTGCTGCTCGTGCCAAGCTACCAACGGGGTAAGCAGGGGTTAGCTGAGGGTGATTCTCTTTTACCCTGACTAGAGTGAGGGTCTTTGCTTGGACAGGGGGTAACCCAACTGCCAACCAAAGACCCCATTTCTAACTTTGGTGATCAGCGGGTGGGATTGGACTTGTATTTGTACTTGACATACAGTGATTAAGTGTACACCACTGTTTTGAGTTCAGACTACTACGTGACCCCATACTACTTGTCTTGTGATTCTGCTTTTTGTTCGCTGATGTCCTCCTGGATATATTGTTGATATCTTGGGACTCTGGTTTTTGGTTGTGAAGCCTTTGCAGAATGGAAGTCAACTTCTGGTACCTATTTATCTACAAAAAGTGGCAGCCTAAAGCATTCTGCATGGATAGGGTACTGGCTGTGAATAAGAAATCTAGAAGGGAGGATCTTGAGTCAGCCCTGTTTCAGTATGAATTGAAACAATGTCAGGCAATACCACCAGATGAGTCTGAGGAGGAGGACTACTTTGAGGAGGAGGGCAGTGGCCCTGAGGAGGGAACAGAAAGAGATGATTGGCTTCTAGCTCGAATCCAGAGCCTGGAAGAGCTGGAAGCAGAGCTTGAGAGGGCTGAGGAGAAGAGGGCCTTAGCCCTGGAGAATGAAAGTCTGGCAGCTCAAGAGCTGAGCTGTGAAGAGCTGAAGCCAGAAGCCATGAGGGCTGAGTCCAGTTCTGATGGTGGCAGCAAAAATCTTGTATCCAGTACTGCTGAAGAAGGGCACATGCCCAGAGATGTGGTGCCTACTTGAAGGAGGGAGTTAACACACACCAGGAGGTTCAGGGGTATGAGTTAGCTCCAGTGATGCACAGGGTCCCTGAGGTGGATTGGGGAACTGGCATGGGGAGTCATATTCCTACTGGTTGGGAGGGACACTCTACTGACTCTAGGTGAAAGTGGCAGGGAGAGGGGTTCCCCCCAGGTACAAGTCCTGGTTATGGAGTGTGAAGACATCCCAGAAGAGTGTGGGTTGAGTGTCATGGACACTTTGGTACTATCTCACAAGTCTCTGGAGGTTGATGTGGGGTGTTTTTTCAAGGCTGAGTCACTGGATGGTTGGGTGAAGGGTAGTTCGGTTAATTCATGTGAAGGGCTGTGTGATGTAATTGCTGGAGAGCATATGTCTAGTCCTTATTTTCCAGAGCTACGTTAACACCAGGTGGAGTGTTAGTTCTCTGACCCCAGGGAACTTACACTGGAGGCAGACCTTTGGATGAGTACCAGTGAGTCTGAAGAGGCATTGGGGGGTGCTCCTGAGGGGAGTAGTCTAGGTATTTCCCAACCAGGTGAGGTAGGGAAGGATTGCAGTGTCCTAGGTAGGTCCCAGGGTAATGGGATGGGTTAGGGACCCCATGTCCAGTCTCAGAAGAGAGGGAATGGGCATGGGCTGAGACCCAAGGTGCCCGAGATCTAGTCCCTGGCCCTGGAGGGTTCCATGAGGGAACACCAGGAGGGGAGCCTAGCCTGTACCGTAGGGCCATCTGCTGAGGGAGACCCCACAGTGTCAGGAGAACTTGAGGGGGGCGGCTGAAGCCAGCGTCCCACCAGTTCTGGTGTCTGGCAGTACCAATCCTAGTGAGGGGTTGCAGAAGTCCAGACAGAGGGTTGAGAGGGGGTTGCGGACCCCAGTGGAGAACCTGGAGGGTCAAGGGTCAGCTCTGAGAGCAAAGCCCCCAGGCATGACCTTGGTGAGACCATTTCTGGGTTGGGGGGAATCCAGACTCTGCCAGATGGGAAGGGGACATGAGACCTGCGCCAGCCAGACTCTTGTGTGGCCCTTGGGGATGGAGTGTCCCTTGTGGGGCGTAGGTGTGCCCCCCAGGAAGTCCTGGTGTGCCAGGCAATGGTTCAACCGCAGGGTGGTGACTCTGGGTTGAATGATCAGGTTCAGGGGGTAAACTCTGACCTGATGGGGAGTAGGTGTGCTCCCAAGGAAGGCCTGGTGTGCCAGACAGTGGTTCAACCGCAGGGTGGTGACTCTGGGTTGGATGACCAGTTGAGGGGGTAAACTCTGACCTGGTGGTGGGTAGGTGTGCCCCCCAGGAAGTCCTGGGTTGCCAGGCAGTGGTCCAGTCTGAGGGTACAGACCCTGGACTTGAGGATCAGGTGCAGGGGGTAAACCCTGACCTGAAGGGGGGACGTTTTGCCCAATCACCCCCCCCCCCCGGTGTGACTTCCAGGGATACTCTCCCTGAGGGGGGGGTGCAGAACCCTGAGGGTAGGGGCAGGGGAGAGAGAGACTCACTCCTGACCCCAGTGCAATCTAAGGGTACAGACCCTGGATTGGAAAGACAGGTTCAGGGTGTCCCCCCTGACCTGGAGGAAGGGGCTACTGCTAACAGTGCCCCTACCATGTTGTCTTCTGGAGGGGGCACTCCTAGTTGGGGGGTGCAGGACCCCAGAAGGGAGGGCAGGGGGAGGGAAGCCTCACCCCTGCCCCTGGTCCAGCCTGAAGGAACAGACCCCAGGTTGGAGGACCAGTTGCAGCTTAAGATCCCTGCACTGGTGGAAGAATTGTGCAGGACTGCTTCTACCAGCACCCTGACAATTTTGGACTCGGGTGGTGCCACTCCTGGAGGGAGGGTACAGAGCCCCAGAGGGGAGGAACAGATGCATGTTAACATCCCTGCACTGGTGGAAGAATTGTGCAGGACTGCTTCTGCAAGCACCCCAACAATTTTTGACTCTGGGGGTGCCACTCATGGAGGGAGGGTACAGAGCCCCAAAGGGGAGGACCAGGGTCAGTTTGTCATTCCTGACATGGTGGATGGGAGAGTGGTCAAAGAGTGCCAGGCACCTGGGGCTACCGCCCCCACTCTCCACAGTCACAGTGGTCGGAGAGGCCTGAGGTCAGGCTCTCATCCCTGACAGTTGTCAAGGGTCACTGTGGCTTGCTGTCCTGGTGGACAGAGTTGCCCCTGAGGGGGGAACGAGAGAAACACCCCGGGGTGGAGTGCAGAACACCACTGTGTTGGCCCTGGTGGTACTATCTGCCCATAGGGATACATCTGTGAGCAAAGTAAAGTTAGGTGCTGCACAGATGGTATCTGCAGATGTGGAGAAGGGTTCCCCATGGGTTAGCTTAGTGGGCCCTGAGAGTATGGACAGAGGGATCCAACCGATTTCAGGAAGGCGTAGAACTGGAATATGCCCTGTAAGGAAATGCCTCCTTGGCATGGTTGCCCCCTGACTTTTTGCCTTTGCTGATGCTATGTTTACAATTGAAAGTGTGCTGAGGCCTGCTAACCAGGCCCCAGCACCAGTGTTCTTTCCCTAACCTGTACTTTTGTATCCACAATTGGCAGACCCTGGCATCCAGATAAGTCCCTTGTAACTGGTACTTCTAGTACCAAGGGCCCTGATGCCAAGGAAGGTCTCTAAGGGCTGCAGCATGTCTTATACCACCCTGGAGACCTCTCACTCAGCACAGACACACTGCTTGCCAGCTTGTGTGTGCTAGTGAGGACAAAACGAGTAAGTCGACATGGCACTCCCCTCAGGGTGCCATGCCAGCCTCTCACTGCCTATGCAGTATAGGTAAGACACCCCTCTAGCAGGCCTTACAGCCCTAAGGCAGGGTGCACTATACCATAGGTGAGGGTACCAGTGCATGAGCATGGTACCCCTACAGTGTCTAAACAAAACCTTAGACATTGTAAGTGCAGGGTAGCCATAAGAGTATATGGTCTGGGAGTCTGTCAAACACGAACTCCACAGCACCATAATGGCTACACTGAAAACTGGGAAGTTTGGTATCAAACTTCTCAGCACAATAAATGCACACTGATGCCAGTGTACATTTTATTGCAAAATACACCCCAGAGGGCACCTTAGAGGTGCCCCCTGAAACTTAACCGACTGTCTGTGTAGGCTGACTAGTTCCAGCAGCCTGCCACACCAGAGACATGTTGCTGGCCCCATGGGGAGAGTGCCTTTGTCACTCTGAGGCCAGTAACAAAGCCTGCACTGGGTGGAGATGCTAACACCTCCCCCAGGCAGGAGCTGTGACACCTGGCGGTGAGCCTCAAAGGCTCACCCCTTTGTCACAGCCCAGCAGGGCACTCCAGCTTAGTGGAGTTGCCCGCCCCCTCCGGCCACGGCCCCCACTTTTGGCGGCAAGGCTGGAGGGAACAAAGAAAGCAACAAGGAGGAGTCACTGGCCAGTCAGGACAGCCCCTAAGGTGTCCTGAGCTGAGGTGAC
This sequence comes from Pleurodeles waltl, assembly GCF_031143425.1. Classification (NCBI taxonomy): domain Eukaryota; kingdom Metazoa; phylum Chordata; class Amphibia; order Caudata; family Salamandridae; genus Pleurodeles; species Pleurodeles waltl. The sequence continues at coordinate 920,057,188 of NC_090443.1, forward strand.
TCTAACTTTTAGAAATCCTCCATCTTGCAGATGGAGGATTCCCCCAATAGGATTAGGGATGTGACCCCCTCCCCTTGGGAGGAGGCACAAAGAGGGTGTACCCACCCTCAGGGCTAGTAGCCATTGGCTACTAACCCCCCAGACCTAAACACGCCCTTAAATTTAGTATTTAAGGGCTACCCTGAACCCTAGAAAATTAGATTCCTGCAACTACAAGAAGAAGGACTGCCTAGCTGAAAACCCCTGCAGAGGAAGACCAGAAGACGACAACTGCCTTGGCTCCAGAAACTCACCGGCCTCTCTCCTGCATTCCAAAGATCCTGCTCCAGCGACGCCTTCCAAAGGGACCAGCGACCTCGACATCCTCTGAGGACTGCCCCTGCTTCGAAAAGACAAGAAACTCCCGAGGACAGCGGACCTGCTCCAAGAAAGGCTGCAACTTTGTTTCCAGCAGTCTTGAAAGAACCCTGCAAGCTCCCCGCAAGAAGCGTGAGACTTGCAACACTGCACCCGGCGACCCCGACTCGGCTGGTGGAGATCCAACACCTCAGGAGGGACCCCAGGACTACTCTACGACTGTGAGTACCAAAACCTGTCCCCCCTGAGCCCCCACAGCGCCGCCTGCAGAGGGAATCCCGAGGCTTCCCCTGACCGCGACTCCTTGAATCCAAAACCCGACGCCTGGGAGAGACCCTGCACCCGCAGCCCCCAGGACCTGAAGGACCGGACTTTCACTGGAGAAGTGACCCCCAGGAGTCCCTCTCCCTTGCCCAAGTGGAGGTTTCCCCGAGGAACCCCCCCCTTGCCTGCCTGCAGCGCTGAAGAGATCCCTAGATCTCCCATAGACTAACACTACAAACCCGACGCTTGTTTCTACACTGCACCCGGCCGCCCCCGCGCTGCTGAGGGTGAAATTCCTGTGTGGGCTTGTGTCCCCCCCGGTGCCCTACAAAACCCCCCTGGTCTGCCCTCCGAAGACGCGGGTACTTACCTGCTGGCAGACTGGAACCGGGGCACCCCCTTCTCCATTGAAGCCTATGCGTTTTGGGCACCACTTTGAACTCTGCACCTGACCGGCCCTGAGCTGCTGGTGTGGTGACTTTGGGGTTGCTCTGAACCCCCAACGGTGGGCTACCTTGGACCAAGAACTGAACCCTGTAAGTGTCTTACTTACCTGGTTAACCTAACAAATACTTACCTCCCCTAGGAACTGTGAAAATTGCACTGTGTCCACTTTTAAAACAGCTATTTGTCAATAACTTGAAAAGTATACATGCAATTTTTATGATTTAAAGTTCCTAAAGTACTTACCTGCAATACCTTTCGAATGAGATATTACATGTAGAATTTGAACCTGTGGTTCTTAAAATAAACTAAGAAAAGATATTTTTCTATACAAAAACCTATTGGCTGGATTTGTCTCTGAGTGTGTGTACCTCATTTATTGTCTATGTGTATGTACAACAAATGCTTAACCCTACTCCTTGGATAAGCCTACTGCTCGACCACACTACCACAAAATAGAGCATTAGTATTATCTATTTTTACCACTATTTTACCTCTAAGGGGAACCCTTGGACTCTGTGCATGCTATTCCTTACTTTGAAATAGCACATACAGAGCCAACTTCCTACATTGGTGGATCAGCGGTGGGGTACAAGACTTTGCATTTGCTGGACTACTCAGCCAATACCTGATCACACGACAAATTCCAAAATTGTCATTAGAAATTGATTTTTGCAATTTGAAAAGTTTTCTAAATTCTTAAAAGACCTGCTAGGGCCTTGTGTTAGATCCTGTTTAGCATTTCTTTTAGAGTTTAAAAGTTTGTAAAAGTTTGAATTAGATTCTAGAACCAGTTGTAGATTCTTAAAAAGTATTCCAACTTTTAGAAGCAAAATGTCTAGCACAGATGTGACTGTGGTGGAACTCGACACCACACCTTACCTCCATCTTAAGATGAGGGAGCTAAGGTCACTCTGTAAAATAAAGAAAATAACAATGGGCCCCAAACCTACCAAAATACAGCTCCAGGAGCTTTTGGCAGAGTTTGAAAAGGCCAACCCCTCTGAGGGTGGCAACTCAGAGGAAGAGGATAGTGACTTGGAGGAAAATTCCCCCTACCAGTCCTATCTAGGGAGAACAGGGTCTCTCAAACCCTGACTCCAAAAATAATAGTCAGAGATGCTGGTTCCCTCACAGGAGAGACCAACACCTCTGAAATCACTGAGGATAACTCCAGTGAAGAGGACATCCAGTTAGCCAGGATGGCCAAAAGATTGGCTTTGGAAAGACAGATCCTAGCCATAGAGAGGGAAAGACAAGAGATGGGCCTAGGACCCATCAATGGTGGCAGCAACATAAATAGGGTCAGATATTCTCCTGACATGTTGAAAATCCCCAAAGGGATTGTAACTAAATATGAAGATGGTGATGACATCACCAAATGGTTCACAGCTTTTGAGAGGGCTTGTGTAACCAGAAAAGTGAACAAATCTCACTGGGGTGCTCTCCTTTGGGAAATGTTCACAGGAAAGTGTAGGGATAGACTCCTCACACTCTCTGGACAAGATGCAGAATCTTATGACCTCATGAAGGGTACCCTGATTGAGGGCTTTGGATTCTCCACTGAGGAGTATAGGATTAGATTCAGGGGGGCTCAAAAATCCTCGAGCCAGACCTGGGTTGACTTTGTAGACTACTCAGTGAAAACACTAGATGGTTGGATTCAAGGCAGTGGTGTAAGTAATTATGATGGGCTGTACAATTTATTTGTGAAAGAGCACCTATTGAGTAATTGTTTCAATGATAAACTGCATCAGCATCTGGTAGACCTAGGACCAATTTCTCCCCAAGAATTGGGAAAGAAGGCGGACCATTGGGTCAAGACAAGGGTGTCCAAGACTTCAACAGGGGGTGACCAAAAGAAAGGGGTCACAAAGACTCCCCAGGGGAAGGGTGATGAGACAACCAAAACTAAAAATAGTAAAGAGTCTTCTACAGGCCCCCAAAAACCTGCACAGGAGGGTGGGCCCAGAGCCTCTTTACAAAACAATGGGTACAAGGGTAAAAACTTTGATCCCAAAAAGGCCTGGTGTCATAGCTGTAAACAGCATGGACACCAAACTGGAGACAAGGCCTGTCCCAAGAAAGGTTCCACTCCAAACTCCCATCCAGGTAACACTGGTATGGCTAGTCTCCAAGTGGGATCAACAGTGTGCCCAGAGCAAATCAGGGTCCACACTGAAGCTACTCTAGTTTCTGAGGGTGGGGTGGATTTAGCCACACTAGCTGTCTGGCCGCCTAACATGCAAAAATACAGACAGCAACTCTTAATTAATGGGACTAGAATAGAGGGCCTGAGGGATACAGGTGCCAGTGTCACCATGGTGACAGAGAAACTGGTTTCCCCTGGCCAATACCTGACTGGAAAAACTTACACAGTCACCAACGCTGACAATCAGAGAAAAGTACATCCCATGGCAATGGTTACTTTAGAATGGGGAGGGGTCAATGGCCTGAAGCAGGTGGTGGTCTCCTCAAATATCCCAGTGGACTGTCTGCTTGGAAATGATCTGGAGTCCTCAGCATGGGCTGAGGTAGAACTAAAAACCCATGCAGCAATGCTGGGTATCCCTGAACTGGTGTGTGTGAAAACAAGAGCACAGTGCAAGGCACAGGGTAAACAAGTAGAGCTGGAGTCTGGAAGAATGGCCCAGCCTACCAAGAGGAAAGGAAAGTCAGTTGGGAAAACAACTGCAACACAGCAAAAGAAAGGGAACCTCTCTTCTCAGGAAGAAGTTCTGCCCTCTGAGGGAACTGAGCCTTTGGAGCTTGAACCTTATCAGGTTGAGCTCTTAGGCCCAGGGGGACCCTCAAGGGAGGAGCTGTGTAAGGGACAAGAAACCTGTCCCTCTCTTGAAGGCCTTAGGCAGCAAGCTGCTGAAGAGTCCAAGGGCAAGAAAAATGGAACACATAGGGTCTATTGGGAAGATGGACTCCTGTACACTGAGGCCAGAGACCCCAAACCTGGTGCCACTAGGAGAGTGGTAGTGCCTCAGCTGTTCAGAGAGTTCATCCTAACATTGGCCCATGACATTCCCCTTGCTGGACATTTGGGACAAACCAAGACGTGGGAGAGGCTAGTCAACCACTTCTACTGGCCCAATATGTCCAACATGGTTAAGGAGTTTTGCCTCTCCTGCCCCACCTGTCAAGCCAGTGGTAAGACAGGTGGGCATCCAAAGGCCCCCCTCATTCCACTTCCAGTGGTGGGGGTTCCCTTTGAAAGAGTGGGTGTGGACATAGTTGGTCCACTAGAACCTCCCACAGCCTCAGGAAATATGTATATCCTGGTAGTAGTGGATCATGCTACCAGGTATCCTGAAGCTATTCCCCTTAGGTCGACTACTGCCCCTGCAGTAGCCAAGGCCCTCATTGGTATCTTTACCAGAGTGGGTTTCCCTAAGGAGGTGGTGTCTGACAGAGGTACCAACTTCATGTCAGCATACCTGAAACACATGTGGAATGAGTGTGGAGTGACTTATAAATTCACTACACCTTACCATCCCCAAACTAATGGCTTAGTTGAGAGATTCAACAAGACATTAAAGGGCATGATCATGGGGCTCCCAGAAAAACTCAAAAGGAGATGGGATGTCCTCCTGCCATGTCTGCTTTTCGCTTACAGGGAGGTACCACAGAAGGGAGTAGGGTTCTCACCCTTTGAACTTCTGTTTGGTCATCCTGTAAGGGGACCACTTGCCCTTGTTAAAGAAGGTTGGGAGAGACCTCTCCATGAGCCTAAACAGGACATAGTGGACTATGTACTTGGCCTTCGCTCTAGAATGGCAGAGTACATGGAAAAGGCAACCAAAAACCTTGAGGCCAGCCAACAGCTCCAGAAGTTTTGGTATGACCAAAAGGCTGCACTGGTTGAGTTCCAACCAGGGCAGAAAGTCTGGGTTCTGGAGCCTGTGGCTCCCAGGGCACTCCAGGACAAATGGAGTGGCCCTTACCCAGTGCTAGAAAGGAAGAGTCAGGTCACCTACCTGGTGGACCTGGGCACAAGCAGGAGCCCCAAGAGGGTGATCCATGTGAACCGCCTTAAGCTCTTCCATGACAGGGCTGATGTGAATCTGTTGATGGTAACAGATGAGGATCAGGAGGCAGAGAGTGAACCTCTCCCTGATCTTCTGTCATCAGACCCAAAAGATGGCACAGTAGACGGAGTGATCTACTCAGACACCCTCTCTGGCCAACAGCAAGCTGATTGTAGGAGAGTCCTACAACAGTTCCCTGAACTCTTCTCCTTAACCCCTGGTCAGACACACCTGTGTACCCATGATGTGGACACAGGAGACAGCATGCCTGTCAAAAACAAAATCTTTAGACAGTCTGACCATGTTAAGGAAAGCATCAAGGTGGAAGTCCACAAGATGCTGGAATTGGGAGTAATTGAGCGCTCTGACAGCCCCTGGGCTAGCCCAGTGGTCTTAGTCCCCAAACCTCACACCAAAGATGGAAAGAAAGAGATGAGGTTTTGTGTGGACTACAGAGGGCTCAATTCTGTCACCAAGACAGATGCTCATCCAATTCCAAGAGCTGATGAGCTCATAGATAAATTAGGTGCTGCCAAATTCTTAAGTACCTTTGACTTGACAGCAGGGTACTGGCAAATAAAAATGGCACCTGGAGCAAAAGAGAAAACAGCATTCTCCACACCTGATGGGCATTATCAGTTTACTGTTATGCCCTTTGGTTTAAAGAATGCCCCTGCCACCTTCCAAAGGTTGGTGAATCAAGTCCTTGCTGGCTTGGAGTCCTTTAGCACAGCTTATCTTGATGATATTGCTGTCTTTAGCTCCACCTGGCAGGATCACCTGGTCCACCTGAAGAAGGTTTTGAAGGCTCTGCAATCTGCAGGCCTCTCTATCAAGGCATCCAAATGCCAGATAGGGCAGGGAACTGTGGTTTACTTGGGCCACCTTGTAGGTGGAGGCCAAGTTCAGCCACTCCAACCCAAGATCCAGACTATTCTGGACTGGGTAGCTCCAAAAACCCAGACTCAAGTCAGGGCATTCCTTGGCTTGACTGGGTATTACAGGAGGTTTGTGAAGGGATATGGATCCATTGTGACAGCCCTCACTGAACTCACCTCCAAGAAAATGCCCAAGAAAGTGAACTGGACTGTGGAATGCCAACAGGCCTTTGACACCCTGAAACAAGCAATGTGCTCAGCACCAGTTCTAAAAGCTCCAGATTATTCTAAGCAGTTCATTGTGCAGACTGATGCCTCTGAACATGGGATAGGGGCAGTTTTGTCCCAAACAAATGATGATGGCCTTGACCAGCCTGTTGCTTTCATTAGCAGGAGGTTACTCCCCAGGGAGCAGCGTTGGAGTGCCATTGAGAGGGAGGCCTTTGCTGTGGTTTGGTCCCTGAAGAAGCTGAGACCATACCTCTTTGGGACTCACTTCCTAGTTCAAACTGACCACAGACCTCTCAAATGGCTGATGCAAATGAAAGGTGAAAATCCTAAACTGTTGAGGTGGTCCATCTCCCTACAGGGAATGGACTTTATAGTGGAACACAGACCTGGGACTGCCCATGCCAATGCAGATGGCCTTTCCAGGTTCTTCCACTTAGAAAATGAAGACTCTCTTGGGAAAGGTTAGTCTCATCCTCTTTCGTTTGGGGGGGGGTTGTGTAAGGAAATGCCTCCTTGGCATGGTTGCCCCCTGACTTTTTGCCTTTGCTGATGCTATGTTTACAATTGAAAGTGTGCTGAGGCCTGCTAACCAGGCCCCAGCACCAGTGTTCTTTCCCTAACCTGTACTTTTGTATCCACAATTGGCAGACCCTGGCATCCAGATAAGTCCCTTGTAACTGGTACTTCTAGTACCAAGGGCCCTGATGCCAAGGAAGGTCTCTAAGGGCTGCAGCATGTCTTATGCCACCCTGGAGACCTCTCACTCAGCACAGACACACTGCTTGCCAGCTTGTGTGTGCTAGTGAGGACAAAACGAGTAAGTCGACATGGCACTCCCCTCAGGGTGCCATGCCAGCCTCTCACTGCCTATGCAGTATAGGTAAGACACCCCTCTAGCAGGCCTTACAGCCCTAAGGCAGGGTGCACTATACCATAGGTGAGGGTACCAGTGCATGAGCATGGTACCCCTACAGTGTCTAAACAAAACCTTAGACATTGTAAGTGCAGGGTAGCCATAAGAGTATATGGTCTGGGAGTCTGTCAAACACGAACTCCACAGCACCATAATGGCTACACTGAAAACTGGGAAGTTTGGTATCAAACTTCTCAGCACAATAAATGCACACTGATGCCAGTGTACATTTTATTGCAAAATACACCCCAGAGGGCACCTTAGAGGTGCCCCCTGAAACTTACCCGACTGTCTGTGTAGGCTGACTAGTTCCAGCAGCCTGCCACACCAGAGACATGTTGCTGGCCCCATGGGGAGAGTGCCTTTGTCACTCTGAGGCCAGTAACAAAGCCTGCACTGGGTGGAGATGCTAACACCTCCCCCAGGCAGGAGCTGTGACACCTGGCGGTGAGCCTCAAAGGCTCACCCCTTTGTCACAGCCCAGCAGGGCACTCCAGCTTAGTGGAGTTGCCCGCCCCCTCCGGCCACGGCCCCCACTTTTGGCGGCAAGGCTGGAGGGAACAAAGAAAGCAACAAGGAGGAGTCACTGGCCAGTCAGGACAGCCCCTAAGGTGTCCTGAGCTGAGGTGACTCTAACTTTTAGAAATCCTCCATCTTGCAGATGGAGGATTCCCCCAATAGGATTAGGGATGTGACCCCCTCCCCTTGGGAGGAGGCACAAAGAGGGTGTACCCACCCTCAGGGCTAGTAGCCATTGGCTACTAACCCCCCAGACCTAAACACGCCCTTAAATTTAGTATTTAAGGGCTACCCTGAACCCTAGAAAATTAGATTCCTGCAACTACAAGAAGAAGGACTGCCTAGCTGAAAACCCCTGCAGAGGAAGACCAGAAGACGACAACTGCCTTGGCTCCAGAAACTCACCGGCCTGTCTCCTGCCTTCCAAAGATCCTGCTCCAGCGACGCCTTCCAAAGGCACCAGCGACCTCGACATCCTCTGAGGACTGCCCCTGCTTCGAAAAGACAAGAAACTCCCAAGGACAGCGGACCTGCTCCAAGAAAGGCTGCAACTTTGTTTCCAGCAGTCTTGAAAGAACCCTGCAAGCTCCCCGCAAGAAGCGTGAGACTTGCAACACTGCACCCGGCGACCCCGACTCGGCTGGTGGAGATCCAACACCTCAGGAGGGACCCCAGGACTACTCTACGACTGTGAGTACCAAAACCTGTCCCCCCTGAGCCCCCACAGCGCCGCCTGCAGAGGGAATCCCGAGGCTTCCCCTGACCGCGACTCCTTGAATCCAAAACCCGACGCCTGGGAGAGACCCTGCACCCGCAGCCCCCAGGACCTGAAGGACCGGACTTTCACTGGAGAAGTGACCCCCAGGAGTCCCTCTCCCTTGCCCAAGTGGAGGTTTCCCCGAGGAACCCCCCCCTTGCCTGCCTGCAGCGCTGAAGAGATCCCTAGATCTCCCATAGACTAACACTACAAACCCGACGCTTGTTTCTACACTGCACCCGGCCGCCCCCGCGCTGCTGAGGGTGAAATTCCTGTGTGGGCTTGTGTCCCCCCCGGTGCCCTACAAAACCCCCCTGGTCTGCCCTCCGAAGACGCGGGTACTTACCTGCTGGCAGACTGGAACCGGGGCACCCCCTTCCCCATTGAAGCCTATGCGTTTTGGGCACCACTTTGAACTCTGCACCTGACCGGCCCTGAGCTGCTGGTGTGGTGATTTTGGGGTTGCTCTGAACCCCCAACGGTGGGCTACCTTGGACCAAGAACTGAACCCTGTAAGTGTCTTACTTACCTGGTTAACCTAACAAAAACTTACCTCCCCTAGGAACTGTGAAAATTGCACTGTGTCCACTTTTAAAACAGCTATTTGTCAATAACTTGAAAAGTATACATGCAATTTTTATGATTTAAAGTTCCTAAAGTACTTACCTGCAATACCTTTCGAATGAGATATTACATGTAGAATTTGAACCTGTGGTTCTTAAAATAAACTAAGAAAATATATTTTTCTATACAAAAACCTATTGGCTGGATTTGTCTCTGAGTGTGTGTACCTCATTTATTGTCTATGTGTATGTACAACAAATGCTTAACACTACTCCTTGGATAAGCCTACTGCTCGACCACACTACCACAAAATAGAGCATTAGTATTATCTATTTTTACCACTATTTTACCTCTAAGGGGAACCCTTGGACTCTGTGCATGCTATTCCTTACTTTGAAATAGCACATACAGAGCCAACTTCCTACATGCCCCTACTGTTGTGGGCCTGGGTCCTTGTTCTATCGCCTCAATCAGGGAAGTACATTAAGGTATTGATTGTTCTCCCCTGGCCTTAGGCTGGTAGGGGGTCATTTTGGACTTTTTTGCTTATGCAGGGTCATTCCTGATCTCTTTGCCTCCTGCCTCCTATTTATTCTGACCTGTTGCTGTTGGCCTTTGAACTCTGAGCACTTTACCACTGCTAACCAGTGCTAAAGTGCATATGCTGTCTGTGTAAATTGTACGGTTGATTGGTTTATCCATGATTGGCATATTTGATTTACTAGTGAGTCCCTAGTAAAGTGCACTAGAGTTGCCCAGGGCCTATAAATCAAATGTTACTAGTGGCCCTGCAGCACTGGTGGTCCCACCCACATTGGTAGCTCTGTAATCATATCTCAGACCTGCCACTCTAGTGTCTGTATGTGCAGTTTTTATTGTAAATTTAATTTGGCAAGTGTACCCACTCGCCAGGCCTAACCCTTCCCTTTTCTTACATGTAAGACACCCATAAAGTAGGCCCTAGGTAGCCCCAAAGGCAGGGTGCAATGTATGGTTAAGGTAGGACATATAGGCCCTCATTAGAACCCTAGTGGTCTGTGATAAAGCGGCGGTAACACCGCCAACAGGCCTGCGGTAAAAAAAAATGGAATTATGAACACGGCGGAAACCGCCAACACAAACAGCCACTTTAACACACCGACCGCCTCAGCGGTAGCAACAAACACCGCAGCGGTAACCACCAACAGCCAGGCAGAAGAAAATGTACCACCCACAGCTTTACAACACAACTATCTGCCAGCTTTTCTGAGGCGGTACCAACACCATCAAAAGCACGGCAGAAACAGACCATTGAAGGGAAACTCACCTCTCGACACTCAAGGAAGAACCACGACGCCATGGAGCCCGAGCTGCACTTTTTCCCAATGCTGGTGTACCTTCTCATACACCGACGAAGACGACCACGGTGAGTACTGCACCTAGCACACAAGGGGGGGGGGAGAGAGTGACACACACACACACGCAACACGCAACACCCCTACCCCAACCCCCAACACCATACACACAAACAGATGCAACAACATTACATATACACCCCGTAACCCTCAGGAATAACGAACGCAAGGACAACAGGAATGGAGTAAAATGAGTGTAAAAGTAAAATTTTAGATAAATACGTCTTTAAACAATAAACAGTATGTACAATATATACAATATATACAAAAGGAGGGACAATGCTCACTCCAAAATGTCCGTGGCACACTGGGCCATAACACATAGGCCAAGGCCACACTTGACTCCTGCCTCAATACGGAGAGAACACTGCAGGGGCATCAGGTCGAAAAAACACAGGCACTTCAGAGGGACGGGGAATGGGGAGCACCTCAGCCGGAAGACTGTACAACGCCACTGGCCTGGAGGGGGCTCCATGCCCACTGCTTGGTCCTGGGGAATGCAAAGCCACAGTCGCTCAAGTGGGTGGTTTGCCCACTGCTTGGTCCTGGGGAGTGCAAAGCCACAGTCTCTCAAGTGGGTGGTTTTCCCACTGCTTGGTACTGGGGAGTGCAAAGCCACAGTCTCTCTAGTCGATGCCTTCTTCCATTCGTTCTGGAGGGGCCTTGTGCCCAGTGTGCTTCATCCTGGCAAGGAGGGGCTGAGTGGATGCCTTCTTCCACTCATTCTGGAGGGGGCCTTGTGCCCAGTGTGCTCCATCCTGGCAAGGAGGGGCTGAGTGGATGCCTTCTTCCACTGGTTCTGAAGGAGCCTTGTGGCCAGTGTGCTTCATCCTGGCAAGGAGGGGCTGAGTGGATGGCTTCTTCCATTGGTTCTGGAGGGGGCCTTGTGCCCAGTGTGCTTCATCCTGGATGGGGCAAGGTCACAGTCTCTCACCTGTGTGTCACACCGAAAGGTGTTGCAGGGGCCAGGACGCACTGCAGCTCATGTAGTCACCACTACACACTGCTCGCCGGCAGTGACGGCTGCTCAGTGGATGCCAGTTGCGCTGCAGGTGGTGGTGCTGGCAGTGGTGGTGGTAGCCTCCAGGCCTTCACCTGCAGCCTCTGACAGCTGCCCACTGGGGCTGCTGCTGGCAGTGGTGCTGCTGGCGGTGGTGCATGTGGTGGTGCTGGCCGCGGTGCAGGTGGCGGTGCTGGCAGTGGTGGTGGTAGCCTTCACCTGCAGCCTCGGACGAGTGCCCACTGGGGCTGCTGCTGCTGGCAGTGGTGCTGCTGGCAGTGGTGCATTTGGCAGTGCTGGCCGCGGTGTAGGTGGCGGTGCTGGCAGTGGTGGTGGTAGCCTCCAGGCCTTCACCTGCAGCCTCGGATGGCTGCAGTGCAATGGCTGGTGTTGTGTGCCCCTTCCTGCCCTTGGCAGACGGTGGTGCCTCCTTGCTTCTGCCAGCTGGTGTCTTTTTCTTGCCCTTGCTGGCTGGTCGTGCCTCCTTCCCCTTGCTGGCTGGTGTCCCCTTCTTGCCCTTGCTAGGAGGTGGACCCTTCTTGGCCTTGGCTGGTGGAGCTGGCACATTGGCTGGGCTGACGGGTGCCTCCTTGGAGCCTCTCACACCTGCAGTTGCTGCAGAAACCACAGTGGCCGTGGACTGGGTGGCTGAGGTGCTCGGCTGGGTTCTGGCCACCCTGGCCCGAGGTGAAAAACGGAGGGCGGGAGGGGCAGGGAATAGGTCAATGTTGGAGAGAAAAAGCTTCTTAGGGAACCTGGGGTGGGAAAAGGGTGAAGGTTTGGGTGTGGAGGAAGAGGGAGTGGTTGTAGGAGGTGTCAGTCTGCTGTGTTTGGGTGCATGGGCTTGAATGTCGTTGTGAGGTGGATGAGTGCTTGCGTTTGTGTACTTTGGGAGGAGGGTTCACAGACACAGTGGGAGAGAACACAGGGGACGTGTGCATGGATGTGGGGGTGGTGACTGCCAGTGAGGGGCGTGTAGTGATAGGCGTGCTGGTGATGGAGGTAGTGGATGAGGATGCAGTGCATGCAGGTGTGAGTGGAGACGCTACTGGAAGGGAGGTGGATGACGAGGAGGAGGGGGACACAGTGGAGGCAGTGGATGTTGGTGTGTCTGCATGTGGATGGTGCTTGTGTGAGTGCCTGTGAGATGAAGTGTGGTGCTTGTGTTTGCCTGAGCCACTTCTGTGTGTTGATTTGGGTGATTGCTGGTCTGAAGGTGTGCTTGGGATAGGCTGGGGTTGAGGGGATTGGGACTGGGTTTAAAAAGTTGGAGGGGGAGTCTGGAGACAGGGACAATGGCTCCCATCAGTGAGTTGGCCAGAGCCTGGAATGGTCTCTGTTGGGCCGCCACACCAGAGTGAATGCCCTCCAGGTATGCATTTGTTTGTTGCAAATGCCCTGCAACACCCTGGATGGCATTCAGTATGGTTAACTGCCCAACAGAGAGGGATCTCAGGAGGTCAATAGCCTCCTCACTGAGGGCAGCAGGGCTGACTGGGGCAGGGCCTGAGGTGCCTGGGGCGAAGGAGATGCCCACCCTCCTGGGTGAGCGGGCACGGGAAACACGCTAAGGGCTGCTGGGAGGGCGGTGCTGGTATGGGGTGGCAGCTGTACCTGTGGTTGGGGTGGCCACAGAGGTGTCTGCCACTGCCAGGGAGCTGCCATTGGAGGAGGTGTCGCTGCCGGTACTGTCCCCTCCTGTCTCCGTTGTGGTGATCCCCTCGCCCTCTGTCCCACTGGTGCCCTCACCGTCGGTGGATTCGGCCACGAGGCCCATGTGGGATGCAGCTCCCTCCGTCGCTGGTGCCTCTACTCCTCCGCCAGATGAGGCTAATGCACACAAGGACAGGGTGACAAAACAAAAAGGGGGGGGGAGACAGAGGATATACTTAGTCAATGCCTGCAACAACACTACCATTGGCGTACACAACTCACAGGGAACAGCCCTATGCTCTAGGCCATTCACTACCAGTTACAATGCTAGTCACCAGCCCATGGGGTACAATGCCTAACGCCATTAGCTGCACACCTGAAATACACAGGACCCTGCCCAGTAGTAGATGCCCACTATCATTATTGGGGTTGGAGTGCATCTGAGCTTGCCCATCATTGAACATACCCTGCCATGTTCGTCCTGGCCTCGGGGCACCCACAGACAACATCCCCCACCCAGGTACTACCTTAACGCGCGCAAAGCCATGATTCAGAATCTGTACTCACCCCCTTGTGGCTGCTGTGATGCCTTCAAGCGCCCATCCAACTCCAGATAGGCCACCTCCAGGATGTGGAACATCAGGGTGGTCAGGGGAAGATGGGCACCCCTTCCTCGTTGGGAGGCCAGCCCCAGCTGGGCCTCCTCCGTCTTCCTTGCCCAGCAGTGCACGTCCTCCCACCGTTTGCGGCAGTGGTTTCTCCACCTGTCAAAGACCCCTCATGGCCCAAAATATCACCTCCATCCCCTTACGCACATACATTGACCACCATACATGCAGCACTCTGCCCAGGACCCCTCAGGCCCCCCCCACATGAGGCTTACACACAGCAATCCATACATTCATGCCCCATGCATCATGCTCACAGTGTACTCACCTGTTTGTCTGGAGGACCATCCACCCCATCCACCAGTCTCTCTAACTCCTCCGAAGTGAAGGCAGGGGCCCTTTCCACAGACACTCGAGCCATTGTCACTTCCAGACACAGGTCACAGTAGCACTTTCAGTGTAGGTCCTCTCCTGTTGAGGGTCAGGTAGCAAGTGAGTGAACAGATAGAAAATGGCCATCACGTCCACGGTGGTGCGTACTGTCACCGCCGGCATACATTACCATTGGCTCAAGGGAACCCGTAGGCCCCAATGATAACCAATGCGGTGTTGCATGGCGGTCGTCGACCGCTGACCGCATCTGCACACAACGCCAGTGGAATTACCACATTTCCACTTGGCCCTCCTCACAGGTCAGGCAGCTGCCATTTCAGGTGGGCACAGACCATGACACCTAACTGTGTCACAGCAGACAGTAGCACATCAACTGACTTACGGGTTCACATACTGTTTCTGTAAAGCAAAAATTGCATGTTAATGTTGAAATATGTGTGAATATGACCTTCTGCTCACCGTTTTTCACTCTAGAGTTCAACCACTGAGTATGAATAGGAGATGGAGACATCCCCCCGTGTACAGACCCCCAGTGGACCTGGCGAAAATGGAGGACAGGCACATTATCCTGATAAACACACATGATAGGGCCACAATCTAAGAACTGTGTGCCCAATTGGAACCAGACCTGATATCTGCTATTCGCCACCCCACAGGAATCCCCCCTCTAGTGCAGGTCCTGTCAGTGCTCCATTTCCTAGCAAGTGGTTCCTTCCAAGCGACAGTGGCCATGGCATCAGAGATGTCACAGCCTATGTTCTCAAACGTGCTGACCAGAGTGTTGTCTGCCCTGCTGAAACACATGCGCAGCTACATCGTATTCTCCCAGGTGGAGGATGTGGCCACAGTGAAGGCTGACTTCTATGCACTGGGACACATCCCCAACATCATTGGTGCCATTGATGGTAAACATATTGCATTTGTCCCCCCTCCGGAGAAGTGTTCAGAAATAGAAAAGGCTTTCACTCTCTGAATGTGCAGATGGTGTGTTTGGTGGACCAGTACATCTCCCAAGTCAATGCAAAGAATCCTGGCTCTGTGCATGATGCCTTTATCTTGAGGAATAGCAGCATCCCATATGTGATGTCTCAACTCCAGAGGCACCGAGTGTGGCTAATAGGTGAGCCCATCGTCTCCACCCAGTTGATGTAGGTATATGGGTGTGGGTTTGGCCCTAAGGGTGAGTGTGTGGCTAACAGGTATCCATCAATATTTGCAGGTGACTCTGGTTAGCCCAACCTCTCATGGCTACTGACCCCAGTGAGGAATGCCAGGACAAGGGCAGAGGAACATTACAATGAGGCACATGGACAAACAAAGAGGATCATTGAGCGAACCTTTGGCCTCCTGAAGGCCATATTCCGGTGCCTCCATCTGACAGGTGGATCCCTGTGCTACTCACCCAAGAAGGTGTGCCAGATCATCGTTGCATGTTGCATGTTGGACAACCTGGCCTTGAGACGGCAGGTGCCTTTTCTGCAGGAGGATGAGCCTGGGGATGGTCGTGTGGCAGCGGTGAAGCCTGTGGACAGTGACGAAGAAGAGGCAGAGGAAGAAGATGTGGACAACAGAACTACACTAATTCAACAGTACTTCCAGTGACACACAGGTAAGACACTGTAACTTCACCTTCCATTGCAGTTTTGTGTTTGACATTGAACATGGCATCTTGATTTCCCTATTTCTATGGCCACTTACTGTACCCTTTGGCATCTCTATTTTGAGATCTCTTTGCCACACTCTGGCTCCTGGTGTGTTTTCTGCTGCCCACTACAGGGCATACCTATATAAATGTTACAGTACTTTTGAATTGCAATGTTTACAGTTTGTGAAACTAATACATATGTCAAACAATTGAGAGACTCCATATTTTAATTTGTTCCAAGGGTGTTTATTTAGGTGCTAATAAGTGGAGGGGGTATTGCAATGGGCTGGGTTGCTGATGGAGGAAAGTCCAGGGTAGAGTCCAGTCTATTTGTATCACATGTGCATTATCCAAGGGGGCATAGGAGATGGAGCAATGGCAGTTCAAGGTGAACAGGGTGACAGAGTGGGACACAAGGGTGACAATCAGGAGAGTCCTATTTCCTGGCGGGGGTCTTGGCAATGTTCTCTGGCTTCTGCCTGGATCACAGGGACCGTTTGCGGGGTGGTTCTCCTTCTGCAGGGGGTGGGGTGCTGGTGGCCTGTTGTTCCTGTGGCGGGGCCTCCTGTCCACTAGCGTCGGCGGAGGTGGAAGGCTGTTCTTCGGAGTGGCAAGTGTCAGGGGCCCGTTGGTGTGCCACTGCCTCCCTCATGGTGTTGGCCATGTCAGCCAGCACCCCTGCAATGGTGACCAGGGTGGTGTGGATGTCCCTCGGGTCCTCTCTGATCCCCAGGTACAGTCCACCCTGCAGCCACTGGATCTCCTGCAACCTGGCCAGTATCCTGCCCATGGTCTCCTGGGAATGGTGGTATGCTCCCAGGATGTTGGTGAGTGCCTCGTGGAGAGACAGTTCCCTGGGCCTGTCCTCCACCTGTCGCACAGCAGTCCTCCCAGCTTCCCTGATGTCCTGTGCCTCTGTCCCCTGAACTGTGTGCCCACTGCCACTGACTCCAGGTCCCTGATCGTCCTGTGTTTGTGGGGTTGCCTGGGGTCCCTGTGGTGGTGGACACACTGCTGATTGACGTGTCCTGGGGACAGAAGGATGGGTCCGCTGGGTGGGTGCTGTGGTGGTGTTTCCTGAGGGGGAGGCTCTGTGGTGGGTTGGGACTGTGCCTGGGTAACCGACTGTCCAGAGGACCCTGATGGGCCAGGTTGGTCATCGTGATCCAGGCATGCAAAGCTGCTGTCATCACTGTGGGCCTCTTCGGGGGGGACTGGATGTGGCTGGCACCTCCTCTCCGGTGACGTTGAGTGGGGGCCCTGTGGGGATGTAAATGCAGTGTTATTGTTTCTGCGTGTGCCATCGTGTGCATGGGTATGTTTCCCTCTATGGTTGTTATTAGCAAGGCAGCTTTGGCTTGTGTGAGTTGTGATTGGTTTGGCTAAGTGATTGTCACTAGTGTGCATGCCATGGTGATGGGTGTCCATGCAGGTCTGTGATGGGGGTCCATGCATTGGTGTTGCATGCAGGGCTTGGTATTGGGATGGGTGGGTTGTGATGGTGGGGTATATCTGAGGTGGTGGGGTGATGGGGTGAGGGTAGGGGTTGTTGTGTCTGAAGGCATGCAGGTAGAGTGGGGGATAAAGTAGTGGGGATTTGACTTACCAGAGTCCAGTCCTCCTGCTACTCCTGTCAGGCCCTCAGGATGCCTGATCGCCAAGACTTGCTCCTCCCATGTTGTTAGTTGTGGGGGAGGAGGCGGGGGTCCACCGCCAGTCCTCTGTACAGCTATCTGGTGTCTTGCAACCATGGAACGCACCATCCCCCGTAGGACGTTCCACCTCTTCCTGATGTCATCCCTTGTTCTCGGGTGTTGTCCACGGAGTTGACCCCGTCCACGACTCTCCGCCATAGCTCCATCTTCCTTGCAATAGATGTCTGCTGCACCTGTGATCGGAATAGCTGTGGCTCTACCCAGATGATTTCCTCCACCATGACCCTTAGCTCCTCCTCTGAGAACCTGGCCATGGGTGTAGTGTGAGTGGTATGTGTGAGGGTGTGTGGGGTGATGTGTTGGGGTGGATGGTGTATGGGTAATGGTGTTTTGTGTCTTAGATTCAGTGGGTGCTCCTGGCTTGTCTCTCTCTCACTTGCCAAAATCTTTGGGTCGTAAAGGGTTGTGGGTACTGTGTGTGTTTTATATTGGTGTGGGTGTGGTGTGTGTATGTGTGTCAGGTGTGTGTAGTTTGAATTGTCCAATGTGGTGTAGTTTTGTATGAGTGTGTGTGTATTTTGAGCGCGGCGGTCTGTACCGCCAATGGTTTACCGCGGTTGAATGACCGCCGCAGTGATTCATGGGTCATGATGCTGTTGGCGTATTTCTGCTAGCGCAACGGTGTGGGTTTTGGTACTGCCAGTTTATCACTGGCCTTTGGGCTAGCGGACTTGTGTGTGTGTCTGTATAGTGGTGGATTTCTATGTGTGGGTTATAACAAAGGTAGCAGAATACCGCCGTGGTATGTTGGTGGCAGTCAGCATGGCGGTAAGCAGCACTTACCGCCAATGTTGTAATGAGGGCCATAGTAATGTGTTTTATATGTCCTGACAGTGAAATATTGCTAAATTAGTTTTCCACTGTTGCAAGGCCTGTCCCTCTCATAGGTTAACATGGGGGGTACCTTTAAATCTGATTAAGGTGTACATTCCCTTTAGGAGCGGATAGACATGTGGAGTTTGGGGTCTCTGAGCTCACAATTTAAAAATACATCTTTTAGAAAGTTGATTTTAAGATTGGTTGCTTGAAAATGCCACTTTTAGAAAGTGAGCATTTTGTTGCTTAAACCATTTCTGTGACTCTGCCTGTTTGTGGATTTCCTGTCTGGGTCAGTTTGAGAGTTTGGCTGGTTGCACCTCTCACTAGACAGTGACACAAAGGGAGCTGGGATATAGTCTGCATTTCCTGATGAGCCATCTGTTCTAGGAGGGAGGGGAGGAGTGGTCACAGGGACAGCAAAGGCTTCTCTATATCAGCACCTGGAGCCTCTGGATGGAGAAACTCCTACTCTGCAAAGTGGTGCCCATCCAGTTCCTGGGAGCCTGTAAGGAGAAACTGGCAGCCTAAGAAGAAGAAATCCACGCACTGACAGCCGTGCGGGGAAAAGATCGCCGCAACCCCGATCTGCGGCTGAAAAATCAACGCACTGCCGGCTTTGTGGCTGAAAATCGACGCTCGCCTGCAACATGACCTGAAGATCGACACCCGGGGCTGGAGAAACGACGCACAGCATCGCTGATGGAGGCTGGTGAGATCGCAACCCGTGGTACTTGGTTTTCGGATCATCGTGCGGGTGGATTTCCGCCGCAAACACTGCTGGGTGTGTAAAAATTACGCAAGGCCTGCCCGGACCCGAGAGTGCTGACCAGATCGACGCATCGCTCTCCATTGCAAATGATAATATTCAAGATCTGTTATGACATCATCCAATGATTGTGACAATTTTCTATACACTTTTCATGCCAGAAGATATTCAGTGAGAGGCACCTTACACCCAATTTTCTATTACCACGTTAGTGTTAATAGATGTAACCTTTCAGAACATACAGCACATGAAGCATATCTGTGAATCCACATACATTTAGTAGATGTTATCCTTTTTCTCACTACTGAGGTGCATATGAAACATATTGTGTCTATAGTCAATAATGTGATCAGTAATTTATTAAACCTTGAATACCGTTCAAATTAGTATTTGCTAATTACTTATATTAATGAGGTTGTCAAAAGCTGCTTCTTTTTGTGTGGTACCTACATTTTTTGTGGCCTGATGCCACTTGATTTTTGACTCTGTGAACTAGGAAACTGCTAACCAAGCCCCAGTACATATGTTCTGATAGCTATAACATGTTAAAATTGGTTACACTCCTAACTGACTTATTTAACTTGCCCATAAGTTCCTAGAATTTAGTACAAGGCATACCCAGGGTTGTAAGTTAAATGTAACTGGTGAATTGCAGTATAGAAAACAGCGATAGATAGTATGCTTCAATTAATCTTAGTCACTGGTAATTACTTGGGGCCGTATTCCAATTCATCATTTTTTTGCCCACCATGCCACCTCAGTTTGGATCCAGCCAAATTAAAATCGGTGTTGAACCTGCTCCAATGAGAACAGTCCAGTCGCAACTGCCAGGACAGGTCCTTCCTGAACTGAAACCAAAGCAACCCAAGACCGATTTCACCTTTATTAGAGCTCACCAGTTTAGTATAGCTGGGTTCCAGTGGCACAGTGTGCACATGACTCACATCTGTGTGCACTCATCCCACTTAGGGCATCACACTGAAGTATACAAAAAAAGTGATGGCTTGATGTCTAAGATCATGGAATTGTCACCCCAATGCGATTCTGGCTTTGGGGGGACAATTCCATGATCCCCCGGGTCTCTAGCACAGAACCCGGCTGCTGCCAAACTGCCTTTCCGGGGTTTCCACTGCAGCAGCTGCCAACCCCTCAGACAGGATTCTGCCCTCCTGGGGTCTGGGCAGCCCCAGCCCAGGAAGGCAGAACAAAGGATTTCCTCTGAGAGAGGGTGTTACACCCTCTCCCTTTGGAAATAGGTGTGAGGGCTGGGGAGGAGTAGCCTCCCCCAGCCTCTGGAAATGCTTTGGTGGGCACAGATGGTGCCCATCTCTGCATAAGCCAGTCTACACCGGTTCAGGGATCCCCCAGCCCTGCTCTGGTGCGAAACTGGACAAAGGAAAGGGGAGTGACCACTCCCCTGACCAGTACCTCCCAGGGGAGGTGCCCAGAGCTCCTCCAGTGTGTCCCAGACCTCAGCCATCTTGGAAACAGAGGTGTTGGGGGCACACTGGACTGCTCTGAGTGGCCAGTGCCAGTAGGTGACGTCAGAGGCTCCTTCTGATAGGCTCTTACCTCTCTTGGTAGCCAATCCTCCTAACTTGGTAGCCAAACCTCCTTTTCTGGCTATTTAGGGTCTCTGCTTTGGGGAATTCTTCAGATAATGAATGCAAGAGCTCACCAGAGTTCCTCTGCATCTCCCTCTTCACCTTCTACCAAGGATCGACCGCTGACTGCTCCAGGACGCCTGCAAAACCGCAATAAAGTAGCAAGTCGACTACCAGCAACATTGTAGCGCCTAATCCTGCCGGCTTTCTCGACTGTTTCCAGGTGGTGCATGCTCTGGGGGTAGCCTGCCTTCACCCTCCACCAGAAGCTCCGAAGAAATCTCCTGTGGGTCGACGGAATCTTCCCCCTGCTCACGAAGGCACCAAAAGACTGCATCACTGGTCGTCTGGGTCCCCTCTCATCCTGACGAGCGTGGTCCCAGGAACACAGTAACTCTGTCCAAGTGACTCCCACAGTCCAGTGACTCTTCAGTCCAAGTTTGGTGGAGCCTCCCCACGCTAGACTGCAAAGCTGTGTACCGTGTGATTTGCAGCTGCTCTGGCTTCTGTGCACTCTTCCAGGATTTCCTTCATGCACAGCCTAGCCTGGGTCACCAGCACTCCGTCCTGCAGTGCACAACCCTCTGAGTTGTCCTCTGACATCGTGGGACCCCCTTTTGTGACTTCACGTGGACTCCGGTTCACTTTTCTTTTAAGTGTACTTTTGCGGGTGCTGCCTGCTTCTGTGAGGGCTCTCTGAGTTGCTGAGCGCCCCCTCTGTCTCTTCCTCCAAAAGGCAACATCCTGGTCCTTTCTGGTCCTCAGCAGCACCCAAAAACCTCTAACATGACCTTTGCAGCTAGCAAGGCTTGTTTGCGGTCTTTCTGTGTGGGAACACCTCTGCAAGCTTCATTGCGACGTGGGACATCCGTCTTCCAAAGGAGAAGTTCCTAGTCCTCTTCTTTCTTGCAGAACTCCAAGCTTCTTCCAACTGGAGGCAGCTTCCATGCACCTTCATCTGGGGTTTCCTGGGCTCCTGCCCCCCCTGGACACTGTCGCGACTATTGGACTTGGTCCCCTTCTCTTACAGGTACTCAGGTCTGGAAATCCGTTGTCAGTGCACTGCTGGTGTTTGTTCTTCCTGCAGAATCCCCCTATCACGACTTCTGTGCTCTCTGGGGGTAGTAGGTGTACTTTACTCCTACTTTTCAGGGTCTTGGGGTGGGGTATTTTTCTAACCCTCACTGTTTTCTTACAGTCCCAGCGACCCTCTACAAGCTCACATAGGTCTAGGGTCCAATCATGATTCGCATTCCACTTTTGGAGTATATGGTTTGTGTTGCCCCTATGCCTATGCTTGTCTATTGCAACCTATTGTAATTCTACACTGTTTGCATTACTTTTCTTGCTCTTATTTACCTAATTTTGGTTTGTGTACATATAACTTGTGTATAGTACTTACCTTCTTACTGAGGGTACTCACTGAGATACTTTTGGCATATTGTCATAAAAAGAAAGTACCTTTATTTTTAGTAACTCTGTGTATTGTGTTTTCTTATGATATTGTGCATATGATATAAGTGGTATAGTAGGAGCTTTACATGTCTCCTAGTTCAGCCTAAGCTGCTTTGTCATAGCTACCTTCTATCAGCCTAAGCTGCTAGAAACACCTCTTCTACACTAATAAGGAATAACTGGACCTGGCACAAGGTGTAAGTACCTCTGGTACTCACTACAAGCCAGGCCAGCCTCCTACAATGGGTGCTGCAATAAAGACTTTATTTAGGAATTGAAAAGCTGTGACAAGACAAAGGTAGTCTTTTTACAGAGCAAGTAAGTCATAGGTGCAATAACATGAGAGAAATGGTGAACAAAATAGAAAAAACATTGCATGTCCATTATGGATTTTGGAGTTGGCCAGTTCCTAACTGCTAGTACTTTCCATTCCACCATGCTCACACCAGTGGAAACCAGAATCATGCCTAAGAACTCTACGTTTGTCACATGAAAGTCACATTTATTTAATTTACAGTATAAATGATTTTAAGCAAAGCTGAGAGTACTGCTGGTACATGCTGCATATGCAAGGTTTCATTGACTGAGTATATCATAATATCGTCTATGTACACAATTACGAAACAATCAAAGAAATCACACAGAACATTGTTTATAAAAAATGTGAATGGTGCTGGAGCATTGCATAATACAAATGGCATTATGCAGTATTAAGAAAGCCCAACGTGTGGTTTGAAACTGCTTTCCACTTGTCTCTCTATCTTACTTGAAGAAGATGGTGGGCACTACGTAAATTGAGTTTGATGAAGTTCTTGGGGTCCTTAACTTGTTACAACAAGACAGGGATTAAGGGAAGTGGGTATTTGTCCTACACAGTGATCTTGTTGAGTGCCCTATAATGAATACAGTTTCACAAATCGCCATTGCCCTTTGGCACAAAGAACAAGGGTGACGAGGCGGGTGACTGGGATGGACAAGTATTTATCCAAATACTCTACAAGATGTTTATTCTTGGCTTCAGTTAAAGCATATATTCTGTAGTTAGAAATGTCTGTTCTTGAGATTAGGTCTGTTCAGAAATCATATGGTTAATTAGGAGGTAAAACTTCCACCATTTGGTCGTCAAAAATAAAAATCGTAGTATATAGGCGGTAAAGTCACTTCCTTTTCCGCTGCAGTGGCTACCATATGCATATGAACCAGGGATTGTGTGGGTCATTCCATATTTTCTATGGGTACCACAAAGCAATTTTGTGAGCAGATTAAGTACAAGGGCTACAAACATAACTGAAACAGAACAGAAATAAAGTGATCACATTTACAGGTTCAGGAAAAAAATGAGACAGAGAGCAAAAATCGGCTTTAGGCAGAAGCAGGAAGACAGTTCAAAAGTGCTTTGCCGTTTTCCAACACAGAGATCATGAAAGACTGAACTTCAGCACAAAATTCAGAAGATTCGGTATAAAGAACTGACAGACATCAATTTACCCATGGAACAAAGAACATTTAGAGCAGAATAAAACATGAATAAAATAGCCTACAGGTTTCATGCTTACTTCTGGTCTAAGCCCATATGATATTGGATTCTGAGGATTAGAAGTAATAGGAGAAAACCTATTGTCAAGGTCCAGAGGAAAGCCATGGATCTATCAAATGAGAGCATTGAGGAAGCAATCAAAATAAACTCTGAATTTAGCTTTAGAAAGTGTTGGGATTTCTTTATGTTACAGCATTCAAATATCGATACAAATGTCAATAGCAGGTGCTGATGAAACTCTAAAATAGGGTTTTGTTTCATTGTGAGACATGTGCAAGGACCCTCCCAACAGATATTTTAGTTACTCTGTAGATATTGAAACCAGTGGGTGCTTGTATCAACCCCTAAGGCACTAACACAACACTCGGAGCAGTCTGACCCTGAACTTCTCATCTGGAGGTACTTGGTACACGCAGAATGAAAAGAGAAGAACTAGTCAGAGATGCTATGCATATACTGGCTAATCAGAGCTTAGTTTATCTTTTATGTTTGTATCACTTTAAAATTATTCATTACTAAATACCTGGCTTGTTTGCAGTGCAAACGTGTGGTTACATCCAAACATAACAGAACATAAGCATTCTAGAACTGACATCACAATCACCCTTTATTTAAGTTTACCCAAAGCCTTGTTTTAAAGACTGCAGGTGGTACAAAATGCTGCTGCATTATTGGTTTTGAAAGTTGACCCTCGGTCTTCTATTTCTCAAAATCTTAAACATTTGCATTGGCTGCCAGTGCATAAGTGCATACATACATTTTAAGACCCTTGTCCTAGCACAGAATATATCAGGACACTGGAATGAAATATTTAAGAGAAAGAGTTTAATATAATCGGAGCAGGGAGCTTAGATCCAGTAGGGCCATGCTTTTTAAGTTGCCAGCTTTTAGATGAAAACGATTGTGGGGTACCTCCCTCTCTTTTTTTGTAGCAAAAGCATGGAATTCGTTTCTCCTATCCTTAGATATCATCAATAATGACTGTCACTTTAGAAAACTTTTAAAGGCTTGGTTATTGGTTTCTTTTTAGCTATTCAAAATAGTCAACTTACCTTGTTTACAGTTTTTGAAGGGGGACACCCTTTTGGGACAGCTTTATCAATAAATAAATCCATTCATCTATTCAAACCGTCCTTGCATTGCAGAAACCCACCTCCCTTGGATAAAACTCGGGGTCAGACTGGATAACCAAAGCAGCCCTGGCAAAAATGCATGAACCAGCCCCATTACTTTCACCTCCTCGCCTTCGACTGATTTCTTTCCAACCATCCATTCCCTCACTTCTCCCTCTCTTGCTCTCTTCTTTCCTCCTTGCCTACTTTCTTTTTCTCTGTTTTGAAGCCCCGCCCCCCCCCCCCGCTCCAATTATCCTTGAGGAGCTGGAAGTAAAGTGCCAGTGGCGCCAGGAGTGGCCCTGAGCTTTCAAAACAGGCCTCCAATGTCTCCAGTCCACCATGTAAATGCCCAGCACAATAAAAAGCCTGCCTGGCCTTGATAAAACCTGGGTAAGTCAGAGAGCACAGTTGCATATTATTAAATGCCACTGCGATGTCATTAACCTCCATGTTTAATTTGAGGTTTTTGTAAAGTTCTGCAGACCACTGCGTGGTAGCCAACCTTAGAGCACGTTATAGGGAAACAACAGGCACATACTTTGGGTAAACAACCCAGTTTGTAATCTATAGGAGCCTAGAACACTCGCAGTCATCATTCCAAACATTTGTCTTTGATTTTCTTTTTTCTCCATATTCTTCAGTATTCAATTCACAATGTTCTACTTGTATGCGCTGCCCACTGCTGGGACTCTAAGAACAGGAACCGTTCGTCCAGAGCGCAGAACAAGCCCTAAAACCAACAGCGAGTTTCCTTCTAAAGCCCCACAGGACAATATTTACTTTCCTAAGCCATCACTTTGCCGTGGCTTTGAGCCCCTGCCTGACAAGCCCAAGGTCTCAGAGCACCTCAGCGTGGGTTTGACCTACAGATGGGCATGAACACGTCATGCTGCATATAAATAAGAAAATTACAGACGGATCAATCCTTGACAAACTCATTAGGGATGCTGACATCCTTTAAGTGATAACTCGGTTTCTTAACACCATTCAGTAATTACTGGCGCAAGTCACATTTGAGCCTTTGTAGCACAAGTTTAATAAATGAAGGTTAAGTTTGCTTAACCGCCAAAGGCTTGGCAGTCATGTTAAAGCATAAAATGTGCAGACCCCGGGGTACTTCCATGTTGATCCAGAGACTCCAAGGTTAAATGGCCGCTCCTCAGTCCACGCTGGCTTGTCACCCGGGGCAGCTGCGGTGTGAACGGTTTAGAAAGAAGCAGGAACTGTTTGCCTAGCAGGTTTAGAGTTAAAATAGCAGCGCAGTACAGACACGAGCTCTGTCATTGGTGCAGGGAGATGAGGAGCATGGTGGAAGTTATCGGCATCATTTTAGCGCACAAAGTTGCACCAGTACAAAACAGAGTCGTTGGTTTTAGCACCAGCTTACTTCTTTCAAAGTAGAAAGGGGACCAATAGGTTTTTAGCTCAAAATAGTATTTTGCACCAGTGTAAAAAATAAAGCAAGCGATGTCACATTGTTTTCGCTTTTTTACTTCGTACGAAATTATACAAATGCATCGTTCTACATTTTGACTGGGGTATACATTCGATCAAAACAGTCTGTTCTAGTTCAAATTAGCAGCAAAATGTAGATTTCTCCTTTTTAATTATCAAATGTTATTCATGAATGCGTGATTCTTAGTTAAAAAAAATGAATGTGTATTGCACAATAGCGCACTCGGCAATTCGTGCATTATATATTTTTGGGATCGTTTTTCACAAACGACCTTTAATTTCTGTAGTGGTGCAAATATGTAACTATAATAGGGATTGAAGTAAAGTCTGTTCGCTCCATTTACCTTTGAAGGGCAACATGATGTCCACGGAGCCGCGATCATGAGTCAACTCCCCTTGCTAACCACAATCGTCAGATGAATATATATATATATATGGACATGCTTCGTTTCATGTGCCACACCCATAAGACATGACCCGAACACATTTTGTAACATCTGTGTTATACAAATTACCCAAACGTAGGTTTGCACAATATGCTCTCAATATGCTCTCTACAGATGATAATGCCTGCCCCTGTCTAGTCTATCTATGACAAGATGATAAAACGTAACTAACTCGTTGTAACAAAGTTAGACCCTCACACAGAAGTTCTGCAAATACTTCATTACGTTTGTTCTGCAAAGTGTTCCCATCCAACAGCACGTCCAGTAAGCACAGCTTGGCTCATTTGGCTCCACTTTTTCACAACAATGATGCCCTCGCATTCCAAGTTGGAGCCTACTATATCAAGGCCTTCGGGATAACACACCAGCTTTTCTTCTGCCCTCCAAGCTTAGGCCCACGCATTCATTTTATTACCAATGTTATATGTAAAAAATGAATCAGTGACAATAGCTTGACCGAACAGTCATGGAACAGTAGGTTTTGGGACTTGTTAAGCCTCTCACACTTTCTTTTAGAACTAAACACTCTGGAGACATGATTTCAAATCAAAAGATAAGCTGTGGTTATTTTTGCATTGTACACTTGGGTAGAGTTGGAAAGATGTGAGGAACATTCAGGTTTCCATCACAGAAGTATAGGCAACAAAAACAACTTTACAGGCAATTTTATTAGAGTCAAAATCCAAATGACTCTTGTCATGAGTCAAAAAGGTAACCACAAAACTAGACATTTATACTGTGCAGGAAATGTGCTGCTTTGCTATTGGACAAATAATCACTTGCAAATCATGTAAAACTGTACACATTACATCACAGGATGAGAGCCTAAAAATGCTTTTGAGTTAGCAAAATTCATGCGGTGCAAATGGGAACATGAACATTACAAATCCTAGCCATACACTAAATGCTCTTGTACACTGTCTTGTGAAGATGGTCCTTATATTTTTTGATGGCGCTTAAATTACAAAAATACTTCCTTTAAGCACCTGTTCAATTGGTAAAGCAACAGGAACACTCTGGATCCTCTCCCAAGTTATGGCTACCGCCTTTGATCTGCTTGAGACAGAGGAATTTTGGGGTAGGGAATAATTTGAGAAATTTTCTTGTGGACTTTTCTTTTTTCTGAGAGCAGTAGTTGCGTTTAGGATATGGTGAGCAAAATTCTAGAGTTTCACGTTACACTAATAGCCCAAAATCTCTCCAAATTTCTCATCACATGTTTTTACGTAACATTTTTTTCACCCGAGCAAATACCTGATGTTTAAAAGGTTGTGAGGTGCTAGTGGGAGACTGGTTCACACAGACGAACTCTGAGAAACATTTTTTACTTCAACAAGTCTCCTGAGGAACTGAAAAGTAATGCAAGATACTGACAAAAACATTTCACATCATAATTATAATTAAAAATCATAATTTTCATAGAATTTTTGTTAGAAACAAAATTACACAATTTCACACACCCCACCTTAAAGTAAAGCGCCCTTGGTACGACAATCAAAGCGTTTCAGGCTACATGAGTAAAGCGATCTGGGCACGAGTATCAAAACGCTTCAGGCCACATGAGTAAAGGGCCCCTTGGCATAACGAGCGTAGCGCTTCAGACAAAGCAAGTAAAAGCACTCTCTGGCATAATGAAAAAAGCACTTCATGTATGATGATCAAAGCGCTTCATGAACAACAAGCAAGGCGTTTCTGCCCAATGAACCCGCCAATGTACCACTCCGACTACCACGGGGGTAACAGTCACCGGGCTGGAGATATCCATCTCCAACCCGGCGGCCGTCACTGTTCCGCCTGCGGGATTATGACCCTGCCTACCACCATGGTTTTCGTGGTTTCCTTACAGCCACAAAAACCATGGCGGTAGGCACTATCAGTGACAGGGAATTCCTTCCCTGTCACTGATATGGGTTCCCCTTTCCTCTCCAGTTAGCCCCTGCCCCTCCAAAGCCCCCCTACATTCACATCCCCCCTTTACACACACACACATACACACACCCTTTCCCACAAACATCCACGCATGCATACATCCAGTCACACACCGCACACACTTTCAAACATACACGCAGACACTCAGTTACAAAACACAACATACACGCACTCACAACTTTACACATGCACACTCACATCCAACACGCAACACACACCCGCATACATGCAACACAAACATACACACACACACCCACACACACAACACCCCCCACCCCTTTCACTGTCGGAGACCCTACTTACCTGTGTTCAGGGGGTCCTCCGTCAGGGGACGGAGTGCTGCTGCTGCCACCAGCCGCGCCTACCAGCAGAACACTGCCAGGCCGTATTATGGGTCATAATATGGCTGGCTGCCTTGAAGCGCTTTGCTTGTTGTGCTAAGGGGGCGCTTTTACTCATGTGGACTAAAGCATTTTGATCCTCGTGCCAAGACCGCTTTACTCATGTGGCCTGAATGGCTTTGATTGTCGTGCCAAGGGTGCTTTACTCATGTGGACTGAAACGCTTTGATTGTCGTGCCAAGGGCGCTTTACTCATGTGGACTGAAATGCTTTGATTGTCATGCCAAGGGCGCTTTACCCATGTGGACTGAAACGCTTTGATTATCGTGCCAAGGGTGCTTTACACGTGTGGCCTGAAGTGCTTTGCTCGTTGTGCTAAGGGGCGCTTTACTCCTGTGATCCGAAGCGCTTTGATCGTCGCGCCAAGGCCGCTTTACTCTTAGAACTGCAAATGCTTTGCTCGTTGTGCTAAGGAGCGCAGTACTTTTGGAAGTAACCACTTCCTTCAAGATTGGGCTCATCAAGACCTTACCGCTAAGAGTACGACCTACTCGTATCTGAATTCACCATGGAAACAAGGATACTCCGACTTGCTGTCAGTCTGCCATGCAGGAAATCTGCTCTTCTTCAGAGGAACCCCCACGAAGTCTGACTGCATCAAAGTCTTCAAAATAGTGAGCAAGCTGCTTGGGTGTGGCTGGGCTTTATAGGCCTGCCACACCCTAAGATGGCCGCTGCCTCTTAAAACCTGGGAATTGTAGTCCCTTCATAGAATAGTACTGATAAGTGCATCTTGTCCACCAATGTCCTGACCCTGCAACTACATGAGCTTTACCACAGGGCAGGCGATGCTGATGACCACTTTTAGAACAGGAAGGGATGACAAGTGGTGCGCATGAAGCGCCACAAATACGTGCAGCGGAGTTTCGGGCAGGACCTGGTCCGTGCACAGCCTTATTCCTGACACACAGCGACGGTCTTTTGGCCACGGCGGTAGGCGGTTTTTAGCGCCAGTCTCAAAATGAGGGCCTATATTCTGCTAAGTGCCTTGTGAGTTAGGCAGAGATCTTGCTTTGATGGATAGCCTATGGAGTTTGTTTATGATGAATCAAAAGTGTTTCCTCTCACTGATGCCTTTAGTAATTATTGCTGCTGAAATTTGAATGAAAAATACATGCCTCCTTTCTGAATAGTGATTTGATCTAATTATTATCTGCTTTATATAGCAGTAAAAATAGTTATATGTGCCCCTTTGTAAACCTTACTTATTTGTAAAAGATTGGAGAGTCTAAATTTACGATAAGATAGGTGTCCTAATCGAGTTTCTTCAGAATTTTACACACTATGGGGCGTATTTATGAGTCCCGTAAGCTGCCAGAGTGTCACTTTTTGATATAAGCAAAAGGTGGCTGTGTAAAGGAAAGAGCGCACTTTCCAAATATAAGCTACTGTTTATTTACAAAGTCCATGATGACGTAAAACGATAGGGGGAGTGCTCGAAGTGGTATGCACCCAGCCACAGAGTGCGTGAACTATCACCCCAAAAAGGGTTACAGTTATGATATGCAAAGAAGAAAAACCACGGCACATCCCAAGAAGTGATAATGTTCCAGTTTATTCCTCGTAATGTCTTTAGATGAAACAATGGCCTGTGGCCCAAGCTGACATCTTGGAGCCAGAATCAACAGATGACAACAGAAATCCTTTTCAAATTAACAGCAGCCCAAACAGACAACAGCCGACACGTGTTTCGTCTGGGTAGACTTTATCAAGGCTATAGTGAAGATAATTAGCTCAATGTTCCAAAGTGCCAGAGACAAATTGATGTCTTATGATTTGAGAAGGCGGTCAAGTAAGGAAGAGCATGAGGACCATGGTAAGCCTCAAATATCTCCAAGCGTTTCCCTCTGCGTTGTGTTGACGGCGCTGCGAACATTGTTTCATCTAAAGACATTACGAGGAATAAACTGGAACATTATCACTTCTTGGGATGTGCCGTGGTTTTCCTTCTTTGCATGTCACTTTTTGATGCTCTGGAAGTGAAGATTACATAATCATACCTGTGAGGCCACACAAAGTCACTTTATATGGCTTTCCATGGCCCCGGAGATATGGAATAAGGAAAGGCAGCTCACGTTTTGTGTTGCCTTATGCTGCACCAGGGAGGCATTCCATGGGCGTTGCGGTGGGTTTTCCCATGCAACACCCAAGACTTTTGGCACTGACCCAGATTTACAAAATCACATAAACCTGGGGAAGCACCAAAACCTTACGCCTCCCAGGTGAGGTGTAATGAGGAGAAATATTTTAATTTCTCCCCGTTTGTTTCCTCTTTACATGTGTGCTGCATTCTGCAGCACACATGGAAAGAGGAAAACACCTCTCTGGGTTGTTTTTGTGCAGGAAGGTGGACCTTCCTGCACAAAAACAGTCCTGCATGCAATGGAGGCACCTTTACACCATGGTGCACAGGTGCCTGCGTTAGCAGTAGGCTACCGAAAAGGCACCAGGTCAGAGGGAAAAGACAGGAATGCACTGTATTGCATAAATACGGTGCATTCCTGCTTTTTCATTTTGGTATATGGCAGCGCCAAGTCCCCATAAATATGCCCCTATATTCGGGAACTCCTGATATGTAAAGGGAAGTAGAGTTGACTTAGCACTGTACCAAATTGTGGATTGCACTGACAGGAACTGCTGTGAATCTGGGTCCTGTCAAGGCTTCTTAAATAACCACCAGCTTGGTGGTCTTTTACAAAACCTGCAGTTGGGACACCCACCAAGATGACAGGGGTATTTACTCCATCGCCCTGGCAGAACAATGGCCCAACCGGCAAGATATAAATGAGGCCCCTAGTCATCAGTCAAAGTATCTCAGATGGATTATAGCAGATGTTGCAAAATACATTTTGTCTTGTTCAGGACTGTTAGGGAAAGTCTAATTGTCCTTAAGCATTCAGGTTGTCTGATCAATGCCAAAAAGCAGGAAACGTGAGGTGCTTGATCTAGTTCCCCTAACCCATTGCAGTGCTTTCTCGATGACTATCATGTAAAATAACCCCGTCTGGCCTATTGGACAAATATATTCTGTTTTCATGAAAACATTTTCTACATCAGGTGGCATTGACATTATCTGATTGCATGATGCCATCCTGACGTTCTGCCCCCTCTCTAACATGCATTTAACAACTTCAAATACCCACAGTAGTTGTGCCATAATCAGGTCTATGCATGAATGCCCAGTGCATCGTCCCATGATCTGACATTGTCAGTGGTTGCAAGGGGAGTGCTAATGGTACCAAATGTGGTAACAGCAGTTAATGTCATCCATGAGTTGGTTAGATAAAGAGGTGTTAAAAGATGCAACAAATTAAACAAGATGTACAAATGTATCACGTGTTAGTTAACAAAAAGTATTAATTAGCTTATTGGGATTAGAACCCACTGCAAAGACTAGACAATGTGAATTTTTGGTGCAAAACATTGCTACAAAACACAGTCACCTCAAACATGATTATTATTATTGTTCAAATCAGTGGTAACAATTTCATAACAATGGCAGCCTAATGTGCTAGTCTATATTTGAAGAAGTGATCATCCTGGTACCCAGAGATAACTGTAGGAGGTGTATTACAACATCGAACTATGTTAATCGAGTTTCAGCTTATGCATACACACACACACACACACACACACGAACACACACACACATACACACACACTTGTCTTTACAGCAGATGCTTACCCCAAAGAGTTATCACACTTTGAATGGAACTGGTCACCTTCTAATCACATATGTCTCTTTAATTTGATTCTCAACCTGCTGAGCAAGTTTCAGATTTTGTTATGTGCAAATTATCTGCAGCTGTGACAAGGAACTAACGCAATATGAAAGTGTAATCAAAGGGTCCTGCCGAAATGTATCTCATATCCTGGTTGGGAATGTTCATTCATAGCGGCACAACAGGGATGCAAATGAGAAGTGAAGAAGGAATCCTCACTGCTTTCTGCAGCCAGAAGGGGTCCAAAGACTGATGAGTGAAGATAGCTATGCTGTACACCTCTTAGATGCTGGGTGCCTGTGTGGCACCGGAGACTTGGATACTGGGACTGGTTGGTCCAAGAGACACAGACAAGGAGCATGGACCTGCTGGGCTCAAATGAAAGATGGAGGAGGTAGGCAATCTTTCTCACCGGAAGACAAGGACAATGGAACATGCCCCACCCACCATTGAAGATGGCCCCAAAGCCAGCCATACAAATGACCCCACCTAGGTGCCAGAAGTAACTGGTGGTTTACCTTCCCAGTGGGATGAGGAACAAGACTGCTTTGCGAGAGGAAGTCAGAAAAGAGTGACCCTCACACCTGGTTTGCTGCTCCCACCATCTCCAAACAAAAGAAAAAGTGAGAAAGTAGAAGGAGGGCAGCAATGGAAGACAGGGGGATGTGACTCACCTGATGTAGAAGATGCGAACGGCAATGGAGCTAAAAGAATAACTTGCCTGCAACCATCAGTACCTGATGGGTGGAGGCAAGGATTGAGACCATAGTTAGGTGACAGGCATGCTTGGATTGGATGCTAACTAGCACAATGGTTTACAGGCAGGTTGTATGGGAGAGAGGGGACTGATGACCGATGAGGGGACTGATGACCTAAATCATAATGAAACCAGAATAGTTGGTATGAAGATCCCCCATCATCAGGGAATCAGAAATTACTGAACCAGGGGCCACGCTGGCACTGAGACATGAACGAAGGTTGCGGCTCTAAGATCCTGAAGGCCATTGAACCACTTCCCCCCCATCTTATATTAGATAAGCATTCTTGAACAGGAGGAGGTGAGACACAGAGAAGAAGATGCAAGAGGCCCAATAAAAACAATATACAATATCACAACCAACAAATGTAGAGGACCCCAAAAGATTGGTGCCAAAATACATGTTAAAAGAACACATATTGGAAGAGTGCCTCACCAGAATGCATTGGTTTGGACAGCATACATGAATGTACAACTTATGCCAGACCCATCAATTGGGAAAACAGAGAAACAATGTGCCAAGACAGGGGTAGAAACCTGCACAACAAAATTGGCAAGAAAAGTACTAATTTAAAAAAGAATCCCTTTCTCCCACCCATGGTGAGTAGGTGAGCACACACATGAAGTAAGAAAAATTGAGGGCCATTATAGGATGAGGGGGACCAAATAGGAAGAAGTCCTGGTGGCAGTTAATCTAGTACAATGCTGAAATATAAAATCAGTACCATGGCTCTACACGTTACTTTGCTCAGAATGGACTTCAGGAAAATGGAAACAGTGGCAACAGAGGAATGCTTGGTTGTTGAGCAAACTTTGACCATTAAAAGCCTGAAGTAGGTGATTAGGTAATTAAAAGAAAGCAATCTGTGGCTTGCCTCAGGAGAGGAATATGCAGAGGGCTGCTCATGCAGAAATAATATATAATTGGTGGGGTCCCTGAAAAGGCAGAGGGCCTGTCAACAGAGCAGTTCATACAAACACTGACCATTATTAACATTAATCAGAGGGGCTGTACAAGCCATTCCTCATTGAAAGAATTCGCAAAGCCTCCTCTCTTCCTCAAGACCTGAAGCAAGACCGAGGGCAAAATTGCACACATCCTAACTTACAGGGATTGGGATGTGGTCTTTCAGGCAGCCAGAACCATCCACTTTGAGAATTTGCAGATCCTTCTATTTCTGAATCACACCCTGGAGGTGCAGTACTCTCTAGTTTAAAAAAATGAAATGCATTATTAAAATACTCCCTACACTTACAGAAGACAAAAGAGGACTCCCCCAGAATTCAGAGTGCTTTCTGCCCCTCTGCATAACAATGCCTTATCTATTGTATTTAAAACTCACATAAACAGTTCGCTAGTGTCATTGAGACTCAGAATCAAATGGGACACAGATGTAGGACCACTAGCTAGCAGTGACAGGAAGGAGCCATGTTTGTAATCACAGGAGGTGCTCATAAGGGTGGCATTCAGACTGGTCCAATTAAAAATTCTAAAGTATACAAAAAAGTGATGGATATAATTATAGCAAAGCAAGATATGGCCCACTTAGTATCTCCATTTCTGAATGCACATCTTAACTTAGCTTTTCTTTCAGATGGTGACTTTTTACATGGCAAAAATGTACATGTAGTTTGTTTCTTGTAAGCGTTGATGCCATCCTGTCTGTACACTTCGTCGAAGGCAAGACACACAGAATGCGATGCCCTAGTATTGTGATTGTCCGTGGAGACAGTTCCTCACTTGCAGACATATCATCACATCCGCTCTGCACCTCTTGCACTGTATGACACGAATGGTGCTTGTATTATAAATACTGCCTCTGCACTACATTCAGTAGAAGAGCACGTCTACTAGGATTGTCCCGGAACGTGGTGCACTGTGGCAGATGTGCAAGGGACAATATGCAGCACTACAACAGATCAGTTTCCTGACTTCTGAGTACATATTACTCAGGCAGGGGAGTTAGACTCTCCCAAATGATCTGGCAGAGGTTACTCCCACTATGCTCTTGATAGTTTAGATAATAACAGACAGGAGTTTACCAACACAATAACATTATTATGGTTGAACTGTTTATCTTTTTCACCATTTTTATACTGCTGGTTACCATACTTTGTCTTACTTGCCTAATAATCGCAGCTCATTTTTTTATGCAAGAATACAAGTGTTGCAATAAAAGTTCAAAAAGACATTTTCACAATGTTCTTATGTCTCATCTTGGGGATGCAGTGTGACAATGAAAAAGTAGGCCTATTTCCATGATTTCCTTAGGAATCTGAGTAGTCATGGTTGAGGTTGCTGATACCATCTGGTACTGTGGCATTTTAAGGGTTTCAAGTGGGGCACTCTGAGTTAGCTATGAATTGTGTCAACATTTCCTGATGGTATATGTGAACTTAGGGCCAGATGTAGCAAACTTTTGCGAGTCGCAAATGGCCTGATTCGCAATTTGCGACCCCGCAAAATCGGAAATGGGATGCAAAAATCCCATTTCCGACTCGCAAAATGCGATGCAAGCCGTTACCGACTCGCAAAATTTGCGACCCCATTTTGCGACCCGCAAATAGGAAGTCGCAATTTGCGAGTCGCAAACCATATGCAATAGCAACTCGCAAATTGCGACTAGTCGCAAAAAAACCATTTTGCACTTCCAATTTACCACTAACTCAGAGCAGGTGGTAACCATTACCAAAGTATAAAAGGAGACCCAGAAGGCATCTGGGTTACTCAAGATGGCGGAGATATACCTGATAGCAGTGAGGAGGAGAGCCCACGCTGCCCAGCAGAGGAGGAGGAGGAGCCAGAGACAGGAGAAGATATACAGAACAAGGCAGACACTCTTCCAGCAAACTGAGGAGGAAATTTATGATAAATATAGACTTAGCAGCGCAGCTATACTAGATTTAATAGAATTACTCAAACCACAGCTAGAACGCCAGACTGTGCGCGGCTGCGCCATCCCTACGCATGTGCAAGTGCTATGTTCACTGCACCTCTTTGCCTCGGGTAGCTATCAGGGGGTCATTGCTGTGGCAGGTGGGGTATCCCAAAGTGCACTATCACGGTTCTTTAGGGCATTCCTAGATGCCTTACTCACACACATGTCCCGATACATATACCTACCCAGGAATGAGGCAGAAATCAACAGCACCAAGTTGGAATTTTACAGGATTGCCAACTTCCCCCATGTCATAGGGTGTGTAGACGGGACACATATACAAATATGCCCTCCTGCAAACCTGGAATATCTGTTCCGCAATAGGAAGTGTACCCACTCACTCAATATTCAGGTGGTATGTGACGCCCATTATATCATCACTGACATGGTAGCCAAATTTCCAGGCAGTACTCATGACTCCTACATTTGTAGGCACAGTGGGATACACCAACGCCTGGAACGTGGGGAGTTTGGAGACAGATACCTCCTAGGTAGAGCTGAATACACCTTGAAGACATGCACACAGGTCAATGTGCAAACCACCCATGCCTTGCTAACATTGTACGTTTTGTGCCAAACAGGTGACAGTGCATATGCACTACGTCCATGGATACTAACTCCGTACTTAACACCCAGCAATGATTGCGAGAGGCGATACAACAGTGCACATAAGAGGACCAGGAACATGATAGAACGTACCTTTGGACTGCTGAAAGCAAGGTTCAGATGCCTCCACCGAAGTGGAGGTGCCCTCCAGTATACCCCAATAACAGCTTTCAAAATAGTTGTTGCATGCGCTATACTGCACAACATTGCCACCCGACGTGGGCTACCTCTCACCCCTGAAGACCCAGATTCTGAGGATGAAGAGCAAGAGCAACCACATCGCCATCATGGGGATAGGAGCATCGCAAATCAAGGCAGACTGAGACGGGAACACATTGCAAACCAATACTTTGGAAGGTACGTGCCAACTTTTACCATACTCACCAATGTAACACATCAAGAGTCCATGTGTTAAGTGGAAAGAACAAGTGATTTAATAAGTGCAAATAACCAAACGATGTACAATAGGAACGGTTCAGGGGCTTCAATAGTCCACCTGGCATGGGACACATTGACATCATGTGCCCCAAACCCCAGGACAGTGTGGAGCTCACACCCTACGGCGGGCTCGGCCAGCCTGGCTGGTACTAGGGGGGTCAGCAGTGCTCTGCCTTGTGCTTCCACTACGTAGCACCCTGGTGTCACCGGCAGAGACACTGCTGACAGTGGAGCCCTCCTCACTGTCCTGTGGCGTGTCGCCTGTGCCCCTGGACACCTGCCGTGCCTCCATGAGGTCCATTGCATGGCTGAGACGGCCCAGTCCCCGTGCCACATCACCAGCAAAGTGGCCCATGTCCACCTGGAGGCTGACTGTGCACCTAGACAGCCCTGTTGTGTTGACAGCCAGCCTAACTATAGAGGAGGCCATCCTGTCCAGGCGTTGCAGCAGCTGGCGGTCCCTGCGCCGTGCACTGTCACTCTGCGTTAGCAGTCCTGCCACTAGTTGGCGCATAGACAGTGCAAGGTCACCCGTGTTGGTACCGATCACCTGCAACTCCGAATGTACCTGCTGCATACTGATGGCATGACTGCGTTCAAAGCGCCGCAATACCCCACTAATCCTCCTTTATTGTTGGTTTTGCAGGTGCCGACCCCGTAGCAGTTGGGCCTCGGTTGGTGATGTGGAGGCATGCCCTGACTCTGCCTGCCGCTCTGCTGTTGATATTCTACGTCGCCTGCGAAGGGTTGGAGGCCCTGTATTGTCTGCTGTGGCACTCTGGCTCGTACCTGGTGCAGGCTCACACACCACTGTTGCAACAGGTGTTTCCTGAGAGGGCATGGTGTTGGTGGTGCAGGTAGCAGTGGTGGCTGGTCCTGTTGTCTCCTGTGTGTGCTGGCTGACGTTTGGCCCCTGGCTGCTTGGGCTGGTGGGGGTGTCTTGTGGGAGACCTGTGGGACATAGGGAACACACTGTCAGTGTCTACTATCTGTGATCAACTTCCTAATAAACTATTGCCTATGAACTGCCTACTTGACTACATTGCCCATAATGCATAATTCGGGTTTTTCTACTCTGAAATGGAGCTATCTTGGTTGTGCATGCCCCTGTGTACAAGGTGGGTGGGGGTATGGCATTGATGAGGGTACATGCATGTCACATGGTACTCACCGGTTGATGGTCCTGGCTCAGAGGTGTCCAGATCTCCCATCCCGCTTACAGCCTCAGGCTCTAGGGTCTCTTCTACCCTTTCCTCCAGGGGTGTGGGTGGTGGTACCGTCGATGGTCCCCCTCCTGTGCCTCTCGTCTCCCGGAGCCGCTCTGCCACCCTCTCCTTGGTCCGGGAGCGCAGGTCATACCACCTTTTCTTCAGTTCTTCTACACTCCGGTGGCTGACCCCCAGGGAGTTGACCTTGTCCTGGATCTCCTGCCAAATTCTTTTCTTCTCTCTGTCTGGCACGGTGAGGGCTGCCCTGCCAAACAGCTCATCATAGTGCTGACAGCACTCATCAGTCAGCACCTCCAACTCCTTTTCAGCAAACTTTAGCTTCCTTTTCCTATGATTGTCAGCCATGGTTGCAGGAGCTCTGTTTGTTAGCTGTGCTGAAGTTGAAATGGGTGTGGTCCTCCTTCCTCCCAGGTGTATTTGTAAACTTCCTGGCTGTGATGTCATCATCATGTGCCAGGAAGTGTTTTCCTGAGTGTTCTGAAGTGTTTTCCAGATTGTTCTGCAGCACCTGCATTCAATTTTCAGCACAGTCGCTATTTGCGATGCACACTCGCAAATTGCGAGTCCGTTTTTTGCGCGGTCGCAAAAAGCGACCTCGCAAACAGCGGACTCGCTATCTGCGGTGCGACTCCGTGTGCGAGTCGCAAATTGTCCTCACACTTTCTACCTGCATTGCAGTTAGCGAGTCGGAAACTGCGAGTCGCTATTTTTTACCTACCTACATCTGGCCCTAAGTCTCTATATGCTGATGTTTATTTTGATACACAGTCCTTTGTAATTTATAGGAACTGTACAACAGAATGCTTGACTTAGTCTCAGCCACTGCTAATCACTCAGGCCTGCATCTCAGTTTATCATTAGTTTGCACACCATGCCACATCAGTTTTGACCCAACCATATGCAAATCAGTCTTTACCTTGTTCCAGTGGGAACAGGACAGCCTAAACTGCCAAATCAGGTCCTCTGTGAACTGGAAATCAAAAAAACTCAGGACCAGTGCCACCTTAGTGAGGGCTCATCACCCAGGTATAGCTTGGTGCAGACTACCCATGTCTGGGCATACTCGTCACACCTAGGGCAATACACAAAAGTATACTAAAAGTGATGGATAGAATGCTTGAAATAATCTCAGCCATGTGTAATTACTCAGGCAGCAACCCAGTCCATTGTTATTTTGCACACCATGCCAACTCAGTTAAGATCTAGTCATATGCAAACCAGTCTTGACCCTCCTTTAATGGGAACCGTCCAGCCCAAAGCGCCAGGCCAGGACCTACCTGAACCATAAGACAAGCAACCTACGAACAGTTTCACCCTTGTTGGGGCTCATCAGCCAGGTATAGCTTAATTCCAATGACACAGTGTGCATGGGACCCACAGCTTGGCATACCCATCCCTCTTAAGGCAACATTCTAAAGTATACATAAAAGTGATGGATGGAATGAATGAATTATTCTCAGCCACTGGTAATTACTTGGGGCTACATCCCAGTCCATCATTATTTTGCACGCCAATGCACCTCAATATGGTCCCAGCTGTATGCAAATCAGTCTTGAGCCTGCTCCAGTGAGAACAGTACAGCCCAAACTGTTTTCCCTTGACTGAAACACAAACAATGCAGGACTAGTTTCATCCTAGTTAAACTCATTAGCCCGGTTCCAGTGATACAGTATTTACAGGACCCATATCTGGGCATACACATCCACATAGGATATTGTACTTGGATGGTGCATATGTACACCAACCACAATGGATGCCTGAGGCAGAAACATTAATCAGTGTTTGATAGTGGAGAAAGTGACTTTTTCAGGCCATGGCTACCCAACCAAATTTGAAAAGGTGCAATTCCTTGGAGGGAATATAGAGGTCAGGTATGGGGAGGAATCAAGAGTGTTAGAAGAAGGTCTCTTGCACATGAAACACAGCTGAAGGGATGGTCTGGGTTAGGGTGGTACAACAAAAACTTGTGGGTCAAATAAAATATGAAAGATATGATATTTGTTTCCTGCCAGTTGAAATGTATTTGTACTAAATTCAAAACAATAAAATGTAGGTGGGAGGCACCCCTTTGCCTAACTCTAAAACTGGTTCTAGTTGGTTCTTCCATTTCCTCTGGGTGTGGCTCCAGACTGGCTAGTGAAAGAAAGGGCAGGCAGACCTATATGTGAGTTGGATCTGGCAGTAACAGGGTCGGTTTCTTCTGAAGTCAGGAAGTGATGGGTACAGTCTCCAGTCTACCCTTGGAGTGCAGTAGCATGAAATCAAAGAGTAGGTTCACTGTTGAGCAAATTGAAATTCTCCTGTTGGATGCTCTCTTTCGACAAGAACAAACTTGCACTTGAGAGTATGTGCACATTGCACCTGACTGTTTTTGTTTTACATCAGTGGCTATATTTTTCTGCATCATCTACATTTTGTGGATGTGTAAAATGTTTGCCCATAAACATTATGGGGGTCATTCTGACCTCGGCGGTAAAAGGCGCCTACCGCCGGTCAGAAATCCTCCATAATCCCGCCGCGGTCGCGGAAACCCGCCACGGTCATTCTGACCCGCAGAAGGCAAACCTCCGAAAATCCGACCGCCACAACAGACCGCCAGACCAGCGGTCGGCGGAAAGGTGGAGGTGACCAAACCTCCACCGCCACGCCAACAGAAATACGCCCATCCCATTACGACCCACGAATCCACGCGGCGGTCATTCAAACGCGGTATTCCATTGGCGGGACACACCGGCGCGGTCAGAATACCCACCAACGAACAAAACTCACCCACATTGGACGATTTGAATCCCACACACCTGATACACATACACACACCACTCCCACACACACAATACAATATAAAACACCCACCCACATCACCCACAAACCCCTACGCTTACAAAATCGTAAAGAAGGCAAGAGCGAGACACCAGCATCCAAAACATAACAGCCACAGCCACTCAACACCATCACCCACACACTATCCACACACAAAACAACACACACCACCACACTCAACTCACTTAAATACACATACTCCACCCCACACATCATACACACCACCCCATGGCACCCCAAAGACAACCCCGCTTCACAGACGAAGAACTCAGGGTTATGGTGGAGGAAATCGTTCGTGTAGAGCCCCAGCTGTTCGGCACACAGGTCCAATACACCAGCATTGCCCGGAGGACGGAGCTATGGCAGAGGATTGTCGACAGGGTGAACGCAGTGGGACAGCACCCCAGAAATCGGGAAGACATCAGGAAGCGATGGAACGACCTACGGGGGAAGGTGCGTTCCATGGTATCCAGGCACAACATCGCCGTGCAGAAGACTGGCGGAGGACCCCCACCTCAACCCCCACAATTCACATCATGGGAGGAGGAAGTCTTGAACATCCTGCATCCTGACGGCCTCGCAGGAGTCGGCGGAGGAATGGATACTGGTAAGTTGAAGCTTCAATACTGCTTCCCCCCCACCTGCATGCCAAATCAGACCCCAACCCTCACCCCCATCCTCGAACCCCACCCTCACCCCCACCCCCATCCTCACCCCCACCCTCACCCCCACCACCATCCTCACCCCCACCCTCACCCCCACCACCATCCTCACCCCCACCACCATCCTCACCCCCACCCCCAGCACACCTATTCCCCGCCAATGTCTCACCATCACAACCCACACATCCCAAAACCTAGGCCTGCATGCGTCCACTAAGCATGGACACCCATCACCAAAGCATGCCCAATGCATATACACATCCCCCCCACAAGCCACCCTCACCAAAGCCCCCACACACGAATGCCAGCACTTGGGGACACGGGAACCCACAGATACACCCATATGCCACACATTGAAACTATAACCATACCTCTATACCCCTGCAGGACCCGACCGTCAACACACCGCGCGGAGGGGCCAGAATTATCCCCACCCCCCACCCAAGAGGCCGTCAGCGATGACAGCAGCTCTGTCGATCTGGACACCGATGACCAGCCCGGACCATCGGGGACCTCTGGACAGTCGGTTCCCCTCACACAGGCACAGGCCACTATAGACCCTAACCCCTCTGGGAACACCAGCACAGCTCCCACCCAGCGGGCCCATGCCTCTGTCTCCAGGGCGCGTCAATCTGCGGTGTGTCTACCACTACAGGGCACCCAGGATAACCCACCACCCCAACAACAACAGGGACCTGGGGGCAGTGGTAGTGGGCACACCGGCCAGGGGGCAGAGGCCCAGGGAAACAGGGCAACTCGGCGGGCAGCTGTGCGACACGGGGGGGAGGAGAGGCCCAGGGAACCCACTCTCCACGAGGTCCTCACCACCATCATGGGAGCATACAACCGCTCCCAGGAGACGATGGCGACGGTACTGGCCCGGTTCCAGGAGATCCAGGTGCTGCAGGAGGAACACTATCGGGGGTACAGGGAGGACATCCGAGCCATCAACACCACCCTGGTTACCATGGTAGGGCTGCTGCAGGACCTCGTAAACAGCAGGGCGGACACTGAACAACACCCAAGGGCCCCTGCCACTAGCCGGGACCAAGAACAGCCATCCACCTCCGCCGGCGCTAGTGGACAGGAGGCCCCCGCACAGCAGCAGCCCACCAGACCCCCACCTCCTGCAGGAGAAGAACCACCCCGCAAGAGGGCCCTGAGATCTCGCAAGACAGAGTAGGATGTCAAGACCCCCGCCAGCAATGGATACCACCTGATGTCATCCCACTGTCCCACATTGTCACCCTGTCCATCCTCGAACTGCCCATGCTCCATCTCTCCACAGGCCTCTGGACAATGCACCTGTGTGACTGTTACTCTGGACTCTGCCATGGACATTCCTTCACCATAGCCCCCACCCACTTGAAACCACCCATCCCATTTTGAGCACTTCAATAAACACCTATTTTGCACCAAAATATCAGGAGTCTGGCTGTGATTTCAATAGATTGTAATTGACATGACAGTGCAAATATGTCCTTGTACATGGTGAAGTCAACAAACAGCTGCCACAAAGCTGTAGTCCATGGGGAAACGAAGCACAGGACTCGTAGTGGGGACCCCAGATCTGAAATAGGGAGGGAAAAGCCAAAACTCAGTCATCATACACTGGGGCAAATAGACAGGCAGCAGAGATGCTGCAGAGTAGTTAACTTTTACTAAATTATCTTTGAAATGTTACCTGTGTCCTATTGGAAGTACTGTTCAATGATTCTGTCCCTGTTGTCTGTTTCAGCCCCGTCGTCTTCCTCCTCGTCACTCTCCTCAGGTTCCACCGCTGCCACAACACCACCGTCTCGACCATCCTCCTGCAGGAAAGGCACCTGGCGGCGCAAAGCCAGGTTGTGAAGCATGCAGCAGGCCACGATGATGTGACACACCTTCTTAGGTGAGTACATTAGGGATCCACCGGTCATATGCAGGCAGCAAAACCTGGCCTTTAGGAGGCCAAAGGTGCGTTCGATCACCCTCCTAGTACGCCCATGGGCCTCATTGTACCGTTCCTCTGCCCTGGTCCGGGGATTCCTTACTGGGGTCAGTAGCCACGACAGGTTGGGGTACCCAGAGTCCCCCACTAGCCATACACGGTGTCTCTGTAGCTGTTCCATCACGTAAGGGATGCTGCTATTCCTGAGGATGTAGGCGTCATGCACTGACCCTGGGAATTTGGCATTTACATGCGAGATGTACTGGTCAGCCAAACACACCACCTGGATGTTCATTGAATGGTAACTTTTTCTGTTCCTGTACACCTGCTCCCTGTCTCTTGGGGGAACCAAAGCCACATGGGTCCCATCAATGGCACCAATTACGTTGGGAATATGTCCAAGGGCGTAGAAAT
This sequence comes from Pleurodeles waltl, assembly GCF_031143425.1. Taxonomy (NCBI): domain Eukaryota; kingdom Metazoa; phylum Chordata; class Amphibia; order Caudata; family Salamandridae; genus Pleurodeles; species Pleurodeles waltl. Next base: position 920,101,604 of record NC_090443.1, read on the forward strand.
CACCCTTCACTGTAGCCAGTTCGCCCACCTCAGGGAAAATGATGTAGTTCCTCACGGATTTCATCAGGGCAGACAACACTCTGGATAACACCTTTGAAAACATGGGCTGAGACATCCCAGAAGCAATTCCCACGGTTGTCTGAAATGACCCACTTGCCAAGAAATGGAGTACTGACATGACCTGCACCAGAGGGGGAATCCCTGTGGGTTGGCGGATGGGGGACATCAGGTCGGGCTCCAGCCGGGCACACAGTTCATGGATAGTGGCACGGTTAAGACGGTAGGTCAGGATAATGTGGCGTTCTTCCATTGTCGACAGGTCCACCAGCGGTCGGTACACGGGAGGATTCATCCGTCTCCTCACCCAACCCAGCGGACGGTGCCTAGGAAGGACAACATGGAGCACACAGTCAGGCAACCCACAGGTACGTACTCACAGCTAGCACAGTATACGATTCTCTATGCAGTGAATGGTGTGTATGAGTGGCTATGCAAGGCCTAGGCCTGTGTGACGCAGTTGAAATTGAGCCATGTGGGCCCTGGAAATGGCGGCTGCCTGACCTGTGAAGTGTGACAATGGGATGTGAGGTCAATGCGCTGGCGTGGCACACCGCGGCGGGCGGCGGGCCAAGACCGCGGCGCGAAGCCGCATTGGTTAACATTGAAGCCTATGGGTTTCAGGAGCCAATGGCGAAGGGCGCCGGCGGTGGCGGGACGCACCGCCGCGGTACGCACCGCCGCGGACGTGACCGCCATTTTCTATCTACTTATCCACTTGCGACTTGAACTTTCACAGGAGAGGACCTATACTGCAAGTGTTGCTGTGACCTCGGTCTGGAAGGGACAATGGCTGCTGCGACTGGGGAAAGGGCCCCTGCCTTCACTGGAGAGGAGTTGGAGAAACTTGTGGATGGGGTCCTCCCCCAGTATGCGCTACTCTACGGTCCTCCAGACCAACAAGTGAGTTTAATTCTATCTGGATTTGGGGCCACTGGCTGGCTTGGGGGCCTGGCGGGGATGGGGTGCATGTTGGGCATGGCGGGGGGCCTGGCGGGGATGGGGGGCATGTTGGGCATGGCGGGGGGCCTGGCGGGGATGGGGTGCATGTTGGGCATGGCGGGGGGCCTGGCGGGGGGCCTGGCGGGGATGGGGGGCATGTTGGGCATGGCGGGGGGCCTGGCGGGGATGGGGTGCATGTTGGGCATGGCGGGGGGCCTGGCGGGGGGCCTGGCGGGGATGGGGGGCATGTTGGGCATGGCGGGGGGCCTGGCGGGGATGGGGTGCATGTTGGGCATGGCGGGGGGCCTGGCGGGGGGCCTGGCGGGGATGGGGGGCATGTTGGGCATGGCGGGGGGCCTGGCGGGGGGCCTGGCGGGGATGGGGGGCGTTGGGCCACTGGAAAGGAAAATGCTGAGTAACTTGAACGTGGTATTTCTCCCTCCCTGTACGTGTCACATAGGTCCGCGCCCATGAGAAGATCGGGATTTGGCGTGCCATCGCCAAGGAAGTCCGGGCCCTGGGGGTCCACCATCGACGGGGCACCCACTGTCGCAAGAGGTGGGAGGACATCCGCCGCGGGACCAACAAGACCGCCGAGTCTCTGCTGGGGATGGCCTCCCAACGTAGGCGGGGTGCCTGCCGTCAACTGACCCCCCTGATGTTCCGGATCCTGGCGGTGGCCTACCCTGATTTGGATGGGCGCGTGAGGGCAGCACAGCAGACACAAGGGGGTGAGTACAAGCATCATCTACTCTGTTGTCGTGCAGTGGAGGTGTCTGGGTGGGGGAGGAGGGCTGTGGGTCCCCCTAGGCCAGGGCGATATCTGTAGGCTGGGCACCCCCGTAAGCCCCTGTGTCCCCAGCCACCACCCTCAGTAGTGTGTCAGTACAGCCATCCCTGGGCCGTGTCATCCATGGGTGCAGTTGACAACTCTAGGCGTGTAGGGCATGTTCCACGCAATGCGTAGCGGACCCCAAGTGCGCAACTTAGTGCAGGGGGCATCTGTGTCTGTCATGTCCGCTAACTGTACCGGAGATCCATGTACTCAATATCCCTTTATTTCTCTCTCCCCCCCCCTTTTTGTTTGTCTTTCTGTGCTTGTGTGCATCAGCATCATCAGGCGGAGGAGAAGTGGCATCGGGGCAGGAGGGAGCTGCATCTCACATGGCCCAGGAGGGCCATGCCACAGAGTCAGACTGGACCAGTGAGACGGAGGGCGAGGGGAGCTCCACGACGGGGACGACTGGAGCCTGCAGCGACACGGACACGTCCTCGGAAGGGGGCTCCCTTGCGGGGGTGGCACCATCCGTGCCCCCCGCCATTACAGGTACAGCCGCCACCCAGCGCACCATCTCCGCCCTCCCAGCAGCCCCTCCGCGTTCGCCCCGTGCCCGCTCTGCCAGGAAGCCGGGCATCTCCTTCGCCCCAGGCACCTCAGGCCCTGCCCCTGTTACCCCCGCTGCCCTCAGTGAGGAGGTCATTGACCTCCTCCGAACGCTCATTGTTGGGCAGACTACCCTTTTGAATGCCATCCAGGGGGTGGAGAGGGAGGTTCATCGCAGCAATGCGTACCTGGAGGGCATTCATTCGGGTCAGGCTGCCCATCAGCGATCGTTCCAGGCTCTGGCCTCAGCACTGACGGCAGCCATTGTCCCTGTCTCCTGCCTGCCTCTACTAACTCCCTCCTCCCAGTCTCCTGTTCCTCTGCCTGTCCCACCCACACCATCAGACCAGCCTGCACACACCTCAACACCCAAGAGAAGCTCATCCAAACATAAGCACCACAGATCACCCAGACATTCACACACGCAACATTCCGATGCAGACATGCCAACAGTCACTACCACCTCTGTGACCCCCACCTCCTCGTCTCCCTCCTCCCTCCCTGTGACGTCTACACTCACACCTCCATTCACCTCACCATCAGCCAGTGTTTCCATCACCAGCACACCCTCCACTCCAGTCCGCACACGTGCAGTCACCATCCCCACTGCCATTTACACGTCCCCTGTGTCCTCTCCCACTGTGTCTGTCACCCCCTCTTCCACACCACACAAACTCAGCCACCCACCCACCCAACAGCCATCCACCTCACGACAGCCTATCCCTCCTGCACCTGCACCCAAAGACAGCAAACGTGACTCACCTACAACCACATCCTCTCCCTCCACTCCCATTCCCACTGTACCTACCACTCTCCATTGTCCCAAGAAGCTCTTCCTCGCCACTACTAACTTCTTTCCTGACCCTGAGCCCCCCCCTCCTTCTCGTCGGGGTAAGAAGAGCACCTCAGCCACCACCAGCCCTGCAGCCCCCTTGACAAGGGTGCAGGGGTATTGGAGCCCGCCAGCCCGCATGTCTGGATCTTCGCCCAGCAGCAAGGGGACAGCCAGCCCACCCCCTGGGAAGAGGAGCAGAAGGCGGAAGGGGCGCCGCAGGAGCCCGCCTTCTACATCCCCCCCGGACACCACCCAGAGACAGTCACCAGCCACAGCTCCAAAGGGAGGCAAGGGCCACAGGCCGATGACTAAGGAGGGCAAGGGCAGCAAGTTGGAGAGGTCAGGCAGCAGGCCTGCTGCCCAGGAGGAGCCCACAACCCCATAGCCGCTGCCCCGGGAGGAACCGGCACAGCTGCCCCGGGAGAGCCCACCACCCCCATAGCCGCTGCCCAGGGAGGACCCAGCCCAGCTGGCCAGGAGGGCCCCACCACCCACAGCCCAGGTGGGCAGTGAAGGAGCACCATCCCCGCTGCCCAGGAGGGCACCACCAGGCAATTAGCAGTTGGCCATAGACCGTCCGCCGTCTCAAGAACCGCTGAACTGGGCCCCGCCGTCTCAAGAACCGCTGAACTGGGCCCCGCCGTCTCAAGAACCGCTGAACTGGGCCCTTCAAGGCAAGAACCGCTGAACTGGGCCCCGCCGTCTCAAGAACCGCTGAACTGGGCCCTTCAAGGCAAGAACCGCTGAACTGGGCCCCGCCGTCTCAAGAACCGCTGAACTGGGCCCTTCAAGGCAAGAACCGCTGAACTGGGCCCCGCCGTCTCAAGAACCGCTGAACTGGGCCCCGCCGTCTCAAGAACCGCTGAACTGGGCCCTTCAAGGCAAGAACCGCTGAACTGGGCCCCGCCGTCTCAAGAACCGCTGAACTGGGCCCTTCAAGGCAAGAACCGCTGAACTGGGCCCCGCCGTCTCAAGAACCGCTGAACTGGGCCCTTCAAGGCAAGAACCGCTGAACTGGGCCCCGCCGTCTCAAGAACCGCTGAACTGGGCCCCGCCGTCTCAAGAACCGCTGAACTGGGCCCTTCAAGGCAAGAACCGCTGAACTGGGCCCCGCCGTCTCAAGAACCGCTGAACTGGGCCCCGCCGTCTCAAGAACCGCTGAACTGGGCCCCGCCATCTCAAGAACCGCTGAACTGGGCCCTTCAAGGCAAGAACCGCTGAACTGGGCCCTTCAAGGCAAGAACCGCTGAACTGGGCCCCGCCGTCTCAAGAACCGCTGAACTGGGCCCCGCCGTCTCAAGAACCGCTGAACTGGGCCCCGCCGTCTCAAGAACCGCTGAACTGGGCCCCGCCGTCTCAAGAACCGCTGAACTGGGCCCCGCCGTCTCAAGAACCGCTGAACTGGGCCCCGCCGTCTCAAGAACCGCTGAACTGGGCCCCGCCGTCTCAAGAACCGCTGAACTGGGCCCCGCCGTCTCAAGAACCGCTGAACTGGGCCCCGCCGTCTCAAGAACCGCTGAACTGGGCCCTTCAAGGCAAGAACCGCTGAACTGGGCCCCACCGTCTCAAGAACCGCTGAACTGGGCCCCGCCGTCTCAAGAACCGCTGAACTGGGCCCTTCAGGGCAAGAACCGCTGAACTGGGCCCCGCCGTCTCAAGAACCGCTGAACTGGGCCCTTCAAGGCAAGAACCGCTGAACTGGGCCCCGCCGTCTCAAGAACCGCTGAACTGGGCCCCGCCGTCTCAAGAACCGCTGAACTGGGCCCTTCAAGGCAAGAACCGCTGAACTGGGCCCCGCCGTCTCAAGAACCGCTGAACTGGGCCCCGCCGTCTCAAGAACCGCTGAACTGGGCCCCGCCGTCTCAAGAACCGCTGAACTGGGCCCTTCAAGGCAAGAACCGCTGAACTGGGCCCCGCCGTCTCAAGAACCGCTGAACTGGGCCCCGCCGTCTCAAGAACCGCTGAACTGGGCCCTTCAAGGCAAGAACCGCTGAACTGGGCCCCGCCGTCTCAAGAACCGCTGAACTGGGCCCCGCCGTCTCAAGAACCGCTGAACTGGGCCCCGCCGTCTCAAGAACCGCTGAACTGGGCCCTTCAAGGCAAGAACCGCTGAACTGGGCCCCGCCGTCTCAAGAACCGCTGAACTGGGCCCCGCCGTCTCAAGAACCGCTGAACTGGGCCCTTCAAGGCAAGAACCGCTGAACTGGGCCCCGCCGTCTCAAGAACCGCTGAACTGGGCCCTTCAGGGCAAGAACCGCTGGCCCTTTGGCAGACGTGGCAGGGCAGGATCTATCTCGGGCAGGGCTGCAGGATGTCCTCTGGCCAACTTGCCTCCTCCAGTGGCAGTGGGGTCTGTTATGGACTGTATGGACTGTGGCTTTGCTCTCCCCAGGATGGCCCAGTGGGCAGGCCACCCACTGTATGGACTGTATGGACTGTGGCTTTGCTCTCCCCAGGATGGCCCAGTGGGCAGGCCACCCACTGTATGGACTGTATGGACTGTGGCTTTGCTCTCCCCAGGATGGCCCAGTGGGCAGGCCACCCACTGTATGGACTGTATGGACTGTGGCTTTGCTCTCCCCAGGATGGCCCAGTGGGCAGGCCACTCACTGTATGGACTGTATGGACTGTGGCTTTGCTCTCCCCAGGATGGCCCAGTGGGCAGGCCACCCACTGTATGGACTGTATGGACTGTGGCTTTGCTCTCCCCAGGATGGCCCAGTGGGCAGGCCACCCACTGTATGGACTGTATGGACTGTGGCTTTGCACTCCCCAGGATGGCCCAGTGGGCAGGCCACCCACTGTATGGACTGTTTGGACTGTGGCTTTGCTCTCCCCAGGATGGGCCAGTGGTCATGGAGTCCCCTCGTGGATCTGGCGTCGTGTACTCAAGTGGCTGAGGTGCCCCCCCTTCCCTTCCCCCTGAGGTGCCTGTCCTATTTTCTTTCTGATGCCCCTGCAGTGTTCTCTCCGTGGAGTTCTTGTCGTGGGACTGGGCCTTGCCCCTTTGCACAGGACCCCTGTGATCCACGGACAGTGGTTGGACTACATTTAGTAGCTGTATATATTTTGTACATAGTTTATTTATTTATTTGGATTACTGGTGTCCATATTTCAATATATCTGGCCGTTTATGATCTCTTCTTTTGGTCTTTGCATTATTTCGGAGGGGGGTGGTTTGTGGGTTGTGACAGTGATCTGTGGGAATGCATTGATGTGTGTGTTGTAGTGGGTGTGGGTGGGTGGGTGTGTGCCGGTAATCTTTTCCCTCCCCTGTGTCGTAGGTGCAGTACTCACCGATGTCTTCCGCGCCGCCGGGCGTGCTCCTGGTATATGAGGAGGGATAGGAGTGCGGGGATGACCTGTAACTCTGGCTCCATACTGCCGGAATCTCGCGTGGAGTGCGTAGAGGTGAGCGTTTTCCCGTTCGTAGTCTGTTTCCGCCGTGTTCTTATCGGCGGTGCTCCCGCCCCGGAAAAGGTGGCAGATTGGTGGGTCGTAATAGGGTGGGCGGTACTTTGTCTGCCGCCGGGCTGTTGGCGGGAACCGCCGCGCTGTTTGTTTGTACCGCTGTGGCGGTCGGAGTGTTAAGTTGGCGGGCTGTGTTGGCGGTTCCCGCCAGGGTCAGAATGCCATTTTTAATACCGCCGCCTCTCCGCCGACCGCCAGGGTCAGAATGAGGGCCTATATATTGTGCTTACATGACATATGGGGTGTCATAGTATTTCATATTCATTTTGTGATATACTCAGGTCCTCATTGTGACTGGCCTGGTAAATGTGCTAAACATTCCACACCCCCAGAGTTACTGGTAATGCCTGGGGTTCGGAAATTATTACATATCGCAAGTTAGACCCCAATGGTCTACTAAGAAAGGACAATTACTGGGAGAATAGGTAATTATGACTCCGATTGCCTCAGTGCTTTCAACAGCCAAAATGTCTGGGTGAAACTTGAGATTTGGGATCAGTGAATCTCGTAATTCTGATGGGGCTCACAACTTCTATTACCAATGACCTTAAGAGTATACTTGTAATGAGGGTCTATGCCTAGTTCCAATACACATTGCATAATTTTGCCATAATTTTCATTATTATTTTCCCACATGTCCATAACATTCCAACTACTCTGCTTACAATCTGTTCATGGAATATTTGTCAGTAAGAAGAGACGGTTCACATGTTATGCTGTGGAGCATATGAAATTAGGCCTGGCACATTTTGTATCCTTTTCAGTAATCTTTGTAAGTTGGATCCATACAAACGTTTATGAATCTCATGTTTCCCATAAAACATGGAAATTCAACCCATGAGAAAATAGATAAGGACACCCTGTGCTGCCCCCATTTCTGCTAAATTTTCCAAATAAAATGTAGATGACCAATTGGCTTTCAATATTTATCAATATGCACAAGAAAAACAGTTGTATTTAAAACATCAATAATTTAACATTCACTATTTGAAGTGGTGTCTTTCTGTTTTTAACCTTTGAACTAGGGTAAAATTCTCAATGAAAATTCTGTCTACTTATATCAATTAACCAAAGCCTTGTGAATCAGTGAATCAGTGAATCTGGCTGAATCCTTTAGATGTGTGTTAGAATTGTCCTTTTATATTACATGCATGAGGTACTGTGAAGCTCTATTCCTCGACCAAACTGACATCACTTATAAGGGATCTCACTGTTTTTGGCACTGCAGTAATTTCTTATCTGATGTAGTAGATTAACATTTGCAGCTCATAGCACTTTGGTGATATCACACAAATACTCATTTAATGAATGATGCTTAAATATGCACTTTTATTTCATTTTTATCTCAATAACTGCTTGTGAGGAAAATAGCAATACACACAAACACACATACATTCACTTTACTTATGGTTGACTAGTTAGTGGGCATCTTTAATATGAAAGGACCATATACTGTTAGTGAAGTGCACAATGCTTAACCTCTTAGGTGCGGGCTTCCACCATTGCCCAATGCCCACACTACCTCCCTGGTGTGGGTCACGATTAGTGGCTGACACCAGGGAGGGGGTTGAAAAATCCTCTGGTGCATCGCACCGGAGGATTTTGTTTTAATTTAAAACACCCCCGGGAGACATGGAAGAGCTGCTGTGTCTCCTGCTCCTTTGTGACGTCAGAGCGCAATGAGGCGCGCTGACGTCACAGTCAGTTTTCCCCACCAGAGCAGGAAGCTGAGGTAAGGCCGCTTCCTGCTCCGGTGGGGAAAACGGACCCAACGGGCCTCCCCACTGTGTGGGAAGGCCTCGTTTGAAAGGGGAGATTCTCCCCTTTCAAATGAGGCCTTCCTGAAACGGTTTCCTGTGCTGCGATCGAGGGCCATGAAACCCCACTAGACACCAAGGATTTCACTTGGGGGGCTCAGCACCCTCTGAAAACGTTCCTCCCCGGGGCATATATTTTTTTAAAAAGTAAGTTTACCCCTGGGAGAGCGCGATCGCATCCCCAGGGGTCAAAAGTTACAAATGTTATATATATATATATATATATATATATATATATATATATTTTTTCATGAAATTGACAGGGGTCAATTTTTTAAAATGTTGTATGGTTTGCCCACAGGGAAACCATACAGCAATTAAGAAAATATACATATATATATATATATATATATATATATAAATAAAATGAAATCCTGCAACAGCTGACTACAACCACCAAGGGGGCCGGTGCCAGGCTCCGGATGCAGGCTCCGTAATTATACCCAGTTTTTTCCTTCAGTTTATAATCTTGAAAGAGAACGCCGGCACTCTGTACTGCTGCACAATAATTGATTTATTCCATTTATTCCACACCGAAAACGCGATCACATCAATCCAAAGGTTCTGGGCTAACGCGTTTCAACCAAAACGGTCTTTGTCAAAGCCCACCTTATTACAACTAAACATATACAAGCTGCACCGCCCCTCCCCCCTCATTATATCCTGTTTCCCATTAGACATAGAAAAAATCCTATAATTCAATTTAACAATCCTCAACACCAAAAATTCTAAATAAACCACTATAATTTTTAAAGTATTTTCTCCATCATTAATTCATTATCTCAATCTCATAACTATAATTAATTTCCAAAATAACATCACTTTTACATCATTTCTACTAAATACAAATATCCTTCTTCCTACCATCCTCTTGATATCCCTAATATTCCATTCTTATTCCGACTTCTTTTACCTCCTAATAACATCAACAAAACTTTTCCATTTTTTTCTTTCTTTTTTTCTTTTTCCTCTTCTCTTCATTATTATATATTTTCAAGACTTTTTACTCATTATGATATCTACTTTCCCATTATCATCAAAAATTATATATACTGCATATTAATGATAACAAAAAAAAAACATTTAAATTAATTTCCTAAACAAGGGTATTGGTGCCAGCTTACATAAACAGCGCCTGGTTCTCCTATATTACCCATTAACCCACATGTACATACAGTTCTTCATCCTGGTTCAGCCCCCACGGGGCTCTACTATTGAGTCTGATGATATATTCCGATTCCATTTTCCTCAACATCCGTTCCCTGTCTCCTCCTCGCGGGGATAGCACCGCCCTGTCAATCCCAAAAAATAACATACCATCAACTTTCCCCTCATGAAATTGTCTACAATGTCGAGCTATGGGATAATTGGAATCATTATTTTTAATTGCCCGCCAATGTTCCAATATCCGTTTCTTCACAGGAAAAATTGTGCTGCCTATATAACAGAGGTTACATGGACATTTAATAACATACACCGTATAATCCGAATTACAATTTATAAATCTATTAATTTCCTTCTCCTCCCCTGTGGGCAGCATATACGTCTTGCAATTTTTACTATGCTTGCATGCCTTACACCTCATACATTTGTAAAAACCTTTATCTTTCAAAAATCCCATACTTTCACTCTTACTTTTGTTCTCATAGCTGTGTACTAATATATCCCGTAGAGATCGACTCTTCCTATACGTTATCCTCGGACAGGGACCCACTAACGGACCTATCACCCTGTCCGTTCTGATCAAATGCCAATACTGCTTTAAGATATTTACCATTGCTTTGGAACCGGCATTGTAGGTTGTAATACATCTTATCACCTTCTCAACACTTTCTTGTTTTTTTGGAAATAGGATACTCTCCCGATTAGTATTTGCTACCTTGCTGCAAGCATCCCTAATAACGCTACCAGGATAACTCCTGGATCTGAACCTTGCAATCATGTAACTCTGTTCTTTCTCAAATCTAGTCTTTGTGCTACAATTCCTTCTTGCTCTCAAGAGTTCCCCATAGGGTATACTCCATTTGAGTTTAGCGGGGCGGGCACTCCTGGCATGCAAAATACTATTTCCTGCAGTACTTTTTCTATATAACCTTGTCTGGACCTTGTCCCCCTCTATTTCAACTAGAACATCCAAAAACTCCATCATTTGCCTATCCATTGTATATGTGAATTTCAAATTAAAAGCATTCCTCTGTAAGCCCTCCATAAATTCCAGTAGGACATCCTCCGGGCCATCCCATATCATGAA